>NW_027397072.1:23198557-23219208 GCF_003265705.2 Callorhinus ursinus | reverse complement strand
CTTTCTTTCTTTCTTTCTTTCTTTTCTTTCTTTCTTTCTTTCTTTCTTTCTCTTTCTTTCTTTTTCTTTCTCTCTTTCTTTCTTTTTCTTTTTTTCTTTTTCTTTCTTCCTTCCTTCCTTCTTTCTCTTTCTTTCTTTCTAAGACAATCTTCATTGGGAAAAGCCTCACGGAATCTGAGTACATTAGATTGTGAGTTTCTTGGGTTTTTTTTTTTTAAGATTTTATTTATTTGACAGAGAGAGACACAGTGAGAGAGGGAACACAAGCAGGGGGAGTGGGAGAGAAGCAGGCTTCCCGCCGAGCAGGGAGCCCGATGCGGGGCTTGATCCCAGGACCCTGGGATCATGACCTGAGCCGAAGGGAGACGCTTAACGACTGAGCCACCCAGGTGCCCCTAGACTGTGAGTTTCCTTAGAAAAGGAACATGTCTCATTTGGTCCTAGATCTTTAGTATTCAGTATGGTGCCTGGCACAAAGAATATGCTTAAATGTTCATGTGGTTAAATGCACCTATCACCTGGGAGTACATAAAAAGGCAAACCCCAGTCCAATAAATGTTCAGGACTATAAAGGTGAATAAGACTCTGTGTCTAACCTGAAAGACTAACTGGGAAAATGCAAGGAACTAAATTTGTCTCTGTACTGGGAAACAAACCGAGTGGGAACAATGGTCTAGGTCAGAGACTGCAGAGGTTGTTTAAAATGTGCATGTTAATTCCCTGGCCTCAATGACACTCATGGATTCCTTTTTGCAATTATCTTCACAAGGCTCACCTGTATGCAAAATTTGCAGATCACTGGCAGGCACTGTGGTTTCCCTGGAGACAGGGAATCCTAATCCACCTTTTCAACACTCTGGAGAGCTCAAAAGACTCAGAGTACAAAGACACAGATTCACAGCTGGGCACCTCAGAAGTAACACTGGAGAACCCTGTGGGACCTAGTTTGCAGAAAGGAACTAGGAATTAGGATCTTTACCCACCACGTAGACTGGGACTGGGATTCCCCTCATTGTATACATATCTAGGGTCTTCTCATTGTTTCAGAAAAGACAACATCGTGTTATACCATGCTCCCCAGCTTCTTTCAAATCACGGCTTCATCAGAACAATGGTGTGATTTTATGGCACCCCGGGAAAAGTGTGTGAGGCCAGTGGAGGTTGCCGACATGGGATCCGGCTCCCACAAGAACTAAAGTGATCAGCAGCCCATTGGTAGCCTCTTCCCAACCCAGTGGTGTGCCCCAGCACGTGGGCTAGGAAGCTCCAGTGAACTGTTAAGAATAAGAGTTCTGGAATGAAAAGGTCTTAGTTCTAATGCTGTTTCCTTCAACTACTAGCTATGGGACGTCTGGCAAGTCACTTTATTTCTAGGTGCTCTAGTTTCCTCTACTGTAAAATGGAGATAAGGAGCCATCTTATAGGGCTGTTGAGAGAATTATATGGAATTACGAATGTAAAGTACTTAACACAGGACTTTGCACAGAGTGAGCACTCAGCAAATAATATCATTTACATATCACAATGGCATTATTATTATTGCCTATCATTAGAAGTCACTTCTTATCACCAGTAACCTCTGATTGACAATGAATTAGAGAAACACACCATGTTGACTGAGACTGAAGAAAGTTGGCCAGTAAGACGCCTGCCCACTAATGAATTGTGTCTTTTTATGTTTCCACTTTTTTACTGTGGTAAAATATACATTAACACAAAAATTCCTATTTTAACCATTTTTGAGTGTGCAGTTTAGCGGCATGGAGTACATCCACTCTGCTGTGCAACCATCACCACCGTCCACCTCCTGAACTTTCTTCACCTTCCCAAACAGAAACGTGTAAATACAGTGTTCCTTCCCCTCCATCCCTGTTATGACTGTTCTCAATCAGGTCTAATCATCTTTTGCCTAAATCACCTTCTACATAATACCAAAATAGTCCCTTATTTGAAAAAGCAAATAGATACCACTTCTCTGCTGAGCAAACTTCAATAACCCCTTGCTGCCCTCAGGATACAGTCCATACTGATCAGCCTGGTATCTAATGCTCTCTGAATTCTGGGCTCTGCCTGCCTCTAGCTCAATCTCTCACAACTCCCCAGGATCCAACACACATTTGAGAAATCCTAAGTGACTTACAGTTCCTCACTCTTGTTTCTCCCCTCAGTGCCTTTGTTTATGCTAGTCTCTCTGCCTGAAATGCTCTTACAGCCCTCCTGTGCTATCAGGTTGGGTGCCCCTTCTCTGTATTCTCAAAACATCTGGTGGATGCCTAGCTTTGCATTTGAAATGTTTCACTGTTGTTTTTATATGTTCTTACGAGACGGAGCCATTTCAGAGCCGGTGGCTTTCATCCTGGTCTCCCTAGAGTCTTGACAGTGCCTGAACCACAGCAGGTGCTCAATACATGGTGCACGATGGACTAAATCAACAAACAGGTAAACTATTGCATAGGTCAGGTCTGGAGGCCACTGGAAAGTAGGAAGGAAGGAAGGAAGGAAGGAAGGAAGGAAGGAAGGAAGGAAGGAAGGAAGGAAGGAAGGAAAGTAGGGAAGGAGGGAGGGAAGGAGGAAGGAAGGAGAGAAGGAAGGACAGCGGGAAGGAAGGAAGGAAGGGAGAAGGAAGGAAATACATGTTGGAAAGGAAGAAGTAAAACTGCCTTTATTTGCAGATAACATGATCATGTACATAAAAATTCTAAGGAATCCACTAGAGGTTAATATACAAAAATCAATTGTATTTTTATATATTAATAATAAACAATCAGAAAATGAAAAATTTTAAAAAGAACTCCATTCACAATAGCTTAAAATATACTCAGGAATTTTAACAAGAGATATACAAGACCTGTATACTGAAAACTATTAAACATTGCTCTGGGAAACTAAAAAAGATCTAAAGAAATGGAAACATATAACATGTTCATGAATTAGAGGACTCAATATTTCTAAGATGGGAAATCCCCCCATATAGTAAGCTATAGAGTCAACGCAATCCCAATCAAACTTTTAATGAAAAAACTGACAAGCTAATTCTAAAATGTATATGGAAAGGCAAAGGATCTAAACAGCCTAAACAATTTTAGAGAAAGACATATAAGATTAAAGGACTTATACTCTCTGATTTCAAGACTTACTATAAAGTGAAAGCATAGGCATGTAGATCAATGGAATAGAATACAGGGTTACAGAAACAGATCTCCACTTACATGTTCAACTGATTTTTGACAAAGGTGTCAAGGTAATTCAAAGGGGAAAGGATAGTCCTGTCAACAAATGGTGCAGAAACAAATGGATATAGTATAGAAAAAATATATAAACCATGTCCCTTACCTTACACCATACACAAAAATGAACTTGGAATGGAAACTGAAAGAGCTAAAACTACGAACTTTGCAGAAGAAAACAATGCAGAAATTCTTTTTGAACTAGATGAGGCAAGAGTATCTTAAGCAGGACACTGAAAGCACAGCCTGTAAGAATGCAAACTGGTGCAGCCACTGTGGAAAACAGTATGGTGTTTCCTAAGAAAATTAAAAACAGAACTACCATATGACCCAGTAATTCCACTACTGGGTATTTACCCAAAGAAAATGAAAACACTAATTGGAAAAGATATATGCACCCCTATGTTTACTGCAGCATTATTTACAATAGGCAAATTATGGAAGAAGCCCAAGTGTCCATCGATAGACAATGGATAAGATGTGGTATATATAGATACAATGGAATACTACTCAGCCATAAAAAAGAATGAAATCTTGCCATTTGCAATGACATGGGTGGAGCTAGAGGGTATAATGCTAAGTGAAATAAGTCAGTTAGAGAAAGACAAATACCATATGATTTCATTCACATGTAGAATTAAGGAAACAAAACAAACGAACAAAGGAAAAAAGAGACAAACCAAAAAACAGACTCTTAACTATAGAGAACTGATGGTTACCAGACGGGAGGTGGGAGATGGGAATGGGTGAACCAGGTGATGGGGATTAAGAGCGCACTTTTCATGATGAGCACCGAGTAATGTATGGAATTATTGAATCACTATACTGTACACTATATTGCAACTAATATAACACATTATGTTAACTATGCTGGAAATGAAATTTTTTAAAAGCACAGCTATAAAATGAAAACATGATAAAATGAACATCAAATTAAAATTTTTGCTCTTTCAAAGGAACAGTTAAGGAAATGAAAAGGCATGCCACAGACTGGGGAAAAAATGTGTAGAACATACAACTGACAAAGGGCTTTAATATGCATAAAGAATTCAGGACTCAGAAACAGACAACGATCCAATTAAAATAGGAGAAAGACTTGAACAGACATTTCACAAAACAATTTACTTGGCAAAAAGAACATGAAAAGGTGTTCAACATCACTAGTCATTGTACTTTAAGACCACACTAGGGAATTGTACTTTAAAACCACAATGAGTTACTATTATATACCTTACAATGGCTAAAATTAAAGGGATTGATAATAGCAAGTGTTGGGAGAGGATATGGAAGAACTGGGACTCTCATACACTGTTAGTGAGAATGTAGCAGGTTACAGCCCTTTGGAAAATAATATAGCAGTATACTACTGAGTTAAACACATATTTACTCTACAATCCAGTATTCTCACTCATAGGCTTTTACCCAAGAGAAACAAAACATTATGTCCACACAAAGACTTATGCTTAAATTATGTTCATAGGAGCATTATTCTTGATAGTCAGAAACTAGAAATAAATAAAATGTCCATCAACTTGGTAAATGGATAACTAGTGGAAGGGAAAAAGGGAATACTACTCAGCAATAAACAGGAATGAAATACCAACACACAAAACATGGATGGATCTCAACAACACTATGCTAAGTGACAGCAGTCAAATACAAAAGACTATATACTGTTTGATTCCATTTTTATGAAATTCTATACACTCTATAACATCATAAAGTGTAGTAACAGGAAATGGTCAGTGACTACCTGGGGCTGAAGGTCAAGAGAGGGGATCAGCTGCAAAGACACACGAGAAACTTTGTAGGGTGATGAAAATGTCCCATGTCCTGACTGGTGCTAGTTCTGTGGCCATATGTGGTTGCCAACATTTATTAAAGTATTCACTTAAAATGGGTGAGTTTTACTATAAGTTATAGTAAGTTATACCTCAAAAAAGGTAGGGGAAAAAAATGCCCCATGGACATAGGAAAGTTGAACTTGCGCAATTAGGGAGCATATAATATGCAAAAGGAAGGTCATTAAACCTTAAACCTGAGCATTATTTTCCGATATTTTCCTTATGTTGGACATTACTCAGCTCTTCAGGCTAGTGTTAAGATACCAGCAATACAATACTGACAACATATTGCTGCAAAAGTATTTACCTTTACCTTGCCTGGGAATCTCAGAATTCGGCCATTCAAACATAGGAAAAATGCTTAATTGGATTGCAGGAACTCGGCTTCTAGTCCTATTCTCCCCGAACATTACGCATGGCTTGGGGTTAGGTACTCAGCCACATCCTACCTCTAATACAGGGAGTTTTCTGAGATTCTCAATCTGAGATCCATACACCCCTCACACCGCAAGCGTCCTTGGATCAAATTTGGGCATCTGGGAACTTGCAGAGGAAAATTGCGTATCTTTACATTCACTACATTTAACTAAAATTCAGCATTTCCTCCAATTATGAACATAGGAAATAGTCTACAGCAGTATTAGCAGTACCTTGACTTTGTTATCAAAAGAAATTACAGGGACGCCTGGGTGGTTCAGTCAGTTGAGCATCTGCCCTCAGCTCAGGTCATGATCCCAGGATCCTGGGAGCGAGTCCCGCATTGGGCTCCCTGCTCAGTGGGGAGCCTGCTTCTCCTTCTGCCTGCAGCTCCCCCTGCTTGTGCTCTCTCTCTGACAAATAAAGAAATAAAACTTAAAAAAAAAAAGAAATTACAGATACTTCTGTATCACATTGCAGGTGCTGCTCATATTTTAAAATATTCTTTATGCTCATCACTATTTCAAAATTACAAGGGTTATTAGATTTGCCAGTGGCTATTGTTATTCAAGGTGTCAGCAAAGAAGCCCATATCTCTTATCATATTTTTTAATCATATGATTAAATCATTTTTAACGATTTGATTATAGTATTTTAACAGAATTGGCTTCCTTTGTACCGCTATATATTTTATTTTATGCATTTTCTAACACTGTTCAAAGAATGGATCCACAGGTTTCCCAAAGGGGTCTTTGGCACAAGAACATTAGAAGTCCCTGGGCTAGATAATCCCTAACCATTCATTCTAGTGCTAAGAATTCTATTCAGAACTGATACAGAGACTCATGACTCATATTCTAAATGAGGTAATTAAAAGCACTTTGAAATGAAAGTGATAAACAAATGTCAGACCTTGTCTTCTATAGGCCCATGAGTGAAGTGATGCTTTTAATAATTTCACTCCATATTTTCTTAACTAAATTATGGGGAAAGAAATTGGGTGGTGACATCCATTATTTGGGTCCACATCTCTTCTTTTCTAAGGAAAGATTCTCAAGATTCATGGGTCCTGACTTATTTGGATTCTGATTTGAATAAACCAGTGTAAAACACAATGAACAAACCATGTAAAAAAAAAAAAAACATGTTTGAGACAAATGGGGAAAGGTGAACACAGACTGGTTATTAGATGATATTAAATAATATCATAATTTGTTATTGTATTGTAATATTCTAACAGCACTGTTTCGGATACATCTTTTTAAAAAATCCTTATCTATTAGAGATACACATTGAGTATTTATAGGTGAAATGGTATTTCACATTTGCTTCAAAATATTCCAGAAGATTTAAAAAATTAATTTAAAAAGAAGGAAGGGATTGGGCGCCTGGGTGGATCAGATGATTAAGCGTCTGCCTTCGGCTCAGGTCATGATCCCAGCGTCCTGGGATCGAGTCCCGCATAGGGCTCCCTGCTCCTTGGGAGCCTGCTTCTCCCTCTGCCTCTCTCTCTCTCTGTCTCTCATGAATAAATAAAATCTTAAAAAAAAAAAAAAAAGGAGGAGGGGATTGATGAAACAAGGCAGACAAAGCTGCAAAATGGGAGATGGGCACGGGGGGGGTTATTGTATTTTCCTCTACTTTTGTGTTTGTTTGACATTTTTATAATAAAACGTGTTTTTTTCCATTTTTCTGCTTAAAAATTTTTTAAAAATTATTTAAATTCAATTTAATTAACATATAGTATATCATTAAGTTTCAGGGATAGAGTTCAGTGATTCATCGGTTGCACATAACACCCAGTGCTCATTACTTCAAGTGCCCTCCTTAATGCCCATCAGCCAGGTACCCCACCCCCCACCCACCTCCCCTCCAGCTACCCCAGTCTGTTCCCTATAGTTAAGAGTCTCTTAGGGTTTGCCTCCCTCTGTTGTTTTTCTTAAATCTTATTTTTCCTTCCCTTCCCCTATGTTCATCTGTTTTGTTTCTTAAATTCCACATAGGAGTGAAATCATATGGTATTTGTCTTTCTCTGACTTAGTTCGCTTAGCATAATACCCCCTAGTTCCATCCATGTTGTTGTAAATGGCAAGATTTCATTCTTTTTGATGCCTGAGTTTTAGTCCATTGTATAGATATACTGCATCTTTTAAGATTTTATTTATTTGACACAGAGAGAATGTGAGAGAGAGAGAGAGAGAGAGAGAGAGAGAGAGACAGCACAAGCAGGGGGAGCAGCGGTAGAGGGAGAGGGAGAAGCAGACTCCCCACTGAGCAGGGAGCCTTATATGGGGCTCGATCCCTGGCCCTGGGACCATGACCTGAGCCGAAGGCACATGCTTAAACGACTAAGCCACCCAGGCACCCCATACTGCATCTTCTTTATCCATTCATCTGTTGATGGACATTTGGGCTCTTTCCATAGTTTGGCTATTGTGGACATTGCTGCTATAAACACTGGGGTGCATGTGCCCCTTCGAATCACTATGTTTGTATCCTTTGGATAAATACCCAGCAGTGCAACTGCTGGGTCATAGGGTAGTTCTATTTTTAACTTTTTGAGGAACCTCCATACTGTTAAAAAGTGTTTTTTAAAAAGAGATTCACAGGCCATCAGGATAAATCCAGGCCACAGGAATGTTTGGATTATATTCTGTTTTAGGAAACAAAAAACCAAAATCATGTAAAGGAGCACGCAGCTTGCCAAAGTTCTTGCCACTTCTTCCTGTCTTAGAACCTGGGCAACTCTCACAGTGACATTGCCTATTTGCCTCCAACTTTGTAGGTTCTGCATTTGCAGGACTTTGTATAATGAGCCATTATAACTGGCCACATTCACTATGTCTAAAGAGGTTAAATCTAGTTTTTGATCGTCAAAGGTGGTTAATGCTTTGGTTAATCCATTAGAGTTTGGTCTTTTTATAGCCACAGAGTGAAACCCTACTCAAGCCGGTATATTTGTGCTGCTGGGCAGGGGTTTACAGCTGGACAGCCTGTCATCACTAATGAGGAGCGCCAGCTTCATGCCTCACTGCCTTCAGATCAGTACTGCCTCTTTGGTGAGATGTCCATTCATGGGCCCGAGAAATGAGACGGTCTACACATATCTCCCAGTGCCTGGGTGAACACTTCTGTTCCTAGAGCTTCCGGGTTCTCTGGGAAGCTCCAAAGGCTTTCAAATTCATCAGATACTTGGGGATACTGCCAACCAATTATCTGAAACAGTAGAGTAATGCAGTTTAGCATGTGGGCTCTGGAATCAGGTCCTGGATTTTAAATCCCAGCTCTGTCACAGTTCTATGTCACACTTGTATGATTTGTAAAATGCAGTAATACTAGTAATTACCCTCAGAAGAATATTATGAGGATTGAACAACACAATACTGTATATGCAAAATACTGAGAGCCGTGTCTAGAGCAGGGTATATACTCAACACCTGTTAACTACTATTACTTTATTATCTTCAACAACAGCAGAAGTTTTGCACCAAAATAATGCCCCTGTTTCACCAATGTCAATAAAACTTTAAAATTAATTCTAATAAAAGGTTATACTGAACTGGATCAATACTATAAAAGTTACTCTTTGTAAACAGCTTCCTTTCTTTCATTGAGTTAAATGCCTTCTTGGGTTATAATGTGTTAATTTTGAAGCAACTGCATACATTTTTAAGTCAAAATCACTGCATTTTAATGCCCTTTCTTTGATCAGATAAGCTCACTTTAGCAATTACTTTGATCCAATAATTAGAACTGAACAGAATCACACAATATATATGAGAGGGTACAGGGCAAGAAATCACCACATGGTATCATGCATCTGATTTACAACCTCCTTCCTTACAAGAAGTCCTTGAAGGTCATTTAAAAGGTGTCACATAAATTCAAGGTATTAGAATGAAAAGAATATTCCCAAGAATATTAATGAAATTAAATTCTCACACCAGTGTCAGAAACTGCAGAAAAAGACTTTCTAAAAGTAGACTCTAAAGATGAAACAGGAGTTTCAATTTGAATCAAAACAGTGACAGTGGTCGCTAAAGTTCTAGAGCTATTTGAGTTGTAAACCGTGAGCAGGGTGTGCTTGTGTATGGAATCAAAAGACAACCGCTTCACCTAGCAGAGCTAACCACTTTCAAGGAAGTCCAGGATAAAAATTAACCAAAATGCTTAAAGTATCTGAAGGACCAATAGTTCTCATAATCAAAGGAAAAAGGCATTTTAGAAAGTAGATTTTCTTTTATCTTTTTCCATATTCTTTTATCTCTTTGAACAATAAAGAGAACTGATTAGTTTCACTTTTTATTCACAATCAATTTTAGTTCCTGCTGCTTTGATAGCTATTATTCCTACTAGAAATGATAAAATTAAGCCACAAATCTTTATATATGCCTCATCTGAGGTAATCATATGAATTTTAAAATAATATTACACTTTTTATAGATTTCCTTTGAAACAAATTCTAACATATAACATTGTGGTTCCTGATTTTAATCACTTTAATGATTCTGATTTGTTCTTCAAATCTATTTATTTATATAAAAATGTGATTTGCATCCAAAAACTCAGCAAGTTTTGAAAAACCTCACAATTTTGGTTTTATTGAATTACCTAGTAGCCATCTTGCTTGTTGCTGCTAAATAGTCTACAAGACGTTTTTGTGGCAAGGAGATGAGTCTACTCCCCTCTGCTCAGGAACTGGTCTTCCCTGACTGGCCCAACAACACCTCCCCTCGGTCTCTGTAGCCCCCTGCTTTGTTCCGTTATGGTATTTGTCAGCATTTGAAATTTATATATCTGATCGTTTACTTCTTTATTGTCTGTCTCTCTCATTAGACTCCACTAGCGAGGGTCTCTCTCCTTTTCTACATCTCTCTCTTATATATAAAACACATGAAGTTCTCTCTGCCCTATGTCTCTTTGTGCCTGGCATATAGTAGGCAAGCTCACAAACTCTTTGTTTTAAAAAATGCATACCACTGTAATTCACCGTTATCTGATCTCTGTTCTCACCAACTAGACCCGGGGCTGCAAACGTTTTTTGTTTAGGGTCAAAGAGTCAGTATTTTAGGTTTTACCATCTCTGTTGCCTATTCTTCCTCCCCCCACTCCCAACAACCTTTTAAAAACACAGAAACTACTTTTAGCTTGAGGGCCATCTGAAAACGGGCTGAGGGTGGGATTTGGCCTGCAGGGTGTAGTTTGCCAATTCTTATGCCAGACTCTAAGTGTCTTAAGGTCAAGCCTGAGTTATTTACTCATATCCCCTGGGAACTTCCACAGTACTGAGCACATATAGGTTCTCAATAAACCAAGAACTCAGTTGAATTGGGTTAAAGTGATTGGGTTAGGGGTAGAGAGGACAAGACATTAAATGGAACAGCCCAAATGGTCAGATTTAGAATAACAGGCATTTTGCCAGGGAGACATGGCCTCTGGTCCAGGCTGGATGACTCAAAGGGTCACTTACCAAGGATTTATGGGTGATGGGAAAAGACAGCTTGTCATACAATCACACGCTCTCTCACTTGCCTTGGGAGTCACAGATCTCAATACCCTCCACTTCAAAGCAGCAATCCTGCTGCCAGAGGCCGCTGCCGCCTCTCTGGGGCCATGAAGAAGAGCCGATGTTTCTCCCAGTGACTGCTTTTGTTCTGTGTTATTGTGCTTGGCTGACTGGTTCTCTTGTCACCCAGCATTCAGAAAAGGTGCTGGCTTACAGATAACATCTCCCTCCAGAGCTTGGCAAATATGGAATTACCTCCATAGCCACTACAAACAATTCTTAGATGATGGCCAGGAAACCTTCCTGAAAACAGTTTTCGGATGGCAGCACTCCCTGATCCTTGCATGGTTTCAAGTCTCACAGGATGTGGATCATGGATGAAGGAAGGAAGGAAAGAAGGAATAAGTGGATGAAAAAACTCCACGGCCATGATCATGGCCACATCCCCACTCCTGAAACCGTCAGAATGTTGGGAGGTTGCAGTGTGTTGTGAGAGATCCCAGAATATGCACAATGTTTTCCCCGAGGGCATTCTTGCTTCCGCACACTATAGCAAAGTGTGAGGTCAGAGCCATCTGCCTCAAGAGACGAGTGCCTCTTTCCTCTAGCATCCAAAATGCTCAGAATTATTACCAGCACCTGCCCTAGTGACCGTCTTCTTCCCGGGCCTGGGAGAGGGGGAGAAAGGAAGGAGAGCAGGGATGTTATCTGGTGTCCAGCCAGGTGTCCACTCTCCATCGAGCAGTGGAACCAGCCCCAGAAGCCTGGCTCCATCTCTAGGCACTTCCTTCCTTCTTCATGTTCTTGAGAACTCAGAATACTTCACCGCAATGTTAAGTCTCTGCCATCCCATATTTATTCCCCCATCCTCATGGAAAGAAAAAAAGGGAACAAGTGGTCCCTTGGGTGTTGTAACCAAGCAAGCAGACACTTCCAAAGGTAAGTGTCAGATGCTTCACTGCAAGATGGAATAAGACACGTTATCCAACCAAGCTTCCCTCTGATGCAGCAAGTCCTACATTTTAGATAGAAGAAGCAATAGGGTGGGGATAATTTATTTAAAGACAGGCTGTGTGTTAATGATGGAGTGGGAAACAGCATCAAGTCCCCTGATTCACAGACAAGGTCATATCTGCCCAAGAACCATGAGTGTAGACAGTGACGCTAAGACACAAGGAGGGGAATAACAGCGGGAGGAAACACTCTGGAAAAAGTAAGTTAAACAAATCCCGAAGTCCTTGTAGTTGTTCTAAAGAGTGCCTGTGGGTTCTACATTTCTGGAGAAGGTAACCAAAACTAAATGAAAATATGACTTTGGGACTGCACGTTACATGTCTGGCTTGGAAAAGCTAAGACAGAAGGCGGAGAAGGAGCTGTAAGAAATACTGGACACATGGTACCAGGGGAAACATTCTTTGGGGAACAGATCTTCCACAGAAACAAGAAGTGCTGTAACACCAAATGGCCTGCTAAGGGAGGGCAGGAGCTGCAGGTGAGTACTCCTTTATCCCTGGGTGTCATTCTTATTTGCCACCACCAGAAGAGTGACTCTTGAGTTGCATGTGGAAAGCACAGGTGAGAATGAGCAATGTTAAGAATATCTTTTTTCTCTTCTATCTGATATGATCTGACATCAAGATTTTTGAAAACAGAATCACGGCTAGACAACCAAAGTAAATTTCATTTAAAGAGCTGAGATTTCATGCCACTTTGGTTGAGCATTCCTCTAATTTAACGTTTGCAGTTGTCTTTCTGTGTGTCCCTCCTTCTGTGTCCTCTCAGAGCCACTCCAGGAGGCTTCTGACTGTTGCCACCACCATTCGAGGCAAGGCACAGGCCCCTCTTGCTGAGCTGGGCTAGGCGAGTCACACCAACCGGACCACCCAGGCAACTGTCCGGGGTCGTGAGAGACAAACCAAGGATGCGATCAGGATATGGGGACGGGTTACCAGGCTAGAGGCAGAATCACTGGGATCAAGATGGTGCACAAAGTGAATATGGCAAGTAGGAAATGAGATCTCACAAAGGAATTAAGGCCCAGAATGAAAAAACAAAACAGCAACACATGAGATGACAATCAAAAGCGGTGGCTGGAAGTACCAGTATAGCCACATAAGATGGTAGGCAGAGAGGAAATTGCCAGGAGTCCTTGACTGTGAGCCTCCCTCTTCCACCTGGCCCTGTGTAATGGGTTAAGCTCCACATTTGAACGTCTCCACAGGACTTAACAACCAGATCCCCAGTGTACACATGAGGAAACTCAAGTGGAGGGAAGCTTGTCCTAGTGATTTGAACAATGTCGTGCAACTAGTTGGAAGAACACCCAAATGAAAATCTTACCTCTCCAATTTTCTTTTTATCTGTGCACATAATTAATACACAGCAATATGCTTGCATGCTTCAGATGCATCTGAAGAGATGGTCCCAACGTATGACTCGCTATAGAGTAGAAGCTCAATAGGAAGCACTGCATGGCAAGGTGTTTATCATTGGGAAACACCTTAAAAACATAGCCAACTCTCAGTTCTCTCTGTGCAGATTGTACCATGGTATTAGAAGCTTTCCTCCCTTACTGTCTGTTGGTGTGAAATGGGGTAAGACAGATGAATTTCAGAACCATTTTTTAGTCTAAGCAAATCACAACCAAGAACGTCAGTCTGCTGGGGAAACAAAAACCCCCAAACCAATGCCTTTGTGGCTAAATAGGGCCAAAGCTCCTCTTCCTGGAATAGTTTATTAAAGGTCAAGGGTAGTTCTATCCACTAAGTGGAGTCAACCCCAGCCCACCGCTTTTCTGTAACTTGACTTGGGAGAGCTGGAACTTCTGTGTCTTTGGCTTGAAGACGGGGCATTGTCCATGTCAAATTACTAAAGAATAAAGGTCTTGGTTGACTTGCAACGGGAACCTGGCACCATGGGTCAGTGGTTCTTACATAACAAAGAAATAAACAGAAGAGACTTCAAATTATCTATTAAGAGAAAGCTGGACCAGGGATGCCTGGGTGGCACAGTCGGTTAAGTGGCCAACTCTTGGTTTCAACTCAGGTCGCAATCTCAGGGTCCTGAGATCGAGCCTCGCATGGAGCTCCACGCTCAGTGCAGAGTCTGCCTGGGACTCTCTCTCTCTCTGCGCCACCCCACTCTCTCTCTAAAATAAATAAATTAATTTAAAAAAGAGAGAGAGAAAGCTGGACCAAAGTTTATTGACTCACCGATTAATGTAACACAACAAGCATTTCAAAGATGGCTATCTGTGGAATAAAACTGAAAAGTGATGCTGGGAATACATTCCAACTTGTCTCACCTTTTAAATATTTATTATATTATTATCAAAGCTGTAGTCTTATCCCTTAATAAGGATGATAACCACATGACCGAAGCAAATATGTTTTGAATAATCCTGACAGTTTTGGAACCTCACGCTGGGAAGACGCTTTGAAACAGGAATCTGGAACTCGGGGCACAGGGCAGGGTTTCTTCAACTCGGCACTATTGACATCTTGTACCCGATAATTTTGCTGTTGTTGGGGGACTGTCTTGCAACATCCCTGCCCTCTACCCACTAAATGCCAGAAGCCACAATCCCCACTTCCGCCCTGCTCAATCCTGACAATCAAAAATGTCCTTACACACGGCCAAACATCTGCCGAGGGGCAAATTATACCTGGTTTAGAACCACTGGTCTAGAGGTATTTTCTCTTTAAGACCATGTGGGTAAATATACTAAAGTAAAAGGAACCACATCAGGACAGTAAAGGTTTTCATAGTCATTATTACATCTGATTTCATACTTTGCAAATATATGCTGACATGCTCACAGCAAAAGTATACTCACTGTGCACAAGAAAACAGAAATCTCTCCACATCAGCAGTAGAGTGAGTTTTGTAAAGCCTTCTGCATCATATTCCACGACGCCTCTAGATGATAAACACACACACACACACACACACACAGAAAAAACCCTCATCAAAATAAGGCATAAGAGAGATGGAACCAAGTAAAGAATATATTCATAAAATCACGGTGATTGAATCTGAGATGCATTTAGGGTTAAGGGAGCGTTACCATAGGAAGGACATGGGGTTTGGAATGACAGCATCTACGCTGAAGTTACAGGTTTGCTATGTACTATTATGACTTCAGGGCAAGTGAAGCCATCAGGTCAGCAATGACACTACTTTCTGGGTGATGATTAAGTCTCACTTTCACACAGCCACTAAGCAGTAATGAGCAATGACAACGTCACTCAGTTTAGGAATCTACATTATCTCCTTCCAAAGCACTTGGAATCCTTTCACTTGTGGCCCGTCCTCCCCACCAGGCTCAAGATGAAGAAGCCATATTAGCTGGGTGGGTGCTGGTTCGGACGGGAGACACACAGGACACGGGTCGTGTGTCAAGGAGAATGGCCCTGGACCACTGAAGTGCCTGGGTAGACTTCCGATAGGCTCGCCCCCCCCCATTTTCCACAGGAGCTGATGCCCGGGACACGTCACCATAACATGACAATACTAACCACACACTGAGGACAGACATCACTGTCTCTGTCATTCACACCAGGAGGCGTATGCTGTCTTCCTGGCTGAGTCGGGCCAATCAGACTGTCAATCCTGATGGCCTCCCAGTTTAAGCAGGAAGGGGGAACTCACTGTAAAGGTAAAGGAACTAAGACACTAAAGGCTGAGTGATTTGCTCAAAGACTGTTAGTATCTCATTCAGATCTTCTGACTTAGGTTAATAATTTTATTCATCAGTTTATATTTCTTTTCATGAATTTGTAATCAACTCAATTATGTTACAACACTGCTATCTAAACTTTTCAGATCCTGCATGCTATAAGTAAAAACAAGCACAGAATCCTTTTCATTATGCACACAGTATAGTAATATAATAGCAATTGTATTTGATTTAGTAGTTGTATACAGGTACTACTATATTACTGTATTGTATGCATAATAAAACATATACAAAATGTATATTTAAAAATAATGAGTTTTTTTTTTTTTTAAAGATTTATTTATTTATTTGAGAGAGAGAGAGTGCGAGCATGAGCTGGGGAGAGGGGCAGAGGGAGAAGCAGGCTCCCTGCTGAGCAGGCAGCCTAAGGACGCAGAGCTCAAACCCAGGACCCCGGGACCATGACCTGAGTGGAAGGCAGATGCTTAACGACTGAGCCACCCAGGCGCCCCAAGAATGAGATTTTTAAAAAGATGTAAATGCAGTTTTCCTATTTTTCTTGTGTGCCAGCAGAGTGAGGGGGGACACACACCCTACCTGGGAGGTTACTCTGCCAGCCCCTTCATTTTTACTTATACATATTAAAGATAATCTTCCTCAAAAATCAGAAGACCAATGGTATCATTTATTAACCACTGTTTGTATCCTAAGTACTTTCTCAAAATGTTCATAAATAAAGCTGAAAAAAATCATAAGTATAAAAGACTCATGTGAGAGACAGTCACACTGTTTAGATATTGACAGTTCTATTTTGGAGGCATAAAAATTTCCACTAGGGATAACGAGAAAACTTCTTAAAATTGTTTTTGAGGAGTCAGAAATTTTGCCCATTATTATGCTACACTTTATAAAATTATCTCCCCGGGAACGGCCAACCTTATTCTTTATTTCACCTGCTCCTTCCTATTCCCACTTTTTTGGTCCTAATTTATTCATTTCCTTATTTAAAATTTTAATTTTGTGTTACTATATATATCTTTCTGTATTTATAAACCTTCTCCAGAGTAAGGTGGAAGAGAAGCAGACCACTGACCCCCTTAGGGCTCAGTGCCCCTGAATGGGTAGAACGCCCCACCTTTTGAAGAAGACTGTGGGGAAAACAGGTTCCCTCTGCCCCTGGGCTAAGCTCAAGGAGGCCTCTGATGTCATCTAAGGAAACAGCTGCAGAGCAGCAGGGCCACTGGCAACCTGCGGGGGGGGGGGGGGGGGGGGGGGAGAGTAGCAGTAGGAGGAGACGCCCCCTCTGCCTGCAGTCACAGGTGTCCCCCTCCCCTCCCTGTGCCTCCTCCTAATCCTAAGTGGGAGTCGCTGCTCTTGGGTCTAATGCTGGATTTCGTCCACAGATCTGGGTGGCAAGTTGCGAGTAGGAGCCCTGTTGGGACACCTGAGTCCTGAGAACCCGGGCTCCCACCCTGGCACGATCTCTGCCAGGCGGGTGACTTCCCTCGGGTTCCTAGGCTTCTCAAAGTTTCCGGTCTTTCTTGAGTCAACTGTGCCAATATGGCTGGCTCACTCATGACTCCTGGGAGCAGACGGAGGTGAAAAGCACTGTGCAAACTGTAAAGAGCCCTAGAACAAGCACGTAGGGCTGCCCTTGTTACTGCTGGGTTTGTGGTTAGTCATGACGCTGCTCCAAGGAAGAGATCTGCTTCTATGATTTAGCAAAGGATCCTAAAAAACGATCTTCCTAGGAGCTTTAGTGTGATCAACATAACAAAAAGACTCCAAATGGCATTGAAAAGCTAGTATATAGAAGCCTACAAACTGCTATTTTCTTAATCAAGCTCTCACATTCGGGCCCTCAAGACATGAGGACATTGCTGGCATTCGGTTTAAACAAGGAGGAACTTACGTGCCGAAGTGACTGAGGAAAGCAGCAATATACTCCCTTCTTTTGTGGTACCCTTGAATCACATACTGCACCTGGAACAGAACCCGAAGATGAGGCGTAGGGAATTCTCAAATGCTTTCTTACATTTCCGAGACTCAGAGAAGTAGAAAGAACGGTGAAATGAATACCCACATCCCCATCACCTATGTTCAACAACTGTGAATATTTTGTCTAGCTGCTTAATCCAGCCATCTACCTCCCCATCAAGCTATCACTCAATCTTGGCTGAAACACTTCAAAGGAAATTAAAGACACCATGACAGTTTGCCCCTAGACAGGTGAGCGTGTATCTCCAAAAAACAAGACATTTTCCTACAGAGCCACAATGTCATTATCATACCCAACAAATCTAGCAATCATTCTCTGACGTCATCTAGTATCCTGGGCATTGTCACAACTTCCCAGTTGTCCCCAAAATATTCTTTTAAAAGGCAGGGTATAATCTAGGGTATAATAAAGGATCAGGCATTTAATCTAGAATGTCTTTTAATGTAGAATAAGAGTACCTCTTGGGGTGTGTACATTTGTCTATGTGATATATGATATTGACTTTTCAGAGAAATTGGGCTAGTTGTCGTGTAGGATGTTCTGCATTCCAGACTCTCTGGTTGTTTCCTTCCTATTCCCTCTAATCCCTACATTTCCTATAAATCGGAAGTTAGACTAAAGGTGTGATTAGATTCAGGTTAAAAATTTTTGGCAAGAAAACCTCATAGGTGATAGCGGGCTTGATCACTGGTTAAGGAGACGACAGCAAGAGCACTCCACTGTAAAGGGAGGTTTCCCCTTTGCCGCTGGGAGTGACCCGCGGGCATACTTCTCAAACCATATGAAGATCTAGCCCCCCTCTCAACCTTTCACCTCATGGTTTTAGTACCTGCTGGAGATGCTTGTCTGAATCAATTATTTCATTAGGAGCCAAAAAATGGTGATTTTTCAAATTCTATCACTCCGTTGCGCATTTATCAGAAGGCAGTTGTCTGTAAAAAAGAGCTTCCTTTCATCAGTGGGGGCTATTTTATGCTGAACTACAACTCCTATTGAAAAGGCAGGACAACGCTGAATTCTTTCTTTTCAAATTCCTAATATCCAGGAAAGGAGTGTTACAATAGGGGATTTTATTTTGCCTTTTTATATTTCCTTGTTATCACCAAATGACAGTTTTTATAAAAAAAAAATTGTGAACTTATTAAGCTGGACATCTGAAAGTTAGTCATTTACCCACCAGCTACTAACACCAAAATACATTCCTTATAATGTCCTCAAAGAAATGGCTCAAAGAAACGGGAGAAAGAGGCCCCCCAAATTGTTTATATTGGCTGTAGCCACAATGAGTTTCCATGGCTAACAAAAGCTTGAGATAAAGTGCTTGAAATAACCTTGACACAATTGGTAGTGATAGCCACTTTGTACCCTTTAAAAGTAAAACAATTCTATGTATATAATAGGGGTTTATGTCAATTTATAAAAACAGTGCTTACTTTGCAGCCTTAATGCAGGATCAGAAATGTTATTTTGGGAAAAGAAAAACAGATGATAAGTTTGCTTAAGTGGCTTTGTTTAAAAAGGGGATGAAAACAGTTCTGTGTACTTGATTTTAAAAACAGAAAACCATTTTAACAGAAACCCACAACAAAACTGGCTATAAAGATAGATTCCAACGTAATTATGGAAATTCATTTGAAGAGATTGTTTCTAAAAGCAACCCATACTGTCCTCGTTTGTAGCAAGCATAAGAACATCAATTTTAAAAGACAAGTAAAATTAATGAAAGGGAACCAGATAAGAAAAATGGACTGATTCTTGCATTTTGGGGAAAATGGTAATAGAACTTTTTTTTTTTTTGAGGAAAAAGTATGACTAGGAATTAATCTCAATTGGAGAGCTTTAAAAAAAGGCTTTTCTTCTCAGTTCTGGAAGGCCAAATTTGCATGTTTCTCTGTAATACTGGGACACAGATTTGAAGGCAGTGCAAAGTCCCACAACGTAAATAAGAATTCTATCCTCCGATCAGTTTTGAAGGAGGGCAGAGGCTGGGGGAATTTGGTCCAATGAGAAGCAACCATCCCACGAGTTAGATGCCCTGGAGTCCGCGCCAAACCCAGGGACTTCAGACTTGCCAGATTTTCATTTCCCTGACATTTAAAAAATAATACTGAAGCCTCTGAAATATTATTGTACTTTAAAAATATTTCCTATATAGAGATGAGCTATCTTTTGAAAGAAAGAGACAAACAGAAGATTTCTTTTCCAAGCCAATGAGCACAAGTCAATAGGAGCACAGGAGACAGTACTTTGGGAACTGGGCAAACGGAGTCAGTCAATGTGGGAGAAGAAAGAAAGTCAGTATTACTTGTGGACGAACATCTCTGGTTTTCAGCTAACTACACCGGTGTACTTTTTAGACATATCTGGCAATAGCCATTAATGTAAACTCAGCTACTCGCCAATGTACTGACTCATTCTTGCAGCTAAGAGAAAGCTTTAGATAACCTGATGGGCCTGCCTACCGAACCAGCTGACCTGGAAATCTTGCCCCTGGGAGTGGGACTCTGGCAAGCTACTCCTAGACAGGACATGGAGAATCAAGCACTGACTGGTAACAAGTGAGGTAGAGAAAAGCAGAAAGAGGTGAGGCAGTTCTAGTGAATTACCTTGATACTCACTGGTGGCAAACACACACTCACACACACACACACACTCATGCATGCATGCACGAGATAACTGGGAAATGGAGGAGTTCAAAGGTGCAAGATCTAGCAAAAACTTAGGACATAAAGGAAATTTAAGGAGGAGGAGGTAGAAATTTAAAAGATGAAGATAAGACTGGAACAGGAGGTCAGAATCCTTAGGAAAGGAAGAAGGAGCACAAGGAACTAGGGAGAGCAATGGATGAACTGTAATTCGAAGTACGAAAGGCTGGTGTCAGGTGGCAGCTGAAGCCAAGATGGGGTGCAGAGGCGGAGCCTGCAGGACAATGCCGACAATGCCGACAATGCCGACAATGCCGACAATGCCGACAATGCCG
>NW_027397072.1:22852764-23198547 GCF_003265705.2 Callorhinus ursinus | reverse complement strand
CGACAATGCCGACAATGCCGACAATGCCGACAATGCCGACAATGCCGGGGCGGAGCTATGCTGGAGGGAGGAGCCTCGTGAGGGGAGGGTCAGGAGACTTGCTTTTACCTTGTTGGTGAGTAGGTGGCATACTTGAGGCACATAATCAATGAGACATCCTCCTCCTGGAAAAGCTGGGATATGAAGAGCTGAGGAGCCTCCAAGTGCACTGAAAGGACAAGAGTACAAGGGACACTTCTCTTAGGGCTCCAGCAATGCAGGAAGTGATAACCCCAAACAGACTCGCCTTCTCTTAACGTCTGCCCACCAACCACTTGAGTTAATGAGGATGGGAACACGGGCTTCACTTTATGATTACATTTCTTTATTTTTATCTGTTTTGTTAAATCAGCATGTTCAGATTGCCCATGACTACCAACTAATGATCAGTAAAAACTAATGATTCCATCACACAACAGGACAAATTAGCACATTCTGACTGGTGTGGGTAAATGTCTTACCAATATTAATGGGCTGGACTTCGGATGGACACACACATTTCCATACTCTCCATTATGTGATGGGCAAAGACAAGTCACTCCTTAAACCCCCATATTGAACTGAATTCCTTCAGCACCACCAGGGCGCAATGGAGGGACTGGCTCTGCCCCTTACCAGCTTTATTCCCCCGGGGGGAAGCCTCCTGGGGCTTTAGCCTCCTCCAGCTTAGTGTGGGGCCAGTGGTCTAGGACAGGGGCTGCAGACTCCAGGCTCTACCCAGCCCAGGGAGGTGATACAAATGAGCACAGAGAACTGGAGAGTTTCTGCACAGTGGGAAGGGCTCTCCACCATTCAACTCCAGCTGATCTCGGCCATGGTGGAAACAAGCCTGGTCTTCATGGACCCTTATTTTTCACGTGAAGCCAGAAATCCAGATGATTTAAGTTCTCAAGTTTTAAATGGTGGCAACTAACTAAACATCTTCTGAAACACTGTGTCTCTGGGTCAATCTGGGTAAAGTCTGTAACTAGTCCAAGTCAACACTGACATTCATCTAAACAAGAAGGTGCAGTCAAAAATCACTGATCCAAGCACTAAGACGCAACGCTGATCCAGAAATAGTTTCCAGGACTTTTGTGGAGATTCCCTTTCAGTTTAAATCAACCAGCATACCATTATTAAAGAAACTGCTCAGAACCTCACAGTATACATTTTGTATCCCATCCTTAATCTTGATTTCATCTTCTTTCCTACTCTCACTTTGCTTTGGTCCTAATTTGCTTTTCTTGTTTGAAGTTTATTTTAATGTATAGGTTTCTTACCGTAAAAGCCCCTTAAACCACCTCTGTAATATGGTGGGGTATAAAGAGACCCCTAAGATCCGTTAATGCTGTGATTATTCATTAACCAAATCCCCAGTTACAAGGCTGTAAATGGAAGCAAAGTGCTTCACAATAACAGTCTAGAAAATCATTCTTAAATAGTTTAGAGCAGACAGACTTAGCCTAGGGTTTGCAATACAGGGAACAATACATGTAAGTACTGAAAGGGTCCCAGACCCAACCTGTCTCCCTATTGACCACAGATTCCTGAAATTAATTTTTCCAGTAGAAATGGATATTATGTTTATTTATTTATGGAATGAAAAAGCCCCAACACGTAAATAAAATCCCGGGTGATGTGAGGAAGTCAACAGGGTGGGAATATTTGCTGTTGACTTTTTCTATTCAGATGAGACCTAAAAAGCACAACAACTCTGACAACTGAGAAAATTATGAGACAGCATTTGACTAAGTATGACATTAATGAATCATCTACAGTCTGCAACTGCAGAGAATCAGCAAGAACATCACTTCCGTTTGCTACTCTCAGAGCAGACATTGGAGGAGATTCAGCCTAAACTCTGAAGGAAGCTAGGAAAATTCCTATGACTTCTTGTGAACTGGAAGAGTACACAAAGAGCACACTTCTAAGTGGAAGGTTCTAACAGTTCCATTAGGATGGAAACTGATTAAGAAGAAAATTCTACAGTATAAGAGAAAGAGATCCAATATTTTTATCTTATCATTCCTGGGGGGGAAATATCTGTATAACATAGAAATACCAAGATCCAGGCTTCTCATAGCGTACTTGAAGAACAATCTTTAGCATAATGAAATTCCAGAAAATAAAATAATTTGGACAGTTTCCTGGAATTGATTACAATGGGCTTCGACCTGTATACAATACTACAGGACAAGTTCTTAATCATTCATTAAATTGAGTACAAAAAAATGAAAACAGTCTGGGGGTAATCCTCTAAACTTGAGACTCCCTCTGCTTCTGACACATAGCCATTAAACAAAAATTGCCTATAATGATGGAAAGAGGCAAAGGTGTGGAGAAGTCCAAAGACTGGCTGCTTGGCCACCGGGCCCATCTCTCTGCACTCTGCTTCTGTGGTTATCGGGAACTAATGCTTGTTACTAGGTGCTTTCTCATTACCTAATTTAATCCTCCCCACAATTCCGTGAAGTAAGAATTCGCACTGTAATTCTACAGGTGAAGAAACTGAGGCTCAGACAGCAGAAGAAATTCCCTTGGGTTCACACAACTAGGAGATGGTAAAGCAAAGATCTGAACTCGGGCTGGCCTGTTGCTGGAGTCCACGCTGTTACTTGCCGGATTCCGTGCCTCCCTGAGAGCAGGGGGATGTGACTCTTGAAACGGCTCCAGGGATGGGAAGAAACAGAGGGCGTGGCCCCCTGTGAGCCAGGTCGGGACTGCAGTGATGCCATCGGGCTTCCAGAAGCACCCAGACCACCACTGAAGCAGACTCTGTGATGTACACCTCGTTTCTCTTTACAATTTTCCGCCCCGCAGCAGAGCAAGCATCCCCATGCATTTTGCTCCTACCTCAGTCTCTCCCACCCCAACCATCAAACAACCACAGTCGCTGGATTTATTTTTAAAAGGACACTTACTGCACCCTTTCTTTAACTCAGTAGTTCCTCAGCTTGTGAGGGTACTGAACCTGACTGCCAGCATCATATACTGATAAGCGCTGCTGATTCATGTATAAATATCCGCCTTGTGGGTAAATATTTAACAGGCCTGCTATAGCCTGAATGCTGCCCTGATTGTGCTGAATAAACAAAGTCAAGTGCCATGAAATAAAAAGCTATTACGTTTTTAAAGGGTACAGGACGGAGGTCCAGCCGGGTGAGCTCTAATTATTTAATATTCATGAATCAAAAACTACTGAGTGGAGCACATACAACGAAAAGCTCAGCATGTGCAGAGATTGCAGGACTCCCTGAGCGCTTCCCAGGGGTGCAGGGCTGGCTGGAGAGAAGGCAGGGCTGGACTGACAAGCTCCATGGTGGCGGGGAGGGGCAGGGGGGAGCAGGGCGAGCAGGGGATGGAAGGGACCACTGCTGTGGATTCTTCTGATCTCCAGACCCGTGAGGGGAGGAAGCAGGGTAAAAAGTGAGGAAAAGTCAACTAGAGCGGCGGGGGTCTCAGGCTGAGATTGGGAGGACAAAGGGGTGAAGGGGCCGTTTTGATGAGAAAGTACCTTACGTCTCTTTATGGACTGAAATGAGATGTGAAATTCGCTGCTAATTCTCAGACCTAGGAATTCAGAAACTGAATATGTGGATATAAATTAGAAGGACAAGGCCAGAGTCTGAGAAACCTTTCCAACAATGGAGTTAAATAGACCAAATAGTAGCCAGAAAAACACTTCCAGGTCCGTCTCACTGGATCTAAAAATCAAACATAAAGAATTGTCTGTGTTCACTGTATTGATGCGATTGTTTTCTATGCAAATACTGCTAATAGAGCCTTTTGGGAATGGGGCTCTGTCTGCAAATATTCAGAGCACTTGTAATATCGAAGACTTGACTTGGCTACGGTGCTACAGCACAAGGGAAATATTTTTGAGCATTTTGACATGGAAACCGCAGGGAGTCGGCCTGTCTGAAGATCGCACTTGGGACAATGGGGTTTGATTTAACCCATTATGGAGCGGTAACTCCCTCCTCTCCGTGTGGGGTTTTACCTCATTGGCCAAATAAAATGAGCAAAACATGACCTCGCACTGGAGAAAATCAGAAGGGCCAGTGATTTTCAATTATAATTCTTGCTTCCGCCACATTTGTTCTGTTTGGTTCTACTCAATTTTCTCATCAGTGCCGTGGGATAACACTATTCTCAAAAAGACCCACCTCTCTCAAGTGATAAAGCAACAATGAGAATTAGAGTAATATGAAGAGAGCACCAAGCACTCTACGAGTGACTTTATTCTAAAATGTCTCCTGCTTGTGTACGCTATGGTCCAGGGTTATGTCAAGGCCCTGTTAGAGACACTTGGATCAGCGTTACCATCCTGCTCTGCCTCCGAATCGGGTTCTGAGGGAGAGGAAGATGATCTGGTTGTCTCCTCCACAGGATGATTCAGGGGAGTGTTGGAGGGTGAAGCACTGACAGGGGGAACTTCCAGGATGGTAGATGGACTCAAGCTGCCATGAGCCCCCAAGCTAAGACACATCCTAAGGAAAGGTGAACTCTCAATTGAACTCAACAAACATTCACTGTGTGCCCAACTCTGTGTAAGGACTTCAGTTTCCTGTTCTGGATCTGTATTAGGGCACTACTGCTAATTCCCTTCAAGGTAGAGGAATGCCAAGCCCTCAGGAATCTGGGGCACTCTATAATGCCAAAGTATGTTTCCTGGTGGCCTGCCAGGAGACCCATTATAGCAAAACACAAGTCACTGTGATTTACTGAGCATCTGCTTTAGCCAGGCACTCTACTAGGCATTTCATTATCTCTAAACCTCATTAACAACCTGGCCAAGTAGACCTAAGTAGTCCAATTTACAGAAGGGGTCACTGAGATTCTAAGGATCCAAGTGTTTTTCCAAGGTCACCCAGCAATTAAGCTGCAGAGATGGGCTCAAAACCCGGTCTTCTTGGTTCCAAGGTCTACATCCTTTTTCGTCAGAAAGTCTTTCGTAGAAAGAGAGTGTGAAAAATTTAAAACTCTACCCCCCATGTCCTGAAACAGTGGTTTAAGTGGCTGAAATTATCCTCAAAAAAGCTTAGATCCATGAAACTCAGCACTGTGTCATCTCATTTGTTCTTGTCTTAAGATATCATATGTTACAACAAGTTAACTTGTAGGACAGAGAAAAAAAGTCCTATCTAGCCTCTGAAAACCCAGAAGTGCACAGACAATACATTAAGGAGAGACTCTGGTTTGCTGGTTTCCCCATCTGGATTTTCTTTGTGCGAGTGAAGCATTTTCTAGAGATGTTGTTAGCCCCTGTCTCATTTCATAGATTCAACATTAAGCCATCTCAAGAGTCTCTTGATACCTCAGTTAAACAAAACCAGGGTCTAAATCAAAACTGAAAAAAATCTCAATGAGTATAACAGGAGAAAAAATAAGAGATCCGAGTGACAAATTAAGTTTACAAGTAGAAGAAAATCTGGGAAGTCAAACTGGATGAGGGGTTCAATAAGAACTGATGGAGGCCTGGCCATGTTGCATTTGTGACTAACCCAGTATTTCCATTAAACATGCTTCACAGTATATAGCAGGTCTTTATTAGAGTACTATATCCCATTTCTTGTTTCCCATTTTTAGAGGGACATATGAGAATGGAAATGTTCTGAGACCATGATAAATATGAAATGTTCCTCTGGAGCAAAGTCTAAAAAGAAGCTGAAACTATTAAGTGAAATTACTTAGCAAGTTATGGAATCATTAAATAGAGTGACTTAAAAATGTGAAGACATACTCTATGGACTATTTGAATCAGCTGTTCCTTGCTTATGTACAGTATACATGAAGAGTTTAAAATATGACGGATTTCGTTGGTATAGTGAGTGAATTTTCCACAGGATGGGACAGGAATAATAACTCCATTTAAGGAGCACTAGGTATCAGGCATTATGCTAAGTGCCCTCCTGTATGACATCATCTCTGCTTCATACAAACCTGCGACAGAGGTGTTATCCCATTTTACAGATGGGAAGGCTGGAGCTTAGAGAAGCTACAGAACCTCTCCAAGGTCACGTAGGTGGTAAATGGCAGAGAGGCATCTAAATCCAGGTGTTTCTGACCTAAATCTATCCCCCCCCCCCCACTTAGGCCTTCAGGTACCACTTTTGTGATTTCTGACGCAAAAATCTATCTGCAGACCTGACATCTGGTTCCACGTGCATCAGGTTCACAGGCTCCTTGTGGCTTGGATAGTTCAGGCTGAACCACAAAGGCTGTTTCCAGGAACATTTATTAAACTGGTTTAGGTACCTAAACCGAAGCAATGAAGGCCTTTTTCATTCTTGGCAAATGAACCCCAGGAAACCCAGAAGAACTCTGAGGGCCAGAGGACCTGACGGGCAACTCCCAGCAGATAGGAGGTGGCATGCAAGCAAGGAAACCTGACATTAAAAAAAATACAAAAGATGGGAATATTGTAACTGCAAACAGAATATGTCTCACGACATGAACACTAACCAAGCTTTTGTTCAGAAATGTGTTTTTTAAGTTTGTTAACATCTTAAAAAAGCCTTCAAGGGACAGCAATCTTAACAGATGTCCACCATCAGGATTCTGTTGGCATGTGGAAAAGCATTTAAATCCCCCGAAACAACAATGGACTTAGCAGATGTTCTATTAAGGTTTGGGATGAACTACTTACGATGATGCCTTGGCCGCGCAAGACATGAACAGGCGAAGCAAGAGAAAAGCTTCTGATCCCTGGCCTATTATCTGCAGTTGATTCCACCACAATTTCTTTAAGAAATGGAACTATTTTCAAGCATCAGGCATCGAGACTGAGTATATTTTACTACGAGTTTGTTAGAAATGTACAACTCAGACCCCAGTGAATGGCTTTATTGCTCTATTATCCAGGTACAGGTACAGGTTACTTTTCCTATGAAGTACTTTTATAACATATTTACTGGGAAAAAAAATCAATACATACATACATCAAATCGTCACATTGTATACTTTGAAGAACTTACAACTTTGTCAGTTATACTTCAATAAAGCCAGTAAAAAAAATCAATGCATACCATAGTTAACCTCAGCTAAATGCACAAGCATTTTTATACCTCCCTCCTCACTGCACACTGGTTTTAATGGTCAAAGGAAATGCAGAGAAAAGGGAAAAAAATGCCTCTGCCTGTGTAGGGCAGAGAAGGATATCCACCTGATTCCTGTTTACTGTTTTTTACTAGAGCCTCAGGCACACAAACAGCATTAGGCAACTTCATGCACACATTGCTGGTCTCTGTGCTCCAAGAGCTAATCTGTAGGAAGCTGCAGTTGGGCTTGTGCACACAAAAACAAGCAAAGATACCAGAAGACGAGATTAGCCAGGGTGCCGGTACATAACACTTTATAATTTGTTTCCAAAGTGCTCCTCTTTTTTTTTTTTTTTTTTAACAACAGCCTTACAAAGTTGGTAGCAAGTCTTACTACACTCATTGTAGAAATGAGAAGACTGAGGCTTGAGATGGACGACTTGCCCAAGGTCCGACAGTTGGAAACAGTGAAACGGGCTTGTGATTTTTTTCTCTGCACTAGTTCTCATGACGGTGTGAGAAGAACCTGGGGAGCCTGTTAAAAACTCAAGATACCCAGGCACCATCCCAGAGAAGCCGATTTATTAGGTTTGAGATGGGACCTTGGAATCTGCATTTTAAGAGGTTCCCTAGGGGATGCGGGTGCAGGTG
Source organism: Callorhinus ursinus (assembly GCF_003265705.2). NCBI lineage: Eukaryota > Metazoa > Chordata > Mammalia > Carnivora > Otariidae > Callorhinus > Callorhinus ursinus. Next base: position 23,190,835 of record NW_027397072.1, on the reverse strand, counting down.
GTCCTCACACCATTGCTCTGTACCTCATGCTGAGGGTGCACACCTGGGACCAGAAATGGGGAAAGGGATGGTACAAGCAAATTTGCCTCCCATCCCTGGGGCATTAGGTCACTGACAATTTGAAAGGCGCTGTGGACAAGAAGGTGAAGGAAACACAGACATGCTCTTAAGGAGTCAGGTGTAGTGTGGGAGTATAAGATACTTACGGAAACAACTAGAAAAAAGGTGATTACCACTGAGTTTATTCACGGGCAAAAGGCAGTGTAGTTACATGTGGGTAACCAGAAGACGAGGCGAGGGAGTAGTCAAATCAAGACTGGGGACTGAAGTAAGGAGGCCACAGATTCTACTTAAAAGGGCAAGGCACTGGATCAAAGGCTAGGGACTCTGTGGGCTGCAGACCATGGATCCCGGACCACAGTGAGCAGCTTTTGCCCCCGTGAGAAGAGCACCTTTCACACTTGAGGCTGCCCAGGAGAGCTACCTGTGACAGGGCAACTGCCTGGAGAGGGAGGAAGAAGATACAATGGTAGATCTTGATGCATGCCAGTGGTGACCTGGGCAGGAAAGAAAACTTGAGGTTAGAAAAGAAGTTCTGGGGACACCTGGGTGGCTCAGTCAGTTAAGCATCTGCCTTCCGCTCAGGTCATGATGCCGGGGTCCTGGGATCGAGTCCCGCATCGGGCTCCCTGCTCAGCGGGGAGTTTGCTCCTCCCTCTCCCTCTGCCTGCCGCTCCCCCTGCTTGTGCTCTTGCACTCTCTCTGACAAATAAATAAAAATAAAATCTAAAAAGAAAAGATAAGAAAAGAAGTTCTGTTTAGTCAGAGAGTAAGAGATGTCCTGGAGAGAAGGAACAGTCTGAAGTTGGAGACTGAATCTCAGCCAGTCTCAATGCTTAACATGTCTCTTTTATACTGACAATTTCCAAATTTATACTCTAGCTCAGACCTTCCCTTAACCTGGGACTCAGATAGCCGACTGCCTACTCCCTTCCCCCCCCCCCCCCCCCATGTCTAAATGTCTAAAGTGCGTTTCTGACTCCTCCTGCTCACGGCAAAGCCCGCCTGCCACACCTCCCGCTCCCGCCCTCGTCCAGCAGCCAGTCAATGGCAGCTCCGGCCTACTGGTTCCTCAGGCGTCCCGGGCTCTTCTCTCTCACATGCCCCGTTCAGTCAGCCCTGTCCAGGCTCCTGTAACTTCTCATCTGGATTCCTGCACCATGGACAGGCCGGGACTATCCCAACTCAGACAGCTGGCCCAGTCCTTCCGCTCTTCTCTCTTCCCAGCCATCTGCGGGGCTTGCTGTCACACCTGCTTCAGGGCTCCCGCAAATATCACTGTCCTCGTAAGACTTCCTGAACCCGCTACTTGTAACAACCCACCTCCATCCCAGGTATCCCGTCATCTTTGTTTTACCTTTTTTATGGCATACACGTCCAGAAGACACTCTCCATACGCTCTTTGTTTCTTGTCTCCCCTCAGCACCCTTCACTAGAATGGGGACCTCTGTCTGTTTTGGTCCCTGCCGTAACACCAGAAACAGGAGTAATGACAAATTCATAGTAGGCACTCAATAAATATTTGTGGTATTAAAGTCAAATGAATGTAGGGAAAGATACGGGAGTCCGATTTCCAAAATGGACATTAAAAGTCAGTAAATGTATACATCTTTTCTGAAACCATCATTGTGAAAGGGCCTAGGACAGGGGTCAGCAAACTTCGTCAGTAAAGGGCCAGGCAGTAAATGGTGTCGGCTCTGTGGCCACAGTGTCTCTGTCGCAACCGCTCAGCTCTGACGCTGTGGCATGAAAGCAGCCACAGACAATACGTAAACGGGTGACGCACCGATTCCAATGAAATTATTTATGGACGCTAAAATGTGGATTTCATAAAATTTTTACACATCACAAAATATTACTCTTTAAGTGTTTTTCTAGCCATTTAAGAAATGTGAAACATCACTCTTAGCTCATGAGCCAAACAAAGTGGGCTGTAGTTTGCTTGCTGGCTCTCAATCTAGGATCATAGGATCATCTGACAGTTCTAGGGATGCTGAAGATAGGGATGTATCCAGGAAGAAACAGAGGCAAAAAGACCTGGAGTAGGTTAGCAAAAACGAAAAGCAGCCCCTTTGGTCAAACCTCTTACAAACTACGCTCGACCAGCAGGGCAACTGCAAGCATAAGTCTTCTTTAGGCAAAGGTGAGGTGAGCGTTAGGCACCTCGAGGCACCTCGTGGACTGTGGGAGTTCTCATAATGATACTGGATTGGAGCTGTGCAAGAGAGCTATTTCTATCATCTCAAATGAAGCTTGAGGCATATTCTGGTGCTTTCTACTTCTATGCTAGGTGAAAAAGCTGCCTACAAAAGCCTTCCTCCCACCCAAAATACTAGCTGTTAGTTGGTGACTGATCCTCAGAAATATTAAGATGAATCATATATGCTCTTTTCACAGTGCAAAAAGAGATAATTTTAAAACTCAGAAAATGTCACTTTGGGTAGTCACACACCATACAATTAGAAAAGCTGCCCAGCCTGAAAATTGTAAATAAATAAAATCCTGTTCTTGCATGGAAACATTTTTCCTCATTTAGATTCCGATGCTTGTCTTAGGACTTGCCTCCAAGATTGGCTGGTGTTAAAACGTGTTCAGTCCCATAATCTGATGATGGAAGGCGGGCTTTGTTCTCCACCCCTCTTCCCTGGGGCCCTCCCTGGCTAACCCTGCTGGTCTTGGTAACCCACGGCACTCAGCTCTGACTTTCTCCAACTGCTGCTCTTCTCACCTATAGGCAGCTTGTGGCCTCTCTCTCTCCTGCTCTGGGTTGGCCTGAAAGGTGCCAGCTAACAGTGGGCTCAGTCTGGACCCAAGCACAGGGAAAGGAATCCCGCGTTTCTTTCTTTCTCCTGCTTCCAGAAACAGGTATTTTTGTCTTTGATCCCTAAGCTCTGTTTTCTTTCTCTTGTTACTAAACAGTTCACTCCCTATCTCCTCCTGGCCCCTCCCTTGCCCTTTTTTGCAACTTCATCATTTTTCCACACTGCACCGTTTGGCACAGGAGAAGGAGGGAACCACATCAAATAAAGGAATGCAACCATAAAAGCTGCCTTGAGAAGCAAAGCCCCGGATTTTTTGTTTTGTTTTGTTTTGTTAATTTACCGTTTTTGGACTTGTTCTCCCATAATCAAATCCTCCCTATCGTGTTAACAATGTGGTAGTGTGTCAATACATTGGAATTTTGCTTCAATCAGCAACCCAGAGCTTAATAGGAAAATGAAGCAACAAAATGCTGGTCTTACTGTTAACCTTAGGCCAGGCCTGTACTTAGGATGGGGATGTTGGCTTCTTGATGGTATGCGGGCCAAACCTTCACTGTTTTGTGAGGAGCTTGGGGCTGTCAGCAGAAGCCTAAGGCAGCGTCTTGGGCATTACTTAGACATGCTTCTGCCATCACAAGAGGGACAATCACTCCAAGGACACTGACTGAAGCATGAAACACCCAAAATTTTAGTAAGCCAGAGGAAGTTTAGACTGAATTCACCTGCAGAAATTTAAAAAAGGACACATTCGGGGAAGGAACAGACTGGGTAAATAAAATGGACAATAACTTAGCAATAAAAAGTAACAAAATATTCAGAATGAATGAATGAATGACACGTTCAGCTTAGTGGCAGCCATTCCTGGGTCTGGCTTGGTGACACTCAAGTCACCAAGACTATGATGTCTATAGTTCTCACAAAAGGGCTTGTGTAAAGTTCAAGTGTTGCTTTGTTGTTGTTCTAAATTAAAAACATGTGTCCAACACATAAACCATTTAGGTACAACAAGAAGGTGCCACAATTCCAAAATTTTTGGAAGTCACTATTCCATTTCCTCGGGAAGTATGTGTTAAGAGTCAATGTTTAATAACAGCTGATTAATAATATTCATCATAAATGAAAACACCAGTTAGAGGTGGAATACTTTTGATGTGGTGATTTTATCTTTTGTGACTAAGTTAGTCAACTAAACTGTCCATAACATGAAGGTAAGTATTTTTGTTGTGATTTTGGTTTGGTTCACATGGAACTGTCACAGGCCACTTTGGTTAACGTTGGAAATTAGCCCATCTTGAACATCGTCTATAGCATATATAAGCAGTCAACAGACGGGCCACTAGGCAGCGATTCTCCACCCTTATCTACCCCAGCACACCCACAAAACATGGCATCCCTCCAGCGATTCTCTTGGGGAGAAGGGAAGGGGTAGAAGTCGTCTCTCTTCTCTCATCCCCATTCCAGGGTAGCATACTAGAATCTCAGGGTGAAGAAATGTGTGAATTGAAACAAAACACCTTGTAGTTGGTTCTGATATGGACTGATAGCACAGATTTTTCAACCGCCCCCAACCCAACATGAGAATCACTGTCTCGAACATATAGAAGGAGGAGTCTTTTATCCTCAGGAGCTGAAGACCTTCACGGCTAACAGGTGAAATTGCTGGTCTTCCAATTTTGGCAGTGTTCAGCCTGGCCCCAGCTCCACCCTGGAGAGCCAAATTGCCCACGTCATTTCAGATGCCCATCGATCTTCTCGCCCCCTCTCCAGTTCCTCCTCCCCACCTTAACACCGTGGCTGCCCAAGACGACCGAGAGGATGATAAAGTTAACACAGTGGATGATGAAGAGAAGCAGGAACTGCGGGCAGGTGCTTGCTTAAAAGCACCCCGTCTACTCTGCCTTCTGCTGCTGCAGCTGAGGTGCCCGGCCCTGCCGCCAGCTATGGCACCAGGGAATGGCCACAAATGTGCGGGCAGGATGTCACCACCGGTCTAGCAAAGCAGGACACAGACAGTGGATAGAAGTACGGCTGCCCTCCATAGAACCAGGCCCCACCTCCAGGCAGTATGCTCCAAAGTCACCTGGAAAGCAGAGGCAGGCATTTTCTGGAGCGCACTGGGCAGAGGAGGCTGAGGAAAAAGGACATCCGGGAATGTGCAGAGATGAGGGACGGAGGAGGCTGTGAGCACAGTCAGAATTCTAACAGAAATAACATGCATTCGGTAGATGCCTGTCATTTAAAAACCATTTTATCTTACTAAATTAACTGTTTACTTACTAATGGAGAAGGTGGGAGTTCAGTTCTGTTAATATCCATCTGTGCAGAACCGGGAGCCTGTTTCTGAGTACCACTATTTACCTGTGTCTTTTACTTAAAAAAGAAAAAAGAAAAAAAAAATATATATGTGTGTATATATATACACACACATATATATATATATATATATCTCCATTGGTTTAAGCACTATTTTTATCAAATTCTCTAAAATAGATGGTTCAAAACAGCCACGACAGTAAACAAGGGCCTGCATGCCCAGACAAAGACTGCAGGGCAGGCCGGGGGGGGGGGGGGGGGGGGGGGGGGGGAGCAGCAGGAGGCCCAGGAGGCATGCCCCGCTTTAGGCAGCTCAGGGGAATCTGGGCTTGTGGGGAGCTTCATTACCCCTCAAGGCAAATGTGTTTGCTTCTTTAACCCAGTGGCACAGATGCAACAGAAAGAGAGAGGCTTAGTCAGGAAGGGAATAGGTTCTGGTAAATGTAGACAAGGATGACGCCAATTTCACTGGCCAAATATAATTGGGTTTGGCCTATTAACTTGTTTGAAACTCACTTTCTTGATTGCTTCAGAATTTTGATTTTTCTTAAGCTGTCCAAAGTACAATACTCAAAACTTAGTAACAGAGCAATATTAACAGCAGAGAGGGGAATGCAAACATGACTTATTCAACAAGCTGTAGGGCTGAACCATAGCCACTCAATCCTGACTCTGTCTCAGAATGGCATCGGGGCATCGATGGACCTGAAATAATTTTACCCAGACCCACATGGAAGAAGGACATGCTGACCGGACCTCTTGGTGTAAGGATGCAGGTCCAGACACTCTTAACTCTCAGGAGTCCTGGTACTCTCCCAAACTAACAACCCCATAGAAGTCCTAGGGACATTTACATTCTTCGAGGAGAAAGGCAGGGAGGGGTCCACAACTTCCGTGCCGCCAGGCAAACCCTGAGCATCAAAGTCTGCAGGGCTCAGCAGTTCACCGAAGAGCCTCCAACCACTCAGAGGATCAGAATCCCTCTTTCCCAATCAGACAGAGAATGCTTCTCAGTATGAGCTGTGGCGAACTGAGGACAACTCACTTTTGTGGGTGCGTTCTCATTTTGCTAGGAACTAACCAGGGCTCAGGATCACTTTAGAGCAGGGGGAGCCCTGAAGCCCACTCCATCCCATCCTCAAACCCAAGCTGCAGCCAGGCTCATCACCTGAGCAGCAAACACTCCAGTGTCCTCTAGACTCAACACGTGGATCAGGCATATTTGGAGATGGGAGCCTCCTCAGAAGGGTGAGGACTGAGCCAATGCTCCGAGAGAATGTATGACAAGTTCACACGGGTAGAATGAAATCACAAATGTAAGCGAGTTTCAACATGAAACACCCCAATCAAGGAGCGAAACACATGAGAGTAAACCTTCCAGTGGAGAACCACGTAGCCACTAGGTAAGAATGAGAGTGACCTACAGGTCAGGGTCTAGAAAAATGACCATGACATATTGTTAAAGGAAAAAGCAAGCTGCAGAATAGTATGTATTATGCCATTTTTTATGGCTAAACGAAAACAACAACAACAAAAACCCAAAATCAGCTAAAAGGAACAACACTGTGAAAATATTACATCTACATGTTGTGTATTTTCCGGTAAGTCACATTTCCCCTCTGCCTTTTCACTGAGGTGAAGGCTCGAGGCTCACTGCCCGGAGGAAGAGGGTGGCACCACACACAGGTCAGAGACGCCCCCCGCATGGGGAAGAAGGGAGGATACAGCACTGAGGAGGACAGCCCTCAGACAGGAACGGAAAGACACAGAGGTGGAAATGGGTCTCAGAGACCTTCTTTGAGCCTCAGAGGGGAGAGAGAGCAAGACAGCGAGAACAAGAACCAGCGGTGATGAAAGGATAGACGTTCTAGATTAACTGAGGGAAATCCAAAGGGAAAGGGGTTTTTTAATTTCACTGCCCACTTGGAGATGAGGAGATCATGTTGTCGAGTAATCTTCAGGGTAAGACAGAGTTGCTGTAGGACAAGAAGGACATTTTACCTTGTATACTTTGTTATTCAGTGGTACTGGAATTGGTACTGGTGGCTATAACTGGCACATATTACCTTGGTAGCAGAGAGAAAAAGAAAGAGAAAGAGAAACCAAGGTATAAAAATAAGTGAATGCAAAGCATAGAAGGTATTGAACTTGGTGAGCAAAGATGTAATGGGAAGGGCAACGACCAACCAAATGGATGAAGTCCCTGAGTGGTATGCAGAGTACTTACACAGTTTGCTTCTGGAACTGGGACCCTAAAATTCCCAAGGGCTGTGGGGAGTCCACATTATTGATCTGAACTCTACTACTATTTAGAAGAACAGTAGTGACAGTTACCACACACTGAGCACTGAGCATTTTCCATGAGCCAGTCATTGTACCGAAAGTCTCCATATGTTAGCTTTATTTACTCCTGACCAGAGCCCTCTAAGGCTGATGTGTTTTACAGATGGACAGTAAGGCTTGGCAGGTTAAGTAACTGACTCAGTTAACTCATCCAGTAAATGATAAACACTGGATTGAATCCAGACATTCAATTCCTGAAGCCACATATTTCACCACTGCTCCATACCCTGCCTCATACCACAGACCATCTGGCTGTGGGGGCTTTAGTGATCGCTTAGCTCTCCCGGCATTGTTTTCTTATATGCACAGTGGGGATGGGACCGACTAACTCTCAAATCCTTTTTGGTTCTATCATTGTCCCCTGGTCTAATGTAGCAGTGTAGCATTAGGTAGTTTTTTGGATTCAGAACCCTAGGAGCCTGTCTTATTAAAGAAAGCTTTAGAAATCCTGTAACAACAGAGAGATCCAATCTTAGTACATAAACTTTCCTGGCACAAAATTAAGGAAGGGTGAAAGCACATGAAGCAGGAGTGCTAGGTGCTGTGAAAAGGGAGATGCTACATTCAGGAAGCAGGAACACTGAGCCATGCCTCTCCACGTATGATCTTTCTCACCAGCCCTGCATGCCTGGAAGTTCCTGCAGCCAACAGTACCCCAGTTTCATTTTGCAACAGGGACACTTGGACACTAAGCCCTACATGTTTGCTTGGCTCCTCGGCAGCCTGCCCACCCCTTCGGGCACTGCTGTTGAGGCCTGTGAATACTACATATTCTTCTCAGTCCCTACTCCTGCCTATTCCTTTCAACTAAATATGAAACGATCTCTCACTGAATAGTTTCTTCACTTATAATCCTCTGCCCGATGTTTTCTCTGATTAAATGGAAGCAGGCCCCTCGCATAAGCCTGGAACAAGGGTAGGCATTTGCAATGCAGAATAATGGCTCCCGAAAGATGTCCAAGCCCCAATCTTCAGAACCTGTGAATATGTTACCTTACATGGCAAAAAAGCCTTTGCAGAAGGTTAAGGACCTTGATATAATTACCCTGGACTACCTGGGTGGGCTCAATCTAATCACATGAGTCCTTAAAAGTAGAAGAGGAAAACAGAAGAGTAAATAAGAGACGTGACAACAGAAGGGACAGAAAACATGGGAAGCAAGAGGGACCTGTTGCTGGCTCTGAAGATGGAGGAAGATGGCCACAAGCCAAGGGATGCAGGCAGTCTCCAGAAGCTGGGAAAGGCCCTCAGCTGACCTTCAGCAAGGACATGGATCCCAGTCCTCTGACTGTAGGCAAATGGATTCTTCCAACAACCGGAGTGAACAAGGGAACAGATTCTCCACTAGAGCCTCCAGAAAGGAATATAGCTCCCTAACACCTTCTTTCTAGCCCAGTGACACCTGTACTGGACTTCTGATTCACAGGGCCATAAGATAATAAATCTGTGTTGTTAAGCCGCTACATTTGTGGTGATCTGTTACAGCAGCGATAGAAATCTAATACAGCACTCAAAATATAATTGTTTTTTGGAGGTGAGGTTATCTTTCTTTATGCAACAAAATAATGACAGAAATGGCATATGTCCCATTAAACACAACAGAATCAGTAAGCCTTTCTGATACGAATAGATAAATGAATAAATAAGTAAACAAAGAAAGCTCTTTAGAACTGAAAGCCAACTAATAAATGTAGAAGGAGAGATGAAGCTAGAAAATCATCAATGGATGTTATAGCTAGTGGGTGAAAGTCTGATGAGGATATTTACATAGTCTCAACATATCTCCCCATAAATTTCTTATTAATTACAAAGAGAAAATTAGTAACATTAAAAAAAACCTGGTGGACACCACCTTAACTGAGCGACCAAAGTTAACATCACCAACTTGGGGCAAACTGGTGTCATGTGCCTCTTAGTATGATGTACTCAGGACACACATCACGTCTGTGCACTGCTGCCAAAAATTCATAACCTGAATCTAATCATGAGGAAGCATCAAAGGGACCCAAATTAAGGAACAAAATAACTGGCCTGTACTCTTCAAAACTGTTCAAGGTCAAGAAAGATAAAGACTGAGAAACTATTCCAGACTAAAGAAAAATAAAGAGGCATAACAACTAAAGGCAATGTGTGATCCTGGCTTGGATCCTGGACCAGGGTAAAAAATAGCTAACAGGGATATTATTGGAACAATTGACAAAATTAGAATACAGATTGTGGATCAGATAATAGTACTGTGTCAATGATACATTTCCTGATTTGATAACTGCACTGTAGCTGTAAGAGAATGCCCATGTTCTTAGGAAATGCTTTCTGAAGCAGGTAGGGTAAAGGGCATCATGGGCCCAACTTACTCTTAACTGGCTGAGTTAAAAAATAACCATGATATATAAATATAAATACACAGAATGACAAGGCAAATGGGACAAAATGTAAATAATCACTGAAACCGGGTAAAAGATATAAGGTAGCTCACATTCTATTCTTTAAAAAAAATTTTTTTTATTAACATATAATGTATTATTTGTTTCAGGGGTACAGGTCTGTGATTCATCAGTCTTACACAATTCACAGCGCTCACCATAGCACATACCCTCCCCAATGTCTATCACCCAGCCACCCCATCCCTCCCACGCCCCCTCCACTCCAGCAACCCTCAGTTTGTTTCCTGAGATTAAGAGTCTCTTATGGTTTGTCTCCCTCTTTTGTCTTATTTCATTTTTCCCTCCCTTTCCCTATGATCCTCTGTCTTGTTTCTCAAATTTCTCTTATCAGTGAGATTATGTGATACTTGTCTTTCTCTGATTGACTTATTTCACTTAGCATAACACCCTCTAGTTCCATCCACGTCATTGCCAATGGCAAGATTTCATTTTCTTTTTGATGGCTGCATAATATTCCGGGGTGTGTGTGTGTGTGTGTGTGTGTGTGTGTGTGTGTGTGTGCGCGCGCGCGCATGCGCGTGTGCGTACCACATCTTCTTTATCCATTCATCTGTTGGTGGACATCTAGGCTCTTTCCATAGTTTGGCTATTGTGGACATTGCTGCTATAAACATTGAGGTGTGTATGCCCCTTCAGATCCCTACATTTGTATCTCTGGGGTAAATACCCAGTAGTGCAATTGCTGGGTCATAGGGTAGCTCTATTTTCAACTTTTTGAGGAACCTCCATACTATCTTCCAGAGGCTCACATTCTGTTCTTGTAACTTTTTTCTTCAGTTTAAATATCAACATAGAAAATTGCCCAAAAAACCCTATAAATTATCCTTTAAACTGTTATGCTCATATCTGCTGTTCTATGACACACAAAGACAATTTCAGGAGAAGAAAATAGGAGTTCAATGAATTCAATTTTCTCTAATGCAATATATAACTGGCTAGGTGATTTTTCAATTAATGTTGTTAATACGCTATATTAATACCTTGTATATAGTAGGCAAGCAATGAGTATCTGTGGACTGAACATCAAGTAATTCAGTTTTAAAAAGAAAGTCATCATCTCAAAAGCATGGAGATATAGAACATGATACAAAATTAAAACTTAACAAAAATTAGCCTCAAATGTGAATGAGCCAGAAAAATGAGGTGGTTAAGAGCCCTTTTCCTGGAATCAGATGGGCCATGAGGATTTGACATCCAATTTGGCCACTCAGAATAATGGCCTTAGGACAAGTTGTTTAAAATTTCCCTAAGCCTCAGTTTGCTCATCTATGAAGTGGGCATCATAACAAAGCTCCCAGGGCTACTGTGAAAAGTGAATTAAAGAATCATGTAAGGTATTGGGGCACCTGGGTGGCTCAGATGGTTGAGCGTCTGCCTTCGGCTCAGGTCATGATCTCCAGGTCCTGGGATCGAGCCCCGCATCAGGCTCCCTGCTCGGCAGAGAGCCTGCTTCTCCCTCTCCCTCTCCCTCTCCCACTCCCCCTGCCTATGCTCTCTCTCCCTCTCTCTCAAAGGAATAAAGTCTCTCCCCCTGCTTGTGCTCTCTCTCTCTCTCTCAAAGGAATAAATAAAATCTTTAAAAAAAAAAGAATCATGTAAGGTATTTAGCAAGTGGCCCACACATAGTTTCAAATGCTACTTCTTACGACCACTGAGTGCTAATACTTAGGTACTTCATTGTTTCTCTTTCAAGAAAGAGAATCAACACTCACATCGAACTACAAAATACATTCATTTAGTGGGTATCTCCTGTCAAATGCTTGAAAAGTCACACTTCTCATGAATTTAAAAAACCCATTTGCCCTGGAGGAAAGTGTAGCTAAAGGGTTCTTTTTAAACTTTTTAGGTCACTGGTCTAACAGGCCGGGCCCGTACTTCTCCCTACCCACCACCCCTGCCCCAAGACTCTACAACTTTAGACATTTTTCTTCAAACAGAGAATCATTTCCGCATGGGAGACTTTCTTTTTTTTTTTTTTTTTCCTACTTTGGGCCCACTGTTTATTTTCCTGAATGTAGGATGGCCCCCGTATCTCTCGGGCCCAACTGAACCGCTGCCTTAGCATTCTGAATTTTGCGTGCCCAGCTTCCTTCCACTTCCTCTCCCGTGGTGCCTTCACTACAGGTTCGGCTGGTGACTCAAAGATGCTCTTATTATCTTAATGATTATCGACTTCCATCCAGCACTTACGAATACAGGTAAATCCTCACACATAAATGCCTTCTGGCCATTACTCCTGCCCAACCGCGTCCATCATCCAAAAGGCTTAAATGAGTGCCAGTCCACAAAGCCTTTCTTTTCTTTCTTTTTCCTTTTTAGTCACTTTATTATTTTTGTATTTTTCAGTAACGCATTTTTGGGGGCATGGGGCTTGTTAGAGAATTGTACAATAAGCAAGTAAAACAGGCTGTTAATCTATTAAAAATAGAGGATAATTAAAAAAAAAAACTATGCTATTTCACTTGCTGAGCATCAAAAGCAATCTGAAGCCGTTCTTGGCCACCATGATGTTCAATCACTCTCCTCTTCATTCACTCAACAAATATTAATAAACATGGCAGGGAACAAGACAAATACCACTCTTGCCCTCATAGAATTTCTAATAAGAGACATTCTAATAAGAGACAAACAAGGCAATAATAGGGGTGCCTGAGTGGCTCAGCTGGTTAAGCGTCTGCCTTCGGCTCAGGTCATGATCTCAGGGTCCTGGGATCAAGACCTACATCGGGCTCCCTGCTCAGCGGGGAGTCGGCTTCTCCTTCTCCCTCTGCCTGCCGCTCTGCCTGCTTGTGCTCTCTCTCTGTTTGTCAAATAAATAAATAAAACAAAAATAAAACAATGCAATGATAACAAAATAACTGAAAAGAACAGAAAGCACTAAGAAGGAAACAAAATATAACGTCAAAGAGCATGACTAGGGATGTGGGAAGGTAGTGGGAGGCAACTTTACAGCAATCAGGAAAAGCCTCTCTGAGGAAATAAATTTAAATAGACTCAAGTGATGAAGTAGAGCCAAATAAGTAAACATTTGGCGGAAAAGAGTCTGTGGGTAGAGGGAACAGCACATGCAAAGCCCAAAGGTGGCAATGAGCCTGGAGTGCTTATAGCTCAGGAAGAGGTCGATGTGGCCCCGACAGAGGGCACCAGGGGCAGGTGGGAGGAGAAGGACCAAATGTGCTGGCAGGGGTTAGATGATGAAGGTGATGGTAAGTGTCTGGATTTAATTCTATCTCCATGAGAGAGTTTTATACTGTTTCTTTCTTCTTTTTTTTTTTTTTTAAGATTTTATTTATTTATTCATGAGAGAGAGAGAGAGAGAGAGAGGCAGAGGGAGAAGCAGGCTCCCAAGGAGCAGGGAGCTCGATGCGGGACTCGATCCCAGGACCCTGGGATCATGACCTGAGCCGAAGGCAGACGCTTAACCATCTGAGCCACCCAGGTGCCCTGTTTCTTTCTTCTTATGCAGCTATTTCATGGGGTTATATAAGCTCTCCACACAATAGGTGCTTAATAAATGCTTGCTAGGGGCACAAATTAGAAAAGAAGCAAGGGGGGAAATGGAGCCAATATTCTAAGGTCTTGGGTGATGGTTTCTGTCACCAACATGTACAAGTGCTCCATCAACCTTAACTTCAGGTCAATAGGTCTGTTATACTGCAGGAAAACAGAGTTGTCATGGCAACTCTAATTAGGTGGTTTTCTTTCCAAGGAGGATGAACCAAATACTGCACTTACAGGCTGGTTTGGTTCTCTAAAATATCTGAAAGGACTGCAATCCTCTACAAGTTGGAACATTTAGTACAGGGAGTGCCCCATTTATGCAACAAAGTGGGTTCCCAAAGTTGGCTTGTTTGTGAAGTCAGGGGATGCATTTTCCTTTAGAAATAATGTTGTAAAAGAGGTTATACTCATAGACCAATCCACTAAAGCTTTTAAAAATCCATAGAGTAGCAGAAAACCTATAAATTTGCAATGAGAAAATAATAGAAATGAGTTCTTTTGAAACGTAGCAATTAAACAAAAATTAAGCTGGAGCTTTTAATTTATCTTAGTGCTCTTATCTGAGGAGAAGAAGGTTTAATTAGGAGAAAATGAGGAGAGAAGTGGAAAATTTAGTGCAGATTCTATTAAGGAATTCTGGGCACCATCAAGGCTTTTAGAGGTTAATGTCACTAATTTTTTTATTATTATTACTTTGGATTCAGGTGTCTCTCAGAGAGCTTAGTCATAATCATGGTCATTTTGGGCTCAGAAATAAGAGAACAAACCATGAAGAGGGGCTGCCCTGAGGTTTTCAGGATGTCCTGAGATTCTCTAAGGAAACAGAAGCAATTTAAGAGAAAGATGGCCCAAAACTTAATTAGGGGAACTATGAAAACCTGAAAAAGTAAAATGAGGGAGAAAGAGGAAATCCCCCTGAGAATCGGCAAGAGCGGAGGGGAGGAAGCTGGTTCGCCTAGGACAGCTTGATTGTTACAAAAACCAGGAAGGTGTGGTGGCGAGGAAACAGGGGAGAGTGAGACAGGACAGGTGCACAGGAGCAGGGGTAGGAGCTAAGGACCAAAGACTGAATGGTCTTCGATGCGGGAGAGAAGAAAGTTCTCACTCATTTATTCAAACACATGGGATGTCTGAAAATTGAATGGTACACTCTTCTAAGATTGAATCGACACTTCATATAACCCTGTCTCAGCCAAAATACCCAGCACAATACTCTGGATGTGAGAGAGTTTAATAAATTATTGTTAAATATATGAACACTGCCACGACTAGGACAGCAGCAGCTGACACTATTAAATGCCTAATATGTGCTGAGCATTTTATTTGTATTATCTTGTTTAATCTTCACAACAACATGAGATAGTTATTAGCCCCATCTTACAGATGAGGAAGCTGAGGCTTAGGTAAGTGGTCTGCCTAAGGTCACACATAGTAAATGATGAAGGCTGCATTAGAACAAAGTTGGATTCCAAAGTGCATGCTCTTAACCTCTCTGCTCTATACCCGCCTCAATATGTACCACAGCAATGCTAAGAAAGGAAAGAACTTCAAAGGCCAGATTCTCAACAAGTATCTGATCAATTCCTCTTGATATTCATCAGTGCAGAATTAACAATAACATGAATTCATATCCCAGATTGCTTTCTCTGGAATCTTCCTCTTCTTTAGATTACTTTTTTTAATCACTGGCAATATGGGGCCTGCAATGAGTGTTTGGGGAAGGTAGCAGTTCAAGATAGATTTCAATTACCAAACCAAGTAAGCCTATCAATAGATGCAGAAAAAACATTTGACCAATTCCAACACGGATTCATGATAAAAACTCTCAGCGAACTAGGAATAAAGGCAAACTTCCTCAACTTGATAAAGAACGTCTAGAAAAATCCCATAGCAAACATCATACTTAATAGTAAAAGACCAAATGCTTTCCCATCAGGAATCAGGAACAAGGCAAGAATGCTGCCTCTTACCACCCTTATTCAACATAGTACTGGAAGTCCTAGCCAATAAGGCTAGAACTTCTTGCAATAAGGCAAGAACATAAAATAACAGGCATACATATCAGAAAGGAAAAATAAAACAGTCCTATTTGCAGATGTCATGACTGTCTATGTAGAAAATCCCAAGTAATTTACAAAAAGCCAGTAGAATCAGTATATAAATTTAGCAAGATTGTAGGATACAAGATCACCACACAAAAATTAATCATATCACTATATACTAACAATGAATATATGCAAACCAAAATTAAAAGCGCAGTACCATTTATAATCATTCCCTCAAAATAAATACCTACCTTCCTTCCTACATATAATGCAAAAACAGAGATAGCACAAACAAGTTCTTTTGCAGTGATATAACAGCCCTGGCTCATGATTGTGGTGGTGGTTACATGAAACTACATGAGATAAAATTATACAGAGCTATACAAACACATGCACAGAAACACACGAATGCAGGTTAAAAAGAAGCTGAAGAGAGGATAGATGGATGCAGGGTGTAACAAAATGTTGTTAAATATGTAGGATACCCTAACTGGAGTCCATTTGTTTTCTGGTTTTGTGTATGCTTGAGAACCATACATATATTTTTTTCTTTTTTTAAAGAAGGCTCTACACCCAGCATAGAGCCCAATGCAGGGCTTGAACTCACAACCCTGAGCTAAGACCTGAGCTGAAATCAAGAGTGGGACACTCAACCAACTGAGCCACACAGGCACCCCTTAAAAAAGTATTTTTAAGTCCCAACCTAACTCAACATAAAGACAGCAGTTTCCAAAACCAACCTGACTATTCTCCATTTAGATGACCAACAGGAAATTCAGGAGACTTAAGAATGAATTTCTGTGGTACCCTCTGAAGGTTCTGGCTACTATTTGCTGAAGAGATGCGAACTCATTGTATTATTGATCCAAAAGAAGTATCATGGTAAACGTGGAGCTCCTAATTACATAGACTGCATTCTGACAACAGATTTAAAATATTTGAATTGTCTTGTACCACTGTCCCACATTTGTATAAGAAATTAAGAGTTAACACTGGGATGAAGTCACTTTATGTCTTTGTTCCAAAATTTCTGTTAAGTGTTCTGCTTAAATGTTTAAAATGTTTTGTTTAGAAGAAATATATTTGAAGAAATCTGCTCTGAGGAAGTTTTTTTTTTTCTTTCCTTTTGGAGATTCATTTCAAAGGGACTGGCCAAAATTATTTAATAACTAAGCTTTGCTACTGTACTTGAGTTTCATGGAACACCTCATCCAGGAGCTTCAATTGACACTATTAGGAAGAAGGAGGCTTACTTGCCTTGCTTTTCCTTTCTCTTGCATTCTCTCTCTCTTTCTCTCAAGGGGAAAAAAAGCAAAAGAATTCCTTTTTTCATTGAAAAAAAAAGTCACTATAGTACATGCTTTTGGCATCTTTCTCTTTTCTTGAGCTATAAAGGTGAAATACTGTCTCCTGCTACCACCTTTGCCACCTGGCAAACTCCACGGCTTTCTTTAATATCTAACTCAACCATCATCATACCTTGGTGAAACCCCTACACCCTTTCAGGAAGTTACTAGAACTCTCTTCTATTCTTCCAGTGTACTTTGTTCATAACTCAAATACAGCACTTTCCACAGTAGAGTATAATTTACTGTCCCCTATGCTGTTCTCCCTCCCTAGACCGTGAGCAGCTCAAGGGTGGAAACACATCTTTCTTATTTATCTTTGTAGCCACAGGACTTGGCTCCATTCCACGCACGTAATAGGTAGTGAATATCTTATAAATTAATAATAGAAAGGAAAGCAGGAAGAACCAGAGAAGAGAGGCTTTCCCCTACCCTAGCTCCCCCTGCAGGCTTTTCTTTTCAAGAGACTTCAGTGTTAAGGAGATGGGAATGACATTATGGGAAGCTGCAGAGCCAGTGGGCCATGGATAAGCCCAGAGATTTCTACATTTAAGGAAGGAAGGAAGTACAAGAAAAGAACGGTGACACCATGGAAATGAAACCACAGGGTTAACAATTAGAATAGTTAAAGGTATGTGACTAAGGTACTTAAAATTATACCAAGACTCTTGCTTTCTTTTGGATTTCTCTATATCATATACTTTATTTTTTTGTTTAAAGATTTTATTTATTTATTTTACAGAGAGAGAGAGAGAGAGAGCACACAAGCAAGGGAGCAGGAGAGGGAGAAGCAGGCTCCCCACTGAGCAGGGAGTCCGGTGTGGGGCTCGATCCCAAAACCCTGGGATCACGACCTGAGCCGAAGGCAGTTGCTTAACCAACTGAGCCACCCAGACGCCCCTATAACATGTACTTTAAAATAGAGATATCTTCCCTTAGAATTCAAGATTAATTACTTTATGAAATAATTTTATTTCTATAAAAGAAAATCATATTGGAATCTTTATCTCAAGTAAACCATGTCTATATCTCAATTCCTAGGATTGGATTATGTAGCATGATCCAAAAAAAATCACTACCTTCTAATGGCAGGAAACCCTAACTGTAGGCCAAATATCTGAGAGAAAACAAACAGTCCTCAGTGGTGGCCCTGAGGAATAAAGAACCCACAGTGGCTAGACAGGTATCTGACACATGGCTGTTCAGTGAATATATGTTGAATGAATGAATGAGTAATGTGACAACAATAACACAGTTAGAGCACACACATCATCTACTCTTCTGGCAGGCCTTCCCTCCTCTCTCTCGGTTGGCAATGCTTCTAAGTCAGTGTCTAGAAACTTAAAAATTTTTACTGTTCCTTATCAAGGTAATCCTTTTCTTCCAGGCCACACCTTCTACAAGGAATCTGAAGATCGGGCTGAAGTCCAAAGTTTCTATTATTGGCAAAGTCCCCACCCCCAATTTGTGGGATGCCAATCTTAGCAGATTGCTAATAGGTAATCAGAACCTTCTCCACCCAAGGCAGCTACCACAGAAAACAACACTGCCTCGGAGATAAACAAAGTAACCATCATCCCAGCTCCACCTCCACTCTGAGGAAGAATCAGGAGAGACATGCTGACTCCTGCCCAGGTGCCCACCGTGGGCCAGAAAAGGCTCTCTGAGCTCTGCGACTGGGGTGTGAGGGCAACTGTGACCAACTCAACTGGCTTTGACTCTCAAAACTTATTATCGCAAAGAACATATAAGGCACCCTCAGACCTAATTTAGCCTCACTGTACATTTCAGGAATCCGAGACCAGACACATTAAAAGACTTTCCTGAGAACCCAGCCGGTGAAAGCAGTTATGACTGGAACCATCTACTCCATGTTTCTGGTCTCCCAGCAAAGAAAGGGGATCAAGAAACAAAGAAAAATAAGGAGTGAAACCTCTAATCATCAGTTCATCGGGAACTGATGCAGCTAATACATGAGGGTGGAAGTTGCTATACCCTCACCCCACTTATGGGTTCCAGAGCCCCTGCTCACCCAGGTAGGTCTGCTAAATCCTATGCCAAGTACTGAGGGTGAAACTGTCAGTCAGATATAACTGCTTAGGAACTTAGGAAATGGTCTGAAGAATAAAAGACAAGAAAAAATAAATAGAAAATGTAGGAAAGATACAATAAGAGAAGAATCTGTCTAGAAGGCAGTACCACAGGGGACCCTTCTGGACATCAGAAAGACTAAGTGAGTAAACAGAGGTCCACCATGCTGGATTCTGATTCTAAGTTGTACAAACTGAGGTTGGCAAAGGGGGTATTTCTGCTAACTTAAAACACTTTAAAGGTCTTAAAACCATTGTCCTACAGTACTTCTAAACCAAACTCAACAAGTCAGTTTTGATTTTGTTTGTTTGTTTGAATAGCAACACGCAGTTAGGAAATGCTTCATAAACGTAAATGGCCCACTACGGACACAACATCTTGAGTTGCGCTCCTTGTCCCACTGGGAGTCTATCCTGATTACAGCCAGGCTCTCCTGGACTACCACAAACCCCAGGGAGCAGTATCTGGAGCTACATACCTGCCCACAAGTGTCTTCCTACCGTAGCTCACTCAAGTCTGCTGCTGCTGAGCGATCCCATTCTCAAAGGTATGTATGTGCACGGCCTTTAACACCTTCCCTTCCCCTCTCACAATTTTTGATAAACTGTCTCAGGAAAAATGTATTCTCTCTCTTTGCTCCATTTGTGAAGCAAAGAAACAAAACCAAACAGAAATGTAAACAGTAGCAGCAGAAACCAGGGACCTAAATCACAGAGGAGAAGCCTACCAGTAACAGGTGGTGAACTAGACATACATTCATGGTATAGAAAAGGAAGTGAAATTAGATCTGATTAGCAGTCAGCCTATCCCACCAAACTTAAGCTCTCTTGGGAGTGTCCAGAAACCACCATCAGAATTTTCACAACTTTTATCTACTTTTACAGCGTCCTCTAATTTAACCTTTCCCCCCAACTCAAGTGCCGGCATTCAAGATGGCTGTGTGTACGAACCATGTGAAACATTTGCTGAGCACCCACCATGGCAGAGTACTGGACTAATGCTAGACCCTGCTGCTTAACAATCTGTTGTTTTATTTGATTTCTAACAGTGTAGCAATTTTGTTTTCTGAGTTACTTCATCCTCAAGTATTCAGGGGAGATCTAGTATAGTGAGTAAGCCCTTAGATCTGGAGTCAGAAAGATGGGCTTCAACCCGCATTCTGCCACTTGGGAGCTAGTATCAGTACCTGCCCCACAGGGACACGATGAAGATCAGATGATGGACGTAAGGACGGCACTAAATACTGTGGCCTGGCACACAACAAGCTCTCAAGGAATGTCCGATGCTATTTGTTTCCTCTCCTCCCTCAAGCTAGTAGTAGTAGTCGCAGTAGTTGGTGTAATAGGGGTAGCTGTTGTAATTGTAGTAAACAGTGGCAAAATCACACCAGGTTAGTAGCTAGGTAGGACTGGAGTCAAATCCTAGCGCTGCTGCCTATTCCAGGCTTCTGCAGGCACGTAAGGAATCTTTATGCAGATTATACAAAGACATACCCCCTCTTCCTTGAAGATGAAGGACAAACAGATGCCCCTCCCTCTAGGGGCACTGGTGGTTCAGTGGTAGAATTCTCGCCTGCCCCTCCCTCTAAATGGAGGGATGTGCCCAAGGACACTAGCCTGGCAGGAAGAGCAGCTGGGCAAGTGGAGGACTGGTGGGGTTTCAGGCCCCACTCACCACCTCATTGCCATCAGCAGCAGCATCACCATCACCATCACCATCACCATCACCATCAAGAACCCAGAAGAAAAATGGAGACTCAGAAGAGACATCAATGATTCTGGTTACCCTAGATCTTTCTTTCTAATATTCCTGAACTCCATCTGTCTAAGTGAGTCTTGGTCCACCGCTCTGATCAGGTCATCCTTATAGGAGACTCTTGGCCCTCTACTTCCAGCTAAGTTACATACAAATTCCTCAGGCTGAAACTTGAGGTTCTCTACGGTTCTTATTTACCTCTGAGCTGCATTTCCTCTTTTGCCACCTGGAAGCTTTGCAAATACTTCTTTCCTACCTTTGTTAGAATATAAACACCACGAGGATACAGATGTTTATCTGTACTGCTCAGCTATGTATCCCAAGCACCTAGAAGAGTGGCTGGTATACAGTGAGTGCTCAAAAAATATTAGAAAATGAATGCATTTGCTTATTGCAGACCTTTTCACCTGGAAACCCCTTCAGCCTTCACAATGTTATCTTTCCTTCTATGTCTGTCCTATTTGAAAGCTTTTCTGAGTCTTAATTTCTTCTTCCATGGAATAATCTGAACTGCCCAATTTAAAAAGAAGTCAGCAATATAATTTTTTATCATTTTTGAAAACTGAAGTGTTGGCCAAAAAATGTACTCCTCTAGAAGTAGCCAAATTACTCTGGTGCCCCTTAGGGGGAATAAATGTATATTCGTCCATTATAGCTATAAGTCAGGTATGTATACATGCCTCAGATGGTAATGTCTATTTAACTGAAACAGGCAAAGCTATTTAGCTTCACTCTATATTCTACAAAAGGGTTGGGACTTAACCCATCTTAAATTTAGGATCACATTAATTTCACAGGAAGAACTGCACTGAAGCTAAGATGTTGAGCTTGGGGAGTCTGACTTAGGACCTGAGAAATGAGAACAAGTTAATCTCTTGTGCCTTCTTCACCTATAACATGAGGGATAATACTAGTACCATACTTGATTAGTTAGGATAGGTTAGGCAATGCCACACATATTACAATCCCCCACAGGTTAGTGTCTTATCATGGCAAAAGCTCATGGAAAGTTGGCTCCACGCACAAGTGACTATCCTGGGTAGCTGTCTTCAGTTCAATGCTCAACGATCCAGCTTGGCTGAAGAAGACAGGGCCTGGACAATTTGGTAAAAAAGAGTTTTTTTAAAAAAGACAAAAAAATGAGTTTTTGTTTTTGTTTTTTTTACCAACACAACCCAAAAGAGGCACTGTCAACTCTGTTCATGTGTGACTGACAAGAAGTTGTTATATGGTCCAGGCCCAACTAACCCAAGATCTTTATACTCAAAAATCTCCTACAGTGAAAACCCAGTCTGAGTTAGAATTTAATGTGATCTCTCTGCACTTAGGAGGGCATTTGAAATGACCCCATTCCTCAGCACGCTGAGGAAAGATATTCCAAAGTCGTGTGAGTTATCTGTGGAACTTCTGGGGAAAGTCTTGAATTCGTAATACTGGTTAGTTAATATAGCACATTTATCACCACCACCAGTTGGGGCAAGGCCCCGGTTTTGCTTTCTTCTTTTATTTCTTCACCTCCCATCTCTGTTCTATTTCCATTACCCTTAATAGGGTTCTTGATATGCCCTTAAAAATATGTAGTGTTGTCTTGTGGACTTCACTTAAGTGATGTTTGTCATTTACATAGGCGATATGCTAAGGTTCTCATTCTACTTCTCACGTTCGCTAGCCTTTATGCGTTTAAGATCTTTCCTTTTTGGGGGTGCCTTGGTGGCTCAGTCAGTTAAGTGTCTGACTCTTGGTTTCAGCTCAGGTCTTGATCTCAGGATTGTGAGTTCAAGCCCTACACTGGGGCCTACTTAAAAAAAAAAAAAAAAAAGATCTTTCCTCCTAATTTTTGTAGCTTTTTCGGAAAAAAATAATTTTGTGTTTGCATTGAGCTAGAGATTGGCAGTAGCGGGTATGAAAATGATAATGTTTGGGCCAATGTTTAGAGAATTCAAGAACCAGCCTGATCTTTGAGACTGAAGCAGTGCGCAGAATGCATTCCCTAAGAACTTTCCAGGAAGCATGAGCATGGGGTTGGGGGAGAAGCTCAGAAGTCACTGACAGTGTGGACCAGCATTTGAGTCATCTGTGGGGATCAGACTCTCCCCAGAAGTTCCACAGATACTCACACCCTCACAAAAAGGTAGAAGATCATTGGCAGGAATTATTTGTTACTCATCCACAAAATTCTTCCTAAAATTTCCGATTGACATATGTAGGCAAATGGAATAAAAGAGGCTATGGGGTGATGGGGATCTACACAGAAAAGACTCAGAGGCAAATAAAAAATCCTGCTGTTGTTACTTGCCTTTTTAACTGCCAGAGTAGACCAAAACTGCTTCACAGGAGCCTTTAGAAGTGAGCCTGTTTTGTGTAGAATTAACTGATAAATGTTCTGAAGTGAGAAACCCAGGTCCTAAAATATAAAGCAGCCCTGGCAGAACATAGTCGCAGAGACTTAGAAGAAGTAAGATTGCGTGAATTCATTATAAAGGTCAAACTACTACCTGTCACCTTGGCTCATTCTGACACTTCATTCTGACTTTCCCAATTCTGGTACGTGTTAATTTTGGCACATCATTACCCTATACACGAGACAGGATGTGTCCCACAATGACTCATCAATAGGAATGTACCCTCTCTTCGGGGGTGTGTCAGGACACAGGTGCGGTGAAGGTACAAAATACATGCTGGTCTCCGCCGATCTCTGCCACAATCAACTGCAATAAACAATGCGAGTGGTTTTCTCCCGTGTTTAAAGCACTAAAGGCATATCTATTTGCGTTGTGTGTTTTATTGACTTTATCTTATATTACCTGTTGAAGATTTTTATTATAGTTGTCTTTTCTCTTTTTCTTTTCTTTTCTCTCTCCCTCTCTCTCTCCCTCTTTCATCACATCTTAAGAAAGGATCAAAGTCCTGATTATTTGGGGTACTCATACGTTCAACTTTGGGGGGGATATTGAAAGATAATGGTACTTATAATGTTATTGACAGGGTAACTAATGCCATGTCCTACTCTTCCCCCAGCTGCATGTATTAAATTAACAAAAGCCCAACTAAAATGTTCCCATCCCATAAACTAGAGCAACATTACCAAGTCCAGCTTTGACAGATTCAATTCACCCTGTTTTTTGAAGCAACCAGATGCTGGAATTGAAGTAGAATTTTCTGTCCTCCGGGGAACCGCATACTCAACCTCGTAAGAATATGAGCAGTCCTTGATAAAGTTACTGAGAGATAAGTTACTTCCTTCAATCAGAGCAGAAGGGAGAGGGCACGGCGAGGGGGGAAGAAAGGAAGGAGGGGGCACAAACAAGGATGGGAAGGAAGGAGGGCAAGGAGGCGGGGATGAGCAGAGGAGGGTCAAAGCTGAGGACTACAGATAGAGCAAGGCTAAAGTAATGCAATATTAGGAATACGGTAAGTACCCTGGTCATGAACTGTACTCCATAAAGTAGTACTTAGACAAACCTCTGTTATCTTCTCTGGGATATTTTTCATCCTTTGACTCGGTAGTGCTTTTCCAGCTGGTCTACAATCCTTATCAGAGTGGAGGTGTGAACTGCATCCAGAGATTGTTCTGAGCCTTCGGAGTACTCTCAGTTCTAAAAGCTTTTAACATTCTCTGGCAAAGGATGCCCTTGGCCCGCTGTTCCCAACTGTTCCTCTGGCCAACTGGGCATCGTGGCTCACCCTCCATGACTCCCCAAATGGAGGAACATCCCGTCTCTGCATATGTACAGTGACCACAGTGATCTTTCATTACTTGGAGCTTCAGCTCCATTTTGTGGCCTGGCCTCTATCAATCCTCCACGTCTTGCCAGAGGCTTTGTCTTCATTTTGCAACCTGTTCCTGCTGATGCACTGCAGTCGCTTGCCAGCATCTTTGTAAGCCTTAAGACTTAAGAAATCCCTGGCAAGAAACTGTGGAGGATTAGTCGAGGCTACAAAATGGAGATGAAACTCCCGATAGAGCCAAATCTTAAAAGTTTGGCCACACTTGTCCTGATTTTTTTTTCCTTCCCTTCATATTGAAAATCCACAACAGAAGAGTTTTTAAGGAAAATTAGCAACGGTCTCTTGGTGACAACTAGAGCCATAAATCGAAGGCTGCTCCCTATGCACAGAGAGACTGAGTGTGCCATGTAATACCTAGGCCAACGTCACGTCCACTGTGAGTGGGCACTGCTTCCTCAAACCCATCATCTCTCTTGGCATCTTACTTGAAGCTCCATACATTAAAAAAAAAGAAAAGAAAAGAGAAATATAAACGAAAATGTGTGCGTAAGGCAGCAAACAAATGTTGAGGAGATCGGGTCCACATTAGCCATATGGTATTTTTGGGTAAAAACAATCATTATGTGATATTAGGACCAAAGAATATGAAATTCAAACTCAACTCTGAAATCTGGCATCTTATTTATTTCTGCTACCGTGTTGTATACTAGGACTTCTTTCCTTATAGTTAAATCCTCAAACACAAAACAAAACAAAAAAAAAGATGACACTTTAATACAGAATAGCATACTGGGTTTTTTTTTTGTTTGTTTTCTTAAATGGAACATAAGACATAGCTCCTTGTTATTCCTGAGATTTATTCCCCACCCCTTAAAAAACTCACAAAACTTGGCAAACAATGTAAACAGCTTGGAGTTTTTAATCACAAAACACAAACTTTGTAGTCTTAGTCTATTTTTGGAAAGGTCAATGATGCTGTCTATTGTTTGAATCTGATTGGCTGTTTCAGTCAAATAAGCGAGAAGAGGAAGTTATTTAAACTATTATTTATAGATGATGAGGCCGATTAATTGCTTCAGCAAACTCTCAGCTGCCTACTGATATGCACTTGACCCTCTTACTGACTGAGTGTGTGCACAGTGTGGTCATAAACAGGGAGCTCGTGGTGCTTTCTTCCATCTGAAATGATATAGTGCTATTATCAACAGGAGTGAAAAAGAGGGTTAATATCTATGGATAACATTATATTTCATTCACTTCTCTAACAAATTAACCTTGTTAGCCTTCCATTAGTAGAGGGTAATAAGGTACAAACACATTCAACAAAGACACTTGGACTTAGTGAGAAGCCAACGGCCAATGATGATCCATGAAAAAAGAAATACAGAAGACTCAGCAATGACTATTGAGGGAAAGAAATTTAGTGCAAAGATCCAGTCTCTAGAGGGTCCTGCCTTCTCCTCTTAGTATTGTTCACTGTCAACAGCATAGTAGCTAGGAAAGGTTGTTCGGAAAGTGGATAATGGTTCAACTATGAAGATCAACAGGAGTGAGATGTGTACTCTATGTCCCTAAAAGGAACATTTCACACATTTAGGAGCGAAGATACCAGTGCAAACTCTGATTAGCAGCTCACTTTTATTAACACATACAGAACAGACAGGAGTTCCCTAATAACTGCGTTTGCAAATTAGCAGGGTGTTAGGAACTGTCCAGCTCTACCCATACTCTGCATGCATGTCAATCCTAGATAAGGAGCACTTACTTGAGTCTTACTGCCCATGGGATTTGGTTCTATACCTGCTGACAATGGCTCCCAAGTCTCGGCCAGAAATTCATCTGTCTGCAGGCTTTTCAAACTTTGGTTGCTACACACTGCTACCTTTCTACAGTTCAGTCTGCTGACTGACCCAACACACTAGCTGGCTCTCTGCTCCTCACCTGCTTTGCTGCCAACTAAAGGGACAACACAGCCCCTGAATCTTCTGCAACCTTGGCTTACAACACCAGTTCTTTACCTTCTTAGCTAACACCTACTCTCAGTTTTATCTTCTGGATGTTAACTGCAGTTTGTACAAAATAATAATTCATTCAAAAAATGTACTGAGCATTTACTATCTGCCAAACAATTTAAGGGGTTGGGTGTATAGTAGTGAACAAAGTCATTTGTGAAATTTTTAAATGTAGACATAAAGACTGTCCTCGGCTAGACAAACCCACAGCCAACCAAATAGTGAGTACAGGCTTAAGGAAAAGAAGAGCTGGGTGGCACGTACCTGCACCAGCCTAGCCAAAAATATGCACAGAAAACAAGCAACTTGCGACAAGCACGCAAACAAAGAGCAGAGGCTGTGTCAGCCAAGAAGTCAATTCAGCATGTAAGGTAACACACGCCACCTTGCTTCTGGGATTACACCAACTGGCACAATAATTCCAAAATCAATTGTTTGCCCTAATGCTGACCCAGCAGAGGGATTAGCACTGCATTATAAAAATGACTCCAAAAATGACACCAAAACAAGGAAGGCACTAAAAGATGTGCTGGAACAGAACCATGGAAACAGGTATACAAATTCAAGCCAACCAAACTCAGATTCTACCTTTTTATAATCTTACCTAAGTGGTAGCATTGCTGAACCTGCATTCCCAGGGCACTTAGTGGGACAGGCCCTGTGGAGAACCCTAGGGCCCAGTTACCAACTTTCTCCTTCTTTGGCTGCCCTAGGGGTCGCACCCTGATCAGATGCTCCCTTCTCAGTTCTGCAGCCAAAATCACCACACTCTTAAACCACACCCCCTGACCTCCATACCTAACGCCCACAGAGGGCTTGCTTTAGGATTGCTTTTGGAGGGGAGGGTTGTTATGGTTAGGACTGCTTTTTAATATAGTTAGGGCATAAAAAAGTTCTCTCTTCTCTTTTTCCCCCTTCCCACTTGTATGCTGTAGGTCAAGACCAACGATTGTGGATGCCATAGTGGGTCTCTGCTTACCTAAAGGCCTGAGGTAAGACCGATATTAATGAAGAATATTTCAGCCAATTATAAACTCTAGTAACTGAAGGTCAGAAGAAGAGCCAGTCTTGGGCTTTCCTGGTATTTAGTCACTGGAACTAAAGGCAGGGAAGGTAAGGAGGGGTCAGGTGCTTTGGATAAGGAACAAAAAGGCAGCGTGGGTACCCACAATCCAAAACTATGTCAAAGAAGACTCTAGTTGTAGGTTTTCAGACCCCGGGACAGTGTGAACACAGATGGTAAACTTGCTTACAGGCTGCCTGTGGTTGTGAATTCTCAGGAGACAGCTTTGGCTCCCTTCCACCCAATGCCAAGCTCTAGGCAGGCATGTTTCTTTGCTGTCTCCTTCTATGGTACAGATTCTTTTCCAATTTTCCTTTACATGGAGGGTACTGTACTTTAGGGCCCCAATTTTATATGAATTCCTTTTACTGGACTCACCTTGGGTAAAACCTTGGATTTGGCTCCTATTCTCAACATCAAGTTCTGAGAATCTAAGTCTAAAGACATCACAGTTAAGCAGATGTCTTTGGGTTGAAAGCTCACTTTAGCCCTAATCTACTGCACTGCACTGCCTAAACATTATTTCTGGCCTTTGAGGCTGTATTACTTTCTTTCTTTCAGCTTTAATTTTCACTTAGTTCATTTCCAGAGTTTGCAGAGAGCTTTTGTTCAGGTACTTAATTGTACATACTAGGAGAAACAGAAGTTGAAACATACATTTTTCATGGGCAAGGTCCTCAAATGATTCCGACATGGAATCAGGTTTAGTTACTAGTGCTCTAAAACTATGACTGCAGTAGACATAATTTCCTGATTCCTGCTAACAAAAACAGCAATTAGCCAATTAATCTCTTTTACCCCATCTTCACCTCCCATGTAGGTTCAAGGGTAGGGCATGCAGATAATTGTAAAGGAGAAATGTTCTACGCCGATGCACGAGGCCTTTTTCTATCACAAGTGTTTTTGGTAGTTGTAAAAGGGAGAGAAGCACATTCTAAGCATTTGTAAAGCACAAAGCCCTCCATTTCGTGATTTCCCATACACTAGTTCTTCTACTTCTTTCAGCCTAGGTAAATTACGTATTACTAAGTTGTACTTTCATAGTAACATTATAAGTTCAGAGAGGCTAAATAAACTGGTCAGGGACACATATGCATTGAAGCTTTGAATCAAAAGTCAGTGTGACTCAACCTACGATGCTGTTTCTCAGGAGTATAGAGCACAGTCTCACGTCCTCCCGAGGCTGACATTTCCATTGGTAAACTGGTATGCCAATTCAGAGATGAAGACAATGGGGTTAAAAAATAGTCACTCACAAGCCCACAAACACAGGTCAAGTTATAGCGGAGTAGACAGAGTGTGCATGCTTAACCTTTAAAAAGTCAATAATTTTGTGTGAAAAAGTCTTAATTTTGGATTATTCCCTATTGGGAGAGCACAATGCCCACAATGGTGGAAGCTGACACTCACCTGCAAAGTATGCGAGCTCACAGCGAACCATCCTCTAACCTGTAAGGCACTAGCAATGGCCCCAACAGTACCTTTGGGACCCAGCATGGGATACTGTTTTTTGCTTGCTCGAACTAATACTTTCTGTGTGTGTTCGACTTGCCCAAAGCCACCTCCATACTATCCAGACTTGCGTTTTCAACTGTTTTGTGTAAAAAATGTGTTATGTTCAACCTGGCATTCCCATTTCTTCTGGTAAATTGACTAACGGCCTGTGTCAAATATGCTTGCTGAGACCTTATGTCCAATGACAGCCACTTTTACACACACTGGCAGGTGCTTAGCAAATATCTGTTGACTAACTGAAGGAAGCAGAGGAGGGAAGAGAAAAAAGGGACAAGAGAAAGAACTGCTTTTGAAGGAAAAGGGTGGAGTGTCCATTGCAAATAGTGTCATACGTTTGAGTGACGTCATCTGTTTCTACACAGAAGTATTATGACATAGTTTTCTTTTCCTTCTTGTTAATTACAAAGATTATGTAATGTAAAGTTCATGTCTGAACTGTGCTAAACAGACACCAATATTTTGTTTAATAACAATCCACTAGTGTACCTGAAAACTCCGGCTTTCTTGACAGACACCCCCCACTCACAGAAGGGAAACAGCTCCCACGCTAATAGGGCCCAACCCTTTGCCCTTCGGAATTCTCATGTTTTAGAGATTTTTTTCCCAGACAGAATCCTGAATATAAAGAGAAGTAAACAACCAGAATTCAGAAAATTCTGAAAAGATTATATGTTATTATTAGCTGTTAGAGACCAAGGAACCTGAAAAGTATAGTGTGAGACGTTGTCCAAAGTAACCTACAGCTATAAAACAGATAAAAGGGAGACCAACGCAGGTACAAATCAGCAAAATCCGCAGACACACTCTTAATAGTATCACTGCAGCCTACAAAAGCTAACACACCTTCTCCGAGTTGTTTTAAAAATGCCAATGTGACATTTGAAGAAAAGGGAACAGAAATTAATTATCCTTCTGTTAAAAAAAAAAAATCTTGTTACATTTGACCTCAGAGAGTTTCCCCTGTATTCAAATCTTTCTGGTCTTCTCTGATCGAGCACAGTTTTCTCTCTGGTACAGTATCCCCATTTAAAATGTCTCTGTTGCAACCACACAGCAAATTGTGAGGGAAACACTGAAAAGTATGTTTTATTAACCAGTTTAAGTAATAGTCACTGTTTATTTAGAGAGGTTTCTGTTTTCTTCAGAAAAACAATGTAAACAAAGTCAGTCTGGTCACCATAAGCTAAGTTCTATCCAAGAAAACCTCGCTTAGACGGAGGTCCACGGCCTCCCTCATCTTGAGGACCAGCGGCAGGACTTCACAGGGAACCTAGGAGCTGGGAGCAGGAAGCCTCTTGCGGAGTCAGGGAACTGGCCAATCGATCCTGCTTAAACCCTGCCATGACTCCTGGTTTTCATCCCATGGCTTCCCAGGCTCCACACAATCTCAGGAAGCCCCCGACTCCACCTCTTGCCTACTCCCCTTCTAATCTCCAGTAACACTAGGCTCTCTCTACAGCTCTGCACATGCTGTTCCTTTCAAGTGGAACACTCCTTCCCACTCTTTCCCTGGCTAAATTCTCACTTATTCTCAGGTCTCAATTTAGATGTCCCTTCCCCTGACTCCCCAAATCTGGGTAAGGAGTCCTCCCAGGTGCTCCAGACCCCTTGTTTTTCCTGCGCATAGCACTTATCAAACCGCACCACAGCTCCTCACTGGAATGCCAGCTTCTCGAAGGCAGTGACTCATCTGTTTTCTCCCTTGTTTTATTTCTATTGCCTACAAGACCTGACACCTGGCAGGTGCTTAGCAAATATCTGTTGACTAACTGAAGGAAGCAGAGGAGGGAAGAGAAAAAAGGGACAAGAGAAAGAACTGCTTTTGAAGGAACAGGGTGGAGTGTCCATTGCAATAGTGTCATACGTTTGAGTGATGTCATCTGTTTCTACACAGAAGTAGTATTATGACATAGTGTTCTTTTCCTTCTTGTTAATTACAAAGATTATGTAATTTGGTTTTCTTGAGCAATGAATAAGCAGACAATGAGATCCTGGGCAAGATAACAACAGAGGGAACAATAACCCCTTGCATTTTTATGCCATTTTACAGCTTTTCAAGAGTGCTCACGGAACTCATATCAATTCTGGAAGGCAGGCAGGTCAAATATTATTATGACTCTCATTTTATGCATGAGGAAACTGGGACTCTGCAACACATGACTTGCCAATGTCATGAGTTTAGTAAGTGGCAAAGCCAGAGCCAGAGACCAGGCCTTCAGACTCCTTGTTGAGGGCTGACTTGGGTCCACTTGGCACAGGGCACCAATCCAGCACCTTGCCTAAACACCTGAGACCAAGGGCTCAAGAGTGCATAATTATTAGCTTCAATCTTGAACAAGTTAAAATCTAATCAAAATGTAATTTTATAATGTGCTTTATTTATTTTCCATAGGTACCATAAACAGAACTATTGCTCTAGAGCACCTTCTCCGAAACAAAGGCAAACACAAGCAAAGAACAGGAGCTAGAAACCCAGTCAAGTTAATGAAGATCCACAAACTGTGATTGCTTTAGCTTTTCTACCTGGCTTAATGGATAATCTCCTGCCAACATCAATGGGACACAGAGCTCCTGTTGGAAATATCTCTTTGATTGATGTTATCAGTCAAATGAAAATGACCATATTAAGCAATCAATACTTTTCTTTTTTACAGCTTTGAGGAATAACTGACATACAATAAACTGCACATCTTCAAAATGAACAGTGTTAATGACTTTTGACATATGTATACACCCAAGAAATCATCACCAAGATCAAGATAACAAATGTATCCATCATTCCCAAAAGTTTCCTCTTACACTTTGTCAACTCTCCCTCCTGCAACTATACCAGTGATCTGCTTTCTGCCATTACAGATTAGTTTGCATTCTCTAGACGTCTATATATATGGGATCATATAGTATGTACTCTTCTTTGTCTAGTTTCTTTCCCTCAGCATGATTATTTTAAGATTCATCTACTGTTGCATGGGTCAAAGATATTTTCATTTTTACTGCTGAGTAAGTAGTACTCCATTGTATAGGTATAAAACACTTTATTTATCCAGTCACCTATTGATGGATATTTGGGTTGTTTCCACCTTTGACTATTCTAAATAAAGCTGCTATGAAAATTCATCTGCAAATATTTGTGTGAACGTATGCTTTTATTTCTTTTAGCTAAGTACCTGGGAAGATGATGACCGGGTCATATGGCAGGTGTATGTTTAACTTTGTAAGAAACTACCAAATTGCTTTTCAAAATAGATGTACCATTTTATATTCTCATTAATGTTCTAGTTCCTCTATATCGTTGTCAACACTTGGTTTGGTCAGTCTTTTTAATTTTAGTCATTACAGTGGGTGGGTAGTGTGATCTCACTGTGGTTCTAATTTGCATTTCACTAATGACTGCATAGCTGCTAAAATCTTTTTAGCCTATATTTTATTGAGTTGTTTGTCTTATTCTTAAGTTGTAAGAGTTCGTTGTATACTCTAGATAAAAGTTCTCGGTCATACACATTTTGAAAATGTTTTCTCTTGAGCCTGCTGGTTTGCCATTTTGCTTTCATAACAGTGCCTTTGAAGGGCAAACATTTTTTTTTAAGATTTATATATTTATTTAGAGAGACAAAGAGAGAGAACACAGGCACAGGGGAAGGGGCAGAGGGAGAGAAAGAGAGAGAATCTTAAAGCAGGCTCCACACTCAGCACAGAGCCTGACGAGGGGCTTGATCTCACAACCCTGAGATCATGACCTAAGCCGAAACCAAGAGTGGGACGCTCAACCGAGTCACCCATGCACCCCAAAGAGCAAACATTCTGATGCAGTCCAATTTGATTTTTTATTTTCTATTTCATGTACTTTTGTGTATCATACTTAAGAAATCTTTGTCAAGCCCAAAGTTGCTAAGATTTTTTCCCTACGTTTTCTTCTAGATGTTCTACAGTTTTAGCTCTTACATTTAGGTCTATAATCTAGTTTAATTTTGTACATGGTATGGGGAAATGATTGAGGCTCATATTTTTGCTTATGCTATCCAGCTGTTCCAGCATCATTTTTTGAAATGATTATCCTTTCTCTGTTGAGTCACCTTAGCACCTTTGTCAAAAATCAATTGTCCATATACATGTGGATCTATCTCTAGACTCAATATTCTACTCCATTGATCTATTTTTATCACTTTATATGAATGCCACCCTGCCTCAATTATTATAACCTTATAGTAAGTCTTGAGATCAGGTAGTGTAAGTCCTTACTCCAACTACGCACTTCTTAAAAATTGTTATGGCTGTTCTTGGTCCTTTGTGTTTACACATAAATGTTAGAACTAGCCTGTCAATTCCTACAAAAAAAAACAAATCTGCTGAGATTTTGACTAGGATTGCCTTGAATCAATAGACCAACTTGGGAAAAACGAACATCTTACTATTGAACCTTATAATCCATGGATAATATATTTCTCACTTTTTAAAGTCTTCTTTAATTACTCTTCTATAGTTTCTAGCATACAGATTTTATGCCTCTTTTGTCAAATATTCCTTGAGTACTTCCTATTTTTGATGCTATTCATAAGTGGCATTAACAAAAACAATCCTTTTTCAAAGGAAAGATGTGAACTTCTATTCTGTCGATCCCTAATCTCCTAGCCTTCTGTTCAACCAGAATTTTCTGTGTAACTGCCGTATGCCAGGATCTGAAGACTCTGGCCCATGACACCCTCTCCCCCCTTTGCTATCACTAACTGTCTTACTTACACAGCACATTTGCCTCTGACTGTATCACACAACTTCACGTTGTCACATATGCTGCTGTGTTCCTTTATTGTTTCTTGTACATGTTTTATCTGCCCAACTACACTGCAAGCCCCTTGGGAGTAAAAACTATAATTTCTACTTATTTGTAAATCCACAAATGCTTAGAACAATGATAAACAAACAGGAAAGAAATCCTTTTTTAATGAAGGGACTCATAAAGTTCAGCAAACAAAACCCGTTTGAGACTCTAGTCTGTCTGCATTCAATACTAACTTAGAATTAAGCAATTAAAAAAACAACATTAAATACGCGTTTGTTGTGTTCAACTGTAGCCTAGGGACTAGGGAGTTCAAGGAATGGTGGATTTGCTTCTCTGTCCTTAGGGAGCTCACCAGGAAGGAAAGCACGGCAGAGACCATGCCCTCCCATGTCTAGCTGGCAGCTCTCAAAGGGCCCTGGGGCCTGTTGTTGGGGAGAAGCCTAGTTCCACGATGGCTTCTGTCCACTTTCCATTTCAGTCCCTGGTATGCATGATTCTGACAAATAGCTGCTAGCATTTGATCGAGTCTGTTTACAAGATACAGGCAGCTATTTATAAGAAACGGGCCAAATTCTACCTTTCCATATGCAAGAATTATTTTCAGTGATTTCAGGCCCATTATGGGATTCTGGCCCTAACCATTTTTCAGTATAGTTTAAGACTGTAACCAACTTGTTTTCAAGCCCCTGAACTGTAGGGTTCCTCCCTCCTCTCAAAAAAAAAAAAAAAAAAAATCACTTTCAAGCTTATTTACCACAAAGAATACAAGATAGTTTAAGGAAGTTGTCACCAGTGTTATTTTAAGCAACAAGCCAGTTAGATGGCTGGGATGTTCCGCGGCTGTGACAGAGACGAATTGTAGGTAGAATGGAGAAAGGGATACATGCCCAGAAATGATCTCATGAAAGGCATGAGGAGCAGATATACGAGATGGGCACTGTATTGTGGATCCTACATGGCATATGTCTCAGAGTTCATGTAGTCCAGAGATTAAAACATCAAACTTGCAAATAAGGTACTTCAGATCTGGTCTATGTTTGCAATTTACCATTTTATGCACATCTCAACTTTTCTGAGTTTCTCCATGTCAACCATCTCAATCCACATCACAAGCTGCAGGTAACAGAGTGTATAAGTGAAGGGCTGCGGTGGTCAGACAGCTAGCTGCCCAACCCAAACTCACTACAGAGTGCTAAGGGTATCCCATCCAGTATTCTCGGAAAAAGGAAAACAGAAATATATAGTAATAAACAGGTGTAAATGGGAGAAATAAACAGTGCCGCTACAGCAAAGTTAATTCAGAAATATTAGTTCAAAATCCACTAGGCCTCATTATAAAATCTACTAATGTTTATGGACCCAATGACATGAACAACTGATGGTGGATTTGAACCCTCAGGTTCAAGCCCAAAGAACTCATACATGTCTACTGCCTGGGCTAGTGGTGTGGTGAAATGGAAGCATGTCCTTTTAAATTACAAAGGTAGTAAGGAAGCATCTTTAAAAAATAATTCCAGGGGTACCTGGGTGGCTCAGTAGTTAGGCATCTGCCTAAGACTCAGGTCATGGTCCCGGGGTCCTGGGATTGAGCCCCGCATCAGGCTCCCTGTTCAGCAGGGAGCCTGCTTCTCCCTCCCTCTCCCACTCCCCCTGCTTGTGCTCCCTCTCTCGCTGTCTCTCTCTCTCTGTCAAATAAATAAATAAAATCTTTTAAAAAATTAAAAAAAATAAAAAATAATTCCAATGGTCCTGTTATATAGGAATGGTTATAACTATATTATGGATGTGTGTTTCAATTCCGTTGGTAAAAGCCAGAGGCCATTATCAAGAATCTTTTTAGATTTCAGATAGACAGATAAATAGGATAGACAGAATTTTATACTAAAAGACTCAAAGCACAAAGTACTGTATGTGGAAAGGGCTATATGGACAGAAGAATTCCCTCATTCAATAAAAACCCACCAGGCACTGTGGAAGTCACAACAGTGCCATGCAAAACAGACGTGGATCCTGCCCCCCAGATGCTCAGTCTAGTGGCCATCCTCCCAGGTCATCCTCCACAGGCCTTGAGGAGCTTTGCATCTTGCCACCGTCACTTTCCTAGGCAGGACTGGAGCTGAGATGCGGAGTACGCATGAGAGAGAGAAAACAGTCAACAATCAAGGCTCACATACCACAGAGCCAGGGACATGTGCAGCCAAAACCTATTTCCCCATTATGAAACTGATCAAGTCCTCATGATCCATGATGTTATAATAAACAGTAGAGAATAATGGGGTAGGCTACCACTTTTCCTCACTATGGTTCCAATTTCACCTGCCTCTCTTCCCCTCTTCTCTCCACTCTTTCTCCTGTCTCACCTCCCTTTTGCTCTCTCTGTGTGACAATAACGTCCTCTAAAATGTCCCCCTGAAAGACAAACATTCCTACCACCCATTTTTGGATTTGTTTTGAAATAATCCAGTGGGGGACGGAGAGCTGGGACTGGGAAGGGAGTGGGGAAAAAGACTCCCACAGATAGAAGCAGCAGGGTCACGGGGGCCTGAGTGAGTGAGGTTCATTATACTAGTCCACTGTACATTTCTGAAATTGCCCATAAATGACTGAAAATAAAATAAATCATTTTTCAAACGCTTACCACATCAATCTTTTAGCCTGAAAATACGGTGGTAGGCTACGGCAGGAATTAACCATGGATTTGC
Source organism: Callorhinus ursinus (assembly GCF_003265705.2). Taxonomy (NCBI): domain Eukaryota; kingdom Metazoa; phylum Chordata; class Mammalia; order Carnivora; family Otariidae; genus Callorhinus; species Callorhinus ursinus. Next base: position 23,154,377 of record NW_027397072.1, on the reverse strand, counting down.
AGACATGACAGAAATGCCTTAATTTGCATTCATGAGTCACTCTCTTTTAAAGAAAGGAGGCCCTGTCTTCAGCTCTCCTCCTTTCACCCTCTCTACCATTTCCCACACTTAACCCTAACCTTAGGTTATGCACCACCCTTTAAAGACAGAAATCAGTGATATTCCATGTAAGAGCGACTCATTTAGTGGGCACTTTAAATTGTCTCATTTTAAGCTAACTTGTTTAACTATGTTTAAAAGGGCAAAAGAATGCTTCAAATATTTAAGATCAATACTGAAAATAAATGTGGTGAGCCAGATAATCTGCTTTACTTTCTAAATAGCTTGCCCACTCAATAATAACTGGAAAGACCCCATGCACTGACCCCTGCCCAGGGCATTACTTGGGTACCAAGATGCATTCAGACAAAAGCCCTCAGGCATATACGGCTGGAATGGGAGACCCAATATATTTTCAATGTAACTAAAGTTTAATATTACAGGAGTCCAAGTCAGTTACAAAACTGTGTTTAAGGATGTTTCTGGCAGACATGCATTCTGGATCATCCATGAAGCTATTTAAAATTGCTTGACATGTAACCACGACAGATTTTAAAGATCAAAACACAGGTGTGTGTCAGTGTTGCACCATCCTGCGGTAAGAGCAGAACATGAGATCATTCCACTTAGAAACGGACCCAAACACAAACACCCACCTGGAGTTCAGGTGTATGGCTCTGTCTGCAGGCAGATGAATTTCTCTCTGGAGTTTTGTTCCAATATAACTATGTTCTGATAAGAAATGAGGTTTTGATACATTAATGTTACTCTAAACTGGGTGGGTCTTTTTAGCTGACAAGCACCTTATACACCTGCCTTTATGTTCTTTTTTAACCTAGTCAAAGACCCATTGCTCAACATAAAGGAGTTACAGTCACCAATGATTTAAATAGCCTTATTTATTCTTTTCAGCCTCAGTAAATATAAGAGAGTAACACTAAAGCTTAAGGACAGTAAAGGCAAAAATCTCTTCCATCTCTTTATGAACCCCGAAAGAAAATTATCAAGATAAAGTCTTAAGAAAATAAGCGACTTAGTCAAAGCCACCTCACAAAGTAGTGTGTGCAATCCATCCAATGATTGATTTAATATTAAACATCTCTTACATGTAAGACATTACACACTAATTGTTTCATGAATTTTGAAACTCCTTGGAATCAGGGGGGCGGGGAAAATTGAATAGAACTCAGTCCAGGTAATCCTCACAAGTCATGGCCCTGGATCTTTGGTTAAGGTTCCCAGTAACTCCAAGATTTATTTCATCTCCAAAAGAAGACTAACAATAGTAAAGGAGTTACTGATCCAACTGAGCAAGTGTACACTTATTTCCTGGGCCCAAATGCAAACCATTGCTCAACAGACGAGGAGTTAAGTTTTGTGTGAATAAGAGCACAAAGGAAAGAGAGTTATGTGTGTGTCTTTGTGAGCAAGTAACTACATTGTGACTCTCTGAGATTACGCTTTCCCAAGAAAAACAAATCCTCTCTCTAAAACACACATGCACACACATAAACAGGACATGCATTTTGTACACCACCGCCATTTGGTTAACAGATGTTGGCGTCTACCCTCAGCTCTCACAAACAAATCAATGTACTTTATTTTTGCGTAGCATCTTCTATCCAAAAGTAACATGAAAAGCCATGTGGCTGGGTTGACAGTGTGTCTGCAGAATCTGTGTAAGACTTAGAACGGAGCGAACACCTGTCAGGCTTGTTTAGATGCTGTCTGAGCTGGGGATCGGCTCCACGGTTAGGCAGCTGCTGGGCTTCTCGACAGTAAAGCCAGGCACCGTCCTTGGCCATAGTGTATTGTTATTGCTTGCTTGCTTGTTTGCTTCATGCCTCGTTATATGACCTCCATTTATATTGAAGGAAGAAGCGTATTTTAAGAATTTTCTTGATTCATAGGAGTGTTTTGGATTAATGGGAACCATAAATGACTATTTTTTAAAAAACACCACCAAAACGATACTCCCTTTTGGATCCACAAGAACCGGGATCTAGACCCTACTTCATTACTGACAATCTCCTCTGGATTTCAGAGTCCTAGCCCATAAAGTAACTTGGAGGGTTGGGCTAGATTTGCCTTTCCCAAACTTTTCAAGCACGAGGGACATTTTAACAAATCAAAACCTCTCTTAGACCAATCAAATGATAGCAGTTATATTTTAAGAATCTGTGCAATCAGAAAATACACGATAAAAAGATACTTTTGATACAGTGACAGTTGAAAACAAAATTCCAGTTTATTAATCACAGCAGAGTCTGCATTGATTTTTCAAATAATGGCATACAAATGTTAGACATTTATTTAGTCTGCAAACAACAGTCGGTGTACATATGAGTTTGCAGTCTTTGTAATAACCCCATAGCGGATCCCCTTATCCCAACCTGGCCCTCTGTGTAAAGGCTGGGAACCCTGGACTACGATACAGATGATCCAAATCCTTTCTGACGCTGACCCTCCATAATTCGAGTCCTACCACCACCATTTAGTATGTTGTGTGATTCTGAACATGGGAAGGACGTCTCTGTTCCCACAGTTTTCTCACCTGTGTGGGGCTGCAGGGGTGCCCCAGTGATGTCTCAACATAGCACCATGATTCTATGTGTGTCATGTTTTAGAAACCTAGAGACCCTCAGGAGAGCCCTACTGAAGTGTAATGGAATCACCCTACTTTCTCAGTGCCCTGGAATGTGTTTCTACACAGACCCTGTGATATCCTCTAGTAGAAGGAGAACCCCTCTCCCCAAGTGGAAGGTCATCAGCTCTGACACATTCCCACACATCCCACCCTCCCCCAAAGCAAAGAGGGATTCTGGAAGGACAACCTCTCTGAACCTGAGACAACATCTCAGGGCCTTCTCTAGACAACCTGAGACTGTGGGTGAAACAAAAAAAAAGCTGAATGGAGGAGTGAGGAAGTTGTTATGCAACTCAAGGCAGGTTTACAATGGCTCTTCAACAGTTCACAAGAGGTTCTAAGGTTCCCAATATCACTGAACCATTTGAGGACCTAGAATAATGAGGCCAGAAGGAGAGTCTCAGATCAACCCAGATGGCCTTCATAGTCCTTGGGAACTGTATTATTGGCATCAGTATATCTAGATACTGACTGTCAATAGATACATATTTATTGTGTAGATAAGCAATACATAGTGATAAATTCAGTTATCTCAGAGCCATCTTAATGGACTAATTTCTCAAACATGACACAAGGCTGCATAAACAGACTCTGTTTTTGCCCTGAGCAAACTTCTACTACTCAACACCTATTACTATTACTCAAAGTTCTTTAGATAGTTACAAGGACCTTTTATACTTCAATGACAATTCTTTGGAAATACACTCCTAATCCCTCCCCCTAAACCAACCCACCAACCAAGACCCATCAACAGGTAATTACACAAACAACCCAAATATAAAAAGGGGCCAAAGACCTTAACAGACAGGTTAGAAGACTCCAAATCCAGAGCACTGACAATACCAAATGCTGAGAAGGATGTGGAACAACAGGAACTCTCATTCATTGCTGGTGGGAATGCAAAGAGTACAGCCACTCTGGAAAAGAGCTCGGCAGTTTCTCACAAAGCTAAACACACTGTTACCACATAATCCAGCAATTCTCCTTGGCACTTACCCAAAAGAGTTGAAAACTTATGTCCACACAAAAACTTGCACATGGCTGTCTAGACCAGCTTTATTCATAATTGCCAAAACTTGGAAGCAACCAAGATGTTTTTCAGTAGGTGAATGGATAAATAAACTGTGGTACATCCAGATAATGGATTATTATTTAGAAATAAAAAGAAATTACCTATCATGCCATGAAAAGACATGAAGGAATCTTATTTTTTTTTTAAGATTTTATTTATTTTGAGAGAGAGCGAACGAGAGCATGAGCAAGGGGGAAGGGCAGAGGGAGAAGGAGAAGCAGGCTCTCCACTGAGCAGGGAGCCCAATGGACACGGGCCTCAATCCCAGGACCCCAGGATCATGACCTGAGCCAAAGGCAGATGCTTAACTGACTGAGTCACCCAGGTGCCCAAGAAACCTTAAATGCATATTACTAAGTGAACAGATACTATCAATGGTCAAAAAGAGAACTCAGTGCCATGTACTTAATGCCTTTGTCCTCAGATTATAAAATGCACACAAGTTACCCCCAAATTGTAGAAAGAACCTTTAAAAAAAAATCAAAGAAAACTAACATCTTTTAAGGTAGTTATCCCATTATCTTGGGTAAAGTACTTCACAACCATGACCATCAAAAAGTTATTATTTATACGCAACCTAAATCTATCCTGCTTCAAATTGGCTTCTTTTTCTGTAACTCACCTCTGTTGATTATACTATCTCCAGTAATTGTTATGTATTCTCCTCATATAACTGAGTTAAAATATAGTAAGAGACAGAACTGAAAGTAAAGTAAAATCTTGAAATTTAGGACTTCTCTGGCTGGATCAGGCCAGACCAATTTAATATATCAGGCTATATACTGGTTCTATCACATACTAAAGCTAGGTAATCAAAACGGACTGCTAGAATAAAAGACAGTCCTGGGCGCCTGGGTGGCTCAGTTGGTTAAGAGGCTGCCTTCAGCTCAGGTCATGATCCTGGAGTCCCGGGATCGAGTCCCACATCGGGCTCCCTGCTCAGCAGGGAGTCTGCTTCTCCCTCTGACCCTCTTCCCTCTCGTGCTCTCTATCTCTCATTCTCTCTCTCTCAAATAAATAAATAAAAATCTTTAAAAAAATTTAAAAAAAAGAATAAAAGACAGTCCTACAGTCTAAGAAAGCAGGAAAAGTCTTGGCACAAAGACAAATGTGGGAACATACTAAGGGTTGATAAATGATGGCCTACAGGCCAAATTCAGCCTGCTGCTTGTGTCTGTGAAGTTCTACCAAACACAGCCATGTTCACTCGTTTATACACTGTCTATGGTTGCTTTTGCACTACACTGGCAGAGTTGAACAGTTGGCCCACAGAACATGAAGTAGTGACCATATGGTCCTTTACAGCAAAAGTTTGCTGGTCCCTGACTTAGACATTCAACTTTGCCCTGAGCTGGTCCCTGTAGGAGCTCCAGGGCTCAGATCCAGTCTTCTCCATCTTGCACTTGCTGGCTACATGAGCTCATCTAGTATCAAGACTTTAAATGGTGCCCATCTACCAACAACTCTCAAAGATATGTATCTCCAGGCCAGACCTCTCCCTTGAGCTCCAGATTCACACAACCAACTGTCTAACTGGCATATCCACTTGGAGATCTAACAGACATCTCAAGCTTAATGCATCTAAAACCTAACTCCTGATCTTCCCCAGCCCCACCCTACACCCCAACCTGCTTTACTCACAGTGTTTTTTATTTCAGTAAAGGACAACACCTTTATTGTGGTTGAACCCATAAAAACCAAACAAACAAAAACCCTGGAATTAACCCTAGTTCTACTCTTACTCCACATCCAATCTATCAGCAAATCCTCAACTACCTCAATATATTCAGATACCTGCCATTCATCATCACTTCTACTGCTACCATTCTGCTTAAAGCTCCCATGACCTTTCACCTGGATTTCGTAGGAACCTCTTCATCGGTCTCCTGGCTTCTACCCTTGCCCCTTTCATCTGTCCACATGACAGCAGAGTCATCTTGTTAAAATGACAGATCACATCACTCATCTCCCCTACTGCCCCTCCACCTCTACCCTCCCACCCCCAGCACATATTCTACTCCAGCCATACTGGGATCCCTGCTGATCCTTGAGCACCTGTGGTAAACTCCTATCCCAGCCTCCATGCTCGTTGATCCTCCTCCCCTAGATACAGGCATGGCTCACTCTTGTACTTCCTTCTGCTCAAATGTCACTTTCTCAGTGAGGCTTTTCCCTGACCACCCTGTCCAAAATAGCAACTTCACCTTGTGCCTCCACCACCACCCACACACTGTGTCCAACTTCCCTGCTTTCTCTCCATATTCTTGTTGATTTTATCGTCTATCTCCCCCAGCTAGAGTATAATCTCCACGGGGACAGGAATTTTTGTCTGTTCTGTTCACTGCTGTATCCCCAGTGCCTAGAGCAGTGCCTGGTACAAAGTGCCCAGTAAATACTTGTTTAATGAATGAATAAATGGGTCAACAGGCCTGCCCAAAGGTTTAGAATACAGTCCTATGGAAAACCACATTTCTGATTTTATTGTGAAGATTAATGGGAAAATTATTACTCCTTGGTGAAATGTGCTTCACAGACAAACTGGCTGGGAGATACCATTCTACTCTGAAGCAAGGGATCCTGTCCCTTAATAATTTATTTTTCACTGAAAATACCTGTATATAAGGGAGTTTGTAGTTAATCTTTCTCTTCATCCTCCTAATTCTCTTAACCTTTATAAATCCTATTTCTCAATCCTGTCCTCATTTTTTGTTTCTCCTGGATTATATCCAAGACTTGCAAACCCAAAGGTCATGTACCAACCTGTACCACAGACGGCTTTCAGCTGCCAGAAATTGTCATTGGCAATACAGAGCTGTCACTGAGTTCCTGGCAGTACGTCAAATGATGCACTTATAAATCAAACAGAAGTGACAATATCACGTCAATCCAACAACTAGACCTGAGTTAAAAATCTAAAATCAGCAAGAAAAGACCAGGGATGCTGTGGTCCCAGCAGGAAGTCATGCAGTCCCAGCTGCACATATGAAAGCCATGCTCAGTGTGATCCAAAAGCCTCGCTCCCTCCCGGCTGCACTCAACAACCTGGGAGCCAGATCACTGGAGCTGTGCTGGGTCACTGGGGCTGCTTCTGATGACTCAAGTACACCCTCCCACTGCTCTGAACCCTAGGACATTTCAGCTAATTTTAAAAATTCTCACCCCTTCCTGGGGCTGTTTGGATCTGGGGGATTTGGCACCCTACCTGGTCCTTACTTGAAGTCTTGTGAGGCCTAGGGGCTTGTGAACTGTACACACCAAAGGGGGTAAGAGTAAACAGAGTCATATATTTATATATCATTCTGCTCACCTAGGGCCTTGTAATATGTAAATGATAACCTGTACCAGGGCAGGCCCCACAAGGCTAACTCAGGCAGGAACCGAATGTCTGTGTCCCCCTCAAATTCATGTGTTGAAGCTCTAATCCTCAATGGGATGGCATCTGGAGATGGGGTCTTTGGGAGGTAATTAGATGAGATGAAGTCATAAGGGCAAGGCCCTGGTCCAGTGGGATTAGTGCCCTAAAAGAGAGATCTGGAGAGCTTGCTTCCTCTGTCTGCCATCTGAGGAAGACAGCAAGAAGGCAGCCATCTGCAAGCCAGTAAGAGTCTTATCAGCAACCAATCACACTGAACTTGGACTTCCCAGCCTCCAGAACTGTGAGAAATTAATTTCTGATGTTTAAGTCACCCATTCTTTGGCATTTTGTTATGGCAACCCAAGCTAATACATGAGGTTTTAAATTTTAAAAGTTGTTTTAAATTGTCAAGTCCCAGAAAACACACTTGGAATGCTCTGTTGATAATACTCAAAACTTGATTTCTTCTTCTATTCATTAAGAAAGGACAGGAACACTTGTCCATCGCTAGCTCTCTCTCTCTCTCTCTCTCTCACACACACACACACAGAGAGAGAGAGGAGAGCAGCCACACCTTGCTGAGACAAGGTTTTCTTTGCAAGGAAGTATAAGCTGATAAAAAGAACAGACCCAGGATGTCCTGGGGAAAAAAGACATGTCAAAGCAGAGTGCCACAGCCCCAGACTTCTGGCCCAGTCCTCTTGCAGTGTTCTTCCTATCCAAAGGAGCCAATGAAGCAGAACAGGGAAGCAGACGCATGAGGTGCAGGTACGTTGGGGCTAAATGTGGGTGGAGACCATGAAACACCACTGCATCTTCCCTGGTCTGTAACCATTCAGAGGAGATCCTCCAAACCCATAAAAACCTGTTTTTGTCTTTTCGAAAAGAAAAACTGACACAATGAACATCAAGCAATTAGAAGTAGGGAGAAGAGACGCACGCAGATTATCGCAGATGTTCTTCTCCAAAGCCCTGAGCAAAAGGACTCATTTGATCATTCTATGAGATGCCAGGAAAAAAAGAATGGTCAATTCCACTAAGGGTAGTTTGCTGGACACTGTAAACACACAACTCAAAACAAAATAAAACAAACACAGAAGAGGTAGGTCATCTTTAGCAGTGTTTCATGCCTTGAGTTTCAGTGACTTTTCCATTCCCTTTTTGACCACATCCCTGAACTAAACTCTGAAGAGCATATAACATGTTAAGAAAGTCGTTTGTTCTAAAATTATCCACACACAAAAATCAAGCAGCCATTGTTTCTAAGTTAGCTGAAGAGAAGAAAATGAAATTAACTCTAAAATCTGAAGAAAACAAGGTCCCAAGCTATAGTTTTCTCAGACATGCCTCTTAAAAATCAGTGAACAGTCTGGGTACTGCACACAACACCCCACGAGAGCCAGCCACAGTATCGACGACATAATTTATTAATTAATACGGAACCGAGAAGCACCCCAAGCAAGGGGTAAATGAAATTCTCAACCAGAGCAGTCCAATTAAAACTGAGCACAGGGCGCTAACTGTGAAAAACAATTAGAATACCATGAGATTTCCCTCGTCTTTCCCCCGTCTTCAGTCAGTATTAATAAGAAAACACCAACTGCCAAAACACATACGCCTTTATTATGGGAAGACCTCTGGGACAGGGAAGCACGAATGGACTGCCTCACCTTTCTGCAACCTGGCCAGAAGGCACCCTGACCATTCAATGAGTGACCCGGTCTCTACGGCGACCTTGCAAATGCATCTGATGCTTGATCACCTCTAACAGTGGAGAACTAGCCATCTGTGAAGTCAAACAAGGGAGGCAAATAAGGTAATACAAAAGAAAAGCATTGAAAACTATCAAGGACTATAGGAATCTGAGAGTCCCACCACCACCTCTGATCATCTGACAGATGTGACAATTTTAACAGTACTCCTCAGTGTAAGCACAAAGACATTCCTGTTTAGTGATGGTGGCAAAAGACTGAAAACACAAAAACTCATATGTTCATCAACAAGCATGTGGTTAAATAAATTATGTTATAACCATCCAGTGGACCTGGACCTACCTGGCTTAATATGAAACAATCCATGATATATTTTTAAGTTAAAAAAAAAAAAAAAAAGAAGGCCCCAGTATACTGTGTCTAGTTTGATACCATACAGGAGACAGGATACATTCGTATACCCTTGTATATTCCTGCAGGACACACAGACTTGTCAACTGGCTCTTTTGGGGGATAGGGACTATGTATTTAGGGGATCTGGGGTTGTACAAATGTACTTTGCACTGTATATCATTTTATATCTTTTACTTCACTTAAATGTCTTTTTAATTTGTATACTTTTAATGGATATCCTGTTTGATCTTTCTCTTAACAATATTTTAAAATTGTGAGGGAGAAATAAATTTCTTACAAAGATAAACTCTTTTCCTTTATTGCTTCCACTCATGAATCTTTGTTTAATCGCTTAGAACCATACAGCACAAAACAATAATAACCAAAAAGCCCTCTAATCTCCCTTTTACATTTATATATAATTCTGTTGAAGTTCCTATGATTCTGTTGTAGTTCACAAAATCTAAAAATAACTTTTAAAAATGTGATACTATCAAACAGAAACATAACTTGTAGCTAGAGGGAGGATATTTTTTATATTTTAATTGTTTTTTATTTTCAGCATTAACAGCTAAGTTAATTACTTTAATGGCAATTGGTGGATGGAGTTAATATTCTTAGCTTTTTATACACACTAGCTGTGATACTTTGGGTATCAGAGAAGTCAAGATACTGGCTCTTCCTTAAGGTATTTAAATAACACTTTTCTAAATAGAAAGTAGTATATGTTCATTGTAGAAAACTTGAGAAATAGAGAAAAGCACAGAGGAAAATTAAACAATTCATTATCCCACCACCCCAGGGAAAACCACTATTAATTCTGATGTATAGCCTTCCTTTTTTATTTCCAGTGCATACAAGTATATATATATTTTTTTTACACAACTGGAATCAAGCAAGCCGCACACAGTGTTTTAAAAGTCTGCTTTAATAAATTATCACTATTTGTGTTTTATAATTTTTGTGCTTATGATTATAAAATGTATTTTACTTATAATGTTTCAAATTTCTAATTTTAATTTTTTGTTTCAGTCTCTCTGACAAATGCTACCTGAAACCAAAAAAATAAAAATCACCCCAAATTCACAAACTGAAATGTAAAAGAAATTTTAAGAATTAAACTTTGAAATGATTTTTTTTATATAATTTGAAGCATTTATACTTCTGAAGTTATTAAAGCTTAACACTGTACCAAGACTTCTGAATGTCCTATATTAGAACTGTATTTTTATGCCATTAGTTATTTTTTTAAATGGCTGACAGGATTCTGCTATACTTGATATGTCATAACACCCTTATCTAACCCTGTTATTGGACATCTAGACTGTTTTTTTGAAGAGATCATAAAAACAGGTGAATTAATGCCTTATGCCAAAAAGGCCCCACCCAGGTTATAACTATTAATTCTGGAGCAAGAGGTATGAATTTTTTTCAAAGTTTTTTTAACATATATTGTCAAGTATCTTCCAGAATGGGTAACAAGAAACAATGTCATTGATACTGGGCACACTTAGAGTAAAGTAAAAATGTCTTTAAAAATAAAAGTAATTCTTTTTCCCCCTCAACCAAAGATACCTACAAGGATAATTAAAGTAATAGGTTTCAGGTTTACTTTGTTACCACAGCTTGAAAGAAAATTTCATACAATATTAGGCTCCGAAGAGCCCTTGAAAAATGACCCACAATCCTTACCGAGGTTTAAAAAAATAAAGTTTTAAATAAACCCATAATAAAATACAGTTAGGCAGGTCTTCAATATGAGTAGTAAAATAATAAGAAGCCCACACATTGGAGTTAAGCTAAATCTTTCATCAGTTTGCTCAGAATCTCTATTATAGCGTCACTATAAGGTTGGTTTAATGGACTGATTTGGGGAGCAGAACTGAGACTGACTATCCTGGACCACACCGGAAGTTACCAGGTCTCTGCCAAGATAAGACATGAAGGAAAAAAAGATGTGAGGAAACTACTATCTTCCTGTCTCCATTTCAGGTCTGACTGGAAGCCATTCAACTTTTAGAGAGGTCCTTCAAATCCGTTCAGGGTACTACCTTCAGAAATTAGAAACTTGCTTAGAACTATGCTTCTTGTCCTCCGAGAATCATAAATATACTGACAACTGTCAACACTACACCAAACAAAAACCTATGAGGACCTTGGGCCAGAAACCATTTCATTTTCGCATGCCCCTCAACCTTTCAAAAGCTCCAAAGGGGGGAGAATTTGAGATAAATAAAAGGAAAAAATTCATGACCTGTTCAAAGCAGACCGGCAAACTCCTAAGATACCACACCAAGCCATGTGCAGACTTCCAGAAATAGCAGGCCACAGCTTACAAAAGTACTAAATGTACTCTGATTACACTTACACAGGCCTGCGTGATGGCCTCCCAAGGAAATCCAATTCTGGTGAAATTATTTAATTCGGTACAAAGGCCACAACTTTAATCCTAGCCAAAGAAAGAAAGGATATATTTTATCCATCCTACATGGGCAAGTCCGGCCCTTCACAATAAAATGGTTTAACTCCGTGCTGGACCTTCTTGAAAGGTATCTTCCAAGTGTACTGCATTGGGTTCCTTGAGTTCTTCTGTAACAAAAAGCCCTTGGATGGGGTCCAAGAAAGTCTTTTCACGTATTAATGAAAACTCATTTATTCAGATAAATGGAAGCATCTGGCTCTGACATTCACTAGCTGTGTAGTCTTGGGAAAATTAGTAACTTCTCTAAGCTTCTGTTTCACCACTGGCAACGAGGAAGATATCAATGGTACCCACTTCATTGGGTAGAAACACAAATTAAATAAGACAGTGCAGGAAAAACAGCATCCGAACATTGTTATCTTCTTGATTTTATAGGTACTACAGTTTAACTACTTTGGAATATACAGAGTAACTGAATCTCAGCCAACAAAGCGTTGTCTACCGAAGGGACTTAGCATAACTGGTTAACAAATAGATAAAAACAGCCTGTCGTTAAATAACACGGATTACTTATACATAAATGTATTTCTGATATCCTTAAGGATACGTTACTTAAAAATGTTTTCCTCTGTCAAGCTACTCAAATATTCTCTTTAAAATTATTTCACTGATCAATGGCTTAACCAAAAGAACTTCATTTTCTCACAGTTCTAGAGGACAGACGTCTGAGATCAAGGTGCTGGCAAGGTTGGCTTTTTCTGAAGCCCCTCTTCTTGGCTGGCAGATGGCCGCCTCCCTGTGCCTTCACTTGGTCTTCCCTGTGTGTGTCTGTGTCCTCAGCTCCTCTTTTTTTAAAGACAACAGTGATATTGGTTTGGCCTACCCTAATGACCTCATTTTAACTGAATTAACTTCTTTAAAAACTCAGTTTCCAAATACAGTCACATTCTGACATAGTAGGGGTGAGGTCTTCAACATATGAATTCTGGGGGAGCAAAATTCAGCTCATAACATTGTGTGTGTATTTTCTCTGCTTCAACGCCCTTCACTGCCCTTCCCACCCCGATTTTCTGTAAGACAGACTCTAGATTTCTAAATGTGGCATGCCATGTGACCCTCATCACCTGGCTGCCCATCTTATTTTTCCAGCTCCGTCTTCTCTGTCTCTTTGCACTCTATAGATACCAAGCCCACTGAACCAACTCTCATTTTCCAAACACACTTTCATACCTCCTTGTCTCTGAATATGCTGTTCTCTCTGTCTGGAATACTCTCACATGTCAGGTACTCTGAGAAGTTATTTTTGATGCCTGAGGCAGGGCCAATTACACTCTTCCCACTCTTCAAAGAATCTTCAGCACCCTACTTTTATAGCATGTATCTCCCTGAATTGCAATTAATTCTTTACATGTCTTCCCCCCACCCCCCTTACCACCAAACTGGTTACTCCCTGGAGGCAAGGACCATGTGTGTTCTGCTCATTGCTGATTCCTGTGCACCCAGCACAGACCTGGCACATAGGAGGAACTAAAAAAAAAAAAATATTTCTTGAATAAAGGAAATGAATAAGTAAATGGAAATACAAACAAACCAATGCATGAGAAAAGAATTCCATTTCTCTTTTAATACCTAGTACAGAGCCATGGTATTCAGAAACATGGTATGTGCTTAATAAAGGACTGAATAAAATACCAACTGAGCCATAGGAGAAAACCTACAACAAGGAAGGGATCTGGAGTTACTTATGTTCAGAAAAGTTATGGAAGCTGATCATCTTTGGGGTAGAAAGGAAATGGATTCTAAAAAGCCTATAAACTGCAGGAAAAAAGTGCCAAGATACATGTGACAAGGCAATCTGAGCTCCACTCCGATCCAAGAACAAAGGGTTCCTGGTTTAAGCTATGGAATGGCCTGTTCCAGAAAGCAGCTGGGCAGAATTTCCTCACACGAATAGTCCTTAATGTATGGGAAAAAGAAAAGAGCAAAGCAAAACAAGCAAAGGCAGCAAAAGGGAATAATTAGTGTAAACAGTTTTTTTTTTTTCCCCTAATGCATTGGACAAACCCCAAGAAGAAAAATGTTGTGGGATAAACATCTGTTCATTCGGAACATGACAGAGCCCTTGACAGGCTCCACGGCCTGTGCGTGTCCTCATGTGCCCGAGGTTTATATTTGTGCTCCCAGAGCGCAGGCAGCCCACAGGGCGGCCCAGAAAGAGGCCTGTTCTGGGCCGGATGCGCTGCGCGAACTCCAGCCAGAACTGTGAGAGGTAACTCTCCCTCCGTTGTGTTTGACACAACGAGAACCACACAGAAGAGAAGAGAAGAGTAAATACCAACCACCCGTCCAGGCAGAACCGCCCTGCTCTATTTGCCATGTTTCCACCAACACTGTATTTTTATTGCTTGCATGAAGGTGGCCAGACATGTCACATGGAGAGGGATTTGCATTTCTTTTCCATCCCTATGATCCCTGGTATCAAGATATGAGGTCATGTAAGTTGAAAACATCTGTCTCCTTGTGCCAGATGTGCCCTTGCAAGCAGTCACTGAGTCTAGGCCTTCCTGTTAAGAGGAGATCTCCAGGGAAAATTCTTTTCCAATATCGGGCCTCCCTGACTGAGAAGAGGTGAGCAGCTGTAGGCCTAAAGATGAAACTAGGTGGAAACGACCTAGCAATTTTCAGTGGGCAGTTTCCCCCAGGGAAACACCCCCAAGGGGCAGGTGGCCTTCATTCTCCTTCTCATGGCTCCAGATCACCTCACCTTCAAGCCTCGGGCCGTGTGGGTCCACTTGGGAGCCCTCTGGCCAGTTCCATCAGCCCACCCCATCCAACCCAAGTTCCACTCTGAGGGGAGTACACTGTGTCGGGTGGAGACAGACTCTGCCTCTCTCTTCATCTTACTTTCTGGCTGCGGTCAAAACTCCTCTTGCTCTGCCCTCCGATTCACTTCCCTTTTCCCTTTCGAAGGCCGAGCAGGGTCAGTGTTTCACTCTTCTCACAACATAAATGTCTAAATATGGCACCTGACTAACTACCAGGCAGGGGTGATTGCCTTACACACCTTCCCTAGCCCTCTGCCCCGGGCTCTGTGTGATCTACGCAAGGACTGTAAGTCGACACAAGGGGTGCCTTCATCATCTAAGTCACAGGTGATTATTTTCCAGATGTACATTTTTTGTGACCTGCCTCAAGTCCAAGAATATGCCTTCTTTCCCAAGGGGCTATAGCTCTCTACATCTCTAAAGCCCCCCAGATAGCTAGCCATTGACTTACCCTATATAACACAAGAGGCCACGTTTAACACAATTATTTTGAGAGTGGCCAATTGGGGCCGTTAAGGAAACTAATTATAAAACTTATCCCGGTCCACCTACTGAGTTGGCTGGAAAGAATCAGCGCTCAGAGCTTCACATTCAGATGAAGGTCACCGAGAAAGCAGAGCAGCTACAGGCCGAGAAGGCACACTGGTAAGAGCAAGGACTTCACCGGAGGAAAATGCCATAAGCTGGTCAAAAACACAGTCCCGACACCTTTTCTTTGGGGTATCCCACTCTATCTGTCCACATACTCAAAATAACAAAAATGTACATAAGTAAAGATATTTGGTACCAGTCCCGACTCTCTACAGAACTGTGATTGAAAAGGCAATTTATTCTCCTGGATTGAATGGTTGTCCCACAGTTTAATTTTATCTGAAGGAAAAAAAGAGCTGACATCTAGCAGCTAAATAAGTCTTTGTCACCAGAGGCCTGTGACACAAATCTCAATGATATTTGATGGGAACATGTATAGCTTTTCTTCATTTGTGGCTATAAGTACTGCTGGAGAAGCCCCAACATGTAAAGGTTGATGCTTCTGAAAGTGCTGAAAGATGCTGGAACTGAACCAGGCAATGACAGCTATCAAAATGTCACTGATGCAGTGTCATATTCAGTCAAGATGCTTAAAAATCACGTTTGACTAACACTGTTCCAGCCGTGGAAGGAAGAGGATTACCTGGCTGTGTGGTGGGGAGGACGAGATGAGGGACGTGCGTCCCAGCGCCCCGTGAGGAGCCTGGCCCCAGGCAGGCCGGCCCAGGCACAGCCCAGGCAGAGCGGAGTCCGCCAGCTAGTACGCTCCGAGCTGCGCTAGCTATAACTCACGGAGTCCTCACAACCGTCCTCGGGGGACAAAACTGACACACCGAGAGCTTAAGGAACTTGTCTAGTATCTCCCAGCTAGTAAGGACCGCAGGCGGAATTCAAACCCAGTTCTGGCAGCCTCTGGAGTCTACACTTGAACCATGATGCAAGTTCCAGTTTCTCACAGGCGTTCTTCTGCATAAAGTGGAGGACATTTCAAGTGCCCTTTATCTTTACTGCCCTGGTGTGAGTCATGCACTCAGAGCCCAAAGACGGTAGTTTCTTCATCTGGGCCTGAACACCTACTAGAGGGAGCATGAAAAAAGGCAAAAGTATGACGTTTCAAATTCCTAAATAATTTCTATTTAAACAAATGCAACTCCCAGGCACTTGACCGTTAAGTTCAAAAGGCTTCATTTGGGCTGCTACTCATTTTAGGAATTAGTAATTGGTCTGAAGAGATGGCTGCAGTGGCTAAAATTTAAACTTAGGCTCATGAAGGGTGCAGGAAACAGTATAAACCTAGTGAACTGTGTCTGAAATTGAAAGCGAAGAAAGGATGTCCAAATGTTTGGTCCTGGTTCTAGCAGAGTCTATCTCTTTAAATCAAATAATTAAAGACCTCATCCCTCAGTTTACCCCAATTGCAAAATGAAATATACCTCACTCAACAGATGACTGGTTAAATTAGCTGCAGCTCTGCCAGGCTGACACTGAGTAACCGCTGTGCAAGATTCTCTGACCGCAAAAGAACGAACTGGAGGGGGACAAGCGCCAAAAAGGACACACCCACTTGAGTTCCCTTTTCTACTCTGAATGCAGGGCTCAGCCCTGCTCACAGGGCTTCAGGATAGGATACCAGGCAGGTCTGCCACAGAGCACTGGCTAACCCTTGCTTGAAAAGTAGGAGAGTTTGGGTTCTAAGCAGTTCCAGAATAAAAGGAAGAAGGCCCTTTGAGACACTTTGGGAGGTTGGGCCAAACCAGAGACTCCCTGAGAATGAGGAAAATAAATGGCTTAGCCTTATCTAATCTGCATCTAATTTCTGCTTTCCACCGAATCCCTGCCCAACTCTGGTCCCCATCCCCACGCCCCAGCTCCGGAGTCACCGGCACTATAAACCTGCTCAAGCCCAGATAGGCTCGCTGGCTTCCTCCAGCACCAACCTAGATCCCGGCGAGCCATCCCCAGCAACCCAGGAGTCACACAGAAGCCCTGGGGATCAGGTGATTTAAAACAAGAATGTGCCAACTAGTGTCCCTCCCCAAAAAAGGACAATGGTTGGACATGTGCTCTCTGCCCCACAATGGCATTTTTCAAATGCTTTATAAGCCACTTAAAAAGGAAACTGCCTACCCATAATTCCCTGACGATGTCTAGCTGGTTGAAACAATTCCTCAGTTATGAGCCTTTCCTCTAATGGGAATCTGTTGAAAAGCTGGCTCTTCAGAACTGGAAAACTTGGGATCATCACGATTATAAACCACCATTAACAAATTCAAAGAAAACGACACTAATACTTTTAACGTTGTAGTAGTCTCCAAAACTCTGACTAAACAACATTATGTTTAAAGAAAAAAAAAAAACCATGGATGGTAGAAATCTTTCATGTGCCCGATTCTGACACGTTTAGACCACAAGTCTCTCTGCTTTCCAGACTCCCAGATTCACCACTGTCACTTTCTAACACCCACCAAATCACAGCCTTTGCTCACTTGCCCACACTGTTGCATTAGGAGGTCCCACCTACCTACTTTTCTTTTTTAAAGAAAGCAATTTATTGTGCCCCTTTCCTTGTTCACTTAATTCAGTTCTCTGGATAAATGTGCTTGTAATATTTGCTTGTGCTCGACGCTAGTGCTTGTGCCCCCAAAAGCCATCAAATATTTAGAAAGTGACTCGCAGGGGCTCAACTTTTTATTAGGAATGATGGAAGGAAAGACAAAAGAGCACATTTGCGTGACTGTGTGTGGGTGGTAATCACGCGTAGGTGCATGGGTGTGGGCTCCTTTAAATCACTGTCTCTGCAGCCCAGCACGGAGGCTGAGGGAACAGGGAAACGCTCTCAACATAACGTGTGAAGAGAGACATGAACACAGCCGGCTGGGGGTGTGGAGGGACCTGGAAGGGCATCCACAACAGCCTAAACACACGGTAAGCTCTGCACAGGATCCAGCCACAAGGAACGTACTAAAAACCAATCATTTTTTGTTTTTTTCTTTCTGGATGATGTGAAATCCTTCTGGATCGTTACCTTTTACTAACTAAATTCCAGCCCGTGACCGAGCGGCAGCCAGGAACACTCATGATTAAGCATCCACATTGCTCCACTCGCCATGCTAGGCACACTCTTGCCTCTGGGCCTCGTTCACACATCCCTTCTGCCTGGAATGCCTGTCCTCTCCTTCACCTCCTGGAAAAATTTCACTCTTGCTTCAATACTCCTTCTGTGAGCCCTTGGACCCTAGGTAGACAGAATTCACAGCGCTCTCGGCTGGCTTCCTCTGGTTCTGTGTGCACACCTCCGGCACAGAATTCATCCCTATTCCAGCTAGTAACTTCCCTGCTTGTGCTTACCAGTAGACTGCATTCTTCCTGAGGGTTGGCCGTCCTCACCCTTATTCCACAGCTCCCTACCTCCATCCACCCCAACAGGTTAGGAGAGTGCCTGGCATGTGACAGGCACTCCAACAATGTTGGCTGAGTGAATGAAGAACTTTACATTACATTTTTCTTCATCACAAACTCCTGCGATGCTTTGCCACAGATCAGTTCCCTCAGAATACAGGAATTTCAGATCAAATGCTTTCTCCTCCAGCCATTCAAATGAAAAGAGAATCTTCTTGATGATTCCAAAGCTCCACAAATTGCTTTCTACACCTGTACAATTTCCAGGCATGAACTAAAGCAGAACCGAGGCTGCCAGACAGCTTAAGGCACAGGGGATAACATGAAACAGAGAAAGCAACGACAAAGGCATTAATGGGGAATAAACAAAAATGTCCTGCTCTGCCAACCTTAATTTTTTTTTTCTATTTAAAAAGCCTCCCACAATCTCTAGGTAAAAATTCAAAGTGTAAGTCATGCAATAATAGCAGTAACGTAAGCACAAGGTGCACGGGGCCAGTCAGATCAGGAGGGGAGTTAGGAGTCTCCAGCCATGCTACCCTGCCTTTCTCTAACGTCGAAAGAGTCAGAATTCGGCTTCCAAATAATAGAGGCCGACACCAGAAAGGCTGGAGAAGTGGGGAATACAAATACAAATGTGAAGATCGCCAGTCCTAACAGAGCACTGCTCCTGGAAGCTCTTACAGGGGTCAGAGTGGTAACACAGAGATCCAGAATGCCAAGAGGGGGTCCCTTCCCAGGAACCACCTTTGCTCCGGATGGCATTAGGGCCGCTGGGGGCCAAAAAGTGGGAGCTACCTTGTTAGGAGGACAGAGTGTGTACCAGCATTTTTTTACTTTCCTGCTATGGTGAGCATTCCTACAAGCAGTCACTCCGTTTTTCCTTTGGATCTCTGTTTTTTTCTCCCTGAGCTTCTTCATTTAGAGCTTATTTGTACAGTTTTACTGGCCTGCTGATTTAAAGCTGATCCAAGTATTGTGTCATTTCCATTTTGAATTTGGGGATCACTAGGTGAGGGTCAATGTTCCAGATTCACTAGCTGTTTTATTTCTTCTTTTGGAAACAAAATGGAATTCTTCTTTATCCTTTTACAACAGGATTTCTCCTATTTTTCTGATCAGTTCTTACAGGGAAAAAAAGGTCAGTTTTTGTTATATTTGTGATAGATATCTTTCTGATTGGTTGGTTTGTTCATTGTTTTCATGGTATTTTTGACACAGAAGAAAAGCTCAGTTTGAATGGTGGGTAAATTGCTCACGGTTACGTCATCTCATCAGTAGGTGGTATATGTGAGACTAGAACCCAGGCCTGTCTGGTGCCACAGCCCACATCCTTAAGTAATTTGCTTAACAGAATTAATGGATTTGAGTACAAACTCTTATCAATGGTGTGGAGCCACCACTGAGGATGTCAGTTAGCATGCTGTACTTCTGGTTTTTCCTGCTTTGTACAGCTTTTTTGCTGCTATCCAAGCACGTCTATCCATAGCAGCCTACCTACTTTCTAATCTGTTGTTCCATATATGCTGTGGGTATAAAAATAGACTAACCAAGTTTCCAGGTCAGTATAAAACAAAACAGCTGAGTGCATTTTTAAAATACGTTCTGTACCTCCTCAGCCTCCTTTTCTCTGAGTGCTGGGATCAAAGCTCTTTTCCAGGGGGCTGCCGGGAGCCTCACCTCTGGATAAGTGGGATTTTTCCAAGGAACTGGGAATATGACCTTCCCCTAGCAGACACTTGATAAATGTTTGCTGAACATGATGAAATACTTTTTTCTTTAGTTTTCTAAATTGCCCTGGAGAAACTTTTCCAGTTGAGATTAGAGAAATGGAAATTTTCCATACAAAGGGAAATAAATGGGATGTTATTTTTACAAGGAAAAGTCTTGTAGTTTTAAGTTAAAGAGCTATTTTCATTCTCGCAGACGTCTAAAAACTATAGACGGATATGTTTGTTTTCTAAAGAGAAATAAATAGTTCACTTTAAAGAAAAGTTGGCTGTGAAACAGATTTCTATCACTTGAATTGACTGGAGTGAATCATATTTCCCCATTAAGATCCTCTTAAAAATATATAATACAGAATCAAATTTGGCCTACTACTCAAAGATGTTCCCAGGCTACTTAAACTCATTTCAGGAATATACCTATTTTTTTTCAATTAAAGTAATAAGAAAATGCATTCCAAATAAGCCACAAAATTAAAATTCCAAATAAGTCTTAAAATTCCATACATCTGCTGCACTAGGAGCAGACCTACAGTAAGATATGCCTTTCATATTGCATGGTCCTTGGAACTAATCCTCTCACCCTTTCCCTCTTAGGATAAATGCTTCTTTCTAAAAGTTTTCTGAAATCAATTATTTTGTAAGCTGACTCCTGATAGCTTATTTATAATCCTGGGGAAGGCTTCTCAGTACTATTAATAACTTAATATCCCTTAGATAGTCTATAAAAACTATAGTTCCCAAATATTTAAAATTTGCTTATCCTGTGACTAATATCTGCCAGGTTTTGCACTCAGTTTTGTACTCAACAGTGGATATAGAAATAGAAATCATATATGGTCTCAAAAATCTCCTAATTAGTGGCAGAGATAATACCGTTAAAAAAATAATTCAATGAGATAAGAACTATCATGGAGCATAAACAACCACACAGGAGTATGAAAGAGAGCATTCTTCACTCTGTTTGGTAAAAGAGTGCCAAGAAAGGCTTTGGAGAAGAGGGGACATTTGAGCTGAGACTTGGAGGAATAGGAATTAACTAAAAAGGCAAGACTACAGGCAGAGAAATAACTTTTCTCATGCTCTCTCTTAACTATGGATACATATGCTCAGAAAAACATATCTGTACTTGCCCCAAAACTAAATTTGTAAGCATCAGAAAAGAAAGAGCTAATAGTAACGAGCATTATTTCACAAACAAATCTAATCAGATTACTCTGGTTTTCTTCTCAGACAGAGGGGGTAAAAACAATAAAGGGAATATTTTGCCTACCATACAGGTGCCTCATGTTGTGGGATTACCCGCATATACAGCAGCTAGTTTCACACCTCCTCCCCCTACTATTCAATAGGAAGCACACTGGAAGAGCAACCGAGCTGCCTATGGCTGATGGCCCCATCTGGTGGTTAGTATGGAGAATTACATGGTTAGTGCTTCCGGCACTACTTTTCTTCCCCAGAGAAATGAATGAATTTGCTATGTTCCCCCACTGTTTCTACCTTTCTCTCTATAGCTCAGTATCTCCAGCAGTTGGTCCTTAGTACACAAATACTTGCTTTCTAGATTTCCAGTAAATAGTTATAGAACTGAGCTGTTTTGAATAAGAAATCACAAGGCTTTGCATGGTCCCTTCCATCTTTCCCAAGCATTTTTACATGTACTGAGGACCTTTAGCTCAGTCATCTTACTACAAAGATGAAGAACAGTGCTGCATAAACCACCAGGCATCTCACCAACCTGCATTAAAATGTACTGTACTCTATAAGGAGATGGTCCCTCTCTATCAATCAACCGTTGGATGAATAAATGAATAAATTTTCTATCCTCTTCTCTTCAAATTCTTAATCTGCTATCTCAGAAACTCTTCTTCATTTTATTTGTAAGACATAGGTCATCATAAATCACCCGTAAGAGCAGTGCTGGTTATGCATACACCTGTGGCTGAGCAGATGGAGGCTACTAAAGATTGTGATACTAGAGAATTCTCTATTTCTACAGCTGTTGGAGTGCTTAAAGAAAACAAATTCAAATATTCCAGAAGTCTCCCAGTACTTTTTCTTTTTTCTTTATCTTTTAATTAAGTATGCCTTTTTCCAAAGTGTTTGTCTTTAGGATTTTTAAAAATTTACTCAATTTCACTTTTCTGGGATATTTAATTGCTAAGTTGCAACAGGATTCGTTCAGAAAAGCAAAAGAAAGAGAAAGAGATAGGAAGCGTACAGAAAAAGCAAATGGAAGCAAAATGAAAAGGCAGCAACAGCAAGGAAATACCATAGGGTCAAAAGTGGAGGTTAAAAAAAGAATATAAAAGAAAGAAAAACGGGAAGACAAAATGGTGATAACTTAACAGGGTCTCTGAAAGACCTGAACTGAATCTCAACTTTAAACTGTATTAATTTAATATATACTCCAGTTCAGTTGAGAGAAGATCCACAAGCGAACAGAACTCTGGAAGCAGGGCAGAAAAGTGGCTGCCGGGTCTGGGAGGTGGGGGAAAGAGGGACAGGTTGGTAAAAGGGCACAAACTTACGCTCTAAGAGGAACAAGGTCTGAGGATCTAATGGAAAACATGGTGACCATAGTTGTTAAAAAACACCGTAGTGAATAACTGAAATTTGCTAAGAGAGTAGAACTTAAATGTTCCTATCTCCCATACCCAAACTCTTTGGGCCATTTTGGGTGAGTCTTTTACTTCATTTTTTCCAGTCTCAATTATCTTGCCCTGTAAAACAAAGGGTCTGATGATAAGATCTTTAATGTCCCTTCTAGAAGATTGTTTGTTTAACATTCTCTGACTCTGTAAATGATTAAAAAATAAAGAGGGCCAGGGAAAAGAAAGGTGGATAAAGGAACCAGAAGGAATATGGGACTTACAAAATGCACAGAAAAGCTAATAAGAAAAATGAGGGTGTCTTCTAGCTAAACAACTCCTGTTATTAAAGGCATTAATTAAATTAACCAAAAATAGGTTGTTTTCACCCAGGATATATCCTGCAATGCTAAAACAGCTACCACCCTACCACCACCACCACCTCACCTCCCACTAAAATCATAAGTGTTTCCTTTGAAATATTCCCATTTCTCCAAGTTGAACATGCCATTATCCAAGAGAAGTGTCTAAGCAGGACTTCTGTATTCAGCTGTAGGTTGTACACTGTGTCTAATACGGCACTTTTAGGCCTTCAGCTTAAAGGCACTTGAGAAATACGAAGTGTCATTATGTTAATTACTATTATTATAAGGCTCCAGCGCTTAGATTAGCTATAGTCTACGTGATTCTCTATGACCCAGGCAGGTGATCTCCAAGCACCATGCACAGGGTCCATTGCTCCTGGACACCTCCAAAGCACCACACACAAAAGGTGTGCGAGAGTCCAAGTGACCTTGACAATAGTGTTGGAACCTAGTATTCTCTGCACCTCTGCTGAATACCAGGAAAAGTAGGATCCTACTCCTTCCTGAGACTGTTCTTCATAGAATTCAAATCAAAGAGAGACTGTACAAAGACCAAAACTCAATCGTGTATGTCCTGGAGAAATTTAGGTAGTAAATCCCAAAAAAGTGAGTGCTGAGCCAACTTCAAGACAGAAGTTCTCAAACTTTGTGTGCATACAACCACCTATAAAGTTTATAAAAATGCAGGTTTCTCAGCCATCAAGATTCTGATTCGGTAGGTCTGGGGTGTGTTCAAGGAATCTACACTATTAACAAGTTCCAAGACTGGTGCAGGTGGTCTGCTGACCACACTCTTGAGAAGCACTGCTTTGGGGTTCCAGAAAGCCATCTCATAAAACAATAAAGTTCTGATTTGACACATTCAACAAAGACTTAGAGATCTCAAAGATGACAACACAAAGTGGAACATATCAATTACTTTTCAACACAGTTTCCATTAAACAGCAATTTAAGGGGCTAAGATTTGGATGACTCCTTCTAAAGTCTTGAATAAAAAGAAGCTGAATTGAGAAACTGTTCCAAATATGCAATATCAAGAAATCCACATGTAAATGAACAGAAGAAAGCAGAAGGAAAGTCTTTTAGGTAGCAAAGGTGATTGGTACACACTTTGTAGTTTCAAAACCACCAACTAGCAGCTCAGGGAACAGGTGTGACAAACAATGGACCAATTTAATGCTCATTAAAAGAAAAACTATGAGGGGAAAAAAAGCCATTTGTGAATAAGCCTCTGTAAGGAGGAGCATCCAAGAAACAGGATCCAAAATCCTAATGTGTCTTTACATTCTTAAATGCTAAAGTCACGGGGGAGAAAAAAACAACTCCTAGTGAAATGTTATGAGGTGTTAATGTTTCAAAGTGTTACCCACTAAGAATAACACACAAAACTGCTCAAGTGATTCCTGGAAGCTTTTATTACAAAGACAAGTAGGGGTAGAAGAGACTGTAGCTCAATGAAGCAAAGAATGGCTTTGCAGAACAACAGAACTATCTATACACCCCACCGCCCTACTAAATTACAGACTGAACTGTCGGCAAAAATAGTAGTATATAAACTTTTATGTTCAACTCCTGGTGTAGCCACCAGCCAAATCAACTGGATCTGTAACTAGGGCTCACTAACTAGTAGCTGGTGACTGTCCTTTAAGACTCAGCTCAAATCACACCTCTTCTGTGAAGCCTTCCCTTCTTTACCTTAGCGAGAGAAATCTGATTACTAGTGATTACAATATTGGTTTTTGGTATTCTGGTATCATACTATTTTCACGAAGCAAAGTTGCTGGTTCTCTCCAATTGTTGCCCCGCCCCTATTCCTGCCTCCCCAAACACTTACCCCAGACACCTTCACTGTGAAGCAGGTAAAGCCTCCCAGCTCCTCCTTACCACCCAGCTCCTGCAATTTCCCTGCCTCTAGTCCAAAAACAAAAAGGCCTAAGGCTAGACATGGGGAAGGGGGAAGAACCTCTAAAGATGAGGGAGCTCTTTCCTGGGCAGAGAGAAATTGAAGCTGGTATCCAGGACAATGGCTGGAGCTGAGAAGAAGCCCAGTGTACAGTGGGGTTCCTGAAAGCTCCACTCAGAAGCATTTAAAACATGACAAGAAAGTTCCAAAGCCAAATGCCTGTGACTTGGCAGTTCCAGGATGCCAGGGCAGCCCTAGGGGTCTGTGGATCTTCATTCTAAATTGTTTAAAGCAAGAGTTTAAACCCTTTACGGGGGGGGGGGGGCTGCTAAATGTAAAGTGTGGGTCTTCTGAGCACACAGAGGAGTGATGCTGTGTTCAGTATGTTGTAGCTAAAATGCCTCAGGAAGACACACAGAAAGCTCTTATATATTCTAACATGATAGATTCATTTGGATTACTTCTTCTAAAATCATTCTTTTAAAATTAAAACAGTCCCTGGAAGGATTAGGTTTATCACTTATTTACAGTGCTGTGTAAATAATCTGGTCATCACACCACACACACCTGCCCAATGTCTGCTGAGATGTTCAGTGCTTGTGAAAAGTGAGGAAAATCTGTGTGTGAAAACCAATGATACCTAAAACGCTCTGACGTCCCAAGACATCAGACCTGGAAGCTCTCCTCCCCAAGAAAAGATTTGAACTGAATATTCCACTTGAGGAAATCCAGAGCTAGATTAAGTAGCAAAGGTTTAAAATTTTAGTTTATTAAGGAAGGGACCAAACTGTATCAAAGTATTTTGAACTATCTTGCTCTAAATTACAGTTTTTCTCATATTTGTTATATAAATATTAGCAGTCAGTTATTTGTTTTAGCTCACTATTTAAGAATTATGGTAGAAAAGTCTATAACAGCAAAGTCCGCCATTGCCTCAAACACAGCCACTCTGCCTGGAGCATGCAGGCATAAATAAGGCATCACAAGTCATCTGGAATCGGCCAAAATGCTGCAGACATAGTGTCCAAGAAGAATTTCAAAACCTCATATCTGTTTATTCTAGAACCTACAAAGTAAAACCAAAAATCACAGGTACCCTTAAATACCCTCAACACTATTCACCAATCATCTAATAATCAATAACTATCTTACAAATCTGATTATAACACTACCTTCTGAGGTGCCTACCTTCCTTACAAGAGTCAAATCTCTAGAAGCTGTTCACACTCGGTGCTCTTTCAAAAACTGTAACTGGCAAGGGCATCGAGTCGACGGAGGTTTGCCATCATTCTCACGGTCTTGTTTCCTAAGGATTCTTTGCCTGCTGACATGAGAGAGAATTTTCTGTGGATGACGGTAAAGCTGCAGATGCTGGGAGGGACATCTGCTCAGTTCCCACGTTTTACAGGTGACAGAACTGGAACACAGAGAGGGGACATGACCTGCTGACGTCAGGTCACACAGTTGGAGTGAGAGGCAGAAAGCAGGGCCGGAACACAGACCTCCGACTTCCGGCTGCTCGTCCTTCTAGGGTCTCGCCACCTCTCCAAGTGACTTTCCAGCTGCTCAGCCCGGGCAAGGTCTATGAAGGGTGCTCTGTTAACAGCCCCTAAAACACTTAGAGATGCTCTCGGTCAGTTTACCTCAGTTCAACTGAGTTACCAGGTCAAACTTACATCAGAGCGTTTGTCAACAGATCCGTGATGTTCAGACGAAAGAGAAAGGAGTGAGTTTGCTCCTTTCTGGTGGTGGTCGGGAAAAAGAAATGACTATCCTCCAGCTTCTCCCTCCCCACCGTGTGTCCAAGGCACGCTTCTGTCCGTTACTAAAAGGCCCACAAACGGTGCTCTTGGCCCAAGAGAAGGTGTGTGGCACAGCAATGTGCAAGCCTTGGAATCAGAGAAGGCCAGATTTTAATATCCCCTCTACTTTTTACTTGCAGTATAAGTGACGTAGCTTGTCTGGACTATTGTTTCTTCACCTGCAACACATAAAACACTACCTATTTCACAGGGTTTTTGCAAGGATGAAATGAGATCATAAATTCAAAGCACCTAGTGCAGTGTCTAGTTCACATGAGCTCCTCAAAGAAATAGTTTCCTTCTCCCCTTTTCTGTTACTGTTAAGATTTTAGATAAGCAGCAGCACCTAGGTAGCTGAGTTGGTTAAATGTCTGACTCTTGATTTTGGCTCAGGTCATGATCTCAGGGTTGTGAGATCGAGCCCCAAGTCAGGCTTAGCCCTGGGCATGGAGCCTGCTTAAGATTCTCTCTTTCCTTCTCCCTCCGCTCCCCCCCACTCTCCCTTTCCCTCTCTCTTAAAAAAAAAAAAAAGATTTTAGACAAGCAATTTAACTAGTTAGCTTCCCCTATATAATGGAAGATAATATATGCTTCTGATGAAAAGACACTATATAAAACAAAATATGATTATTAAGCACCAAGATGAATACCTGAAGGCATTAATTCACTTTATAAAATATGCAAAGGTACCAACTCACTAATAAATATGCTACAGCAAGAGCTTATCCTAAGGTGCCAATTTGCTGAAGTAAGAGGTATACCAGGGCCAAAGTGCCAAGAACACTAACTAGAGCAGCCAGAGCGAAGAGCTTCACTCTCTGCTAGAGATGTTTCACACCGGGGGAAGAAGACTCTGAAGAGAGCTACCAGCAAGGAATGAGAAGAGCTAAAGGAGGCAGCCAGGGTGCAGGTGTCGTGGAAAGGGCATGGGGAGAGGGCCCCCGGAGGTCTGTGCTCCAGCCACAGACCCGCCGGAACGGCTGCCAGAGCTGGGCAGGTCCTTTAAGGTACTGGAGTGTTGACTTTAACCCTGGAATATAGGACATCACCAGCCCTACCTAGTTTGCAAAAGGAAGAATGGAGAGTGTGCTTCTAAAGTAGGAAACGTGATAGCAGCATCAAGTTAAATGACTGCTACTAATCAGCATGTAAAGATGGGCAAGGAAAGATGAAAATGAGGATGCCCTGGCAGGGTGATGACCAGACAGGAGGACGGAAGCTGGCACCCTGACCAGGAAGCACCATGTGAAGACTCCAAGGAAGTCACACGGAAGGGCTGAGTACTACGTACCCAGTGTTTGGCGGGCCGATGGTAACCCACCACACCAGGGGACTGGGCAGGTGAGAAACAGGCTCGATAAACACCGAGGTTACACTCAGCTTAATTTTAACAAAGACAATAAAAACATGGCAGCAATAATGCCGTAACCATCCCTGTGTTAAGAACAGTACAATGGGCCTACTGTTCTCTCAATTCCTATCTTTACTGTAATAAGTGACATATAACAGGGAAATGCTTTGCAATTAATACTCAAGAACCTACATCATAGGGTAATAAGCTTTTGTGGAAAGGCCTCCTGCCCATTCTAAGTTGGTTGGCCTTCCCTGGGTGACCACAGGGTCCACACAGGTGACTCACAGAGACAATCGTGTATTGCCAAGGCACTTGAAAACATAAGGAAGAAAGGAGAGTACGTCATCTACTCTGTGCTCACTCCGCTCCAGTTCTCCTGGGCTCTGGGATGTGGGGTGGGTTCCACAGGCCATGAGGGAAAGCTGCTTAGCACTGTTCCAGATTAACAAGCCGGAACCGAGTGACAGCTCAGGTGTTGTTTGCTCTGCACTCATACTTTGTAGAAAGAAGATGTGCCCGGGCTTTGGGGACCTCTGGGTAGATGGACTTCTTTTGGGTGAACCAAGTCTGCCCCATCTGCCATGGCTGGATCACAGATGGCTCCCTGCCATCCCCCAACATGGCAAGCGATACAATGGTGGCCTCTGAAGAGAAAGATAAAGCGTTGGGTTCTGTCCCTCAAAAGGTGGTGATATACAAGGCAGGCACTAGGGCTTGAAGGACTCCTTCAGTACATCTAGTTTCCTTGGTAACCTAACTATGTACTGAATGGTTTCCATGGCAAAAACATGTCCCAGAGTCTAAATAATCAACATACACATACTGTTTGAAACCGTTTGAAATGTAACTTATTCATGGGGGGCTGCCCACACTTGAAAAACTTAGTAAGCATAGAGAACAGCCCTGAAAACCTGACTGTGCCAAAGCAGGTGTCTCTGTGCAGCCAGATTCCAAGGGCACTCTCTTAGGGAAGGGCCAAACCTACATGTGCCCGCTAGAGCCATGTGACACTTTCTGCAGTGAACTACTCTCTGAGGGATGAGACCATGCTCTGAAACCAACAGGCTGGACAACTACAGAAGAAGGGTAAAGTACTTCCGGGATTCCTAGAAATCTCTTCTAAGATCAGGAGTAAGAGTCTCACATAAACACATAGTGAGATGTTCGGTTTATCATTTGGCACTCAAAGGAAGAAAGGCGATTATTTTCCTTCTCAACTGGGGTGACAGCACCCCTTCAGGGGGCATATGGAAATGAATGGGGACATGTTAAGTGGCCCCCATTAGCGAGGGGTCATTCATGCAGCAGGTCGGGACCAAGGAGGCTAAGTGTCCTACACTGCACAGGACAGCACCACACAACAAAAGGAGTATAACATTCACGTTAGAAAACGGGTCGTATCACCAAAATGATTTCCTAACAGGAAAATTATCAGTTTGTAATGCATTGCCACTTTTCCTTTCTTCTTTAAAAACAAAAGATGAAATGGGAGGGGTAAACAAAACCTAAGATTTGTAAAGTTCTTAATCTGTTCAATGACGGTGTTCTATCACAAAGATGTGAACTTAAGCAAATATGTAAATGAACATTTTTCAATGATTTGTTAAAATGAAAAAGAAAGCAACTTTAATTTCTAAGAAAGGACAGTGTTCCAAAAAACAGGTGGGTGCAGAGGCTCCACGCTGGCTCAGCTCCACAGGGTAAATCTGCCTGGGGCTACTGTAATGTTTGGGTGCAGAATCCCCTGGTCCAAAGTCAAGGTCTATAGAGGCCTTCTTCTCACTCTGCAGTTCACTGAGACTTCTAGTTGTCTTGCAAATGAACAGTTAGTGACAATGTAAAGGACTGTCATTAAGTGCAGAATCTCTCCTTTCAGATTTCCAGAAAGGATCCAGATGTTTAGCTCTGGAATGAGCAGACCCTCCAGATACTACTATATCCACCTGTAGGTCCAATTTCGGGTCCAAGACAATCTGCTAAAATGAAAAGGCTTCCTTAGTCTTTGGACTCTCTTGGGGGGGGGTCTTTAACACCTTTATTTTATTTTTTTTAAAGATTTTATTTATTTATTTGAGAGAGACAGAGAATGAGAGATAGAAAGCACAAGAGGGAAGAGGGTCAGAGGGAGAAGCAGACTCCCTGCTGAGCAGGGAGCCCGATGCGGGACTCGATCCCGGGACTCCAGGATCATGACCTGAGCCGAAGGCAGTCGCTTAACCAACTGAGCCACCCAGGTGCCCTCTTTAACACCTTTAAAAATGAATTTAAAAGGCTATACAGGCTTTTCTTAACATTCCTCCAAATGCTGGGAATTTAATCAATATACAAGTTCTTAAGATCAGGTTCCAAGCCAGGATCAGAATGGCTTCACTAGGTGGTTGAAGAATTTCCAAGCCTTTAGTTCTTATCAAAAGCCCAGTCTTTTGATCTTATCAAAAGCCTAAGTCTTTCAGTCTTAAGGTCTCAGAGGCTAAGCAAAATCCAGAGTTACTCAATAGTTCCAGCCACTCAACAATGTACAGTGGCCCGCTTTTTACCCATTTTTCTTAAGATTTTTTTTTTTTTGCCATTTTCTTATTAAGTTCCTTTTTCTGGATATGAATCCTGTATCAGTTATTTTAGGTTTATAATTTGTATGTTTAAATGTTATAAAATGAAGAAATGGCAATTTGGATCTTCAACCAGGGAGATAAATGATCGAATGTAGAAAAGTTTGAAAATATGCACGTGGGAAAACTATAAAATATGATTACAGTAAGAAGTAGATAAAAATACTAGCCAAAAGGAACTTCAACAAGTGGCTGACTTCAAAGGACACCAACAAGAAAGTGAAAAGACAACCCACAGAATGGGAGAAAATATTTGTAAATCATATATCTGTTAAAAGGTCTAATATGCAGAATATAAAAAGAACTCTTACAATTCAATAATTAAAGGGAAAATAACCCAATTAAAAAATGGAGAAAAAAACCTGAGTGAATGTTCCTCCCAAGGGATCTGAAAACATTCATCCACACAAAAACGTGTAACATGAATGTTTGTAGCAGCATTATTTATAATAGAAAAGAGAAAAGAGAAAATCCAAATGCCCATTAACTGATGGATGGATAAATAAAATGTGTCCATACAACGGAGTGTTATTAATCAAAAAAAAGGGGATGAAGTTCTGGTACATGATCAACACAGATGAACCCTGAAGACATTACGCTAAGGGTAGTCACAAGAGACCACATATTATATGACCCCTTTTTATATGAAACGTCCAGGATAGGCAAATCCACAGAGACCGAAAGTAGATTAGTAGTTACTGGGGGCTCGGGGACGGTGGGGAGTAATGCTAATGAGTATGGAGTTTCTTTTAAGGTGACGAAAACGTTCTAAAATTGTGGTGATGGTTGTACAGCTCTGTAAATACACTCAAAAAACGTTGAATTGTCTACTTTAAATAGATGAACTGTATGGTGTATAAATTATATCTCAATAAATCTATTTAAAAAGTAGCAAGGCAAAGTATAGGAAAAGAATGACAAAGCAAGGCAAGTAGCCCAGACAGAGTAGAGGAAAAGAATGACAGAATGTCTGAAACTCAGGGTGGCAATTCCAGGCTACGACATAGTGCATTTCTTGCGGGCCTTAGGATGGGTAAGTATCATTAAAAAGTGGGAAGGAAACACAACTTTTAAGAAGTGATGAAAAGTCAGGAAGAGAAGGTAGTGTAGGAAGCCAAATTCCAGCAAAAGAAAGGGTGGACTAAATTAATTAAAATCCACAAGGGCCCAGATTAAAACAGCCAAGGCTGAGCTAAAACAAAAGCAGTATTTAAAGACATGAGCACATGGAGGGCATACTCTTTGCTATTTCTATCTGCCCTTCAAAGTCCTTTGTTTTACTTCTGCCCAGCACTCTAAGCCACATGGCACTGAAATGACCAGTGACTCCCAAAATATTTAGTGAGCCTAAGAATCCCCTGGTACTTGTTAAAAGCACAGGTTCCTGAACCCACTCCCAGACCTTCGATGCAGAATGTGGGTGGCCTCAGGAATCCAATTCTAACCAACTCCCAAGCTCCCATGGAGGCAGGTGTTCTGCAGACCATACTCGGAAGTACAGCACTCACTGCCCTCAGCCAGACCTCTGTGGCCCCTCGAGTGAAGCATTAGGTAGCAGGCAAGGGCAAAGGCTGTGGAAAATGACAGATCAGAGTTTGAGCCCTGTTGCTGCCACATACTCACTGCCGGCCTTTGACAGCTACTTAACCATTCTGTGCCTCAAAATCCACACGTGCAATTGAGAGCCAGCAATTCCGACTGTGCAGGTTGAATGAAATAATGTTTGTAGTGTCCGGCATAGTGTCTGTCACGGCCGGGGCTCAGAGGTTGCTGGATTGCTCTTGTCTGTGATTCTTGTCCTTAGCCAGCTTACCCACTGCAGTGGTCAGTGGCCATCTCACTGGTTGGTATCTCAAGAAGAAACTTCAGAGAAAGGATTCTTAATTGAGGGTAGCGGATCCCCAAAGGGTCCGGGCTTGTACATAAGGAAGTCTGTGGATCCTCGGAAGAATGTGCAAAATCATCTGGAGTCGGAGGGGCAAGGGTGGTCACAGCTGTCGTGGGCTTCTCAAGTTTGGAGCAGGGTTGTGACCCAAAAAAAGTCAAGAGCTGCTCCCTTATAGAAATCTTGAGTTCACTGCTGTCTCTCATTCAGATGTCTGTTCTTATGTTTTCCCCACTAGCTTACCCTAAATGAATTCAGGGGGCTGACACTACCTTAAGGTCCTAGTGCCTAGCACCTGGAGTGGAATTCTCAAAAACTGGGGTCTCTGAACATTTCAGGATGAGGAGGAAGATGATGATGATGTTGATGACAATGAGAGCAGTAATAAGAACAGCAACTTACCATGTATCAGGGGTTTCTGATGTGCCAGGCACTATACTGCGCACTTTATACACTAACCCTTCTCTCATTCAATCCTGACAAGAACTCTGTGAAGGATTACAGATGAAGAAACTATTATACAGATTAAGGAACTGACACTGGGTCATCTACCAGAGACCGGCAGTCAGGCTTAATCCCAAATCTATCTTACTGCAGAGCAGTGCTCTTGGCCAATGCCTGCCGCTGTTCGCCACTAAATACTGAATCTTGGGGGGCGGGCCTGGTGGGCCAGGATAAAGGGTGCTGCAGCTGTGGGGAACAGAGGTGAAGAGTCTGCTTCTGGCTTCTCTACATTTGTCTCCCGAAGGCTGGGAATTTGGGAAAAGGCAGAATTGGGCTTTGTGCCCTGTTGATCTTTGGGATATATTAATCCTTTGGAACTAAAATGGCAGGGGACCCTTCAATCAGTTTATAAAAATCAGCCCCAAAGTATAAACATGCAAAACTGCTCTGATCACCAAAATCTGTGAGGAAACTGAGAACTGACTGGGACATACTCATCTGTGAAATGGAAAGTAGGAAAAAAAAATCAAAGACGCAAATGGAGAAACACACCTTCAATACAGTACCAGGGAGAGAGCTGTGGTCCTCCTTCCTGAGGTTAAGGAAGGACAGGAGGTAGGCAGTGACCTGGAGAGACCCTAAAAGCAAGTTGGCTGTATAGCACACATGACATATGTAAATACTAGAGGCTTTGAGTTCAGGGGTAAGACAGGAATAGAGTAATAACTGAAGAGTACTAAAGGAGCCATTATTTCAATTCCTAATTGTTCTGCATGACCTTGGCATGACAACTGTTATATGAACTAAAGGAAAACAGTTTGATGGTGTGAAGGAAAGATACTTCTAAAGCTTAGCACAGGTACAGACAGACTCTTGAAGGTTCCTGAAGGGCAATGATAGGAGACTGGTGGTTCTCAGCTCGGACTGATTTTGCCTCCCCCGCCACCTTTTGCCCAGGCGACACCACTGACATTGTTGACTGTGGTGACTGGGGGCTTTGCGGGTGCTACTGACATCGTATGTGCAGAGATCAGGGACGCTGCTAAACAACTGTGAACAGGAGAGCCCCCTAAAGAAAAGAACCATCCAGCCCAAAATGTCAACAGGGCCAAAGTTGAGAGACCCTGTAGCAGATGACAGGAATCATAGCACAGTACTTCAAACAATTATGAAATGTTCAGAAGCCCCACTAAGAATCATATTTATTATATGCAGAACACAAGTTCCACCAAAAAGTATGTAAGTCATCAAATATCCAGTAAATTTCTTCATTCAGACTTTTTTTGATTTTTTAAGAATTTTAATTGCGTAATTAAAATGCCTAGATTCACACTGAAAAAAAATCAAAACGTTACCAGTAAGCTGAAGTTCCCTTTGATCTCTACTCTCAATCCTGTTCGAGTCAACCTACCTACACGCAAATGGTGATGTCACAACTTGCTGGGGATGTGACTCAGGCAAATTTCTGGCCCTCTCTGAATTTCAGCCTCTTCATCTATAAAATAGGGACAACAGTAGTAACCAACTACGATTATAGGGTTGTTGTAAGGACTGAATGAGTGAATGGGTAGAGCGTACTTACACATGTGACCTAAGTGCTAGCTATTGCTTGCATCCAGTGTACACATACACACCCCCCCACACACACACTCCCTTGCAGGAAATACATATGATGGTTTGGAAGTCCAGCTTTCTTTTTTAACCTAAAAATGTATAATTCTGCTCATCTTTCTGATATTTCCTCTTTTTCTTCAACTCAGAAACCTGCCCATGTGAGTACACAGAAATCTACCTACTTCTTTCTCGCTTCATTCTATGCCCAAGTATTTCAAGTCACGTCCCTACTGAGGACCAGTTCAGTTGTTTCTCCCACTTGGTAACATCAAATTCTCCAATGACCAAGACCAAACAGGCCCAGCTTTATCTGTGTTTTTAAGAAAGAGTATACAAAAAGTAAAAGAAGAGTGAATAACCCTAACAAAGTGGAAATAATAAGGATCAGTCACCAAAACACATAATATCCACAAACAAATATTCTGAAGGGTTTCCTTAGTGTACAAATACAAAATTCTAAAATTTTAGAATAATTACATGCTCCATAATCTGCTTTTTTCCAAAGAATCATATATGATATTATAGTTAATGAAAACTTCAAAGCTTTCAAAATAATTTTCCTTGGCTTTAACACACATATTGGATTGGTCACGTTAAACTCCAACAAAGTTAGGAAAAAAGCACTAGGTCAGAGGAGGAAATGAAAACATGGAAGTGTTATCACCATTTGGTCATAAACTCCTCTTCTCAGAGAAACATGGCTATAAAAATCTGTTCCAGGATGAACACTTGGCACAAAACAATCCAATCTTACATCATCCTTTTTAAAGGCTGGGGTGGAGTAGGGAGGGGAGGGATTAAAAAGTAGGAGGGGAAAGTTCTTTGTATGTAGGAAAAAAAAGAAAAAAAAGGCTGTCAGTAAAATAAGTTTTCCACTGATGCATAACTTCTTCAAAGTAATGGTTTGGTTTAGCTGAAATCTGGCAAGGTAACAGATTTTCGTCTTTTTCAAGAATGGCCTCTATTTTGGTGAAGCTGTCTATAAAAGATAATGTTCACAGACAGGATGTTCGTTCCCTGTTATGGTCCTATTTACAATATTATGTTAACTCATCATTTGTTTTGTTTTAAACTAAAGGCTTCTCCATTCATTAAAGTCATTAGTGAAAGACAGCGTGTCTGAATTTTAATAAGTACAGAAAAACTCCAATATAATTATGAGCCTTATATTATGGGAATCAAAATCAGACATACCAGGATCAAATTATATGCTCTTTAATAAAACTTCACATAGTAAAATCTTACAACATCACTGATGTTAGACCTTGCCTCCAACAACAGTATAAGGGGTTCCACTTTATATATGAATTTTATACATTAAGAGCCTTAGTCATTACCTACTCACACCAAACACTTGTAATCAAGAACCATGCCATTACTTTCGGTACTAAATAGTTACCCTTTGAAACCACTTTGTGGACATAACCATATACTTTTTTAAGAAGAAAATGAGGCAAGATGACTTTTTTTTATAATCCAACTGTCATATCCCCCATCCACACCCACACTCTGCTGTGAAAACGAAGATGTTATATGAACATAATAGACCGATTCAGAGATCACCATGTAGCTAGAAACATACTTGTCTGAGAAAAGAGTGGAAGATCTGAGAGCTAGGAGCCCTAGAAAAAGAAGTGCTGTGAACCAAAAGAGCTTCATGCAGGTCAAGCCCAAGCACAACAACAGAGCTCCAAAGTCTGGGTTTCAATACCCTGGAGCCTTGTTCCTTCTGGAGTTCCTCTGTCCTCACCGTGAGCTAAACTAAGAAACCCAGGTGTTTGTGTTGGGCAGAGAGGAGCGAGAATGGCAGGGCTCTGGGTGGATCTGTCATTCCACTAGGAGACACAACAATAAGGTTAAAAACTGCTTCTGAACATAGTAATTATGTTAGCTATTTGGGGAGCAAGAAATAAATTAAAATGTGCTTTTATTTAAACAAATAATACACAACAGAATATGTGGAAAAATGGTCATTTATTAAACATATCCCTTACTACTAATGTTCCCAATCTCCTGGCTTCAGGGCACTGTGGGGCCTTACATCGATATAAAAGGTTTACTAATTTATTGGATACCAAGCACCTTAAGACCAAATAAATGTCAAATGTGTAATATATCACACATATAAAAACAGATTTATGAATGTGTGTATACATGTATGCATACACACACCTACAGCACATACAAGCATATACATGTATCCATTTCTCAAGTATGTACACACACTGAAGTCATTAATAAAATGCAGTTCATTTAAAAGGCATTCAATTCATCATTTATTCACATGAAATACTAAAAAGTATTACTTTTTATCTATACAGATCTGTGAAACGTTTTTCAGTTTATTTTTTAACCACAGTAGAATTTACTCTTTGCAAGGCACAGCTCTCTGAGTTTTGACAAATGTGCAGAGTGTATATCCACCACCACAATCATGATATAGAACGAACAATTCCATCATCCTAAAACAATCCTAAAAAATCTCCCTGTGCAGCCCTCCTTCCAGCCTCATGTAAAAGGTGTTTTTGTTTTTGTTGTTTTATTTTTTGTTTTTTTGTTTTTTTTGGGGGGGGGGGGAGAGCATGAGTGCATGGGGTGGGAGGGACAGAGGGAGAGGGAGACTCCCAAGCAGGCTCCACGCCCAGCGCGTATCCCATTATGGTGACCTGAGCCAAAACCAAGAGTCAGAAGCTCAACTGACTAAGCCATCTAGGCGCCCCCTCATGGAAAAGGTTTTGACTAAAAACTGGTCCTCACACTTGAAAGAGATGGGAATAACTGCCACAAAGTATTGAAGACCATCTCTCTCATAATTTTATGAGACATTTTTTACACATCAGTCTCTACTTTCACCTAGGGTTTGACAGAAAGGATTAAAGAGGAAGGGAGCTGAAATGACAGGAAGAAATAAAGACTTGGAAGAATTCAGACTTCAAGACAGTATGAAGGAAAAAATGGTACAACTTGATGAAAGACTACAATAGGTAGTATTAAAATATATATACATTAAAATATATATATTAATATACATATATATGTATATATGCGCCTGGGAGATACAGGAAAAAAACCTTCAGTGGGATAAAGCTGGTAAGTGATCATTTGTGAATAAAAGTAATGAACTTTTTTTTTTTTAAAGAATGATGAGATCTGATTTGTTCAGAAAGCCCACTCTGCCTGCAGTTTGGCAACTAGCTAGGAGTGGGGAAAGAGTGGGCATAGAAGACCAGTTAGAAGAATATTTCAATAGTCCAGCTAAGAGACGACAGTAGCTCAGATAAGTTATCTCAAAGGGGGAGGTTTACTAAAAAACACGAGAAGTAAGAACAGGAAAAAGCAGTGGAATATTATGGAATGTCATTCAAAGAACATCTATAATCACAGTCAATTCTTGTGTAAAACTAGAACAATCAAGACACAATGCAGCAGATCTCACAATATGGCCTGTGTCCTCCCGCTATAAAATACCAAAATATGTTGGATAAAAATTGTTAAACAAAGATAAATACACTTCTAAAAAAACTGAGGAGGATCCCCAGAAGTACCTATCCCTGGTTCCATCACCGGTGGTTCAGGAGTCTGGGATACATGGTAGGTAGGCAGCTATGAGTGCGCTGAGCCCTGAGGTTTCTCAGACAGGACACCAACATGCAGTTTTCTCTCCTGTCTTGAAAAGAGGCACTAAGAGGGTTTCAGCAAGAAGTGACACAGATTGAGCTCTGCTTTCAAAAGATTAATGTGGCAAACAGTAAAATGCACAGGCTTGAAACGGGGCTGGGGAAAGGGTGAACAGATGAACATGAGATATGATGGAGGCAAAATCAACCAGCAGTTGTGTACATACAGGCAACCATGGTGAGGGGAAGGTTAAAAACAGGATGCCTAGGTATCACGGCTGTGGGCGTGAGGCTAGTCAAGCCATTAATGAAGATAAAGAACACAGGGGAAAGAGTAGATTTCGGAGGAGGGGAAATGGGTAGTGTTGGACCATAATTTACTCCTTAAGTATGAAATCTGAAGCCTCAGAGATTATTCTAGCATGAGAGGTATAGAAGGCATTAAAAATGCAGAACTGAAATCTAGAACAAGGATCCTCAAATGAGGTTTGTGAATTGGCTTCAGGGGCAGGTGTGTTACTCTCAAAACTGTATTTAAACTTCCTGTGTCTGTAGATTGTTCTGGGCTAAAGTCCATGGCTCTCATCAGATTTTCAAAGAGGTCTGTGTCAATCTGCTCTTCCTTTAAAACACAGTGTGTCAACTTCAGATACTTAGAATCTTTTGTTTGTTCTGCAACTTCAGATGATGTGTCTAGGTGTCAATTTCTTTTTACTTAGCCTGTTTGAGATTCACTGTATTTCCTCTATCTGAGGATTGGTATCTTCCATCAGTTCTGGAACATTCTAAGCCATTTTCTCTTCCACTTTCTAATTTCTCTGCTCCTACCTCTAACACAGCCTAATGTTTTTGTTAATTACCACTCTACATCTCAGATCTTCCACTGAGGAATATTTTCCTACTTGTGAATAAATACAAATGAACACTGCATTAAACAGCACAGAGTTTTGCTGTTGAAATGTAGTGTAAAATTGAAAATCATAAACTTCTCATCTTCATTACAGAAAAAAACACTGTACAAAATCCTTGAGCAGAAAGGCGCTAGGCTGATTTTTTAAATGAAGACACGTTATATCTTATAGTGTAAAGCTAATCATTATGCTGTGGACCGGAGAACAGCGCTTAAGAGAAACAAGGCACAGAACTGCTCACAGACATAAAATAAATCCAAGACAAAGCTTCAGGGACGAACAAGTTTAAGAAACATGTACCCATGAGATCTGAGTT
Organism: Callorhinus ursinus; assembly: GCF_003265705.2. Classification (NCBI taxonomy): domain Eukaryota; kingdom Metazoa; phylum Chordata; class Mammalia; order Carnivora; family Otariidae; genus Callorhinus; species Callorhinus ursinus. The sequence goes on along the minus strand of NW_027397072.1, from coordinate 23,114,844 downwards.
ATCACAGACTTATTGTATACATCTTCTTGCAAACTGTATATTTTTCTGCCTAAAAAGAAAGCTAGATAAAAACATTGATACACCACCAACTCAGGCAGCTGGGGAGGTGGGAGTTCTACACCAGAATGTTTCCAAAAATATGCTATTTGGGGGCTGATTGATTTTCTCCCCCCAACTAAATTCCGTTCTGGTTCTTTTTGGTAATGTTTCAAAGTGCAGGCTGAGCTCTTGATCTTTTGGGAGGCACAGGCAAGACAAAAGGCCAAACTCACTAATGAAAACTTGCTGAACTTACTTTTCAGAATTCCATTCGAAGTCACGAAAAACCCTTTTGGCCCTGCTCCCAGACTAGTAAAACGAACATCTCAAATCCCTAGAGGCTAAGATAGCTCGTTCCACTAAAACCAAATACACATCTTCTCCTGACAGCTGGTTGTCTTAGCATACTCAGGACTATATATTTATCAAAGGGAAAAAAAAAACTCTAGGAGCACAATATTTATTACAGGATTATCTCAGTGACTCAAGTAAACATGAGTAAGGCTAAATTAAACCATGTTTACTATGATGTTCTATTACTTAAATCCTGACACAAAATCACCCCAAGAGATCTGGGGTCTTATTTCTTGAGACCACTGATGTAGGTTAAAAGGGGGGGGGCAAAGAATTATCTTTTCTTTAAAATCTGTGTTTAGTTATACAATTTTTCTAATTATTCTAAAAATCTTCTGAGCATCTAAAACAAAAATTTTCTATTCCGTTAAGATGTTGAAGTCAGTACTAAATTTAAATAAAATCACAAAATACTGAATTTGCTCATTGCTATATATCCGAATTTAATATCCATAATTTCATTAAATCTCACCCATAATTCTAAGTAGTATTATTTTAATTTTCAGCTCCTCCCAACCCTTTCCCTAGGCCCTTTAGACAAGTTTCAGTTTATGCCAGCCTTTTTGGATTACAGGCTATCGAAATGTTCCAAGTGACCATGTCTGTGGCCAGACACACTGTGGGGTAAAGGCAGGGAAAAGAGGGCTGGAGAGGCTACAACAGGAGATGATAGGTCACATAAGATCAAAAGCATATTTACCACCTTCTGGATTCAGCTGATAAGCCACTCCTAGGAAATAAAGCTCCACCTCTAGGAAACATGACCAGGGGCCCATAAGGGAAATAAGCCTGCTGGCTGGGCCACAAGACACATGCACTTTGGAGACCACTTGCCTCTGTAGCACAGGGATCAACAGGTTCAAAACCTTCTGATCTGCCAGGGAGTCCAGTCAGTGGGAGCTGCAGCTGAGCTCAGGCAGGGCCCGAGGGCAGGGCCAGCTTGGCGGAACATGGGCTGTGGCTCACTGGCCCTCAAATGATGGAAACACAGGTCCACCCTTAAGGAGTGTATAGTCCAGGGAAACAGTATGACAAAAGAGGCATGAACACAGATGGGAAAAGCACAGTCTTACTGGGGAGGCAGGTGGTGGTGGTCAGGAAAAGTTCCAGAGGGGAGGTGGGAACTGAGAAGATCTGTGAGGATAGACAGAAGTTTGACAGATTCTACAGGAATGAGAAATAAAATTCAATATTCTCGTAGAAGCAGCAGCCCAAGCAAAGGTATGGAAGTGAAAAAAATACAAGGTGTATTCACAGGAAATCCCAGAAAACTAGCTTGGCTGAACAACAGGATACACACAGAACCTAGATCGGGGTAGAAAGGTCAGCTGGGACGACAACAGAAAAAGCTCTGGATGTCACACTGAGAGATGTGTACTGAATTCAGTTGGTGATGGGGGGGCACTGATGGTGCTGAGCAGGGAAAGAACATTATATGACCTGAACTTCCTTCAGGAAGACAGTGACAGCTCCATGCTGGATAAACTAACATAGGAAGAAAAGTTAAAAGGCCATCAGGAGACATAGCAACTGAAGGACTAAACTAGGAAATGACAGTAGGAATGACCAGAAGGACAGATATAATGGAGGGAGGATTTCTAGTACAAAACGGGGGTGGCTAACACCATTTGGACGCAGCACCTGGACGCCTAAGAAACTGGGAGTGTCCTGAATAGAAACAGGGCTGTGAGGAAGAAACCTTGATTTCCTGGAGGAATGAGGAGTTTGGTTGCAGACACTTCCAATCTCAGGTGTCAACTGAACACATGGACAGACAGGTCTATCAAGCGGCTAGAAAAGTAGATCTACAAGCAGGGAGAAAAGCTGAGGTTAGAGATGGGGATTTAGGGGGGCATCCACAAAGAGGTAGGGTTCTGGGGATGAAATCACGGGAAACATAATTTAGCATAATTTAATGGGTTGAAAAAGGAAGAAGAGTCAGCGGAGGAGACTGGGAAGGGTCTAAGAACTCCAGGTCATAGAGGAAAAGAGATGTATTCTAGAACATGTTAGGGATACTACCTCGAGGACCAGATGGGATGGTCAAGTGAAAGCACTTTAAACATTTGAAAGGACTAAACAAATACATTTTTATGATTTTCACAGTAGCACATGTTTAATCTCCAGAAAAGCCACCTTGTGCTAGAAGAGCCAGGCTTCCCAAAATCTTCCACAGAATCCCCTCCCCACCAAGTCAAATGGAAACATGATCTCGTCCTGCCCTGTACTTTCACAGTACTTACAAAGTCGAATTTTGGTATCTGTACAACTCAAGAAGCACTACCTGAGCATCGTCTGCATGCCGACACTGCAGGGGGTGCTTTCCTCTGTGTCCCCCTTGGAGGAAATGAAATGGAAAGGGAGGATTTACCCACCTTTGCAGAGGATGCCATGTGTGAGGCTTCCAAAGGCTAAGTATATTGAGCCAAGACTGCCAGATAGTGAGTAGAGGAACCAGGGGCCTCTGATGCCAAGTCTTACCGTGACATTTCTACTAAAACACGAGCTGGGACTTGCCCTATCTGTTCTTATTTCCCTTACAATCAAGCAAACTAATAAGGGCACAGCCATATCTCATTTATCTTGATATCCTCTGAAGCACCCAGCCAAGGGCCTGACACTTGGTCAATTCTTGTGCTTTCGTTGCCTGAAAGTACTTGAGGGCACACGGGCCTCCCCAATGGTGAGCGTCTGTGGGCTGCTAAGCGTTGAGGACTTATTTCTAAGGCGGACTGTAACTTAACAACAAAAAGTTCTAAAAACAAATTCTGTACTTGTGAAAGATGCCACCTGGTCTGCCTCAGGGGCTGAAATCCTCTTTTTATGCACCGAGTGGGAACAGCACAGGGAGTGACAAGCTGGCTTTCTTCAAACCACTCCCACCAACGGGCTCAAGCCAAGAAACAGGCCCACACCTTTCGGGAAAGAGAAGTGCCCGTTTCACCTCTGGTGTCACTGCTGGCACTGCCAACAGTCTGAGAAGGAGGGAAAGGGAGAGCAGGTTTGGTGCCAGGTCTGATGATGTAACCTTGCAAGGCCAGCTTGTCTGCCAGGAAAAAAAAGGCAACTGGCTTAGAAATTAGGGTTTTTTTTTTTCCCCCTCTCTTAATATTCAACCGAAGTCTATTTTGCATAACTGACCACTAGCTGGTTCTGTTTTGTTTAATGAACTGTACTTAAGTGTCTCATTTACCTGACTGGTTTGGGTTCCTTGGAAAACAAATGTATAGAGAGCCTGAAGTGAGTGTATTTCATAAATGTCCTGTGTGCAAGAAGAACGTGCAGTTCCCAGAAGCTTTACTTTGCAAGCCATACACATGCACAGTGGGAGACAAGGAATAATATACATCTAAACACCATAAAGGCACACAGTCAGGCTCCAGTGTCGCCAGAAACACCAGAAACTCTTCCAGGATCCCGGGCAAAAAGACAGACTTCTGAAGTGGGATTATATTTTAGAGCTTCATTCATTATAATACACTTGGGAGTTTTCAACCCCATGTCTCTGACAGATGTTCCCTTTTGTGGGGATTGTCTAATTTGAGGACATTTGGTAACCATGTCCCTAGAAATCTTTAGGGTACAGCAAATTGATCCCTCTTCCCACATGTTAAGACAAGACCCAAAGTAGCCTCTTCCTAGTTCTAGGACTAGTTAGTGTAAGCATATTCCTGCCCACTGCATGGACAAGATGGGGCAGAGGAACATTGGCCAGACTGAAATGAGGTATCTCCCAGGCTCAAGATACCTTTCCATGCCCATGGAGAGCAGAGAGAGAGAGAATGCAAGTCTTTTCTTGCCAATTTTCACCTAATGTGGATCAGGCCATTGATCTACATTATCACTGACCCACAATGATCAGGCCCAGACCCCTGCATGTCAAATGCACTGCATGGGGCTTGGAACTTCCTAGAAAGAGCCATAGCAAAAGCCAAAAAGAGTACAAGCCTCAGCTTAGGGCAAGCATCTGGCACTGGCTTTGGGCGGGGCCACATGGGATGCTTTCCCCATGACTCCTGAGAGCATTCTCCAAGTCTGAGTCTATAATCAATGCTTGGATGGCTCCAAGTTGACAGGATAGTATGAAACAGAGAAAACAAATGAGACCTTAACACAATATCAAAGACCAGTACCAACCTCTCCTCATTCAGTTCTTAAAATCTATCCTATAACCTTGCCCTTACTGAAATGACATTACCTCCGTTCTATACACTGAACTCTGCATGAGTTAACCAAAGATATTAATAACTTTAGTAACTATGTAAGCCCTTAGAAAGTCTTAGCACAAATTTGGCCACTTTCCATTTTAACCTTTTTTCTGAAACCTCATTTTTAAAACTTCTACTCAAGGATATAAGAACTTTTGGCAGTTTTCATTGGTATTACAAAGGCAGTTCTACTAAGCGAATCTGTATCAACCAGGAAAAATGTAAGACCCCTCCGTGCAGCGTTTTCCAGTTTTCTTGTAAGAATTATTTATTGATCCGTAATACTGCCAACCAGGTTCCTAGTCCCCCTGCACTGCACTTCTGCAAGACATTAACAAAATGAAAAGACTTGTTCCTGCCCTGGAGTAGCTTGCAATTTAGTAAAAGATGGGAAAACAAATACGCATCACTAACTAAATCTGTGATGAGCAGATTCTAATTGACACAAATTCAGTATTAAAAGAGTTCAGGGGATGGCTAGAGAAGGTAGCCCAAGGGTGCTCAGGAGAAATGGTCGAGACAGGACTTGGGAAGGTCTATTTCAACAGGAAAAGGGTGTTAGAGAAGGCACTACACACAGAGGTAACAGCTTTAGCAAAGGCACATGGGCAAGCGCACACAGGTAAATTAAGAGACGTTCAGGTGATGGAATCTGGCTAAACGACAGGCTACTGGAGGGAAAAGCATAAGAAACTGACCTGGAAAAGTAAGATGCAGCCAGTTCTTAACATGAAAAAAGAGGGAGGACAGGTAGAAAGCTAGATTTTAGAGGAAATAACTTTTCAAATATAGCCTTCACTGATAATTTGTCACATCATATCTCAGAGTTTTAGGGGGAGAAATATTTTAATAGCAAGTTTATTTGCAAACCAGGTGTAGTAACTTCAAAGAAAAATAATGTGGGTGCTGAGAAAATCATTCTTCCGGGCTGGCAAATTCCTGTTTACAGCTTAACTAATATATTCTTATTACCTACATCTTGCGATGGTTTCACTGAGATCCCTCTTTTCTCATCACCAACATACCTTCTTAATTTATCACGTATGTACAGAGTGACTACTTAGAACTAGTATCTGCTCACTTATTTACCCACCCTCTCCTTTTCTGCCCCAACTTGTCCTAACCACTCACTCTCTCATGCGTTCTTCTCCCATGAGCGCTATCAATAACGACAACCTTAATAGCTCCCACTTGCTATAGTGCCAGGCATGGCAATTAATGCCGTAAGAACAGTGTTTAATGTAATCCTCAAAATTCCACTATAAAGTAGGCATTACTAGCCCCATTTTGAAGCAAGTTCAAAGACGTTAAAGATTTTACCAACTGGTAAGTGGCAGGACCCAGGTTTAAACCAGATATGCTTGACCCGAGAGCCCTGGCCTATTTATTACTGGTTCCTCATACTGCCTCCAACACTCTTTGGCGTCTTTACCCATATGGGTTAGTACTTTCAATTAAAAATTAAAACATTCAGTGAATGGTGTGCTACTGTAAAATCCTGTCCTCGGTGCTCTCAGCAGTATACAAATAAATGAGAGAATGCCTGTCGATTACTGAGGCTCCTCGTCACCCCTACGTGACAATGAACACCTATGTCTTCTATCAGTCTGGAAGATGGTGTGTCCATGATTCACGAAGTTGAACAACCAGGGCCAGAGGGAGTAAAAATGACTCCGGATATGAATGCTGGATGGTGACCATACCTCACAGACAGAAATCAGCCAACCCTGACTGACTGACAGAGATTTTTAATCATACATTTCAAATCAGAATCTGTAAAAACTCTGTCGATGGAAAATCTGTCCTGTCAGAAGTTCCCAACCAAATCTGCTTACAATCTATTTCCAATGAGCCTCAGCTTCCTTTGAAGTAGAATAAGCTTCTGAAGCATTTCAGCTAACAATAAGCACATTGTGACGCTAGCCCTCGTAAAATTCATTACCAACGAGTAAAGTTACTTGGTAAAACACAAATGTGGTATATCAAACTACTTGTACCCTAGAGCCTGGAAGTTGTGTAAAATTATATAGCGCTATTCAGACACAGAAGAGAAATTCAAATGTGTCATCTTTTTAAGCTACCTGCTTTTAAGATCACCGTTACTAACTTCTGAATAAGTTTTTGCTAATATTTTCAGGAGGCCAGTTACATTTGTACAAATAACTATAATACTTACAAAAATATAAGAAATTGGATAGGACGCTGTTGAGCAGTCCTCTTTAGGCTATAACCATATGTACCCAGGGAACATTTGGAAGAAGTTGCAATTTCGTATTCTGCCTGCCTACTCATCTCTCTCTACAAAGGTACAGTATTCATATCACAAGTTGCACAACTAAAACTCATCCAGAGACTGCAGTGGCAAATACTAACTGCATTTACTCTGCAATCTAAACTCCTGACACAACTCATTTTTAAGAAAATTAAAGTCAGTAAGGAGAAATCACCTTAAGAGTTCAAGAGTGGCAAAAGAATTATCAAGACATGTTTGGCTAACAAGGAGAAACATCAGGCTACATAAAATGAATGATGTTGATACTTACTGTTCAATTCGGGGTGACAAGTACAGCTTGGGATACACCTGAGTGGCTTCGGTGTCCTCAAAACTGACAGAAAGGAGGGCCACATCTTCTCCAGGGTCTTCATTTACATCCTTAAGCAGGGAGTGAAAAACACAACATCATCAGTCCCTGCTCCCATATAATCTTCCCGGTGCTGAACTCACAGCCCACTAGCCTTGAGGCTAAGAGCGTTTCCAGTACCTGGATTTGAATTCAGCAGCTCTGCGCATCCTTTGTCACATGCCAATCACTCCCCTAGAGTGATGGCTTTCAAACTTTCTGACCAGAGCCGACCACGGTGAGGCTAAGACGCCCACCTATCTCATTGGTCCCCCCCACTCCAAGAGGGGAAAAGTGAATCTGGCGACAACCAAGAATTAGTCAATAGCATAGTTAACAAACTGCAGTAAACATGTTGCTAATTACATATGTAATGTCTTATAATTTTTATAATGTATATATAAATGGCTTATAATTTTCTTTTTATAGGAAGAATAGGAGTTATGAACATGGTTTATATCATAAGACAACAAAGTCTTAAAATACCCAGTAATTTTATTATATATACCTTGATAGTATGTTGTAAGTTACTTAAATAGCAAAAATTCCCAAGAAACATATCGCTATGAACTGTGCCACCATACAAGCAAATGGCAGGGGGTTACGTACACATCGACTTTGCCAAACAACTGCACATGATTCATATATGAACCACAAGACATACATATCTTAAAAGCCTGGTTATAAGAATATTATAGGACAAAAACACGGTTGATCCAAATACGTACAAAAAAAAAAAACATTGAGAGGTTAACAACCCATAATAAACTAAATTGGTAATGACAAAGCTAAACTTCCTGTAATTTATCATTTAAAAGCAAGAATAGTGATAATCAAATGTCATAACCAACTCAGGCCAACACTGATTAAGTGTCCTGAGTCAAAACTGGGATTTATAGGTTCATGATTATTGCCAAGCACTGAATGTTTGCCAGACTTCTGAATAAAATACTGAATTAGCATAAATTCTAGTAGCATGATGGTTTTACTTTGTGAATACCAGATTTTAGTAACCCTTAATCATTTTACTTGTGGTTGGTAGTGGCTCTAAGTCAGATATAAATATTTTGAAAACTTAATAGGACTGCACATCTTTCACCCATAAGGACTGGTAAGAACTGGCCTATATTTCTGGATTGATTCACAGGTCCTCTGGAGGGCCCACTTGCCATCCTAGGAGGGTCCCAATCTAGACTGTAAGAATCACTGCCCATGAGCACTGAGATCCTCAGATACAAGGTCCTTGCTTCTGTCTAAAACTAACCTCACCCCTTCCTTTCCTGTATCGCGGGAAGCTGGTCATCACACTCGTCCAGCTCAGCTCTGACTTCATCCTCCCTCTGCCTCCTATTGTGCCTACAGGATGCACGTGTGGCAAGTATACAAAGGGGCAAGAACCAGAAGTCTCTCCCATCTTAAAAAATAAAAACTTTAAAGGGGCATCTGGGTGGCTCCGTTGGTGGCTCAGTTGGTTAAGCGTCTGTCTTTGGCTCAGGTCATGATCCCAGGGTCGTGGAATCAAGCCCCACTTCAGGCTTCCTGCTCAGTGGGGGGTATGCTTCCTCTCCCTCCACCTCTGCCACTCCCCCTGCTCATGTGCGGGCGCTCTCTCTCGCTCATAAATAAATAAAATCTTTAAAACATAAAAAATAAAAGAAAAATTCTAAAAAGAAAGAAAAGAATAATGCCAGTCTCTACACAGCATTCTCTCCCGTCTCTCTCCTCTCCTTCACAGACTGCTTAAAAAAGCTGTCTGCACTTCCAGTCTCTACTCCCTTCCCTCCTATTATCCCTTAGCACAGGAGATGGCCTCTGACCCCACTAGGCCATCGGGACTGCCCTCACCAAGGCATCCACAAAACACAGCAAATGCCTCTCTGGGCTTATCTTTCTTGATCTCTGAACAGTATTTGACATGGATGATCTCTTTCCTCCGGAAATACTCTGTTTCTTGCTCCTAGGAAACTACACTCTCCTGATCTTCTGTCTCTCGGACCACTTCCCTCCTCCCTTTTCATGCTTCGTGTTTTTTATCCTTTTACTTCTCAATTATTTTTTGGTTTTACATGACAAACTTCAGGCTTGTTGTAACAAGTCAAGCCGTACAGAAGCTTATAAGAAAAAGCTCTTCTGCCCTCCATTTTTAAAGGTAACCAGTATTAAACTGTGTATGGAGCCTCAAACAGCTTTCTCTATGCTCATAAGCACATATACACATACACACACTTGCATATAAATAGCTCTTTAACCTTCTGTTTTGTTTTCCTTAATGGAATTGTATTATACATATCAATCTACCAACTGCTTCCTAAATAGCCACATAATATTCCATGGCATGGATTTTTTTTTTTTTTTAACCATTCCCCTAGCAACAGACATTCAGGTTGTTTGTAGTTCTCAGCCATTTGATAGTATTACACTAAATATGCTCATATAAAGAATATATATGTATCCTTTACTAGTGGGACTTATATTTCCAAATTGGTAACTAAAACTGAGCTTGTCAGATCAAAGGTTATGAACACTTTACCTTTTAATAGTTGGAGATTATTTTTCTAAAATTTTATAGCACTTTACATTTGGACTCCTGAATCTGCATCAGTAGGAGAGAGCACCTGTTTCTGCTCATCCTGAATAACCTGGTAACACTAGCTGTGGTCATTCTGCAGTTTAATGTTGGCAGTCTGACTGCTGGAAAATGGTGCCTCAGTTGAGATTCAATGACTAAAGCGGAGCAACTTTTTACTTGCTTACTGGTCATCTGTTCTGTCACTTCTCTGATCAAATCCTTTGCCCTAAAGACTCTTGGACTTTTCTTGTTGTTGTTGTTGTTTACTGGGCTTATTAACCCCAGTCTATCACATGTGTTATAAATATCTTCTCTCAGTCCAGCTTTTGGCTTTTTACTTTGTTTGGGGACTCTTCTGACAGCACAGAAAATTTAGATTTCTATAAACTTAAATCTGGTCAATAACTCTGAGGTTATTTACTTCCCTAGCATTTCATCTAACATTTTATTTTTACATGTAGATTTGTAATGCCACTGGAATGTGTTTTAGATAGTATGATTTAGGAAGTATATAAGAAGAGGACCTTAGTACAGTGCCTGGAACACAGAAACCACTCCATGTTTGCTGAATGAGTACAACAGTAAACAAATTAATGCTAATTTCTAACCTTTATTCTCCACACCTAGTGCTTTTCAGGAACTGGCTTTACAAAAGTTGCTTCAGCAGTGGTATCTGGAAACAGTACTGACTCCTTGCTCCTGCCCCCCATAATACACCAACGTCCCTAGAACTAGTGGTTTCAAAAGGAGAATAAAGATTGGGAATCTGAGTTTAGTTATCATTTCTTGCTCCTTGACAGATGATTATTCAACATTGAATGCTCCTTTCTGTAAAATGAGGATGGAAATTTTAAAAATTACTTAGGTCTCAACAAATAGAAACTATGTAATTCTATAACACAACTCTAAAACTCATAAAATATCTAAAACTAAGGTTGAAGCTGAGTTTGAAAATATTCACATTCAGAGAGACAAATTCATTTGATGATCTAAGTATAGAAGTAGTCCTCTTTAGTGTTAGACTGGTCACCTTAACGTAAGATAATAAAAAAAGAACTAACATTGATTTTCAGACACCTTCCCCAGTGATTGAGTTTCCTTGTTAAAGGTCAAGGCTCTGACCACAAGTCACAAAACCTGGTTAAAAACAAAAACAAAAACAAAAACAAAAAAACACTGCAAAAAACGAAAGGCCACTGAAAACCTTTTTAATTAGCAGCTTCACTCCATATACCCATGGATAATTTATAATTATTTTCTTTTCCTACTTTTTAACTTCTCATTTCACTGCTATTTAAGCAAAGAACAGAAATGCTCACAGACAGTCCTCCAAACAAATGGAATGACCCTGGTTTATATAATCAACATTTATCATCTGGCATCCTGCAAAAAGTACATGAAACATTAGTCTGAATAGGAAAACAGTTGTTTCCAGGAGTTCCTTTTATGAACTACTTTTAATATAATTTACTTGCCTTGGTGTGACACATTGGTTTCCCCTGAATTGGTATTTGATTTCTAATGGATACCTAAGTTTGACTCTTGAGTGCTTAAATAAGCCCAGAGAGTTCCAAAAATACAAATCTACACAGTACTGTTTCCAGTTTCTGCAACTCTAACAGGCTTGTACATGTGTTCCTTCCCATCTGGGAGAATTATAAAAGAAGCTCTTGTACTGTGGTTCTTAGAAGCTAACATTACAGATGATTATTGTAACCACTAATGGCAACATTTGGAAAGCAGGGGGAGGTTACAGTGTAGTAGGGGACACTTAAAAATGCACAAGTATACATTTTCAAGGCTTTCTATCCGTACCATCTAAAATTGCAGAGGCTAAAATGGGGGGAAAGATGTCAAATCTGCTGAAGCAAAAAAGAGTATTGCCTCCTACCTTTACAAAAGCGTTATCAGGCGCTGATATACACATGGCAAGGCAATAATGGCCATGATATTTTGCTGAGACTTAACAATGGATTTGGCTATAGAATAGAAAGGGGTTCCTATGGCTTAGAGAGAATATTCACTAGGTGGTGAGTTCCTTGCAGGCTGGGAGCTTTTCCTGTTTGTTTTTGTATACCCAATGTCTGAAACAGCACATATATGGCAAACTGGTTGGAGGGAAAAAAAAAAACTGATTAATGCTGGAAAGACTGTAAGAATGAGTAAATGATGGAGTTAAACAGAAAGTACTTTCAGTTAGGAAGATTCTCAATACCTATCTCATTTTTCCTTAAATCTATGACTACTTAAGATTTTGTTAAAGAAAACTCGTCTGAACCATATATAAGCAAAAGATGCACCTACTAGTAAGAGGTAACATTCTGTGTAGGTCACAATGACTTATTCATGTAACTATTCTCAATTGGGGCTCTTTACAAATATCAGAAGGGTGTAGAAAAAAACGATTAGCCTTGGAAACGAAAGTAAACACAAGCTCAATTTATCATTACGCTGGCTAATTCCAAGTGAGGCTAGCAGCCATTAAACAATATATGGTGAATGTCAATATAGGTACAAACTACCAGTTAACTATCGCTGATAGACATGAGCTGAACAATAAATATTACAAACAACAGGTCACTTAAGAAGACTGTAAAAAAGCCACTGTATTCCTCAATTCAAAAGGCTAAAAACAAGTCTATAACCATTACTAGCAAAACCAGTTTGTAGGCAATAAGGACTATAAAGAAACCATTATATAGTATGTCAAAAATCAAGTAAGAACCATTCTGAGTTACACTTAAATGGTATCAAATTAGACCCAGGACTAATCATGATTCCAAGAGTGACTAAAACTAGGTCTCAGGAAGCACCTCTTTATACAAAAGCTATCAGTTTTTGAAAAACTGTAAGCAAATTAAAAATTTCCAAAACAGATCCTTATTTTTTAAAAATACTAAGTAAGATTTGTCCTTTAGAGGCCCCAATATTTTGATACTATGGATTCATCATCAAACTACATAAATCTAGATTTTTCAAAGTTTCTTTAAGAGAACAAAACTCTCATAGTGCTACCATTCATTCACGCATTTAACTAAGTAAGATATACATAGCATGTTACAAATGTTATGGAGAAAAATTAAAGCAGGGAAAGAGGAAAAGGAATAAGGAGGGAATGGAAGATTAAAGAGAGTGGTGAAAGATGGTTTGTGGACTCAGCAGTGGACTCTCAGTAAGACAGGAGACCCAGGATAGAAAGATCTCTTGGATCTCTTGCGTTGTCTATCGATAGAAGCAGTCCAATCAAAATTGGGTTTAGATTCTACTGGCATTAAGACATGACAATGAATATGCCAGAAATGGAATTAAATTTTAAAAGAAAAGAAAGAATGAAGAACAAAGAAAATGATGTAGGTAAGACCTTAGTCTCATTGCTAAGGGTTCTCAGTCCAATAATGACACTGGTCATTTTAGAAATCAGGTCACTGCCTCTTCACCAAAATGCTGGGAAATGTATAAGGTGTCAGGGAAAGCAGCAGAGTCAGAAAGCAAAACAAATCCAAGAGAAAGGAAGCTGAGCCAAATAAGACGAGGACGAGCAATAAGTGGGTGCCATGTCTGCCTCTTTTGCCTTTGGTGTGGCTCCCAACCCTGAAAACTCCTCTGATATTTTGATATCTCTGATGAAAGCCGCGTTTAAGAGAGTTACTTCTGATTTGGTTTCTTCAAATGGAAATGGGAGTAAAAAGAATCTCCCAGCGTAGTCTAGTCAAACTGGGCCATTCCCCACATACTTTATCAGATCTTGACTAACACTTTGACACCAGCCATCCCCTTATCAAATAGCTCTTTCTTTCCTTTTAATTGACATGGTTTTAATTTCTTTAACTCTCATTGTAAATTCACTTGTTCCATTAAGATTCCTTTCAACTGCAATGTAATCTATGCCTGCCCTTGGCGGTTATCATGTTCTTCATGAATTTCCCTTGCTGTTTAAGCAGTATATAGTTTATATTCCAAACAGAATCTCTTGAAGGCAGGGTAGAGACCTCCTACTTCCTATTATGCCTAATAATAAGGCCTAATAATATATAAAAATAAAAAAATATAAAATTAGGCATAAAAATGCCTAATACTCTTTTCTTTTAAAATTTAATTCCATTTTTTTGGAATTTACTCAGTTTACTGTTTACTCAGTAGTCATTTTGCTTAGTGCTTTATATGCATTACCTCATATAATCATCATAACAACCTTTTGTTATACATTTGCAAATAAAGAAATTGAGGCTAAGAGAGATTAAATGGTGATGATGAGTTCTGAAGCCATGTATATTGACTTTGAACCTGGACTCTTAGCCACAATGCTATACCCCAACGCATGCTGCTGGGCGCAAAGAACAGACTCAGTATCAATGCCCCGAGAAAGTTATAAAAAACTTAAAAACCCATATGCAGAAAAGTTATCACAGATTTACTATACACTTAACTTGTTCTCCATTTAATGTCTAAATCCTCTCTATGTTCCAAAACACCATGAGCATCTTCAGGAACCATTACTCCCTTTGTACCCAAGTAGACTACCTGGCCTATACCAGGCACATAATGGGTATTCAAAATAAATTAAGAAATATACGCTTTATGTGTTTTAATGTTTACTTTTTATTTTTCATTATTTTTTAAAGATTTTATTTATTTATTTGAGAGAGAGAAGAGAGAGCACAAACAGAGGGAGCGACAGGCCGAGGGACAAGCACACTCCCCACTGAGCAGGGAGCCCGATGTGGGACTCGATCCCAGGACCTGGGATCATCACCTGAGCCGAAGTCAGACGCTTAACCCAATGAGCAACCCAGATGCCCCTATGCTTTCTTTGTAAAACTGTGGAACAAGAAATTAAAATCCTTAAGAGTATAAAGACTAAAAGCTATAAAGGTCACTATGACAAATAAAATGTATTCATTTGACGTCTTTACACAGACCCAGTTAAGAAGGAAGGATGACTTCTCTAAGAACACTGAGGAGGCCTCTGGAGTTCTAAGCCACAATATCAACCTTCTTTCAATTATGTATGGTTGGGCACATTCTATGATTAACTAACTATACTCAGTGAAAATAGGCAGAGCTGATTGTCAGGTCAGGAAAGGGAAACTGCAATGTTCTTGAAATAGCCAGCTCTCAGAGGGTGAGTCCAGGACACCAGGATAGAGCTGTTGTCACCTACCCATGTTTTCTAAAAGTGACATCTTGAGTTCATTACTACTAGATGTCATGATACAGTATGGGGTTAGGGGTTTATTTTAATTTATATCTTGCTTATTATTTTCATAAACAAAGACCATTTCATTGCTCTCGTTTATGCAGGAATCTGCTTGCGAAGCTGTACTTACCCTTAACATGGTGGTTATAGCTTCTGTTTATAAAGCTAAATTGAAACACATGTTGTACAAATAAACTTTGGGAGAAAAAAATCCTGGCTCTTTTAAAATAATAATTATCAAGATTTCACTGGTCAAATCCTGTCCCCTCAGTTATCATACCTAACAGATGTAGCCTTGCAATTCACCAACTTTCTTTGACTGGTCGCAGCATCATCACTCTAAAAGGGTGTGTGAAATGGAGCCTTTCTTCCAGAAAAGGCCGGGAGCAGGGGGCGGAGGGGAGGAGAGCCTCTGCAGTTCAGCCAGGGTCCTCACTAGAAGCAAAGGATGTCTCCTTGCTTCTACTTCCTTCTCTATTCACCAACATTTTTAGAGAAAGAATCTGGAATATGGGATTTCCTCTGTTGTCCTAACAATTGTGTTCTTAATGAGTCCAATAAGGAGCTGAGCTTATTTAAATAAACATCCATTTTTGCAACTGCTTTACAAATCACATTGAACCACAGCTTCAGACATCCTCTGTGTTGTGATTCTGCACACACACACACACACACACACACACACACACACACACACACCTTGTGCCAGACTTTTATCCAAGAGCCCAAGAAAACAAGTTAAAACAGCAGTGAGTTTTACTTGAGCACGTATGGAACAAATATGAACACCACAGACCATATCCCCTGTGTATCTCCATAATTTAAAGAAAAGGTAGTTACGGCTTTTACATAAACAGTCTACATCGCTCTTTATAAGCGATAGAAACACAGATGCAAAATGGTAATGGATGTAATGGACATCTGCGACAAGGCTTGCCTGGCACCTTCTCTTCTCCTGGGAAGCCGCTCTCTCTTCTAGACCCAACACATAGTGCTCCTGATCAAGCTGCCTGTTCCTAGCCCCTGGGTCCAGGGTAGGACCAGTCCTTTCCTCAAGATTTGTGAACTTGGGAGCCAAGTGCAGGCCAGTCCCTGTGCAGAGGCAAAGGAAATTGTCACCAGTCATATTCCCCATCCGTGGAAGAGGCGAAGCTGTAGTGTGAGAGAGGAAAACCAACACGTGGAGAACAGTGGGGACGAATGAGAAGAGAGTCCTGGCACAAGATCACACCCTTGGTTCTCAGGCTCTTGGTCCAGCTGCGTCCTGCCCTTACTGTGGTTTGGATCCTCAACTTCTCCGGGCTTTGGAATGCTGATAAATTGCCCTATCTCCTTCAGCCAGTTTGAAGTGGTTTTCCTCTACTTATAACTAACATTTTCTCTTGTAAATTATTAAACTAATATAGATGATAACCATGGCAAATCAAAATCTACAGAATTAAGTGCTAAAAAGAGACTTTCACCCCTGGGTTACTGGACTACTTGTTACATACTATGGAATGCCAGGCCCTAATCGGAACCCAGGAAGGGCTTTGAGGACAAAGCTGAGCAGCATGCCTCCGCATATGCCAGAAGAAAGCTTTGCTGGAGCAATCTGCTGGCAGCACCAGGCTCTGGCTGCAGCCAGGCTATTTCCCTGGACTTACTGCTTCTCATCCTGACGGACATTAGCCCATCCTGGGTCATGGATGGAACACTTTGCACACTCTGCTCTATACCCCCTAGACCTCACCAATGAACATAAAGCCATCAGAGGTGCCAATTCTAGAGGTAAGAAAATCCACAGCAATATGCCATTTGAAGACATGAAGTGTTTTGCAAGTTTGTCAGGCAACTTAAAAACTGCATAAAAATGGTGATTTTTTAGTGATGGAAATAAAAATTTTTTTGCAATGAGTTTACATGTTTTTGTTTTCTCCGTATGATATGCTAAATGTAGACATAATGAAAAGCAACAGGTGTCCATAGCTTTGGCAAATGTATGTGAAAGTGCCAAGCACAAAAGCAGGCATGAAGAAGGTGCTCAATAAATGTTACTTTCACTTTTCTTCCTCCTTCCAGACTCTTGGCCTGACAGCAATTCCATTACCATGTTATTCTTCCTACTATTAAAGCTACACCCTACCCCTTCCTCTCCAAGTGGCTTTGAGTTATAGGGTTTAGAGATTCTTCTCAGGTGATTCTGTGTGTGAGGACAGAAGGAAAAGGCACCCTAGAAGTGCATAACACCTTGCACCCACCCACCCAGCAAGTCACTTGGCTCAAACTGCCTGGTGCCCATGGCAACTAGGCAATCGGTTACTTCCAAGTTCTTTCTGCCACCTGGCACCACACCCACATTAACTGAAGACAATTGCAAACCACAGGTGTTAAAACAGAGAATGGAGCCTACCAGCAACTCTCTCCTTGAAGTAACCAGAGATCTTCTGATTTGCATATTGGTGTTATCTACACAACCTAAAGGGCAGAGAGGAGCTCTGAAAAACACTTGGAAAAAGCTTGGAGCCGTATCCCTCTGGAACTGGCCAAAGGAAAGGCTCAGTGCAGAAGATGAGCTTTCAGAAGCAGAGAAAATACTGCACCTTTCTCCAGGCCTGCAAACCCACCTGCATCTACAGTGGCCTGGCATTTAAGCCCCTCCAAGCTGTCTTCCCCCTCCCCCTATTGACATACACTGACTACAGCAGGTGGCCACACTCCATGCCCTCTCTATTCGCCTCTCAATCCTGAATGCCTTCCTCCAACCCCCCAATCTCCCAATTCTATGTGTTCCTTCCAGGCCCATTTGGATGCCATGTCCTGTCGTGAGACTTCCTTGATCCCACCCTCTGATGTAACAGTTTCTCCTCTGAAATCCTACAGGTCTTTAGCCACACCCTTTATATGGTAACATTTCATGGTTTCTTTTGTATTTTAAAGTTATTTACATATATGCTCTTATTTATCTGACTGAGTTCCTTTAAGAGCAATGACTATGTCATTCCTTTTTGTATTCTCAGTGCCTAGCATGGTGCTTACCACAAAAAGAGGCACCCAATTAATATTTATGAACAAATGTATGAATATATGTATGGAAGAATAACTACATGTGCTTGCCAGTGAACTACTGATCCAAACGTGGGTTGCCCACATAGATTTCCCTAGTAGAAAAAGCCTTTGTAGATTATTAACCTGACTTTCCAATATTAATCAGTGGGAGTACGTTTGGGCACGATGAGCCACTAAGATCATTCAGATCACCCCAGGAATAAGAGGAAAATTCAAGTTCGAACACCTAACAGAGAAACCAAACCATGCGGAACAGAAAAGCAAGAAAAATCTTTTTGGCATTTTCTAATAAACTTCCAACAATACACCATGTGCTGTCACTACGCCAATACTCATTTATGATGTACCTAGCATGTACAAGACACTTCGATAAATACAATAAGGGAAAAAAAGAAGAACCGCAAGAATCAGTCCTCTAACTCAGAGAGGCAGAAAGGTGTCAACACATGAAGGTAAGAGAAGTTTTTTTCTCCTCCTCCCATAAGATATCCTATAAGGTAGTACATGATTAATCGTCAAAAGCCCTATAAGGAAAGGCTGAAAAACTCACCAGCTGTTTCTGTGTCTTGAGAATGAATCCATCAGACTCTTTCCTGGCATGAGGCTTTTACAAGAGAGGAGATACAGAAAGCAGGAAAGTAATGGGTAAACCAAGAGGAAAAATGCAAAACTTACCAACGTGGAAAAGAGGTTTCGGCTTTCCCAGCCTGCAGCTTTGGATGTTTTCCAGGGAAGACAGTTTGACCTCTTCCGTATCTCAGACTATCTAGTTCAAAATAGAGGGATAGCTCCATAGATAGATGCAAGAGGGACAGAGGGACAGAGGGCCAGAGGGCCAGAGGGCCAAGAGGGCCAGAGGGCCAGGACCAGGCTGGCAATGCAGGCGTGGCTTCACATGTGCGAACGGCAGGCAGCTGAAGCCTGGATGAGTGGAGCCTTGCTACTCAGACCAAGAGCATCAGTTTCACCCGGGGAATACTAAAATTCTTAGGTGATTTTTTTTTTTAATTAAAATAAAAACAATTTTTTAAATTTAAATTCAATTAACTAACATATAGTGTATTATTAGTTTCAGAGGTAGAGGTCAGTGATTCATTGGTCTTATATAAGACCCAGTGCTCATTACATCACATGCCCTCCTTTATGTCCATCACCCAGTTACCCCATCCCTCCACCCACCTCCCGGCCAGCAGCCCTCAGTTTAGTTTCCTATAATTAAGAGTCTCTTATGGTTTGTCTCCCCCTCTGATTTTGTCTTGTTAGTTTTCCCTCCCTTCCCCTATGATCCTAGGTGATTTCTGTGAATGTTCAAGTTTGAGAAGCACTGGCTTAGAGAACTGGCACTTAAGGAAAAGAAAACGGGTCGGAAGGTGAAGACAGAACTGAAAAGCAATAGAGAAAAAGCCATCCCATGATTCAACAGGAGGAGAACACAAACTGTGATGTTTCCCCTGGGCGAGGAGAATAGAAGTTCTCCTAGACAAACAAAAATAAGTATCTAAGACGTCTTCCAAAAACTCAGGGTTAAATGGAGGAAAGGATGGTGGTGGGAGCTGTAAAGTACAAATATTCTTCTATCTGGCCATGGCCGTATCTGTGGAGGAGCAGAGGACGTGAGGACAGAACCGGCACTGCTGGGACTGGCCCCTGGCGTCCGTGATGATGGGGAAAATGTGCTGTAGGTATAATGACACGAGTGAGGGGTAAACAAAATCAGAGGACGTTAAAGGTAAAAAGCCCCCCAGAGACCCAACCCAGTGGTTGTTAACCCGGTGTTCTAGGGAGAACCAGGGGTCATGTGTACCTGACGAGCTTATGTCTTAAGAGCGGCTACTAATTCTGTTTTTGCGTACTGGGCACTCAGAGAACGACTGCATTTGTAAAACCGCTGCCAGTATATTAAAAATAAAGTTTGTAACCATTATTTCAACACCCACACTTCACAGATTTACAGATGGAGAAACTGAGATAAGGGAAGTGATTCGTCTAATGTGCAGAGCCAATTAGTCACAGGGCTGAAACCAAAACCCATGACTGCCGATTTCGGGCCTCAATGTTTTTTTTTTTTTTTCACTCCACCATTCTGCTATATCCAAATTTGCTTTGAAAACTCTGTCACTTACTAAATGAAGCCTGTGTGAATTAAAAAGGAACTGTAAGATCCCAAAGAGGAGGGAATTATGAAGAGTGGAGAGATTCATATGAGGAAGAATATGTTATATTAAAAGTTCCCAAAATGTAAAATTATAAATGTTGGATTTAGCATAACTATTGAGTAGGTGGCTTTGTAAGAGCTTTACTAATTATAGAAATACTGATGACCAGATTTAGAAGAACTATAAACTGAGTTAGACTTTATCACTGACTTGAGTTAGTGAGGAATATTCCTTTAATTTCTAAACTAATAACAGGTTTACGATAGACCAATTAACAAACCCTCACCGTTTTGTGCTTACGAACAGAAATTGTGACATTTCACGATGCATAAATGATGATAACAGTACTGAAGCATTCCAGCAAGTTGCAATTCTCCAGGGAAGCTATTAACAGCTTAACATTTCTAGTTCACATTGGAATGTGGATTCAACTTACTGAAAAAAGTTTATACTAAATAAGCATGAAAGAAGGCAATTAAGATAGCGGACTAGGTCGGGCTGTTAGTTTCTTGGGTTTCTTGGGTCTATTACTTACTGAATTAAATGTTGGTAAGGTGCAAGAAAACATGTGTAACAATCCAAAAGAGGTTTCCTGAACTATGTTACAAAACGACACAAGAGCAAAAAAACTTCCCAAAGCCTCAACAAACTAAACCAGGCCTTTTCCCCAAATAAACCAAGGCTGGACTGGCTGCTGCCTGTGCAGTGTGGACAATGTATGTTGCAGATTTTTTAAAATTTTCTTCTGTCTTCAATTACTTCCATTCCCCTACTATACTGAGTATATCTTTGGGACTAGCCTTGGGATGGATTCATTCATTCATTCATTCTGCAAACATGTATTAATGCCCCACTGTGTGTTAGGTACCACCTAGAAGGCACTAGAGAATGCATGCCCTCAAAACTTTGACAGTAAAGTGGAAAAATAAGTAAGTAAACTGACCATTATGTTAAAACTGTTACAATAAAGGTGTGCTATAAGCCAGGTGAGCACCTTTGGCAGGATGACAAGGTAACCTAAAGAGAAGGCAGAACTGGTGTTACATAAGGCTTTTCAAGCAAGAGATGTTTTTTGCTGAAAGTGATCGATGAAAGGAGAAAAAAATAAGAGCATGTGGCAAATTCAGGGCACTGTTCAGGGAGGCTGAAATAGTGGAACTAGGGAGGAGAGGTCAAAGATGAAGCTGGACAGGTTTGGAGGCCCAATCATCAACAATCCTGATGCATGGACGGCAAAGAGCTTGCTTTAAGAGGAATGTGAGAAGGGATTACAAACAGGGTAAGGACACAATCAGATTGTTTTAGAAAGAGCATTCTAACCGCCTGGGAAGGATGGATTAAAGAGGGCAAGGCTGAAGGTAGAGTAGGGGGAGAGAGGTCTAGAGTGGTCCAGAATGGAATGAAGAGGATACTCCCATACAAAAGCAACTTGGTGCCGGTGTCAGAGCCCAGGCCGAATGAGGAGGGTGCCTCCCCCCGGGGGGGGGGGGGGTCGCGGGGGGGTGGCAGCAGCAACGATAGGAGGTTGGTTGCATACAGGGGGATGGATATAATATATATAATGCATTATAATATATGTAACATATATAATGTATTAAGGGTTATTAAAAATAACGGGAACTGGATCTATCACATTCAGAGAAGGAAGTTATAAGTATGTATAAAGAGAAAAACAATAGAATAAATCCAGTATACTCAATCAGAATTGGAGGTACCAATATGAACATGGTTGTTCATTAGACAGGCAGAGAAAGAATACTGAACATTAAAATAAATGACAGTAACTGACTAGAATCCATTAAATAAAATGGGAAATCATGAGTCCTTACTGCTCTAAATACATAAATATAAAGTTTGATGAAAATGGGATATTGATATAATTTCAAAGGACCACCCCACAAAATATGTACCAATACAAAGGGGGAAAAAAAGGAATGTCAGAGTGAACCTTACAGACACCACCTGAAACAAGCAGTCCACGTGAGCACATCATCAGTAATGAGTCAAACAGGGTGTATGCCACCTGAGAGTGGGCAATGAGACGGAGACAGCATGGCTTCTGACGTTCCTGCCACAGACACATCATCAAAATCCAGTCATGATGAAGGGGCGCCTGGGAGGCTCAGTCGGTGAAGCATCTGACTCTTGATTTCAGCTCGGGTCATGATCTCAGGGTCATGAGATGGAGCCCTGCTTTGGGCTCTGCGCTCAGCAGGGAGCTGCTGGAGATTTTTTCCCTCTGCCCCTCCCCCCCCAGCACACATCCATTCTCTCTCTCTAATAAATAAATAAATCTTTTTAAAAAAATCCAATCATGATGGAACACCAGCCAAACCCAAGCTGGAAGCCATTTTATGAAGTAACTGGCCTATAATCTTCAAAAATCTTGTAAACATCAAGGAAAAACAGAGGAACTATCAGAGACTGAAGAGACGCAATGACTGAACGTGACACGATTCCAAATGGAATTCCTCTGCTATCGGGAAACCACTGGAACAACTGGTGAAAAGTCACTGGGGTCTCAGAATTGGATGGTAGTTCTGTAGCAATGTTATCTCCCTGATATTTAGGACTACATTATAATTATGTCGAAGAATGTCCTTATTTATAAGAAATACATGCTAATAAGTATTTGGAGGTGAAGGGCATCACATCAAGAGCTCACCCTGAAATGGTTAAAGAAAAAAGTGCTTTGTACTGTTCTTACATTTCTATTATAAATTTGATATTGTTTCAAAATTAAAAAAAAATGTAAGATGATAAAATCCAGACCTGACTATAAGACCCTGTTCTCTTAAGAATAAAAAGAAAGAGAGAAGCTAGAATCTTAAATCAGAAACCCATTAAACATACTTAAAAGTTTTATGGTACATATTTATACTTAGTTGTATAATAAAATGAGCATAATTCTCAAATCATAACACGGGTTTAGTAATTCACCCAAAATTGCTATTTTCCCCCAATATTGCTATTTTCACCAAGTTTAGGAATCTTGCTAGGTTTGTCTATAGCTATCTGCCTGGAATGGCTGGCCTCCACCTGATGCTGGCATCGAGATTTAATGCCTAAAATAGTCAAACCTAGGTTAGCAGTGCTCCCTAACAGAAAATGGCTTAATAAGGCTTATCTGCGTCCGGGTGCTATATATCACACCGAAACTGACATTACCAACAATGCTTTAAGACAGATAACTGTATCCTCTCCATTTTGCAGATTTAAGATTTTCTAAAAGACATTAAGCAGAACGTCCAGAGTCTTCAACTGGTAAATAGAGCATCAGCACACAAATTCAGTCCTTTCTAGCTCAAAGCCCAGGCTTTTCCTACTGGGATCCAGTAGCTCCCTAGGCACAGGGCACCATGCCATTCACTGTGGGAGCGGCAAGAAGAATGAGACCTGTTCTCAGAGAACTGACCATTCCTGCCCGCCCCCTTTATGCTGCAGTCAGAATCTTCTGCCTCCTGCCATGACTCTCCCTCACACCAGTTTTCATCACAACTGAATGTAACACATGATGAACTCAGGGACACTATTTATTCTATCTTTTCCCTGAACGAAGAGACACCTACAGCAATTCTGAAGATGTACCAACATGCCTGAGAATATGAAGGTAAAAGGTACTCTCTTAATGTACTGTGCCAAATGAGCTTACTGTGTATATAATGACCCCTTTATTAGCAAAATTGGAAAGGACAAATGACACAGAAGGAGTATAAAGAGAATATTATTGCTTCTGAATAATGTGATGTTGGATAGGAAAGCCAGAGACCAACTCAGGAAATGTCAGGAGTTCTAGCAAGTGAACTGCTTACTCCCAAACTTGAAATATTTCATCACTTGGTGGAACAGATGGTCTGAGAAGCTCCCCGAAACCAGAGCCAGGTCCCTGACTAGAAGCAAGGGAACTGCTGCCCCCTGAAGAAGCAATGGGACCTTGAAGGCTTCAATCATCTCTGTGAAGAGTGGGTTCAGTGATGGTGAAAAAGAAATGGGCCCCTCGATGAAAGCAGAGGGAGGAGAGTAAGATGGCAGTTTACCAAGTCAATAATGAATTCTCTCAACCACGATCATAACACAAAACATGATCTACTTAATATTTCTGTGACTCGGATTTATCCATCTGGAACACTGGATAGAAGGTCTTGGTAGAATTTTGAGATGCTTGTATGTATTGAGTAAATTTTCCCCATACAACAAATGTTCTACAATTAAAGATGTCATATAAGGGACCATATAATTACTTTCAAAGTTTATGGAAAAGGAGAAAGGAAAAAGGAAACCCTCTCCCTAAAAAAAAAACAAACAAAAGTATAGGCTTGCTTACAGATTACTCAAATTAATGTAACCTATAAATTATTTTAACACAGAAACTTATAAGAAGACTCAACGCAGTTGTGTTTCTTGTCGTTAATACTACGTCAGAGAGGGCAGTGGCTTTGGTTTACCTCCAATGGTCTCTCCTAAAAACTGACTGAGCCTATTCCTGGAATTGCTCTAACCTCCCCTAGCATTTCATTCTTTCACACACAGTGATGCACGGGGAATAGTGGTCATATTGAGACAAATTCAAAGATCCCAAAGTGGAAGACATTGTTTTCCTGCATCCTACCTACTGTAACTAAAAACTGGGAATTTACTGGAATTGAGGATTTATTATGAGTCAGATGGTTGATAGCCTTTCCAACCAAAACATCTGCTCTACAAAGGCACAACTGCTACAATCCATTTCCTCTTGGATCTGGAGAATGACCAAGTTGTAGCTTGGCCCTTTCCTTAAAGACACAGGGACGTGAAATGAGCAATGAAATTAAAGCAGATCTCTACGTCACCTTCCAACTTCCACTACTTTCTCTGATGGTACTGAAATATAATAAGAGAATTAATATTACAATTTTTGAACATTAAACAACTGTAGTCAGTTCAGAGGAATGACCACGGACGTCATCAGAGTGTTCAAATTGACAGACGCACAGCTGAAACTCATTCACTCCTTGGTAGTTGAGGAAAGAAGCGACATGGATTGCCCAAACACAGCGGGAAAAGGGTTTCATTATTCATTCATTCGACAAATATTTCCTGAGCACTCCTATGCATCCAGCACTACTAGGAACAAGTGGTGAACTCCTCTTGGAGCTAACCTTTCAACAAGGGATAACAAACAATAAACAAGTAAGCCAATTCAAAGCACTTCAGATTCCCAAAAGTCTACTTATAACAGCTGGCACCAAGATTTGTTCCAGCAACTACAAGTATAGTTTTGAGGGACCATACCCTGGAATAGTGGTTCAAATTCTGGCATTTGTTAAAAATTATATTCCTGGACCCTACTCCTGGAGCTTATGCTTCAGTAAGTATGGGTGGGTCAAGGAAATCTGAGCCTTTTTTTTTTTTTTTAAACATACCAGGAGACTGAGTTGCCCAGCCAGGTTTGGGGTCTATTGCCCTAGCATACTGATCTCCAAACATTTAAAATCATACCCCATCAGGAAACACTGTTTGAGCTCCACATCAGTATGTCTGCATGTATTTACTTATAAGCCATATACATGAGCTGGGGAGCTAATACATTGTGAACATCATGAACATGCACCAACAGTAGAAATTCTAAGAGGGTGGGCGTCTGGGTGGCTCAGTTGGTTAAGCGACTGCCTTCGGCTCAGGTCATGATCCTGGAGTCCCGGGATCGAGTCCCACATCGGGCTCCCTGCTCAGCAGGGAGTCTGCTTCTCCCTCTGACCCTCTTCCCTCTCGTGCTCTCTATCTCTCATTCTCTCTCTCTCAAATAAATAAATAAAATCTTTAAAAAAAAAAAAAAAGAAAGAAATTCTAAGAGGGTGAGATAAAAATAAACAAATACTTTTCCCAATCTGGGTGGCTGCCCGCACAGGCTATAGGATACTACATGGGGCTCTCCAGGAGGCCTACAGGTTCCTCATATGGATGAGTGAACAGGACAACCACAGGGGAGGCCCTGGGAGTCACAGCCAGCCTGCACTCTGCTCCATAAACTTACAAAAAAATAACACTTCTCACACAGGTGAGAGAATTAGGCAGAGAAGCAGGAGAATTTGAATCATCTCAGGGACAGGAATTTAGGAGACCCTGCCTCACTCTATCTGCCAACATAGACCTGCCAGTTCTTGTTAACATACACTGAATAAAGTATGGAAAAGCCAGACCTGGAGAACATATAACCTCAGTCCTAGGTGCAGCACCTGTGACCCTGGTGTGTCAATCGTCTGAGTCATGTGTCAATGTGTCTGCAGGGTAGACCCCAGGCACTGCAGTTTGGTAGCGAGATCACAGGCTTTGGAGTTAGACTAGAAAGAATTGTGGCTCCATGCTCACTTGCTATGTCAACCTGGCTGGGTAAATCATTTAAAACCTGGATAAGCTTCTGTTTCCTCCACTGTAAAATGGGAAAGGTTATAAAACTATTGTGTCAGTAACAACATGTGTAAAGGGTGGCCGCCACTATGACCACCATCACTGTCACTGTAATCTCAGATCACCTTGGGATATCTGGCCCACCTGTTTCCTGCTCTCAATGCACACTGAGCCTGGCCCATCTCCCTGGAAATAATACCTGTCTGTTGCCGTCTCTGTGCGTGAACTCTTTGCTGGCAAATTCTGACTTGCCTCTGCATAATCGGTTTCTCATTTGGTCCCTCCTGTGATAAATGAGTGGCACCACAACTGTCACCCCCCTTAGACACCACACCCTGCTTGGCCAGGCCTACACACAGCCCCTGGACTCTGAATTCCAAGTCACGGACCAACAGACATCATTCTGCCCTTTCATTTGGCAACTTCCTGGCTGTTTTTCTGCTGGCACAAAAATCCCAACAGGTAATAGCTTTTCTGTTCCAGGCACAGTCTCCTCTCCAGCATGTTCTTGTGCTTCCTACTATTACTATTCAAATAGTTACACGGTGTGAAATCATCTGAGTTTGAAGATCAGAAGGCCATACTGAAATGATTACTCCGGACTGTGGGAGTGGCCATACACATACCTCCAAAGGGGATGTTTTCAACTAATAGGACTTTTTTTTTTTTTTAGATAATTTGGCAAGCATCTTTATTTGAATGATAATAGGGATTTTTTTTTTAAGATTTTATTTATTTATTTGACAGAGAGAGACACAGCAAGAGAGGGAACACAAGCAGAGGGGGTGGGAGAGGGAGAAGCAGGCCTCCCGAAGAGCAGGGAGCTCGATGTGGGACTCGATCCCAGGACCCTTGGGACCATGACTTGAGCCGAAGGCAGACACTTAACGACTGAGCCATCTAGGCGCCCCAACTAATAGGGTTTTAAAAGTCAGGCAGCCTTCTTAAGGAAATCAGCCCTCTTACAAAAGATTTTCTAACTGTCTAGATTACTAAGGAAAGAAAAAAAAAAAACAATCAAGACTCTCTCTGAGGGGCACCTGGGTGGCTCAGTCGGTTAAGCGTCCAACTCTTGATTTCGGTTCAGGTCATGATCTCCAGGTCATGGGATAGAGCCCCTGCATCAGGCTCCACGCTCAGTGGGGAGTAGGCTTGAGATTCTCTCTCTCCCTCTGCCCCTCTCCCTGCTTGCTGTCTCTCTCAAAATAAAGAAATAAATCTTTGAAGAAAAAAAAAGGAATCTCTCTGAAAAAATCTTTACAAAGAGCCAAGAAGCAATAGCAAACTGAAATTAGAAAGGGCAAAAAATAAAACTAAGAGCAGAAGAAACAAAACAAACAAGCTAAGCACCTGCAACCAACCCAAAAGAGAGGAAAATCTAAATCATTAAATCAGAACTGTTAGTTAGAAAATAGGTTTTTCTTTTAACTAGGGCATTATAAATTTTAGTTACATGATAAGTTTAGTAATTAAATGGAAATAGATAAAAATTCAAAATTACAAGAGACTAAAAGAGAAGTATAAGGAAATAGCAAATTTAAATGAACAACTTACAACAAAAATGTTATTTTATTAAGAATAAAGAACATAAATGTTATTTTATTAAGAATTATTGTTTTTAAAAAATACCTATAGCCAGTGAGTTTGTTGCAGAATGTTTCTAAACTTTCCAAAAACAGGTAAGAATGTTGTGCTTTTCAAACTACTTCATTAGGCAAATATAATTTTATTTTCCATAAACACACAAGACATTCACAATGTTTGGGCGCCTGGGTGGCTCAGTCGGTTAAGTGACTGCCTTCGGCTCAGGTCATGATCCTGGAGTCCCGGGATCGAGTCCCGCATCAGGCTCCCTGCTCCGCAGGGAGTCTGCTTCTCCCTCTGACTCTCTTCCCTCTCGTGCTCTCTCTCTCATTCTCTCTCTCAAATAAATAAATAAAATCTTTAAAAAAAAAAAAAAAAGACATTCACAATGTTTTGTTTTGTTTTGTTTTTTTAAGATTTTGTAAGTAATCTCCACACCCAATATGAGGCTTGAACCCACAACCCTGAGATCAGGAGTCTCATGCTCCACTGACCGAGACAGCCAGGCACCCCCACAATGGTTTTTTACATAAGTATTGCTCTAATAACTAAATAAAAATCTTACTAACTAAAACACAAGACCACACTGAAATAATTTTCCAGTATGAAGCAGCAGAATTTATACTTGGACTGAACAACTGGACACAGGGAAAACAACATAATTTATCACATAAAGAAGAGAAGTAGTAAGAATCATATTATTATTGCAGTAAGTGCTCACAGAAAACTAAGATAACAATTGTATGCCTCTTGGCAATACAAACACTACCATCAGGTTGTCAGGCTCTCTCCAAGAGGCCTCAGGGGTGTAGTTTATGGTCTTAGTGAGCCTTCTGAGCTCAGAAACACTTCCGTTTGCATACCAACTGCAGAGCCATTGCCCAAGGGTAGGTGACATACAACCAGAATGCTAACTCATTAGTTCACTATGAGAAATTAATTAGGTACTAATAATCTAAGTTCACATGGTTAGGGCATTCTTTCCCACAATATCAGTCTGTTACTTCGTAATTATAAATCACAGTAACAGGGAATGGAATACTCCAAGCCCCTAAGATCAGTGCATGTTTTCGCTTTCTATAGATCTGTGTGGGTTGTTAGGTGAGCAAGGGCTCAGAAGAAGGGGAGTTAGAGGAACTGCATTTTAATAAAGGCTGATACACCAAACTCACTCTTGGGATAACCTTGTAAGTGGGACCAATGGGGATACTAAGAGTACTTATGTCTGAGCTAGATTCTCTTGCATCCATCTCCACTTTCAGATTATTCAAAATTTACTGGTTAACCAGTAGCTGGTTAACCCATCTTTTATATAACCCATAAAGGATGAGTTAACCAGTATATATATAAAGGATTCCATCCTTTATTCTGTTAACTGTTAACCATTCTGTTAACCAGTTATGGTTAACCAGTTAAAGGAATCAGATTACCCTGTGAAAATTGCAGCCAGCACATAAATGGCTGATTCCATTTTTTCCTAGGTCTTAGGGAAGCAAGAGTAGTTCCTTCACTGAATGGGCAATCAGGCATTTGAGAGGAAAAGAATTAAAAAGTATAACCACAGAAAGGAAAGCAAAAATATTTTATATATGAAATAGTTCTTTGTCTATGTTTATATAACTCCATAAAATCAATTTTAAATAGTGTTAAATGACTTCAGCAAAGTTGCAGAGTAAAAGTTCATTTCAAACTACCACAAGCCTATGTACAATGGCCCACAGCTAGAAAATACAGTGGAAGAGACCCCACTTACAATGCTAACAAAAAATTCAATAAGTGGGTATTAATTTAAATCAGAAAATTAGAGGCTTATTCAAAGATGACATAAAGTCTGATGGCAGAAAGATGGATAAATGGAGAAATATAATTTGCTCCATGCTGGGGAAACTAAATATAGTAAAGATGACAACATTCCCTAAATTATTATGTAGATTAAATAAAATACTGATTTTACAGAACTTGATGTTGGCTTCCTTTGAGAAAAACAAATGATATACTTCCATGTTTGAATGCTGATTGGTGGATCCTGTCCAAAACAAACAGTGAAAGAGCAATCACCACCACCACTACTACTACTACCACCACCATCATCATCATCAAATTAATCCTCACAACAGTCTCAAAAGGTTCCTCTGAGAAGTGTGAAGGCAATGATAAAAAACAGTAATTTCTAGTTGTCTTCAATTCTGTGCCATCAAACAATCAGCATGAAACAGAATCTATGCTGAGAATTTCAGAACAACATTTCTAAAGATGTGGGGCGCCTGGGTGGCTCAGTCGGTTAAGTGTCTGACTCTTGATTTCAGCTCGGGTCATGATCTCAGGGTCGTGAGATAGAGCCCCATGTTGGGCTCTACACTGGGTGTGGAGCCTGCTTAAGATCCTCTCTCCCCCTCTGCCCCTCCTACCCCCTCTCTGGGGAAAAAAACAAAAAACATTTCTAAGCGTGTGTGTGCAGCAATTAGGGTGCTCAAGTCAAATGGCAACTCACCCCTACCCCTTGTAACTTCCTGATTTGATGGTGTGATAAGAAACGTTTATCCTGGTACAAGGAAATACACAACTACTCAAACCTTTAAAAAAAGTATTTGGAAAGTAGAAAAAATACCCAAAAGACAATGAAGTTATGATACCAGTTTCATACTATCAAATTTTAAATTGTTTCAAAAGAAAAATTACTTTTTAAAAAAGATACAGTATTGATTGAAATAAAAAAAAGTCAAAATGGAATTCATAAATAAATACAAAGTGTTAGTACATGATAATCCAGAAGCACACTTACTGCAGAAGAAAAGTGAGAGTAAATAACTGAAGAGTGAACGGAGATGAAAAGAAATAAGTAAGAGCTTAAGCTTGTACCATATGTGCAGGCTAAAGAATGAAGATATATGTACCAAAAAAACAGGACAGCATATTTATTACAACTAAGGAAGAGCCAAAAAAAAAATGTAGAATATCATCACAGATATTTTCAAATATAAAAGAATCTATCCCCCCAAATATATCAAATAGCAAATATCTACCAATATAATATTAAATATCTAAAGGACAGAGAGAGCAGAAACAGCTAAATGCGATATAATGCTACTCTCCATGGCACATAAATAAAAAGAGTCAATAACCAGATTTAACTAGAAAAAGTGCTCCAAGAATAGGAACCCTGGAAAAAAGCACAACTTGACAAGGTAATAAAAAATCATTTTAAGGCATTATCATGTAACTATTAACTTAGCAAAACTAAGTAAAAATGACAGGCATCCAGTGAGACCAGGGTTGGAGTACACAAAAACTTTGCCTCCTATTCACAAAGCCCCGCCCACCTCCCCAGCTAGTCCCAGATTTTCTGGTTATTTTTGTGGGTCTTACCTGGTTACATATGGTCAACAACTTACTTTCTATGCATTCCAGTAAATACATCTGAGTTTTATTTTCCTGACCCTAGGTGCTTTGCTGCCAGGCATCACAGATCTTATACAACTCTGGCCCTACCTTGCTCTTGCCCATGCTCTTAGGGACTGAAATAAAATATAATTATTGTCATTGGTCTCTCTTTCTGTCAGCTTGAATGCCTTGTGGTTATCTGGTACTGTTACCTTCCTGGATTACCATCCTACCCAATGGATTGGTTTAGTTTCCAAGGCCAGGTTCTGGGCCAGACCCATCCCACAAAAAACAGAATCTTAATTAATCATGGCGATAATTTTCACACTGTTGGAAATACAGTTGAACAATGTAGCGGTTGGGTGCCAAACCCTAACACGGCTGAAAATCTATGTATAACTTTTCACTCCCCCCAAATTTAACTGCTAATAACCTACTATTGACCAGAAGCCTTACTGATAACATAGTCAATTAACACATATTTTGTATGTTATATGTATTATATATTGATTTCTTACAATACAGTAAGCTGGGGAAAAGATAATGTTACTAAGAAGATCATAAGGAAGAGAAAATACATTTAAAGCACTGTCCTGTATTTATCAGAAAAAAAAAAAATCTGTGTGTAAGTGGACCTGCACAGTTCAAATCCATGTTGTTCAAGGGTCAATTATACTATAAATTGGTATAATCTTTCTTGAATGCAACCTGGAAATTTGTAACAAATTATGCTTATCTCCCTTTAACCCAATAATTCTATTTTGGGGAATCATTCCAAGGAAATAATTCAAAAGAAAATAACAGAAATTAGTATAAGATGTTCAAGCACCACTACCAGAAGTAAGAAGAGCAAGAGCAAAGGAAGGAATGGAAGAAAGAAAGCTGAGTGAAACAGAGGGAGGGAGGAAGAAGAAGACGGGAAGAAGGAAAGAGAATTTAAGTATCTAATGGTATGAAAACGGCTGGTAAAACTATGAAATAGTAACATAACGGAATGTTCTAGAACTACTTTAAAATGACAACTATGTAAACCGTTGGAGGAATGGTTCAATAATATCAGAAGTGAAAGGATTTGGGAACTAGTTGCCTGAGCCCCCATGCTCACCCCAAAACCTAGACTACCTACTATTCTTTTTGTACCCTCCCCCAAACCCACCAAGCAGGAAAAAAAATTTTTCCACCACAGTTTATATTTTTTTTTCTCAGATCAACGATACCTAAAATTGTTGTAACTTCCCTGCTTCTAAACGAGTGTCTAGCGGCGCCTGGTTGGCTCAGTCGTTAAGCGTCTGCCTTCGGCTCAGGTCACGATCCCAGGGTCCTGGGATCGAGCCCCGCATCGGGCTCCCTGCTCCGCGGGAAGCCTGCTTCTCCCTCTCCCGCTACCCCTGCTTGTGTTCCCTCTCTTCGCTGTGTCTCTCTCTGTCAAATAAATAAATAAAATCCTTAAAAAAAAATAAATGAGTGTCTAAACTTAGGTCAATTGGGTTTCCAAGCTTTGTGGAGTTCAATTTTTAAAACAATGGCATTTTTGACAGATGCCAGACATTCAACCTCTGCTTTGCCTAAATACTTTCCTGTTAGGCCCCATTTACTCTGCTCCCCAAACTGTGAGGACTACTACTACGTTCTCAACCCACCTAGGCCCTGAATCAATGGGAGGCCCTTTCCTAATCAGCGAAGAGTACAGGGAAAGGCAATGAGTGCAGGGAGTAGGAGGACAGCTCTGGGTTTAAATCCAGTCTCCATTACATGATGCCTGACTCTAACAAGTTATTTAAGTTTCTTGATGCACAGATTTCTTATCTATAAAAAGGGGATGCTAATATCCACTTCTTTGGACTACAGGGAGCATTGTAAAGTGCCTAGCCCATGGTAAGCGCTCAATAAGTGATATTCTTTCTTAATTACTCCTCTTATTATTTGCATCCAGTATTCAATATGGAGTTAGCCTCTGATATCCACATGGACATCAGACTACACTTATTCTGTGCAACCTTTCACGTATGTGCCAAGAGCATGACTGGTTCTCGTGCTAGTTACCTCCTGAAACTAAGATGTAGCTCCGAACCTCAGGTCATTTGACAGCGGTGCTGGATTCCTCACTCACAGAATCTCTTGAGTTTCCTCAGAAACTCCTGACATTGCACCCCCTTGGAATGGACTTCAAAAAAATCAACACTATGCTTCTAATAGTCTCTACTTGGAAAAGAGATCTCTCTCGGGAGGGGTACAGTTTTTGTGTTTGCTAGGCTGGTCCCCACTCTAGACAAGTCTTGACTTGGTCTTCCTC
This sequence comes from Callorhinus ursinus, assembly GCF_003265705.2. Classification (NCBI taxonomy): domain Eukaryota; kingdom Metazoa; phylum Chordata; class Mammalia; order Carnivora; family Otariidae; genus Callorhinus; species Callorhinus ursinus. The sequence goes on along the minus strand of NW_027397072.1, from coordinate 23,081,007 downwards.
AAGAAGAGAATCCAAAGGCCAAAGATTTTGTGACACTTAAAAGGCATTCACTTTTGGACTCAATTACATTGAGTTAAAATCTGCAAATCCATCATTTTGGCTTAAGAGTTCCAGTTCTCCCCTCTGAAACTACAGAGAAAAATCCTCATTCTTTATGAAGCCCTTCAAAATACCTAAAAACAGAACACGTTCCTTAAGTTGTCTCTTTTCTGACATAAATAGCCCTAATTCTTCAAACATACTTGGTAGAAATTCAGATCTCTCACTATCCTATTCACCTTCCACTGTTAGTTGCCATCTTCACCGATATACCTCCTAGATGGCAGCACCCAGAATTATGCTACTTAGCACCCCAGAGACAGCTTTTAGAACTACCACCTCCTTTATTCTGGAAACAGCACTTTCATTAATGAGTCTTGTATTACGTAAGATTTTTGACAGCTGAATCCCAAATTCTTTACATATGAATCCTAAATGCCCTAAATCCTTTTCACATGAACAGTTCTAAATACATCTCCCTTATATCCTCCATCTATTTGTATAGCTGATGTGTTTTTTTCAAGTTGATTTTAAGAATGTGAAATGGAATATAATGATCGTTGTACTATAAATCAGAAGACCTAACTTGTTTCCATTTATTCGGTCAACAAATATTTATTAGGAATCCACTCTGTATCAGGCCCTGTGCTAGGTATTAGGGCTATACTGATAAACATGTAGATAGGAAGACAGGTAAATGAAATCAACAGTTACAATGCATGGGATAAAGGCTTTGTTGGGAGGACATAAAGGGTATTATAGGAACATTGAGAAAATGCATCTGATCCAAACTTGGGTCTGGAAAGACCTCCTAGAGGCATGTCCTCATTTTGCTACTCATAATAAATGACTTAACTCCCAAAGCCTCAGTTTCCTCACCTATAAAATGAAAAGACTACTCTGGAGGAAACTTCGCAGTGCCCATCAAAATTACAAATGCATTTACCCTTTGACCTGGCAATTCTACTTCTGGGAATTTGTCCTACAAATATCAGCAAACACAGGAAATAACGCATATACAAGATTATTCAACAGCAGCACTATTTATAACAGCCAAATACTGCAAATAACCCAGTGTCTATAGAGGATAATTAAAGAAGCTATGGTATAATCACAAAATAGACAACTAGGCATTGGTGAAAAAAATGGAAAAGTAAGAGGGAGCTATATAGTGGCATGAAAAGACTGTCAAGATACTTTTGTTAAGTAAAAAAAACAAAACAAAACAAAATGCAGAGTAGCGAATACAGTGTACCACCTTTTGTGTATGAGGATAAACAAGAATATATATAACTCATAAGAACATAGTAATATATATGTTTATATGTTTATATTATAGTTTGTATATTATATAATAATAGAAGCATATATATTACTTATATATTTATACTATTTATATAATATATAATTATATAACGTAAACATATATATAATGCATAAGAACATAGTACACACACATTTGCATAAAGAAATTCTGGAAGGATGAATATATAAGAAAGTACTAAAAGTGATTACCTAGAGGTGACCAGAAGGGGAACTGAGTACATGGAAATGGGATGGAAATGACTTTTTTCCAATGTATGCCTGTTTACATATTTCAATTTTTGAGTCATGTAAATGTATTAACTACTTATTTACTTTAATTTTAAGGTTGGACTAGTATGATTTCTGAAGCTCTTCTACTCAATATTCTATAATTACATGACTTAACCTACACTTACCTTGTAATAATATAGTCAAATATTCATCAGATTCTTTGCTTATTTGTAAGGATGTTTACATTTGTAATTCTTAAAAACTGAATACTTAGGTCAGACCAACATGAGTATCTTAAAACCCTGTATTCTGTGGCAAGCACAACCTTCTCTATCTATATTTAAATGTTTGAAATGTCTCTAAATTCACTGAAATTCAATAAAGATTTACTGAGCACCTACTCTGAGCCAGGCAGAGCCATGGACAAGACCTAAAAGGTCTCTGAATTAATAAAGCATTCATTTTAGTGACCATAAATCATCCTCATACAGATGTTAATCCTATATTTAAATATAACTTTATCACCTCTTTCTCAATATACAGACAGATAGTTGTGTTGTTTTTAATCTTTTTATAGAAAATTTTCTATTCTAAACTTTTAAATTAAATTTGAGGAGGGGCCAGCGATTGTTCTGATAATCCAACCTGGCCTACTGTGAACAGGACTGAAAATGCTGTTGACTATACAATGTGTCCCTCAACCCGGCTCAGGAGAGGTAAGAATTTGGTTATCAATTCACAAATTAGCATCCCCCCACTCCTGACTTTCTATATATTCATACTACCAATCTCTCACAGCAGTACTAATGTTTCTTTTTTTTAATTTTTTATTGTTATGTTAATCACCATATATTACATCATTAGTTTTTGAGGTAGTGTTCCATGATTCATTGTTTGTGCATAACACCCAGTGCTCCATGCAGAACGTGCCCTCTTTAATACCCATCACCAGGCTAACCCATCCCTCCACCCCCTCCCCTAGAACCCTCAGTTTGTTTTTCAGAATCCATCATCTCTCATGGTTCGTCTCCCCCTCCAATTTCCCCCCCTTTATTCTTCCCCTCCTGCTTTTTTTTTAAACATATATTGTTATTATTTGTTTCAGAGGTACAGATCTGTGATTCAACAGTCCTGCACAATTCACAGCGCTCACCATAGCACATACCCTTCCCAATGTCTATCACCCAGCCACCCCATCCCTCCCACCCCCCACCACTCCAGCAACCCTCAGTTTGTTTCCTGAGATTAAGAATTCTTCGTGTCAGTGAGGTCATATGATACATCTCTTTCTCTGATTGACTTATTTCGCTCAGCATAACACACTCCAGTTCCATCCACATCGTTGCAAATGGCAAGATCTCATTCCTTTTGATGGCTGCATAATATTCCATTGTATATATATACCACATCTTCTTTATCCATTCATCTGTTGATGGACATCTTGGCTCTTTCCACACTCTGGCTACTGTGGACATTGCTGCTATAAACATCAAGGTACATGCACCCCTTTGGATCCCTACCTTTGTATCTTTGGGGTAAATACCCAGTAGTGAAATTGCTGAATCGTATGGTAGCTCTATTTTCAACTTTTTGAGGAACCTCCATACTGTTTTCCAGAGTGGCTGCACCAGCTTGCATTCCCTAATGTTTGATTCTTATACGGGGTTCAAATATTTCACAAGATAACATGTACTTTTGTCTTTATTTTCATAACTGATTTCTTATCTGTTTCTCCATTAACTGTGAGCACTTTGAGAGCTCAGCCCCAGTCTTATTCCATGCCTAAAATACATAGTATATGGTCAATAAACATTTGCTGGAGGAATAAAATAATGAAGAAGTGAACAAAGCAATGATTAAATCACCACAAAACTAAATTAAGATAAATTAAAAACTGAAGAGGAACCAAGAAACCAAAAAGAAATTAATGTTCTATATTTATTGCCATTACAAGTGTACATAGTAGCCAGCTCTAGGCCCCAAAGGCAGAGTATGGCCATGCAGAGAACAGAAGGGGCAGAGTACCGACATTATGCTGATGACATGCTGTCTGCAAAAGAGAGGCCTATGTCTCAACCAAGAGGGTAGTGAGTGGTGTGGTGCAATAAAGAAAAATGAATTTGAAATAAAAAGACATGGGTTCAGGGGCACCTGGGTGGCTAAATCAGTTAAGTGTCCGACTGTTGATTTCACCTCAGGTCATGATCTCAGGGGTTGTGAGATCAAGCCCCACAAAGGGCTCTGCACAAAGTCTGCTTGAGATTCTCTCTTCCTCTCGCTCCGCCCCTCCCTCTGCTCTCCCTCTCTCCCTCTCTCAATAAATACATAAGTAAAATCTTACCAAAAAAAAAAAAAAAAAAGACATGGGTTCAGGCCCCACCTTTACTTACTAGCTATGAAACCCTGAGCAAGCTGTTCAACATTTCTGACACAGTTTCCTCCTCTAAGAATGGGGAAAACAAACAAACAAAAAATACACACACACACATACACACACACACATATTGTCTACCACAGACTCCTGTCTACCACATGGAATTGTTGGGATGACCACATATAACACTCTTCATGAGAGTTTTATGATGGTATGCAAATTTAAAGGACAAGACTGATTATTCTTCAAATCTGGATCAAAGATTTGTTAATGATTACAACTCAATAAGATTAAATACAATAAGGAAAAATTAGATCTTAACAAAAGTGTCAGTTCCTCAAAAGTTACCTTTTTATACTTTGATGGTAACCATAAAGAATGATCTGAAGATAATCCCAGCAAAAAGACAGTGATACTATACAGCCTACTCAGTGCCCACGTGCCAGAGACTCTGCCAGATGTTGAGAGTATGAACATAAAGACAAGATTCTATGATCCTGACCCTATAAGGACTCACAGTCTAGTGAGGGTGGCAGAAATAAGTACAAGTGATCAGGGGTGTGTGTGTGTGTGCGTGTGTGTGTGTGTGTGCGTGTGTGTGTGTGTGGAAGGGAGTAGGAAGGGAGAGATTACAAGTGATCAGGGGTGTGTGTGCATGTGTGTGTGGGGGGGGGAGTAGGGAGGGAGAGATTGGATGTAATTTGTTAGGTACAAAGTACTATATGGGAGAATTAAAAAGCCATTCTATCCTATTCTTTAACCAGGACCCTGTTTCAAACCATCCTGGGGGTATTTTGACAATTCCTGTGCCCTACCCCAGAGTATTATCTATTTACTTATGTCTATAATTTTTCTCAGTATTATAGATTTCAGTGGCGAGATCCTCCACATCTTCTATGAAATGTATTCCTACATATTTTATGTTTTTTGATATTATTTCAAATGGTACTATTTTTAATTATTTTCCAGTTTTTTGTTAGTATATACAAATATAATAAATTATTTCTAATACTAACCTTGTATCCTGTGCCTATACTAAATTTACTCTTTGTTCTAATAGCTTTTTTGTAGATTTCATTTGATTTTCTACATATACAATTATAATGTCTGCAAAGACATTTTTACTTCTTCCTTGACAATGACTATGTCTTTTATTTATTTTTCTTGCCTTATTGCACTCATTAGCAGATCCAATACAACACTGAATACAAGTGGTGAGAGCAGACATCTTTGCCTTTGTCCTGATATTAGGGAAAAACATAGTCAACATTTCATCAGTAAATATAATCATTATGGGTTTACTGTAGATTCCCTTAATCAGATTGAGGATACTGACTTCTATTCATAGTTTGCTAAGAGTTTTTCTTTTCTTATACTATGAATGGGGACTGAATTTTGTCAAATGTTTTTCCTGTTTCTTCTAAGGCAATCATGTGATTTTTATTCTTTATTTTACTAATGTAGTTAATTACACCAATTTTTGAAAATTAAACCAACTTTTCATTCCAGGGTAAAACTCCACTTGATGTATTACTCTTACCTTTTTAAATATTCAATTTTAATTGCTAATATTTTATTAAAGTGTTCTATATCTATGGTCACACATGAGGGATGATGGTTTGTAATTTTCTAGTCTTGCCATATCCTAGATAGGTTTGATATTAGAGTTATTCTGACCTCAAAATAACCAGTTCTATTGAACTACCCTGATGGGCTAAAATTGACAGCTGATTTTAGCAATGTGGAGACTGAAAATGCCAAATCTAGAGAATTGTTGCTAAATTTTGTGAATAAAACAATTAGAGAAGCTATTATATAAGCAATTATATGCAAAGTATTGATTGACAAAATATTATTCTCCCAAGTTAGCATAAGGAGAACACTAAGCCATATTTCACTGTAACTCCATATTCCCTGGTGCTAATCATTTACCTTTCAGAGACAAGGAGGTCATTTTTGGATGGTGCTAAACATCAAATACTTATATTTCTTATCTTTTATATCTTCATATTTCCCTGATTCTGAGAAAGGAAACTACCCCAAGTCTTTTATTATTTCGGTTACAATTCCCCCACCTTCCCTTGATATTCAATCACAGACTCAATGAAGTCTAAAGCTGAAAGGAGCTTTAGAGATCACCAATTTTAACATCTTCAAATTTCAAAATATGGGTAAATATGCCCCAAAGGGAGAAATAACTTTTTCTACATCATCCAGCCCATATACAAGTAGAGATGGAACCGAGATTTCTACTCTTTCCCATCCTTACAATCATCTAAATACCCTTCTCTCCCTGCCCCACGCACCCCTACCAGGATAGTCACCCTGACCTTCCTATGCGATGGAAAACTGTGAAACCCTGAGCCAGTAACACAAAAGCATCATGTATCTGCTTGGATAAAAGACCCTGTATTGAAGGAGCTAGTAATTTTTTTTCCTTTTTAATCAGAGCAAGGTCCTGATTGGCATAAGGCTCCATTTTAATTGTTTTAGGGTTGGAAAACAAGAGGTTCTGATGGATGTTAAAGGTAATGCAAAAATAAACTGACTTTTCTATCTTTATATAAAATTTGAAATTGGAAAATTAAATTTATAAAAGTAGTAAAAAAGGGGAAAATATATTATTAAGGCTCAAGAATGAGCCGAGCCTGGGTGGTTCAGTCAGTTAAGCATCCGACTCTTGATCTCAGCTCAGGTCTTGATCTCAGGGTCATGAGTTCAAGGCCCACATTGGACTCCACTCTGGGCATGAAGCCTACTTTAAAAAAAAAAAGGGCTCAAGAATGAGGAAAATAATATTATCATTATGGTTGATGGAAAAACAATGATATCTATTATTTATACAGCACTTGGCAGTTAAGAATATGTTTTACACATGTCTCATTTGAGTCTTCCAAAACCCAGGAAAATAGAAAGATAAAAAGGACTACCCTAATTTTCATGGTGAGAAAACACGTTCAGAAAGCTAATGGCAAATGGCAAATCTGGACTTTAACCTTGTCCTCTAATTCCAGATAAGAAAATCACTCTACTCTGCCATGGGCCCCTTGGTTGGATATACATATAATTCATGCGTAACTCCAGAGGTAAACCTGAAGATAAATTTATCCTAAAGAATAGATCTTAAAGGGGCACCTGGGTGACTCAGTCGTTAAGCGTCTGCCTTCAGCTCCAGTCATGATCCCAAGGTCCTGGGATGGAGCCCGATGTCAAGCCCCACATCGGGCTCCCTGCTCCGTGGGAAGCCTGCTTCTCCCTCTCCCACTCCCCCTGCTTGTGTTCCCTCTTTCGCTGTGTCTCTCTCTGTCAAATAAATAAATAAAATCTTAAAAAAAAGAATAGACCTTAAAGAAGTATAACCCCCTTGGAGTGACCCTGAGCTGGAAGCATACCTATCTATTTCAAGCCCCAAATTAAATATTCTGATTGGTGATACCCAGAGGAAAGACAATAAAGACATGAAAATAACAGCTAGAATAGAAATTACAAAAGGTAATTTACTTTTCTCAAGGACCTACGTTCTGAGTACAGGATATAAGCACTCTGTCATTTGGCCATCTCTTGATTACTATCTTTTACTCATGCATTAGGAGTTAAGAAGTTGTAAGGATAATTCCTGTTAACAAAGACAGGTGAAAATTATTCTAAGATGATCTGAAAACTGGAGACTGAAAAACCCAGCCTAATGTGTAATATCTGTGGCTCTGCCAATTCATTGAGCACACCTTCAAGTCGCCATATCTTTCTATAAAACAATGCTAACTCACACACACACACACACACACACACACACACACACCTCAAAAACAAAACCAAACAAATTTTTAAAAACCCACAGTTTAACAACGATAACTGATAGTAATTTTTAAAAAATATTAGTGGCATTGAAACTAATTTATTGTGACTAAAGTTTTTAACAGCATTTAACTTCACTGCACGAAGCAAAAAATCAACCCAGTGTGCCATTACATAACAAGTGGAGTATTAACCCTTCTCACTCATAAGATTTGAAATCAGAGGACCCAGACCAAAGTTCCAGCTGAGCTAACACTGGTTGTGAGCCCGAGCAAGTTGCTCAAAGTGATTAAAAGTGTTTCCTTGTCTGTAAAATAAACACAATAAAAATATCCATTTTTTTCTCATCAGGTCGTTTACTGTAAACTTCAAATGTAACTGTGGATTACATCATCTGTTATAATACCTAAAATCTATCATTTGGCCTCTGGCCAAAAATCTAACTGTGAAAAGAATGAAAATAAGGTCCTAAAGTTGTTCTTGAAAACTACTTAACAGTATCAGGGAATGTGTGAAACTCATCTCAGGGCTTCCTGCAGTAACAACAGGGACTGGATGACAAGAGATGGGCAAGATACATGTGAAACAGAAAAGTGAATAAGGTAGTTTTCACTTTTGTATTGAGACGTTTGTTATTTCTCCGTAGGTTTGGTTCTCCAAGCTTTATGACTTTCTAGGCACAATGCCTGTGCAAACCATGGATATTCACTATATACACATTATAGGAATGAAGAAGAGGTCTTTCCTCACTGGGATTGGGAGAGTTCTTAAAAATCAAAGAATGCAGAATGAGGTTTTGACCATTGCCCATTTTCAGTAAAAAGAGCTGAATTCATTAATTTCTCAAATATCTCTTGATAATCTACTAGAACACCAGGGACTGTTCTAGACACCTGGGATACAATGATAAACAGAAGAAAAAGACTGCTTTCCTCTTAGTGCTTAAGATGTGTCACATTAAGGCAGATGCACACACATACACACACCCACGAGTGTGCCCTGATAGTCACAGGGCATGAAGTGTCTACAGAAGCCCACAAGGTACATATTTTGGTTATAGTAAGCACAGAGATTATTTTTCAGGTTAGCCCTGAACATCCAGATGGCTACGCAGGAATAAAAACATTCACCTTGTCCTTTAGAGCAGTGACTTGCCATGTAAGCTCTAATCATTTGGAGAGTCTTAAAAACTATAGAGGCCTGGGTCCCCTCCCCAGAGATTTTGATTTAATTGGTATGGAATGCAACCTAATGTACTGGGAATTTTTAAAGCTCCCCAGGTACCACCAAGGTTGAGAGCAGCTCAGAATTTCCTGGGAATTCAATAACCATCTTGTTCCACAAAAGTCTCCTCACCTGGGAGAAGGGAATAAGTGCACAAGCCCAAGGGCCATCTTCATCCACACCTGCAACTCCAGAGCAGTTCAAGTTAGAGCCCTAGGACGAGGCAGGGGACCCCAACAGTGAGCTTTCAGGCAGTCCCGGGGGTCCCGCTATAAAGAATGACTGCAGTCTCCATGTCATACATCCAAATGGCAAGTTCCACTAGAATGCTAGATGTTTACTACCCTCGACACCTAGATGAGAGCAAGCTGGAAGAAAACAAACAAAAGAGAATCTTCTAAGCAGCAGTGAATAACTGCAGGTACATACTTGCGTTGGCTATATTCTCTGAAACGTTTATTTGTAGCATTATAGACAAATTTTAAAATAGAAGAAAAACATCTCACACAGTCTATGATCTATGTGTATATATGCCATATATTTTTTAGAAAGAGAGATCTACTGTATATTTTCCTTTGTCACGGGCTATTTTCAGGTTATAATATACTGCAATGGAGACTTCTAGCTAAGATAACAGATCAAACAGCAGAGGTGATAGGGAGAAGTAAGTTCCCATTCACTTTTTCACACAGAGAAAAGCCCAAAGGGTAAGACAGAGGTACTCAGTTCTGTGGAAGTTGAGGCCAGGGGCAGGGCCTTTTGGTGTATAAGCTTACAAATGAGTGAGCGCCCCTTCTATGACTGTGGGCCCCAGAAATGTTCTCAAGAGCCTTGGCTTCCAGCAATTCATGAAAATTTCTAGGTTAATCTCCTACAAACATCCAGCAATTCTGTCTCAGGTTAGCAAATGCTTATGTCGTGGATGTCACCGAGGGCCTCTGTCTCTTTCCAGATTTGGGGATGGCCTCTTGTTCTGTGACTTCAGTTCTTTGATGAGTTCACAAAAATCTGTCTGTCCAGCTGTTTTCTTGTGGTAAGGATGGGACTTATGTTGTTCCAGCTCTTTACATCACAGAGCTCAAACCAGAAATTCACTCCTAGAATGTAAGCAGCCAGGCCTATATATATATATATATATATATATAAAATGTAAGCAGCCAGGCCTATATATCTTATACTCCACCCTCCATCCCCAGGCAAGAGACCAAAAACTTATTCTCTGGAGAATTCTAAAATCCACCCCCAGGAAAGACCTACTGATACTGGCAGTTAAGGATCTTCTAGTGAAAAAGACAGCTCATTGCCTAATCTTCCCATAGTAAGCCCCCAGTTGACAAGCACTCTCTACAACCCACGAACACATAATCTTGCTCCCTCTCCCTATCACACACACAAAAACACACACACAGCTTCTATCCAGACTTTTAGTATCTCACTCCTAAATATAAAAGAACCACCAGACTTTTGAGGAAAGCCTCCAACACTAAAAAGAAGAAATTCCAAGAAAACAGAGAAATATTAAAATTAAAAAATTAACATATTAAAAATAATAGCAAAATTTTAAAATTCAATGGAAAAATTTAAGATAAAGTCAAAGAAATCTTCCAGAGAGCAGAATCAAAAATGCAAAGAGGACCAGGGGGAGGTATAAGAAAGCAAAGGAAAAAATTCAAACCTAGAGTCTAATATCAAACAAAATGGAGGTCTAAAGAAAGAGAACAAAGAAAATGTAATGGAGCAAATTTTCTTTTTTTTTTTAATGTTTTATTTATTCATTCATGAGAGTCAGAGAGAGAGAGAGAGAGAGAGAGAGAGAGGCAGAGGCAGAGGGAGAGGGAGAAGCAGGCTCCCCGCAGAGCAGGGAGCCTGATGCGGGACTCGATCCCAGGACTCTGGGATCATGACCTGAGCCGAAGGCAGACACTTAACCATCTGAGCCACCCAGGCGCCCTGGAGCAAATTTTCAAAGGAAAAATATAATTTCCTAGAACTGAAAGAGTCTCCACACAGAAAGGGTCCAAACCATCTACTGACACAGTCAGCTTCTATTGATCCACACTAAAGAAAAAAATTAACAGGCAGAGAGACTATAATGAATTATATGAATAGTTGTGGTTTTTTCTTAACAGCAGGGTTGCTTCCCTGCTAATTAAGATTTGCTTAAACGGATATTAAAATTAATTTTGCATTCTTGAAACAAAAACATATCAGGAGGCTGATGAAGTATGGTGGCAGAGCAGAGAAAAACCAAGTCAAGGTAAACATTTGGTTTTTCCTAATTTAGAAGGTAGGTGATTAAGAGAACTCTTACAGATATTTTGAAGACATATGAAGCCGTTAGAAACAATTCGGGGAACTATGTTGGAAGCAAGGAAGATGCATCTATTGGAGACTTTCAGGAGCATTTTTGTGCTTAAGAACCTTTGTCAAATTATTAATCTGAAGAGGGAAAAGTACACCTTAAGTTAGTTCTTATATTGCTATTTCTAAGTGAAGTTTTATAGTAGAGTAAATAACAGAAGCATAGTACTAGAAAAATAGATAAGACCCTTGAAAACATATTTCAACATTCTCCCTTCTTTAGGCAAAAGAATACCTTACTCAGCCACGAAAGTAACTATATGCCATGCTAGACTCAAAAAAGAATTTTTTTAACCTGGAAACAGGTGTCCATATGCATTAAACAAGTATTTATAGATAAACTTGTCCATCTGTAAGGTGAAAACTGTAAGAACCTCCAAGACTGAGGCATGTTTCCTTTGGCATCTAAATAAACTCACTGTGGTTAAGAAATAATAGAATAAATTAATTAGAAAAAACAAAAACAAAAAAAACCCCTGTTTTTTGAAGTCAAAAGGGTTTTCAAGCCGGAGTCCAGTTTTTCCCTGCACTTGGGGACTGTGTCAATGTATTAGTACACTGGTGGGTCACAGACCAACCAGCCTATTCTTGGACATGAGCTTTACACAGATTGAAAATTCTTCTATTTGTCTAGGCTCTAAATCTTTTTTTTTTCCCTCTGCACTTGGACATATCCTATCCACAATTTACAGATGGACACGCTCATTTGAAAATTGACTAATTAAAATATATTGATCATAAAATATGTACTGCTATCTTTTTTCCTTAACACATCCTAAAGCTAATCTTAGTTGAAAATGTATATGTGCTTATCCTTGTACAGCACAAGACAAGAATATAATTCAATGAAACCTTTACAAAATGTCAGATTAATTACATTTTTTCAGTGCAGATGGATTTAAGGAAATCATCTCTGAAAACAGTACTTCATTTAAAGTAAAATAAAGACATAATCTTCCCTGATAAGTCAATGTGTAGGAGATGCCAAAATATTAAAACTGCCATATATTAAAGATGCCATGATATGAATTTTTAAAGCAAATACAAGTAGTTTGTGATGATGCCACGGTAATGTCCTAGAAACAGTAAGGTTCTCTTTGATAGCCCAAAAGGAAGGATTGATAGCATGCTACACAAGAAATCAAGTTTCAGTGACTGGGGCTACAAATTCCAAATTTTAGAGGAACCACTAATACCACTAATCGAGTAATGTGTTCAATATTCATTTAACAAACATTTACTGAGTATCTGCAATATGCAAGTTTTCAACTATATCTATAACTCTTCAAGTCAAGTTGGAATGAAGTTGATCACATGGCCAAATTTTACCTCTTGCTCAGCACAGGTCAGCATGACATTTCTCTAAAATGACTTCTTTATGAGGTTTTGAAATTCAGTGCCATAAAAGTCAGATGGCATAAATCTCTTCTGGGGAATACACTTATAATGTACCATGCATTGTGCAATGATTCATGTTTTGGTGGACTTAAAAAGATTTACTGTTGCTTGAGTTAAGCAGTAACAGAGACAAAATATTTATCTCTTTGCCCAATAAAGCTTAATATGCACCTTAAAACAATTTATATTTATGTATTTGTTGACACAACACAAATACTGTTCTATTCATCCCAAACTGAAATTTGGTATTTAAAACATTCCTTATGTTATGTCTGATTATAAATGACATTTAAAAGCAGTATTCACGTCAGGAAATACACAAAGGAGAGGGGCTGACAAGTGTTATTTCTTGTAAAAATGCTTTCCTTTTATTGTTTCTACTACATTATCCTTCATTCTGTAAGAGCAATCTTCTTTCTATTTTTTTTTAATAAAAATAAAGAAGAAATTAGTTTCATTTGCTTCTAACACTACATTACATAAGGTGACACTGGGGAGTGCCTGAATGCACACTTTGTCCTTTTAAATAAATTACACGGGACTGGTAAAGCATCAAAAATAGGAATGCTTAAGATTCCCTTAGGTTTCTCTCTTTACCTGGTATTCTAGGTCTGTGAGAAGGAAGGGCTCCTCAGGCCAAGTTTTCATGGACCATGGACCATGGCCCCTAAACTATTGTCCCAGACCTGTCAGAGGCCACAACTTGGCCCCCTGGATTCCTCCAATGAATCAATCTCTAGGATTATTCTCTCTGGCAATAGACTAAAATGCTGATAGCACATGTATAAGGCATCAACACTACCTCTTCAGGAAACTATCCACAATGGAGACATCCAAGAGCTTTTGCATAAAACTCTTCCCTTCCACATACCCATTGGCTCCTTCAAGAGCCATAATTACAGAAAGTAGGAAAGGAATCATGGGAGTTATAGATCCCATCCAAGTTCTACTTTCAAATACAATTGAACACAAAAATAAAATGATGGGCAAATTCTATGTATAAGCTTCTACAATGGTTGATATTTACATTTTACTCTAAAGAAATGCCCTGGGCCCTAATCTCTCATCAGAGTCAAGGCTAGCTCTCAGGCTGTTCCAGCCAAGATCACCACTTACATCCCTGAGACATTCTTTGCACACTACCTCATCACATGATGTTTCTCCCCTCCAAGCCCAGCTTTGATTTCCCTCTTAACACACCCTACTGAGAGGCCTTTCCAGGCCTATTACTCTAATCAATTTCATAACTGCTACTATTCTTCTGCCTTTAGACCCTCCCCAAATCTTCCTTTAGCACAAGGATAAAAATTCTGAATGGCTGCCAGTGCGTCTCTATCACTCACGTGCATAATAACAGCTATCACAGCTCTGGAATCAGAAGGAAAAGACAGCCATGCTACCCATCAAGCTGCATCCTGCTCTACCCTACACCACAAGAAAAGGCAGGACACCTTTAAGGTAACCAAATCTAGGTGAGAACCAAGTGCATAATAATGAAGTTTTACTTAAATTAGGTAGGTGTGTCTCCTTCATTATCAATTCGGAGAAAGGGAGGATGTGCTGTGTGTATTACTCTCTTTCTAATTTTCCTTACTATCTGGTAACTTAAAGACGTGATCAGACCTCAGGGACACAGCGCTGCTTTGTAACATTTTGTTCATCAGTTTCCCAGGGACAATGCAAGTACACGCACGGCAGCAGAAAACATCAACAATCTCAGTAAAGTCAGAGGGACGATCACCTCCCAAGAGGGAGGGGGGCCTAGTTAGGACTGGGACAGGGAAAATAGAAAATATTTATTAGTCAGTAAAGAAAATGTGCTAATTGGTAAGAAATTACTGTTAAGCCATACTAAGGGGTCTAAAATGAAGTCAGAATCACAGATTTGTAGTGGACCAAATCAGTATGGTTCTAGGACTTTCTTCTAAAAAATTCTATCATCAGACTGCAAAAAGACAAAAAGCATGTTGTGACTATCACAGTGGACCGAGCACGTGGTTAGGAGGACCCTGGAGGAAGTCCTGAAACAGCAGGTCTCTGGGACGAGCTGGGCAGGGAATCAGCAGTGTCTAGGAGTGGATGGGCCAAGGCAAAGATCCAGCTCCACAGATCTGACTCAAGAGGCAGCAGCAGTTGAGGACTCTGCACACCAAGGAGAGTACTGAGATCCTAGACGCAGAGCAGTGATGATGAAGTACAAGGTACAGAGAAAGGGGGAGGTGGAGAATAGACAAGGAGGTGGGAAGAGCCTCGCAGGCGGAAGAACAATGAAGGCATCCTCATCTCACACACCAACACTGGTAAGGACGAGGCCAGAGGATGGAGAAATGACATGTCCCAGGTACTGAGGTTGCCTGGTAAAGTAGGGATGAGTCCTAGGCTGGAGAGAGCAATGATTACTTGAAGACCACGATGCAAGTGGACAAATGACTATGTTTTAATACTTTCTCAGTGGACTGGAAGAAGTGGGGAAAGTGAGGCCTTCACAGAAGAGGGAAGAATCAATTTTCACTGAGGACAAGAGGAGAAGCTTTATAAAGGAGTAAAGATATGACTTAAGATTGAGGAGGTAGGTGTCCAGATGAAATCACAAAGGAAATAACCAACTCTGGGTTGTCTCCACAGTGTTACTATTAACCCATTACTAAAAAGCACAAAACATATTATATATTACTACTTTAATTCTTATACATAGTATAGAACTGTCTAAAAATTAAACTGCATGCAAAAATGCCTTTCGAAGAGCATTTGACAAAACATATTCCTGTAATGTTGGCTAGATTAATCAAGTTTCGAGTCTTTTAGTAAAATACTCTGGAAGTCTATACTTTTTTTTAAAGATTTTATTTATTTATTTGAGAGAGACTGAGAGAGAGAGCAGGGGGGCAGAGGGAGAGGGACAAGCAGACTCCCGGCTGAGCAGGATCCGATATGCGGGGCTCGATCCCAGGACCCCAGGATCATGACCCGAGCTGAAGGCAGACGCTTAAACGACTGAGCCACCCAGGCGCCCCCTCTGAGAGCCTTTAAAGGTACCACAAAAATAACAACTATCAAATTCCTCAGGCCTCAGAAGCCTTTACATGCACCAGGCACTAGGTGAAATGGTACACGCCTTATTTTATTTCATCCTTACAACTGGACCCTGAAAAAGGTGCTGCACTCTAGTGAAGAGGATGCTAAGGCATAAATGAGCTAAATACCTGCCCCAGGTCAGAGTCCGTGATGAAGCTGGGACTGGAACCTAGGGGTGATCTGACAGCCTTTGCTATTCTTGACCACTGATAGAATTCAGATGGTATAAATTCTTCCCGCTTCATTCCTTTATCTTTAAAACATTTCATTTAAGGCTATGCAATACCAGTCCTCAACCCGACATCAGAGATCTAGCAGCACATATTTATTTGCATGGTACTGAGAATGCACTGTAGCATCTTCCCAGGAATGCAACACTTTTAACCTCAAACTGAAAGACATACTAGCTGCAGAAAGACTGCTCCCCACTTTCACATCATGGCTATCACAGTGAATGACCTGGATTTTTCTTCCCTCCACAGCAATATGCCATAGCCACGTCATGAAATTACTGTTTTGTCTCCATATTTGTTTCCTCACCTCTAAGGAAAATGAACAACTCTAGGTTGTCTGCACGGGTTACTATTAACCCATTACTAAAAAGCACAGGACATATTATGTATTAGTACTTTGATTCTTATACATAGTACAGAACTGTTTAAAAATGAAACTGCATGTAAAAACATCTTTACAAGAGCATTTGATAAAAACATATCCCTGTGCTTTTCAGTAGCAGTATCATTTCCACACCCAGAGAATGAAGCATATGTGGGGCACAAACTGAAGAAATGATGGGTCTCTTTTAATTTTAAAAAGTTTCTGTTCTGTTTCTGTTTTATTTCTGTTCAGCAACCTAAATTGTTTTAGGGATGAAATGAGGGAGATGCTAGCAAAAGACATAGGGGTAGGAGAGTATGAGAAATGAGGGAGGGCCCAAGGTAAATTAGGCTGGTGGGAAATGTGGGCTCTTAAGATGTGTGAAGTGTGACAACCACTGTAGGCTATTCTCGAATCCACCATTCAGGCGCACCAACCTTAGGTAGTGGTGATGGTCTACCATGTTCAAGTTACCACTGGAGACACAAAACGCAACATTTTCTGTACTGAGTAATTTGCCTCACAGAAAACATCTCAACACAATGGATACTTCTCTGGGCTTCACCACACACTGGCAATTAGGGAAGTTGGCTGCAGCCTGTCTTCACCAATTATCTGTACCACAGACTTTGACAAGTTTCTCTTGAGGAGAGGAAGCTCCTAGTTGGCCTCCCTGCCTCCGAGGGCTGTGAGGAGCACGGAAGGGCACCGTGGCCAGGAGAAAGTACTGCGTCCACAGGGAGACGCGAGTGTGGCTGGAACCCAGCACGGCAGGACCAGCCCCCGAGTCAGGGTGACTGCACTGGGCTTCCCTGCTTTCCTCTCCCACCGCTATATAAGATTGTTTTCGAGGCTCATTCTTGCTTCACACACTGCTAGGAAGGAAATATTTCTATGCAATAAAAATTCTTTGGGTGTTTTTTACTCCCTTCTCATCCATGCAAAACAGGAAAGCATGACACATTGCCTTTTATGGTTACAAAAGATCCAGACGAAGGTTCTTAATGTTCTTAGACAATTGTAATCACAACATCACCACAATACTTCTCTAACTTAACACTGAAGGGGAAAAGATGCCTCATATGCTCCAGGCTTAATACATCTCCAGGGAAGACATATCCTGACAAATGTTTACTTAGTCAGGTCACTAATCAAATAAGCAGTTCAATGAAATAATAAAATTAATATGCTTATAGAGGGCTACTTAAAATGAGAAAGTCAAGGTAATTTTACACGGTTTAAAAGTAATTTTCTTTCTATTTGAATCACGCTTTGAACAATGTGATCTATAAAAGCACTGAGCACTGAAGGGCATGGGTTGGTCTCTCACACCATGATTACTTGTTCTGCTCACTGTATTCAAAAACCACCACAAAAAGTGCTGGAGAAACTGGATAGTCACATGCAAAGCAATGAAGCTGGACCCTTACCTAACACCATATACAAAAGTTAACTCAACATGGACCAAGGACCTAAGGGTAAGACCTAAAACAATAAAACTCTTGGAAGAAAACACAGGACAAAAGGTTCACAACATTGGATTTGGCAATGATTTCTTGGATATGATACAAAGGCACAAGTAACAAAAGAAAACATAGATGAATTGGACTTCATAAAAATTTTAAAATTTTGTTCATCAAAAGACAGTATCAACTGAGTAAAAAGGCAGCCCACAGGAGGAAAGAAAATACTTGCAAATCATATGTTTGTTCAGGGATTAATGTCTAGGATATATAAAGAACTCCCAAAATGCAACAACAAAATTAACAACCCAACTCAAAAATGTGCAAAGGACTTGAATAGGCATTTCTCCAAAGCAGATATATGAAAGGCCAAAAGCATTAATCAGAGTGCAATGCAAATCAAAGAGATACCATCTCATACCCATTAAAAACCCATCTACACTGTTGGTGGGAATGCAAAATGGTACAGCCACTAAGCAAAACAGTATGACAGTTCCTCAAAAAATTCAAAATAGTATTACCATCTGATCCAGCAATTATACCACTTCTGGTTATATATTGAAAAGAACTGAATGCAGGGTTTTGAGAAGATATATGTACGCCTATGTTTATAGCAGCATTACTCAGAATAGCTAATAAATGGAAGCAACCCAAATGTCCGTCGGCAGATGAATGGATGAGCAAAGTAGGATGTATTCATACAATGGAGTACTATTCAGCCTTAGAAAGGAAGGAAATTCTGCAACAATGTGGATGAACCTTGATAACATTATGCTAAGTGAAATAAGCTAATCTCAAAAAGACAAATATATGATTGCATGTGTGTGAGGTACTAGAATAGTCAGAATCAGACAGACAGAAAGTAGAATGGTGGTTTCCAGGTGCTGGAGGGAGGGGAGGATGGGAAGTTACCGTTTAATGGGTGTAGAGTTTTAGTTTAGCAGGATGAAAATAGTTACGAAGATGGATGCTGGTGATGGTTGCACATCAATGTACACGTATTTAAACCACTAAACTGTATATTGAAAGTGGTTAAGATGGTAAATTTTAGGGGCGCCTGGGGGACTCAGATGGTTAACTGTCTGCCTTCGGCTCAGGTCATGATCCCAGGGTCCTGGGATCGAGCCCCACGTCAGGCTCCCTGCTCAGCAGGGAGTCTGCTTCTCCCTCTTCCTCTGCTTCTCCCCACGGCTCCTGCTCTCTCTCTCTCTCTCTCTCTCTGTATCTCTCTGTCTCAAATGAATAAATAAAAAATTCTTTAAAAAATAAAAAAAGATGGTAAAGTTTATGTTATATATTTTTTACTACAGTGTTGTTAAAAAGGCATCAGACAGCTCATCTAAAGCAGTACTCTCTTTCCCATTATTTCTGGAGATGTTTTTCCCCTTAGGTTGAGACAGGTGATCTGTGGATTCCTCTGCCTTATCCAAGCAGTCTGCCCAATAGACAAATCTATGTTACTGAGATCAATCCCACTCTTTTTTTTCTTCTTCCCAATGTTCCAATAATACTGCTTTCATTAAAGGATACACAAGTCCCTAACAACTTTTTAAAATGCTGTTTGGTACAGTTATGTTTTTTAAAAGATTTTTATTTATTTATTTGTCAGAGAGAGAGCACAAGCAGGGGGAGCAGCAGAGGGAGAGGGAGAAGCAGGCTCCTCACTGAGCAAAGAGCCCGATGTGGGACTCGATCCCAGGACCCTGGGATCATGACCTGAGCCAAAGGCAGACTCTTAACAACTGAGCCACCCAGGCGTCCCTGGTACAGTTATTTTTAAGATAAGCATCACAGAATTTCAAGGCCAAACCTCAGAGATTATCTAACCTAATTCTGGAATTAAAGATAAGAAGGATGAAACTCGGAGAGGTTTCTTAACTTCCCTAGCGTCACACCATTAATCAAGGACAAATACGATAAAGGGTACCCAATGTTAACTACTTTGAAAAATCTAATCTAAAACTTTGAGCTTACAAAGTTATCTGCTTTATACAAGGGTTGCCTGAACAGTTTCCTAAAAAATGAGCTCCTGTAGTTTAAGCATTCACTATGCAAAATAAATGTACACTAAATCTATAGAAATATATCTATAGCATTAACTATAAGCCTACATTCATGACTGACTTTTAGGTAACATATTTATAAAACAGTATAAAATAACTTTTACTGTTTATGCCACTATCAATAAAATAGGATAATTCTGCCTTCTTCAAAATGGATCCCTTTGAGAACAAAAAAGTAAACAGTTTACCTTCTAATGTCTTTGACACTGCTTCAATCAATAAAATAAAATCCGCCCACCTTTACTTCAAATTAAAGGTAATGCTTACATTTACAAAGAATTATATGGCGTAATAAGCACCATAAATCCAAATAATATAATGAGACTCTGAGTTTCCCATGAAAAGAATTATGAAGGAAAAATACCTAACCAAGGGCCTAGAGCTCAAAAACAATTTTTTTTTCAGATTTTATTTATCTATTTGAGAGAGAGAATGAGCAAGAGAGAGAGCATGAGCAGGGAGAGGGGCAGAGAGGGAGAGAGAGAAGCAGACTCCCTTCTGAACAGGTAGCCTGAAACGGGGCTCGATCCCAGGACTCTAGGATCATGATCTGAGTGGAAGGCAGACACTTAACTGACTGAGCTACCCAGGCACCCCTAGAGCTCAAAATTTTATTTAAAAACATATACAATGGTCATACATTATCAATAGTAATACATTTGTTTACTATTTACCACACAGAATAAAGTTTACATAAATAATAGTGCAATTCCATAATTAATCATAAAACCTTTCTGTAATAAGCCACATTTCCTAGTAAAGGAAGCAAAGAGCTTTTATTTTACCTCTTTCTAATTCCTGCTTTACTTGAACTATAACAAAAGAAAGTGAAGAAACATTGTCACTGGAGTCACCAAATTCTGACGACTTTCTCAAGAGATACGTGTTTTCTTTCATGAAATAGTCCAGACAGATATAATTAATACCAACTTATCCACAATGCAGATAAAGAAAGACATTAAACACAAAGAAGTGCCTATGGGTTCCCTCCCACATTACATCCCCTTCCCAATTATCCAGCATCCTGAAATTTCTGTTCTGAGACTAATTTGGCACACTTTGGCACACTTGATGGCTTTTTGAGAAATGATTTTTATTATCATTTTTTTCTCTCTGCAAATTTCTCTTATTTAGAGAAGGTGAAATCAATATTCCCCAAGTTATTTGAGAGTACACGTTAATTTGCATATTCAATTGACATAAAAATGAGATGAAACATTGGTTCATGCTACAAATATGAATAACTATAAGATCTAAGTTGAGAACCACTTGTTAATGAATACTAAGAAGGAAGGAAGGAAGGGAGGGAGGGAGGGAGGGACAAACAAGCTAGCCACCACACTTTTAACACTGTTTTCCTCTCAGTCAGGGCTCAGCAGCATTAGATACAGTTGACCGTGCTCTCTTCGGGAACATCTCCCTTGGCTTCTGCAATCTACTCTCTCCTGGTTTTAATACCATTTCAACAATCATCCCTGTCAGGCTCCTTTATTGACTGCTTCACCTCTCTATGACCTCTAAATATTCCTCAGGCCTTGGGGCTCTTCGCTGTCTACCTTCTCCTCAGGTGACCTCAGGCATTCCAATGGATATAAATAATGTCTTCATGCTACACACTTCCAAGTTCATATTTCTACCTCAAACACTCTTCTGAACATCCAGACCTTCACATCCTATCTACCGGACATTTCCATCAAAATGTCTACTAGGCAGCTCCAAGTTAACATGTCTAAATTGGAATTCTTTATCAACCCTTCAACCTGCTCACCCACCGCAAACTTGTACCCCTCTCCAGTCCTTACCCTCCGCATTGAAGTGAACGGCACCACCATCTACCCAGGTACTCAAGTCAACAACCTTTCTGTTAATATTTAATTTTCTTGATATAAAATGGATTTCTTGAAAGCTACATTTAACATTGTCCTATCTTCCCAAGATACTGACACTCTAGAGAACTACAGAAAGGAAATCTGATAACATGATATGGTGCCTTTGTTGTATTTCCTGAGCATCTGCTTTGGGGTGGGGTTGAAGGAGTGGGAGGGAGGTTAAGAAAGGAATTGAAGTGATATGATCATATTGCTAGACATTCTGGGTGTTCACAACAAACATGCTGAAAAATATTTGTTCTTCAAAACCAAAGACAGTTGTCCTTAAAAAAAAAAAAATTTAAATTACTTCAAAAAGAACAGCCTTTATTTTTAGAAAGTAAGCTCTAGAATCTTATGTGAAATTTTTTTGTGAGATAAACAGCTCTTCCATACACTACCTTTTCTGAAGTCTGTAATCAAAGATAATTATACTTTGGAATAAAAGCCATAAGTTACTATAATTTTAATAGCATCTTATACACTATAAAAATATTTTAAATTCATAAAACATACAGGAACAAAGAACAGCAGTCTTCTCTTAAAACTTTAGTCCTTAAGAGGAAAAACTTTACTTACACAAGCTATAAGAAGATATTCAAATATAGAAGGTTGTGCTCTGTTGTTACAAACATTTATGTCCTTTTATAACTAGCCAGTCTCTCCGCCCCCATTAATTATATTTAATTCTATTGCCAGTAAGTAGGCAAAACTCTGGATAATTTTAGTTTTTGTCTCTAAAACCTAAAGGCTGAGAGGTCTGCTTAGGCTCTTAAAGTGAAGGATGATAACCTTTGAGAGAATATTTATAGATTTTCTAAGTCATTTCTCCCACTACCAATTTCCAATTAATGAAAGAATATGTCAAGTTGATGAACACTGCTAATCACCTACATTAGGTATTCATGATACAAAGATGAATAAGACACTGAATCTGTCTTTGAAGAGCTCATAGTGTAGACATACCTTCATACAAAGTAAAAAAAACAAAAAACAAAAAACTAAGATGATAAAATTCTGTATTAAAAATGTTAAGTGGTCATCTAGAATTTTAAATGACCTCAAACCTGAGATGATAAAATCCTTTGTTAAAAATGTTAAGTGGTCATCTAGGATTTACATGACTTCAAACTATACACTAAATTACTGAAACAGGTTATTTTCACAAACATTTTTAATCTAAAATTTTACAAAAACAGGGATGCAATTTTCTACCTCAAATAAATTTAATTATATCTAATAATCTACATTATACAATTTATACAACATAAAATATACATATAAATATAAAATTTATACAGTAAATGTGGGAAAGTACATGAGACAATATGGAAATAGTTTAATGCAAGTGAAATACAAATAATTATTCTATTATAGGAATCATAAATGCTAAAGAACTTCTATTTGAGTTAGCTGCCTATTAGTGATCTCTGAAGTAGCAAACATTATATACTGCATTCAAATAACTAGTTAAAATGACTATCTGTACGTGCCAAAAACTTCAGAACACAAAGCCTCGCATGGTAAACAAAAGCAGGGGATAGCCCCTAAACAGATACCCTGTGAATGCACGCGCATGAACACACATGCTCAGAGTCTTTGTTTGATAGTAGCTATAATTTGAAATGGCAACAGGAAGCTAAAATGCTCTTTCAAATTTAACCTTACTTTTAACCTTTTCTAAGTACAAATTTTCTCTGCCTATAAGGGAATGCCATTATGAATTAGGGAGCCACTGTTTACTACAAGGGTGGGGCCCCACAGTTGTACAGCTCCATCCCTGACTTGTTAGGAGCTTGAAGGCCAATTAATCTGCATTAAAAAAAGAAATCAGCTCTCTCAGCTTTCAAGCAGAGGTGTGGTCCAATCCAGACAACTCTGTGTCCCAGCAAACTGTGCTAGATCCCAACAGTTTCCATTGTCATCAAGAAAAAGGCTTACTTGTTAGAACTTGTATTACCTGTATTGGGTGCACTTTATATTAAAAATGGAGGTAGGCAAGACAACAGCTGGCTTCTTAACTCAGTGGTATGGAAAATCTTCAGGGTTCAGTGCAGATGTGGTACCGAGGGTCTACGAATTGAGAAAATCTGCGACAACTACCTTAGGTATAGCCTCCAGGGGCTTCTTCAAAAATTGCTGTCCTTTTTCCTGGTCTGTATCAAACCTTCTATTCCCAAAAAACCTTGGCAAAAGCATGGTCTCAAATATCTATTTAGTTAAATGTGTCCTAAAAGTATAAATAAAGTTTTCTATTCCAGGAAAATTTACAACTCAAACAAGAGCTTGAAATTCCAAATTAATCCAAATCAATGGAGAGACTCTGGGTAGTGAACAGGTACCTTACACTGGTCTAGGTGTGACCATGGCTTGGGTGACCATTCCCTCCAGTAAGTTCTCCAAGCTTTTCATCTTCCCTCACCCCTACTAATGTCATGGAGGGCAGTAAAGAAAACAGAGAGTGCAAAAGTCCACAGAAAGGGACTATTGAAGACTTAACCAATAGTACAGGGGCACTGTTTCTTTGGAAGAATTAGGGAAGTCAAAATCCTGTTCTATCTGTGAACATACACATGAATCTACAAAGGGCTAACTTTGGATTTGCTCTAGAAGCACTGGTCCTAGCCCTAGCCCTGAGAAGTAAGGCACTCTGTATCTGTTGAATGAAGAAATATAAATGTTACCAGTGGCACCCGATATCAGAAGAGAAAGAGATTAGAGAGAACTTGGTGTAGGCCAAGAGACGTTAACCTGAACAAGTTATTTGAGTTTATACATAACTCAATAAAGAGAAAAGCAGACTTTGAAGCACAGCTCACTATCAAGTTTTCTGACAGTGAGTACAAGGAAGAATCTGAAGGTCAAGGGGGCTTGATCATTTGGGAACACCACACAATCGAAGACATAACCTTTCACCTAGCTCAAGCACCTCCCCAAGTTTCTAAGTGGCTGTTCCTTAGAAAATGTATTTGCAATCCTAAATCCCAAGTACCAACTGAGCTGAAGCAGGGACTAGAGCCCTGGAGAGGAAATCAGGGTCAGAAAAGCACTCTGTTATCATGGTTCCTGTCACAAAAGTAGTATGGTAACAAATGATTCCTATTTCTTTACATACCATTTCAAACAGGTTTGAAAAGTACAACTGACAAAATGGAGTCTGCCCGCTACAACATTTAAGATCTGGTCTCTATCAACTTCACCAGCTTCAACTCCAATGGAAACACCGCACATGCAATTTTCCAAAAGCTGAAATAAAGTTCCAAGATTATGCATGTTGAATTCATTTGTGATTGGGAGGGGAGAAGAGGAAGGGGCTAAAACTCTTAAGTGAAATCATGACCAGATAAAGCAGGAGCAAACGGGTCCTCAGTGCACTAAAGTGGACAAGGGGAGGATGGCAGATCCCGGCAGGCAGCTTCACAGAGGGGGGCACGGGCGTAATACAGCAAGACAATGCGGCCCGAGTTAGAGAACACCTTGGGTTGTCAGTGACCAAAATGGAACAAAAAAAACTATGATTCATAAACAAGTTTTCAATATATTCCATTTCCCACAAACTGTCTATTAAAGGAATAAGGCAAGAACACCCATAGTTTTACCAAAGGAACTGAACCCAGACTGTTTCCACCCCCCCAAAACTACTGTAACAAAAAAGAGAAAATACTTCTTAACTACTTTACAGGAATTTAATTATTGGTATGCAGAGACTATGAATTAAATTTAACAGATTTCCATTACAGAAACAAAATTAGGGGAAAAAATTCAGTGGTTTTTCAACCTGGGGCAATTTTGCCCTCCAGGAGACATCTAGCAATGTCTAGAGAAATTTTTGGTTGTCACAACTGGGGGGCAGGAGGAGAGTTCTACTGGCATCTAGTGGGTGGAGGTCAGGGATGCTACTAAACATCCTACAATATGCAGGACAGCCCCTCACAAAAAAGGATTATCTGATAAAAATGTCAGTAGTGCTGGGGTTGAAGAACGCTAAATGGCAATCTGTCCCCATAAATCCAAGTCTACTCTTCATGAATTGTCCACCACCCAACTCCTAATGGTCCCAGCAATTTGCTCCCATGTGTAACCAAACCTTAGAGTATCAATCATAAAAATTAGAGGGAAAGTAAACTGATACAATCTTCTGGAAGAAAAAAAATGCATAATACAAAATAAATGTAAATACATTTACTAAATATTAAAAATATATATTATATATAGATGATCTTTCTCTCTCTCTTCCTTGTATACTCTTTGAGCCAGCAATACATACCACTTCTAAGACTTTATTTGAAATTAGTAATTAGATAAATGCATACGTGCTCAGAGATTTTCACCGGAGCACTAAGAGTCCCACCCTGAAAAAAAAATTTAAACCATCTTACTACCTAGCCCTGGGCCATTAGTTAAAATATGACCTTTTTTGAGAAGATGGAGGATTACAGACTTTAAGTCCCACCTGCTAAGTGTCAGAGGTAGGTCAGTAAAAGAGGGCTCAACTTCACAGAAGAGAAGGAAAGACAGAGGATGGTGTAAAAAAACCAAACAGGAACTAGAGCACTGAGAAGTAAAATTACATCAAGTATGGGATTTGCTTCCAAATAATCCAGTGTGGGGAATAGGAAAGAAGAATAACAGAATTAAAACAGTTTTCTGTTTGTAATTTTTGAAACTAGGTAATGTATTACTTGATGATGCAATATACTGTCCTCTCTACCTTTTTGTACATTCGAAATTTTTCACCACTGAAGTTTCTTAAGCATGCTGAATATCTATTTCCTTGCTCTGTACCACGAAAAGACCGAAAAACTATAGTCAACCCAGTAGCAATGAACATCCCAAGAGCCTAACATGAGAGTGAAATATTTCCTGCTAGAAGAAATCAGTTCCTTAGAAAAATGGTTGACTTCAGATTGTGGATCAGGAAATGTTCAAGATGAGTCTCAAACACCTCATTCTACCAGACATCAAAGACTACTACTAGGGTCATGTCAAAGGTCCTCGGGAACCTTTCAACCTAAAAAGGTTACTGCTGGCCAGAGATGGGATAGTTTGAATTTCAATCCATCAAATATATTTGAAGTCATAAGTTCAAAATGAATTTGAATATAGACAATTAGTCAACTTCTAAGAGTGACAGACCAATTCATTATCTTAAACTCTAGGCAAATAATAGGAAAGAATTAAGCATTTACCCTGCCTTTCTTAAATGAACTGCACCACAGGATAACCAAATAGTAGATGAGAGAAATCATCTCCTTATAAAATTATTCCAGGTAATAAATAAAAACAGAATGATAAAATTAAAGTATCACCATTTTGTAACCCTCAATGGATTAAGGGATCTGAGCCTGAAGCACCAATGCCTGCTAATAACATCATGGCAAGAGTGACAACCAGACATTTACCCCGCCTCATGCTAAAAGAACCCACCACCACCCATAGTCCTGCCAAAGGCACTGAACCCAGATCTGATTAAGCCTTTCCATTCAGCTGCCAGTTTGCAGGAAATACATAGGAACAGGCTGAACTGCATAATGAGTGTGTGATCAGCAAAGTCTAAGACTAGGGGAAGCTCTTCTAGTAAATGACCCGGGTTCCTCAACAACTAATTGTAAGTGAAAGAAAAGGAAGGAAAGGAGGAACCTGTAGATGGAAAGAGACTTAAAAGACACATCAAATTTCAAAACAATAGCTAAAACTCAGTTATAGTTAAGGGATGAACACTTAGATGATGAAACTATAAAACAGAATCTTGGGGTTTCTTTCTAAAACTCCGGGTAGAGGGAGAAAAATGGCTGTGTGGAGGTTGGGGCATGTGGAGTCAAGACAGAACCCTAACACGGTAGCATCTGGGACAGAGATTACTGTTCTCATTTTGTAATTAAGGAAACTGAGGCTTGGAGGGGTTGAGCAACTTGCCAATGTTACGTAATAAATGGTGGGTGTGTAGTTCAGACACAAGCAATCTGACTACAAGCTTAGGCTCTTGCCCAGAATTTAACTGTGATTTAACACCTCTTTTGCCTTGAGGTCTAAGTTACAAAATGTAAAGTGCACAAATCTTGAGGGTAACTTTACCTGAGGGTAAAGTTCAATGAACTTCACATCTGAAACACTGTTTTGCTCTGATGGTTTTAAATGTCCACGGAAAGAGAGAAATGCATAATCTCTTTAAGATAACATCTTTGTCAGTGCCAAGCCAAGCTGCTGGCAACTTAAGACTGATAAGGAAGGTATTTCAAAGGCTGCAATAGTGAGCTTTTCCTGGAACTGAGGATGGGATAGTCAGGAACGATGCTTCCTACCGTGATCTAGTGCTTTGGTTTTCTTTCTTTCTTTTTTTTTTTTTTTTAACCGACCAAAATAAAAACTTCCATGGGGATTTCTGAAGAGAGCCAAGGCATGGCCCTTGCAGGTGGGAGATGATGAAGTAGCCTCTCTCCAAAGAAAAAGACACACACATGGGGGATTAGAATAGGAGGTCTCAGCTAACAAAGGGGAAAGTTTGCAGAGCACCCCAGAACTGACAGGAAAAGACACTAAAAGCTTTGTGCCAATTGAAAAGTTTTCTTAGAGCAATAAAGAAAACCAGAGCGCAAAACTAATTTGACTATAGTTAGGTTTAGTGAAGCTCTTTGAGCCTGTGCCTTAAAGTAGGTCTAACTCTTTTAAAGTTTATGCCATGCAACATCTAGGCTTGGATTTGTTACGTAAATCATAATAATTAGTCATAGAAATTAGTAAATATTTGTCCTGTTATTTTAAGAATTAATTCTGATCACAATCACAGTAACAAGAATGATAACAGATAACATTTACAGAATGCTCTGTAAATGGACTAACTGGTGAAATGCATTAACTCAATCTCCACAGCCACTCTCGAAAGGTTAGTTATGTGCTCGGGTTTTTTGTTTTGTTTTGTTTTGTTTTTTGTTTTTTTCTGATGAAGAAACCAAGGCACACACTAGTAAGCAGAAGAGCTGGAATACTGACTTTTTTTTTTATAAAAAAAAGATTTTATTTATTTATTTGACAGAGAGATAGAGAGAGAGCACAAGTAGGCAGAGAAGCAGGCAGAGGCAGAGGGAGAAGCAGACTCCCTGCTGAGCAGGGAGCCCAATGTGGGGCTCAATCCCAGGACCCTGGGACCATGACCTGAGCCGAAGGCAGACGCTTAACAACCGAGCCTCCCCGGCGCCCCGAATATTGACATTTTGATGTGTTTGTATTTATCCACTGCTTTGCAGTTACTTGGCAGTTAATCTTCCTGTTAGGCCAATCCTGCTCTAAATTAGCACCACGGTTCCCATGGCGGCAGGGCAATTTTAATGGAATTTAGGAGAAACTAAGAGCTCTCTAGAGGGAGTATCTATTTGTATCAGTTCCACTTCAGGGAAGGAAATATCAGAAGTAAACTTGACCTGTGAACCTGACCTACAAGCTTCACTTGCTGTAATTCTTTGACCCATTATATACCCAAGATATCTGGAAATATATCAGACAGGATTCAGCCTGTAAACTAAGTTTCTCTACTACAGTGCCTGGCACAGAGCAGGTACTCAACATTTATCAAATGAAAGTAAAAATGAACACAGGAGATAACCTCATGGAGCATTCGGCCACAGTGTATAACCTACCCAACACCAAGGAAGTAAACCAGACCATCTCTAGTGGCCCCTTTCTAAGCAGTACTTGAAAGGTGTAACTAAAGAAAGGGATAAGGGGGATTCCCTGGAGAGAACAGAGGGGAAGAGAAGAACAAACGCAGGGACTATGTAGCTGAGAGAACCAATAATGAGGATAGTAAGACAGTGATGGCAATGTTCTCACTAATGCATACATTTACGTGGATATTTGTCTTTATTTTCAGTTTGCTAGGAGGCTCTATCATCCCGAAAGGTGAAAATACAATTAGGAGGTACCCCTTCGTCACCCCTGTACACAGATACATACACACTTACTCCATTAAAAGTATCCCCTGAAATAAAAGTGTGGGGGGGAAATCAGAAAAGAATTTTTTAAATTCACACATTTTTTTTTTCTTTTTGGTTTTTATCAACCCAGTTATTTTGGGTTGCTATTCACTAAAACCTATAAAATATGTCAGTGTCGGGGCCATATGTTGAAAGTCAACGGGATTCTTCTTCTTCTAGCATTCTCTCTTTTATTGGCAGGTTTTCTTCGTAAGATCTGTCATCTGGAAGAGCTCATTCTGAACAGTTGATGATTCTCCATAGGTTATGTTTTCAGGCTGAATCATAATCTTTTGTAGCCATAATCTGCTGAAATTCTCAGCACATTCATATAATATTTAAAACATTTTGTTTTTCTCAAAATTGAGTATGAGTTTTCCCCCACCTTCACAATTAAACCAATATCAAAATGTCTTGGCAGAATTAGTTATGGGGTGGGGGGGGATATTTAAATTTTAGAACTTAGAACTCCAAATCTACCACAGTTATATAAACTTGGTATTTTATGCATTCTTAACAAAGGTTGTCTGCATCAGCCAAGCAAGCTTACAAATGTTACATTGCGTGACTTGATTCTGATTTACTGTTAAGATTGTTAGAACTTGTATTTTGTGCCCTTGCTACACATGTACATTGTAAATATTGCATAAGAAGATTGGAATGCAATAACCATAAAAATAATTGTGGGCTATTACATAATCAGAAGTCTGTTTCTATTCTTTATTAGGCTAGTCTCATCGTACCAAATAAAATATAGGTTCTGAATAAAAATAGAATCACTTCTAGAATTATATTTCCTTTTATGTTTTCTTTAGATTTAGGATTTTAATTGCTGTAACTGTAGATCGTGTTTCTTTTTTAAAAATGAGTTTAAAAAGTAGGGTTCACTTGAATGATATAAGAACTCATCTATACTATCATTCAACCATTTTATATGTACTGCACACACAGACATATATCAATTTTTACAGTGAAATCTCATTGAGCACATACTGTGTTCAGGGCACTGTGCTATACGACATAGGGAAACGCAGAGGTGACTTAGACTAATTCTGCCCGCAGGAGTTTAAACTTTTACGAACATCGGCCCTTCCCTCCTATTTGCACTGCTCCCAGTCTATCGCTTCACTTCCGGACTAACGCAGTCTCCTTCAGCCTACGCTCCTTGCCTCCCTGGGCCAGTGCCAGTGAAGCCTTCATTGTATCTTGCCTCTGTTTTCAAACTTTACGTGACTCTTGAGCATGTACTAAATGAAGTTCAAGTCCTCTAATGTGGCAATCCCAACTCAACAATCTTGTTCTTCCTTGAACAGGATTCAAACCTGCCCACTCTAGGCCCTTCTCAAACATTCACTCCTCCCAGACATGACAGCAGCATAAAGCCACATATGATGGGTAAGATTTTAACAGAAATTGTAATGTAAAGTATTCCAGATTGAGGGAGACACAAAACCAAGAAAGAGTAAGAAAAGTTCAGGCTAATTTTTTTAGTATGGCTGAAAGGTAAGGTGTTAAGTAAGTAGAGAGACACAAGGATAATGTAATGCTTGTGAGCTTTTAGACCCCAGTATTTATCTTTCTATCTCTTGACCTATTTACCTACTTACCACCTGTGGTGGTTTTAAAATGTGTCCACAAATTCTTTGATTCTCCCGTTTTCAAAAGGAAAGCCTAATTTTCTTTCCCTTAAGTGTGGGCGGGACTTAAGCCACTTCTAATGAAGTGAATAAAAGGAAGTGGCAGTACACGGCCTTCAGACACTAGATCTTAAAAAGCACTGCAAGCTTCCTTCTTACTCATGCTCCCAGACTGCCTGCTCTGGAGGAGGTCAGGTGCCATGTTGTAAGGATACTCAAGCAGCCTACAGAGAGGCCCATGTGATGAGGAATCAAGCCCTCCTGCCAAGAGCCATGGGCATAAGCCATCTTGGATCCTCTAGCTCCAGTTAAACCTTCAGATGACTATAGTCATTGCCAATATCCTGACTGCAGCCACATGAGAAACTCGGAGCTGGAACCTCTCAGCTAAGTCACTCCCAAATTCCTCACCCAGAGAAACTATGACATAATGAATATTTATTGTTTTAAGTCACTAAAAGGTTTTATAGTAATTTATTATGGAGCAGTAGATAACTACTATGCTACCTATCAATAAATGTCTACCAGTAAGAATGTCAGTGGCTTCAGATATAAATATGAATCATTATGACAATATTCCCAAACAGTATAATAAAGAATAAATGGTCTTTCAATTTATGGTATCACTGACATAATTAAAAAGCACAGTGAGGACACAGATCACATCATGTTTATCACATATATATATATGTACCATATATATCCTCAGCATCAAGTACAGTACCTGATTCACAGTAACAATTCAATAAATATTTATTGAATGGATTCCTAAGGGTGGCTCTGAAGGAGATTTTCTTACACTATTACAGCTCTTAGCAAAAGACAAGACTAAGGCAGAGCAAACAGAAAATACAATTCCCTAAAACTCTCTACAATCAATATATTGTTTTTATTTATATTATTTTACCTTTTTATTGAAAAATACAAGTACAGAAACCTTTGCAAAAAATATCTATAGCTTAGTGAATTACTAGAAGACAAACACCCTTGATACAATGCAGAACTTTGCCAGCTACCCCAGAAGCCCCTCCAAACTGGGTATATGTATAGATGTAGTTTCCCTTCCTACACTCGACATCTAAGAAAGGAAAGAATCAGACTACTTAGCCCTACAGAATAGAGAGGAGATTAGATGAGAAGTAGTTTTGAAGGGGATTCCCGTCATGGCAGGACCTCATGAGCAGAGTTCCTAGGACACCAAGAATTGGCTGCCAACCGTAGTAACTCTAGGTGAGAAGCAAGAGCAATACAACCGGATCATGAATGGGAAGACTCTCAATGTGAAGCTATCATCTTTTTTTTCTTTTAACACATGGCATAAAAGAGGTACGGATGGAATGTTTGAGTAAGAGGTGTGATGGGGATGGTAGGTTCAGACCTCAGACTTGTAAACCAGACAGCACACTTGCTTTGTATATTTTAACGTGGGGTTAGCTTTATGTTACACTGCCCAGGTAAGTTAAACTGCTTTGAACTGTTACTGTTTAATAATGAAACATCTGATAGTGTGCTAATGAGGTAAATAAATTAACTTGAACTCTGAGTTATGTGCCATCACATACAAATTTTTTACTGCAATTATGGATTGCCCGGGTGTCCGAGAATAAAACCTCAAGCCTCATTCATGTTAATTCTCAGCATATGGGTTTATGACAACTTGCTAAGATGGATCAACTATCAACTCAACATCAGAGTATTGTAATCATTCAAAAGAATGATTCTGAAATACAGAAGAGCCTCTTGTTGATTTACAGTTTTTTGCAACATCGCTTACAGCAACTAAAAATGACTGAATTATTCTAAACTTATTATGAGAACTTGCTTAACTTTATTCAGGGTGGAAAACAGACCTCGGCCTTAACAGAGCTCATAAATCCTGCTCTTTAATGACGTAAGTGTTTAGAGATGCTAATAAAGTTTCCTGGACATGCTACAGTGTATTTCAAATGAAACAAGGTTAGATTACTCCACCAGTCTACAAGGCAGCATGGATGTGGCCATAAGATATGCAGGACTGAAGTCGGTTCCACTTACTGCCAAGTGACTTGCTGAAATCACTTTTTAGAAAGGAGTGGAGATAGAATGTGTTGAAAGGACTACTATGCATTCCCACCAAAAAGTTCCTATCAAAAAAGAAGTATTTTCATAATTTCATTATATCAGAAGCTAGAAAGAACTATGTTGGGCATTGCATGTGTAAGAGTAAAGTTCCATCCTTTTCCCCAGAGCAAAGGGTCTGCTCTACACCTTGTTTTCATGGCAGTCTCTTGTGGTGGAAAGCAGATGAGCTTTTGAGTAAGACAAACCTGGACTGAAACTTGTGCCCTGCAGTCTGCAATTAAGATAACCCTGGGTAACCCATTTAACTTCTCTCAGCTTGTTTCTTCACCAAAAAAAAAAAGGGGGGGGATAATAAAAATGCCTTCCTAGTTATAAATGATAAAAACCCAAAATCATACTCACTTAAGCTAAAAAGCTTATTTACTGGAAAACTATGAGGGAAGCTCAAACCCCAAAGGACAGATGATAGTGGGAGTTAAAGCCAAGACAGCTCCTCAAAGTTCAAGGACTAAAACCAAAACCTCACCACTGACAGTATTCTTTCTCTCTAAATCCCTATCTCTCATCTTTACTTCTTTTACTGTGTCAGCTTTCCTTGCTCCCTCTGAGTAGAGCTGCACTCTCTGATACGGTAGCCATTAACCAAATGTGGCTGTGGAGCATTTCAAATAGGAAAAGTCTAAATTGAGAGGTGGTACAGAGTAAAATACATACCAGATTTCAAAAACTTAGCACCAAAATACACACACACACATCTAATATTAATAATTTTAATTTTGATTACCTGTTGAAATATTCTGAATATAAGTTAAATAAAACACATTATTAAAACTAATTTCACCTGTTTCTTCTTAGTTCTTTTAAAGTAACTACTAGAAATCACATGTGGCTCACATCATCTCTCTCCTGAGCAGTGCTGATCTAGAAGCTTTCTCACATGGTGAGGAACATAGCTGCCTACAGTTATGGACTCAGTTCAACCCAGCCTACAAACATCACAACACAGAAAAAGTTCTTCTCTTCCTACTTCAGTTTTCAAATATTTTAGAGAAGACTCCGACTGGGCCATGATGTACTTCCCTGCCAGGCAGAAGACGAACTGTAATGTACAGCCCTACTGGAATCACAGGGAGGGAACCGGGAAAAGAAGATGAATATGGAATACTATTACAAGAAGAAGGGAAAGAGAGATGCCAGGCAGACAACAACAGATATCCACTATGCCACCTTGTATAAACTTATGTATAACTGCCCCGTCAGTGGCAACATTCTCACCAAAATCCCTCTCTAAATGCTAGCTGTAACATTAAACCACATACTCTTTGAATAAATAGGTGGCTCTGAGTCATAACAGAAAATGGCAAATGTACAAAATGGGATAAGCACTCTGGATCTCTACATTTGAATATTCACCAAATGTACCTAAACCGACCACAGTTTTTGCTAAACCCTAGAAGCTGGCAGCTTATGAGTAGAATTGATTTTAAAGAGCAATTTGTAATGACCTCAGGTTTACTCTACATTAGTATGAGCTGATAACACTTTTTTAGTACAATTATCATGACTGATAATGCAGAAGTTTTATGAAACACGTTTACATTATGCTATGAATCCAGTAGGAAATACAACAGGCTATAAAGCCGATAGCAGCAGTCCTCAAATATTTTGGCCTCAGGACCCTCTTTTCACAAGCATCAAGAACTCCAAAGAGCTCTTGTTTATGTGGGTTATCTATTTTGATATTTAGTATGTCAGAATTTGAAACAGAGATTAAAAAAAAACAGCTTTATTGCAGTTTTATGTTTTTTTCTAGAAATTTTGTAATTTTAGATTTTACATTTAAGTTGATCCATTTGGAGTTAAATTTTATATGGTTCAAAGGTATGGACTGAAGTTCCTTTTTGGTAATAGATGTTCAATTGTTCTAGCACCATTTGTTGGAAAAATCTTTTTCTTCTGAATCATCTTTCTACACTTGTCAAAAATCAGTTGTCTATGCATGTGTGAGTCTATTTCTGGATACTCTACTCTGTTACATTGATCTATACTGATCTATTTGTCTTTTTAAAACCATTACCACACTGTCTTAATTACTGCAGCTTTTGCATAAGTCTTGAAATCAAGCAGTGTAAGTCTTCCAATTTTGTTCCTCTTTTTCAAAATTGTTTTGGCTATTCTAGGCCCTTCCTATTTCTAAAATTTTAGAATCAGATTGTATAAAAAAAAAAAAAAAAAGCTGGCTAGGTTTTGACCTGCTAGGATTGGGTCAGATCTATAAATCCATTTTGGAAGAACTGATACCTTACAAGGTTTGAGCCTTCTAATATATGAACATGACATATCTATTAGTTAAGGTCTTCTTTAGTTTCTCTCAGCAAGGCTTTATAGATTGGGTTCTTTTAAAAAGATGGCACTTCTTTTATTTCAAGCTTTTATTTAAATTCTAGTTAGTTAACATATATGGTAAAATTGGTTTCAGGAGTATATTTTAATGATTCATCACTTATATACAACACCCAGTGCTCACCACCACAAGTGCCTTCCTTAATACCCATCACCCATTTGGCCCACCCACCACCCACCTCCCTCCATCAACCCTCAGTTTGTTCTTCATAGTTAAGAGTCTCTTACGGTTTGCTTCCCTCCCGCTCTCTTTTATTTTTTTCCTTCCCCTACATTCATCTGTTTTGTTTCTTAAATCCCACATATGAGTGAAATCATGTGGTATTTGTCTTCCTCTGACTGACTTCGCATATAGGTCTTTCATACCTTTTGTTCATTTATCCCTAAGTATTTCCTATTTTTGATATTATAAAATATTTTTTAAAATTCCAATTTCAAATTATTTGTTGTTAGCATATAAAAATACAATTGAGTTTTTATATATTGATCGTGTATCCTGCAACATTAAAAAATTCTCTTATTGGGGCACTGGGTGGCTCAACTCGTTAAGTGTCTGCCTTCAGCTCAGCTCATGATCCCCGGACCCTGGGACTGAGCCATGCATTGGGCTCCCTGCTCAGCGGGGAGCCTGCTTCTCCCTCTCCCTTTGCCCCTCCCCCTGCTTGTGCTCTCTCCTGTGCACTCTCTCTAGAATAAAAAGTTTTTTTAAAATTTACTTATTATTCACTACAGCTTTTCTGTAGATTTCTTGGGCTTTTCTATATAAATAATCATACCGCCTGTGAATAAAAACATTTTTGCTTCTTCCTTTCTATTCTGAGTGCCTTTTATTTCTTATTCTTGTCTTACTGCACTGGCCAGAACCTCTGGTATTGAACAGGATTGATGAAAGTAAACATCTACTAACCTACCAGCTATTAACCTTAGGGAGAAAGCATCTGATCCTTCATCATTAATTACGCCACTAGCCATAGGATTTTCACAGATGCACTTAATAAGACTGAGGAGTCCCTTTCCAATTCTAGTTTACTGAGAGTTTTTATCAAGTGTCAAATGTTTTTCTGTGTCAGTTAAGATGATCATGTGATCTTTCTTTTTAGTTTGTTAATATGGTGAATCAAACTGATTTTTAATATTGTCTACCTTCCGTCCCTGGGATAAACCCCACTTCATCATGATGTATCATCCTTTTATTTTTATTTATTTATTTTTTAAAGATTTTATTTTTATTTGACAGAGAAAGACACAGCGAGAGAGGGAACACAAGCAGGGGGAGTGGGAGAGGGAGAAGCAGGCTTCCCGTTGAGCAGGGAGCCCAATGCGGGGCTCGATCCCAGGACCCCGGGACCATGACCTGAGCCGAAGGCAGACGCTTAACAACTGAACCACCCAGGTGCCCCTATCCATTTCTTCTTGAACACACTTTGGTAAAACTGAGAAATTTCTAAAATATGAGGATGCACAAGCAAACATGCTATTGGCCATCAGAGTGATGATGACATACTAACATACCATGTAGCCTCTGGAAAACTCCACTATTCGCTCATAAAGTAAAAAATTCTCAATTCAATTTTGAAAATAATTTTTACTTCATGGACCCTCTGAAAGGGTCTGGGAGATACCAGAGTGCCAAGACCAGAGGCTCTGCGAAGCTCTGGTCTATGGAACAGAGATTAAGAATACCATCAGTATTCCGGGATTTTATGTTGAAGTGCATGAAGTATCCACATATTGAACAGACATTTGGGGCACTGTAGACTACTTTCAGAGTTAGCACAAAGCTTGAAAAACCTAAATCATCATCTTATCCTGCTTCAAGGGAGCCAAAACGTTTTATAAGCAACCCTGGCACAGAGAATGACCCCAACCTTATTTCTAGGTGTCACCCCTTCCAATAACATGGTCAGAATGTAAAAACAAAGCCACAGCAAATGGACTCAAGAAAGGAAATGGGTCCTCAAAAAATGGGAGAAAGAGGATGGGAATCACTGTGACATTATTTTATCATGAAACTACATCAAAATAGAAGTATGCTGTTAAAATGTGTTCAAAATATATTATAAAAGAAAAAAAAAAAAACCCTGTCTTCCAGTTCTATATTAAATCTCATTCTGATCAAGGGCTGCAGGTTCCTTGTCCAACTGCAGATACTGGGAATACATTTATAATGAGAAAAAGGGGAGAAGAACACTGGGTAACAGTGAATACAAAACCTGGCTCAGCAAAAAAAACAAAACCGAGAAACCCCAAGGATACCTCCAAGACTGCTGGGTCTCAGGACAGGGGGGTAACGGCAGCCAGGGGCCACAGAAGACAGAGCGGGGGTCAGGGCAAGGCTTCTCAAACTACCCACAGCGAAAGAGCACTTACTGTTGGTTTTGTTTTATTTTTCCTAATCCTTCCCAGACTGATGGCTTCATACAAAACACTCAAAATGAGTTATTAGGACAAGAAAATATTTTAAGACATCAAAATGCAAACCCAGTATTTTTATCATTACAAGACAACAGATATATGATTATCCTGTCAAACTGCTTTAAATGTTTCTAAAGACTCTCAATTCTGTACTTCTCATTAACTGAGAGACACTTTGGGTAGCACTGACTGGAAGGTCCAGACTGCACCCTTTCCTCCCCCTCATTTTCCCAGGTCGATCATTGAGCTAGATGAGCAAGCACTTCAGGTACACATGTGAAAACTTCAGCAAGTCTGAAACATGGGTCACCTGGAGCTTTAATACTCAGTTTCAAATCCTTTGAACCCTACCAGCCCCTTTTCCCACTCATGTTATATATTGTTTCCTGGTACATTTCTCTTCCTAAATACAATCCTAATCACAGTACTACTAAAAACAACCATTAAACTCCTTAGCTGAATATTTAGGGCTCTATCTGTATCACTGTCTCTTTAAAATGCCTTTCCTTACTTATCTCCCATGACTTTGGACACATATTCTATGACTTAGACAAACTGGACTGCTCTGTTTTTCTCCAAATGTGCTACTGTTGTGAGCTGAAATCATGCTCGTTCTTTGTCTCTAGCTTCTATCAATACCAGCAATCTTTCAGGGCCCATCCCAAATGTTACCTCTTTCCTAATCAGATGTAATCTCTTACCAACCCACTAAAAGATCTTTGTACTTCTCTTGTAGTACTAAAATCATCATGAATTGCATTACTGTTGTCTATGAAGTCATCTTATGCCCCTAACCAGATTTTACTTTTATTTTGAAGTATAAGGCTGCTGATTGAGGAAAATGGATTCATGAGAACAGGTGACAGCGATAAACTGACCTCCTTCAGGTGCCAAGTGGTGCCTTTATGATGTGCATAGAGAAAAAAACCATCATAGAGAAAAGCAACTGCAGACTTAAAAATGGTCACCTGTAATGATCACATCCTATAATCCCCGTGCTACTTGGTTCCGATGTGGTTAAAGGTAACAATACCTCCCCCATACACAGGCAAATTCAAAAAGATATGATGGAATTAGTCTATACTTTGCCTTAAAAAAAAAAAACTGCATAAAACAGGATTAACAAAACAAGGAGCTCTGGGGTTTTACAAACTCGATCAATACTAACTAATGGTGAAGAGTTCTAATGCAACACTGACCTGATCAATTCTATCTGAAGTTTTGTGCTTATTTCTGGGCATCACAGTTTAAGGGAGATGCTGGCAATCTGGAACATTCCCTGAAGAGAAGCATGAGGATAGAGAAGGATTTAAAACTTATAACATATAATGAAAGTGTAAAGGATTAAGAATGCCTAGCCTATAAAAGAAGAGACTCTCTAGTTGAAAATACAAGTGATTCTATTACAACATGATATATTCATTCCTTTAAAAATCCTGCATTCTAGTAAATTACATATTAAGAATAAGAGGTTGATGAGAAAAATATGGTAAGGCTAGACCTTACCTTACAGTTGCCTGTATAACTTTGTAACCATAGCATTAACAAAAACCAAACTCCAGTTAAAAATATTGACATACTTAAAATATCATGCCATATTCCTAATGAATAAAGAATTATTATTACAGTAAATATAAGATCCCTGAAAATGCAAAGATAACTTAATGAAAGGGACTACAAGGAAAGGTTGGAATGCTGAGTTATAGGAAAGAGTGGGGGGGACATCATCACAAGCTACAGTAGAGAGCAAGTTTGGGACAAAATGTAATGATGCCAGAGAGGGATAGCTGTGGCTCCCTGTCTTGAGTTGGCTTCCTTTCACAAAGATCAGGAGAAACCATGCAATAAATACTTAAATACAAGGTGTATGGCAAAACTGAGCCAAGTGGAAGGATATGGCGTGAATGGACCTTGTGTGCAACACCACAGCCCTCCACTCCTTGCTGTGTTCATCTGGCTTAGCGTACTTGGGATTCAGCTGCTGTTATTTAGTGGTCAGAATATGAACGTGATGGGAAAAATCAACTATAAACCATGCAACTTTTGTATTATACTGACATGCTTCCATTACCAATCATGTATGAACTGATTCATGGTATTAAAGCTCTGTAGCAGAACAGACTGTACTTGAAGATTTTCACCACATATGGGGCTATTGATAATCATTTGAGATACACATATATTCTAA
Organism: Callorhinus ursinus; assembly: GCF_003265705.2. Lineage (NCBI taxonomy): Eukaryota > Metazoa > Chordata > Mammalia > Carnivora > Otariidae > Callorhinus > Callorhinus ursinus. The sequence goes on along the minus strand of NW_027397072.1, from coordinate 23,040,540 downwards.
AATTCTAAGTTAGAAAACAAAAATATAAGCACACCATAAAAAATAAAGGCAAAATAAAACTATAAAAGAACACCCAAAAAGAAAGGAAGTTCACAGAAGCCACCTGTGATTGTTCTTCATTTTTAGTAGGAAAATATACTATTGTCAGAATTACCACAAATTATATCTGGAACTCTGCGGCAAGAGTAAATTTGGGTTTTGAATTCTAGATGGGGAATATCAGGAGACAGGAAAAGAGAAGCAACAAATATAATTTATCTTACTTCCAGTGGAATACTTATTTTCTTCCTAGTCCACAATAAATTCAATACTTTGCAATACAAATTAAATGACTCAATAAAATCAAAACGATTTCTATTCTGCATCTACTCCAAGCTCAGACATACATTAAATACCATCATATTCATTATCTTGTTAATATTCCCAAATAGCCTGACCATGCTTTAGCAGGGACTCTGAGACTTGGAAGAGAGGTTAGTAAATTATATGTTACGAACAGATTATTTAAAAATAAAAGAAGATGGAATAAAGGAAGAAAACAAGGCAGGAAAGGCAACAAGGAGGAAGGAAAAGAGGGAGGGAGTCTTCAATCATGTTGAGGATACTAAAAAATATAAACTGAGACCACAGTATTAAAAACCACTCATCCTCACTTATCTTTCCATGATGTCCCCAGCACTTTGTGAAGAAATATTCCCCTCCATAGTCTAGAAAATGGATTGGCAAACAACTACCAACAGGCCAAATCCAGCCCAGTGCCTGTTTTTGAAAATAAAGTTTTATTGGAACCCAGCCACACTCATTCATTCACATATTGTCTGTAGCTGCTTTCATGCTGTGACAGCAGAAATGAGTAGTTGTGAAAGAGACCATATGGCCTGCAAGCCTAAAATTTTACTATCTTGCCCTTTAGAGAAGATGTTTGGGGCCCCTCATTTAGAGTGTATTTTTCTCTAAGCCCTGCTTCTCTCTCTCGAGGAGGGAGATACAACAAGGACAATGAACTAAAGCAGCCAGGAGTCCCCTACTTCAGGAAAGAAGAAAGGGAAGTTCCCTGCAGAGTAAGTTTTCAGACCATCTCACTACTTCCTTCGTAAGTCTCAAATGCTAAATTTGGCTCAAGGTTCGCAATGATAAATCTGACTTCTTTCGAGAATACACAGCACCCTACTTTGACAGCACTTTCTTCCAGGTACGCACTCCCCCTTTTATGAAAGTATGCCCACTCCTACTTCACTAGACAGAAACTATTTCCTTTGAGATAAGATGAGGGTTCCCTGTGAATTCTTTATGGTCTTTCAAGCACCAGACAACTGTTTTGCTTTAAAACCAGATTTCACAAGAATGAGTTAAAGCAATCTTTATTTCTAAAAGCACGACTTTTTTTTGGATCCAAAAAATTCCCTAAACTAAAAGGTCTCAAATTCTGAGGCATCATTTAATCTGTAGTTTAGAGAAAAATCTTTGTGAGGTCAGTCTTTGAATTTATAGTCATTTATCAGGATCAGAAAGCTTTTTAATGTTTGCTATCTTATGCGTGCTGAGAAACGACTATAATCAATATATATCACCCTAACTAGCTGGCTGGATGTCAAATAAAGAGAATATTTCGGGGAGATTATCAGTTTCCTTCCTTGCAAATGTGTAAAACTAAATGGACTTTCAAACAATTCCAAATAATAAAGGACAATGCAAGAACTCATCAAAAAAAAAATACCAGGGAAATTAATCAGCCTAATTCTCTTTTTCTGGGTGCACAGAATGCAAAATCTTCCCCTGTTCCTAAGGGAAGGTGACAAGAATGAGAAATTTCAAAACTGCAAATTTACTAAAACTCAATCTTTGATGACAAGTGACAAAATGTGACTGTCACACACACACTTTTCCGACACTCACGTCATTACCTATTTTCCCTGACTATATGAAAGAACCAGAGCACCACCTATAATGGGTTTCCCCAGCAACATTCCCTTTAAACTTTTCAAAGACAGAACACCAGTAAGATTATCATATTCAAGTCCATTGTGAATTAAAGCTATTTCTTGAAAAGCCTTTTCTAGGACTGTTTTGGCCAGTATGCTATCATTTCCGTTGTTCTTAACAATTTCATTTAATCATTTCAGTTTTTCAAGTTTCCATCCCATTTCCACAACTCATTTTGTCATATACCCACTGAGTATATTTCCTCCTCACCTACGTTCTCATGAAGACCAACAATCTGGTCTCTCCCTGACCATAACACTGAAATGTTTCTTATTCTCACCATCCCTATGGCTCCAGCCAAATCAAATGCTCCCCCCCACCCCACCCCTGGGTCTTTTCTTGTTCATTCAATGGCATTTGAGCATTGCCTCCTTCAATAACATTTTAAAATCTTTGGCTTACACAACTCTGAGCTCCTGACGTCCTTCCACCTAGATGACAGCTCTCTTCCACTGGGTCCTCCAAGTTCAGGCCTTGGCTCTCCCATAGTTGTATTATTACACTTACTTCCTCACTTTGGTTTCATGATTCCCTTCTTCTCCACTTTGATCACTTAGCTCCATTCTAGTCCCAGCTGCCAATAATTAAGACTAGATATTCTGTTAACAGCTCTAAATAAATACTTAATGGTCTTGGGCAAGTAACTGGAACTTCTTTGGGCTTCACTATATTCTTATGTTAGTTAAGTAAATTCTCTGGAAAAGATTAAAGAGTAAGGGTTTCAGAGCTGTGAGGGGGAACGTAAGCAAAGTGACAGCACTGGGGATTCTCACAGTACTGGCAGGACAGTGAGGAGAGCTGCCCATTTTAGATTACCAGCACAGGTTGGGGAACAGTATAAATAGCGCTGCATGGATGGGTAGGCTCTGGAAGCAGGATCCAAGAAGAAACCATTATTAGTTTCAAGAGAAGATTAAAGGAGACTACTCTAGCAGTATAATATCGCAGAGAAATTGGACAAGGGAGGGTGTGAAGCCAAAGAAATGAAATAGGAAGCTATTACCATGATAATCCAGGTGTAAAGAGATTAAGACTACCTGTTTAACGAAGTCTGAAATCATTCTTCAAGCACTCAAGATCTTTCAAACTCATCTTTCCAGATTTCTCTCTCATTACTCTCTGTAAGAAATTTCTCTTCCAGTCTAGGTTACTCCCTGCGCCCTAAATCAAGTACGCCCACAGTCCCACCAGGAATGACTTGATCAGCCACACCTTAGCTGTCCTTCTTCCCTTTCCAGTCTTTAGAACCTATGCCTCTTCAGGGGTCTAGTTTATGCCTAAACTTGGTCACAAAGCTTCTCTAACCATTCCAATCCATAACAATCTACATTTTTAAAGGCCTACAACTATCCTTGAATTCCTTTTTTTTTTTTGCTTGTCTAATCCTCAACAGATTGCAGTATCACTTTAAATCGCAATCAATCCTTCAAAATCAATACTTATCTATTTAAAACTTCCGCACAGTAGTAATGCACTGAAGAACCACGTCCAGCCAATATGGTCAGGGTCAGGGTCGGGCTCAGGGTCAAGGTTAGAGGATGGATGGATGGATGGATGGATGGATACATACATACACACATACATACAAAGGCAGACAGACAGATAGGAAGGATGAAAACAAGCCTGTTCTGTACACTCTGTTGCAGTTGTAAACAGCTAAGGATACTGGGGCAGGGGGAAGGGGGGTTCTGGAGCTACCTCAGTTCAAGGTTCTCCTTCTGTCACCCACTGGGTCACACTAAGATCCCCCTTAACATCACTCTACAATATAAGTCAAGGAAAGAGAAGAAGGGCCTGGATCCCATCTCTGCCCCACTCACTAACTTCTCAGCCTCTAACAGCTTCAGCGTCATCCCCACTTCCGAGTCCGCCTGACCTCCTCACTTCAGTTAAAACAAAAGGACTCGTGTATTAACACAATTAACTCTCCTACAGTGGCAGAGAGTTTCACCCATCTCCGGCCATCTTTGACAGAGAATTCACCTGATTCGGTGACATCCATGTCACCCTCCTCCTTTGTCCTCCTCACTCTAGGGCTTCACGGAGCACATCAACATGTCGCCTCTGAAAAACCCTCCAGACAGATTTGCCTTGGAACACAGACCACTGCAGCTCTCACTTGAGCGTCCTTCCTCAATCTCATTTATTCTTTCTACTTCAGGACAGATCTCAGGAGCCCTAGCTTCCTGTTCTAGATTCTAATCTAGCAATACAGAGTGTTTCCGGCTGCGGTGTGGTGTGCTGGAAAGACCACTGACTTTAGAGCCAAGGAATCTATCTCCAAATCCCAGTTCCACAAATCACTACCTGGATCACTTACATAATGGTGCCTCCAGAGTCCTTATCTATTTAAAAACATGGAGGGAGGGACGCCTGGATGGCTCATTCGTTAAGTGTCTGCCTTCAGCTCAGGTCATGATCCCAAGGTCCTGGGATCGAGCCCCGCATTGGACTCCCTGCTCCGCGGGAAGCCTGCTTCTCCCTCTCCCACTCCCCCTGCTTGTGTTCCCTCTCTCGCGGTCTCTCTCTCTCTCTCTCTGTCAAATAAATAAAATAAAATCTTCAAAATAAAATAAAATAAAAATAAAAACATGGAGGGGAAAAAAATGACTTCGCAGAGCTGTTGAGAATATTAAAGGAGATAATGTATACACAGCACCTAGTCTGATTCCTACAAACAGTATATATTCAATACCAATAGTTCTTTTCCTCACTCCCAGCCTTCTAAGCTTAGCACTGCCAGCCCATTAATAAATGAGGCTGGAGGCATGAAAGTGGGGTGCAGTCATGCCATCACCGTGCCAATAAATCCATTTACATCTGAGTTTATTGAGCCAAAGTGGAAATCCATAGCTTCTACTTAGAGCAGCAGTTCTTAACCTTGGGTGCACATTAAAACTACCTGCGGGATTTTTAAAATATAAGAATATTTGGGTTTTACTGCCAAAGATTCTAGTTCCATTGACCTGAGGTAGGGCCAGGGTATCAGTGCAGCCCACCATAAGAACCACTGATTAAAATTAACTGGCATCATCCAGAGTTAAATGGAACCCACGCGCCCTTGGCACTTGTGGCCCACTGCTACAAGGTCCCCCCAGACTAGACCATGCAGAAGAGATGCAATCTCCCCAAATTCACTTTGGTTCCATAGATTCCTAAAATAATCTCAGGGAACCAAGCCACTTCATATGGATCTCTATCACTTAATATGACAGCAATCAAGGTGGAAAATTATCCAATAAATATGTAATAGAATTCTGGGACATCATACTTCCCAAAGGAAAACACAATACACACACTGCACCTCAGGAAATAATTTTAAAATATACTTTCTATGCCCTAAAATACCCGAAAATCTAGGCCTAAACTGCTTTCTGCATGAGATTATACATTAGTTATCTTTCTCTTAGTGGTTCCAGTCATGAATTCACCAGCCTTATGAACAGAATGTGTATGTGATGGTTAACTTTGTTTCAACTTGTCAGGGCTAAGCAATGCCCAGATAGCTGGTAAAACATGATCTCTGGTTGTTCCTTTGAGGGTATTTCAGGAAGAGATTAGTATTTGAATCAGCAGACTGAGTAAAGAAAAGCCACCCTCACTAATGGAGGTGGGCATCATCCATTCCTTCAGGACACAAACAGAACAAAAGGCTAAGGAAGAATTCGCCCCCCCCCACCCCAACCAGCCTGCCTGCCTGTCTCTCCTCCACCCCCCTCCTCCTGCTCTCCTCCTTTCCCCTTTCCCTTCCCCTCCCTTGAGGCAGAAAGTCCCTTTTCTCTGCCTTTGAACAGCAGAACTCCTGATTCTCTCGCCTTCACACTCCATGACTTACACCACAGCCTCCTCTCCTCCCCTGGTTCTCAGGCCTGTCCCGGTTCTCTAGCATGCGGATGGCACACTATGGGCTTCTCGGCCACCATAACCTCGGGAACCAATTTTGTAAGAAATCTCCTTTTACATATATTCAATGTTTTCTGTTTCTCCGGAGAACACTGACAAATACAGAATGGTTCCCTAGTTCAGAATCAGCGTCTGCACATCTGAAGGCAAAATGCAGTGTCAATCCATCCACTGCTCTCATAGCCCAACAATCAATGACCGCCCTGTGCTCTGGGGAGTTGTATCTACCTGAGATATTCTTCAGAACACCCTTGTGCAGCCCACCTGGCTACCAGGCTGCCATGATCACCACACAGAGGCATTCTGTTTGGCCAGAAGTAGTTTAAAAAAATATGCATCCACTGCCATCACTTAAAAAGCAGCCATTTTTTCATATGATAAAAGCCCTGAGATTCCTGGCTCCCTCTAATAACATCTGCGTATCTGGCACCATAGGGCCCTTTCACGTGGCCACAACTGTGTAGGTGCAGAGCAACCACTGCTCTAGCTGAAACTCACGCCTGCTGGCTCCCTGCAGCTCTCCCCGTCTCCTACAGTAGTTCAGCCAGCCAGACTCCCTCCTTCTCAGGGCCCACCTGGCCCCGTGAGCACCTGGGGTTGCTAACATCCACGTGACCGGGGAGGCAGCTCCTATGCAGGATAACCTCAGCACACAAGTCGCCTTAGAGGTTCTCCTCCAGGTTAATGACCTTCGTAGACCATGTATGATTCCACTCTGGGTAGCTCCCTGAGACCCTCTGCCTGTCCTGGGCCCCTGAACCTATTCTGAGAACCTGACCTTAATTCCTGCTTTCTGCGTCTGTTTGACACAGGCACCTGTGTGCCACCACCTGAGTGTGCCCTGCCTGATCAGTCTAGCCATGGTGGCTTCTGAAGAAGGCTGGGAAGGCTGAGAGCCTCTTCTCCTGACACAGACGGCCAACTTCAGCTTCTTCACCTTCAATTCATTTCCATACTGTGTTATGATTCAGATGCCACAGTGGGACTAAACTGCAGCAAGCAGTCCTTCAAATTGTGTGAAGTTAAACGATGCCAAGAAGATTCCTATGGAAACTAGAAGCCCAAGTATTTCAGCAAACTGGTTATGGTCCTACCTCTGGACTGGGCTAGGGCACCATGGTACCAAGTGTAGGGACACTCCCAGCAACTACTTAGACTACTGCTATAAAATGAATTTTTAGGGGTGCCTGGGTGGCTCAGTGGGTTGAGTGTCTGCCTTCGGCTCAGGTCATGATCCCAGTGTCCTGGGATTGAGACCCACATCAGGCTCCCTGCTCAGCAGGTAGCCTGCTTCTCCCTCTGCCCCTCCCCCTGCTTCTGCTTATGCTCTCTCTCTGAAATAAATAAAATCTTAAAAATAAAATTAATTTTTAGTGTCCCCCCAAAATGTGTATGATGATGCTTAATCCCCAAGGTGACAGTATTTGGAGAAGGGGCCTTTGGGAAGTAATCAGGTCACATGACTGGAGCCCTCATGACGGGACTAGCAGATCTTACAAGAAGAGACTTGAGAGAGAAGCTCTCTCTCTTGGCCACTTGAGGATACAGTGGGGAGACGGCTGTCTACAAGCTAAGAAGCAGGCCCTCACCAGACAATGGATCTGCTGGTGACTTGATCTTAGGCCTTCCAGCTTCCAGAAATGGGAGAAATAAATATGTGTTGTTTAAGCCACCCAGTCTATGGTGTTTTTGTTAGAGCAGCCTGAATGAACTAAGACAACTATATGAACAATTACGGTCTTAACAAACAAACAAAAGTCAGCACTGATATTTTGTAAAGGTTATGTTTGTCACATCCACTATCAGCAGGAAATGATTACTATTTAGCCCTGTAGTGCAGTGAGATACTGCCATTTTCCTAGATATTTCTGTATGGGATGCTGAGGGGGGTCCTAACTATAAAATTTTAACTTGACTATATTTTGAATAAACAGGCTCATTATTTTAAGAGGCTACTTCACACACATACCATGTTTACAAGTAAGCTTCTCCTCTCCCCCAAACACTATATTCTGAGTTTCTGAGTACTTCTTGCTCAGATGATAAAAAATTTTAGTAGACAACTAGAACTTTTCCTTAGTTATCTCACCATGGAATATGCTTTTCCTGAAGAAAAATAAAATGCTTTTCCTGCATCACATACTCAGGTTTAATAATTCTCAGAATAAGAGTAAAGACAAGAATATATATAAGTCAATTTTCACCCCATCCTGAAGAAAATCAAGGGCAGCATCTTCTAATGACATATGAGTCAGCCTCATGACTAGTTCTTTAAGAAAAAACATAACAGGAATAAACAATCTTTCTCTGGTTTAGTAACTGTAGTGAATCTTACACTTTTGTCACTTCAGTAATCCCCCCTTTATTCTGGGGACCACAACTTCTCAACATAAACCTACCAGTTGAGAAGTTCAAGGGTGCGGACCTGGCCCAAGTGGGACAGACCCAGGAAAGCTGATCTATGCCTATCTGTAGACTATCCAACATGGGATCCGTTTCCTGCTATATGGACTATGGAAGTAGAGGATTTGAGCTACATGTCCCATTTCATTTATAGTAGTTTGTGCTGGATTTCCACCACCCACAAATAAAGAATCCTAACTAATACAGAAGTTTTGGTTTTTTTACTGAGTTCTTATGTAAATGATTTATCTAACCCACTGACTTAGCTCATCCAAGAATAAAATTTAGACACTGAAGTCAGGACTCATTTTCAGAATAAATTCACTCTATTCCACGTAAGAACCATATATGCCTGAAGCATAATATTAAGTAAAATCATATCACTGAATATTTAATGGCTTTTTCATTCTAACATCAAAAAATTCTATTAGTGGATAAAAGACGTATGCTTGGAAATATAAACTTGTAAGTGGATGATGGCTTCATGATGGCATAATGAAATCTCACTGCAGCAAATCAGGATGCAGTCAAACTCCATGCTATTCCAATACTTAAAAGGTCTACTTCACCTTTCATTTCTTGGGGATGGCAACGTAAAACTACACTGATGCTGGTGAACAGTAGCCTCATCCTACGAATCTGAAGAGTTTATTTTGGGACTGAGACTACCGATAGCATCCTGATAATCAGATTAGGAGCATCCAAATGCTAATAATATGTAAATCAGTTCCTAATGCAAACTGAGTTTTCAAAGTGGTATAGCCAAATGTTCCACGGTTATGATACAACTTTAGGAACTCAGATCTTAAAACTTTCAACAGGTATTCTGGATTCCTTCTGGGACGCAGGTATTTTTTTCCCGGTTGTTTTGTGCTACACAAGAGTTTCTTGCTTTTTGTTTGTTTGCCTTGTTGCTTTACTCTCTTTGCACAGACTAAAAGTCCAGAAAGACATCAGTGCCGCAATGTAGGCATTTCATCTATAGTAGAAAGGTCATCTCATCGTACTTTGGGGGGTGCAGGGGGAACACTTTCCCATTGTGCCAAATAGGCTCCACTTTTTCCTGTCTGACCGGCAAGGAAAGTAAGGACATAATAAAAAAAGGTAGAACTCTTAGAACAGAAAATATGGAAATTTGATTTTGAAGAGAAAAAAATTAGATTAGAATCCAAGAAGGCTTTTTTTTCCTTTGACCTTCAAGAACATGAGCAGAGGCAACGTTAGGTTCAAATAAGACAACCATTCAAACTGATAAGGCCCAACGAATCAAAACAATGATACTGTAACTGTAAATTTATGGATTAAAGTGATTATATAAATAATATACTCTTACATACTACTGAATTTGGTTTTAAATGAGCTGAAATCGAGTTTTAACTGGAATTTACGGAGGTCACTGCGTCTGTGAGCTAAGAGTTACCAAGGAGACTGCTTGCCACTCTAAGAGAGCATAATAATTGCTAAAACCAAATTAACTGTGCTTGGTAATCACAGATCTCATATGTATATTTACCACAACATGAGTGTGGAGAAACTAATATAAATTGCTGACTTCCATTCTCACTTGGACTTCATAACCCTTGGATATGGAGTGGAAAACTAGTCAACTGGAAACTAAAAATGAAAGTTTAATGAGGCACAAAAATCCCATGTTTTACTTAGGGAAAAAGAAAATAATTTCCCCACCTTGAGTGGAATGTATAAAAAAAAGTGTTCCTTAATCTTTTCTATAGTCCATAGTTTATATTCCACCAGACCATACTTCTAATCATTATCAAGATTAATATCTAATATTACGTGTGACTACTATAATATACAGGAAAACTTGTACGAGGTTTCTATCTTCTCTCTAGACTGTTCTAAATACCATTAACTCTCTGAACAACATCAAATTAGGAAGGCAGAAATTTTTCTTACATTAGACTAAAGCTATATAACTACAGATTGAAATATGGGGCTGAGGACAGCTACCATCTTAAATTGCAACCAAAATCCTCATTTGTGATGAATCTAGGCCTCATGTTAAGACTTTCTGTTCAGAACCTGCTCCCTGGTCCACGTGGTTTCCTTTACACTAACTGTAGCCTAGTCACTTGGATTCTGCCTCTTCTGTACAAAGCATCTGTAGACCTTGCCCCAAGGTGGTTGCTCTCCCAGCCACACCTTGCCTGCATCACTTTTTAAACAATGCCATATACACTGGTCTAAAGAGAGTCTCGACAGCCCAGCTATGAAGGTGCCTGAGATGAACTGCTGACATAAATAAGGAAAATGAGACGCCCTTTAGCATAGTTAATATGCAATCCTACCTAAAGACAAAATGCCTATTATTACTTTTTTAAAGATTTTATTTATTTGACAGAGAGAGACAGCGAGAGCAGGAACACAAGCAGGGGGAGTGGGAGAGGGAGAAGCAGGCCTCCCGCCAAGCAGGGAGCCCGATGTGGGGCTCGATCCCAGGACCCTGGGATCATGACCTGAGCCGAAGGCAGACACTTAATGACTGAGCCACCCAGGCGCCCCCAGAATGCCTATTAGATAATTTCCATAAGAGTCTTTCCTCCCAGTAAGATTACTAACAGTGACTTTCCCCCAAATTTAGTTTACTAATTTTACCTTATAAGGAAAATTCATTTTGAAATTACTTTTAGGGCTACTATTTTAGTTTGCAGATAACAAATTCAGTGAATCTTCATATAATAAATACTTTTAATAAATTCATTATTTGAAAAAGATGCTGGCATGCCAATCATGCAAATATTCAGAGTTAAATAACTACTTTAAAAGCTCATTTACATTTAAATAATTACATTTAAAAGCTCATATGTTATATCACATATTTTTACCTTGAGAAGGTATGTGGGAATATTGCTGAAATCCACTGGCAACTTCAAAAGGAAACGAGCTGAAAATTCACCAGTCTGTAGGACAAAAGGTATAATAATAAGATTAAAATAAGAAATTGATTGTGAAGTGACAATTATAGCCAAGGCCACAAGTTCAATCTGTTCAAACTGGAGGCATTTTCAATTTGAGTTTCCTAACATTAGCAAGAAAAGAAGGCTGGAAAAGCAAGGAAAGATCAAAAAGAATTCTTAAATTATTCACTACTAAAAACATAATTAGAACTTTTTAAATCTGCATTTTCAATGTGCAATAAAATTATAATGTCGTGTTACCTTTCTGGGTTTTTTTACGTGTAAAAAGAATACATGAATGTATGATTTTTTTTTTAATCCAAGCAATAGAGAAACACCTCTCCCTTTGATCCATTTCTTTTTTACTTAAGCGTTCAGACCACTAAGATTTATAACCCACAGGCGACTGACATATATCACTATCCTTTATAGTGCATCTGGAAGTACATACAAAGATCAAACTTCTGCCCAGAGAAAGCAGTCTATCAGTAGGTACCCCAAATAAGATTCTAATTTCCTGAACAATCTATTAACATCATTATCACCAACTAATTTTTTCAGTAATTCTATGAACTAGTCTCCATAGGAAAGATGTACAGAGGTTTAGAGATTTAAAACATTTAACCAAGCCTAAATAATGACTTCTACTTTTTTTTAAAGAAAAAAAAAACCCATGTAAAGAAAAAAGTTTTCCTCTCAACTTATGATGATGGGAAATCATAGAGTTCCTTTTTATGATGGGCATGGCTAAGGTGTCACATTGTTTTTAAAAAACTTTGTCATAGTGTGGAGAAGGGGCCTTCCAGTTGGGCTATCAGACACCTAGGGGTTCCAAGGAACCTCTGCAAAGACCACAAAGTAGGGTGGTGAGCTGGTGGGGTCCTGGGTCTTCCAACCTCTCTCACTCCAAACCTGCAGTTCAGCTTGGGATTCTGACATACTGGGTTTCATTATGACATGCTGTTTGAACAAAGAACTCCGGGGATGATCCAGAACTACTCTAAAGAGTGGATCTCTATCGGGGCACCTGGGTGGCTTAGTTGGTTAAGCAGCTGCCCTCGGCTCAGGTCATGATCCCTGGGTCCTGGGATCAAGTCCTGCATCAGGCTCTCTGCTCAGCAGGGAGCCTGCTTCTCCTTCTGCCTGCCGCTCCCCCTGTTTGAGCTCTCTCTCTCTCTCTCTCTCTCCAACAAATAAATGAATAGTATCTTTAAAAAAAAAAAAAGAGTGGATCGCTATCATTTTTATATTTTGGGAACACTGAAGAGCTCCCAATATCTACACTGCCTCCCCCCTTAAAAATAAAAACAAGCACCCCAAACTCCCAAAACACATGCTTCAACACAACAAGCATTTACAAATATTTCTTTATGCATCAGTGGATGAAGGCACATAAGCTACCTACATATCTCTTACAGATGATTCTACATCAATCACCACGCCTTTCTACAAATACCCTAACAACTGACGGCCATTTTTAAATGCTGACCTAAAACCCTGAAAACACAAACATAAACCTTGAGCTCAAAAGATGAAATGGCTAACTACCATCTGCATGGTGGTTCGTTGTTTTACTGCTTACAACATCCTTTAACTTACATTGACCTCAGGCTAAGGACAGAGCACTTCCTCATTGCCACAAGCCCAACCCCATGACACAAAAAGCAGAAATGAGAGAATTGAATGGACAAACTCAATGCTGAGGCAAGCCAGACAGACTCACAGAAGCCACTGCACCACCAGAAACACCAGTGGTGAGAAACAGGAGGAATCCACGGGAGCTGAGCAGCTAGTCGTAGGGCACACCAATACACGCAGGCTACTTGAAAGAATAATTAGGAGCCACCCAAGGATATACAAACAGCTCACCACGGTGGGTGGGAGGAAGAGGTTTGTGAAAGAGCCAAATAAAATTCTTACATTCTATTAAAGTCTGAGATTACTAGAAAGGTATGGTTTGGGCATTTTGTTAAGCTCCTAGAGGATTCTACAACTAACACCACCTATTGAGTGTGATTCTTTCAACCTAAGTACAAGGGCTCATATACTGAAAGATGTGAGTATAGGGACAACATAAAGCACTACAGAATGATATGGGAGCTTATGAGAGGGGAATCTAGCCCAGCAGGAATTTGGGGGCTGTGGGAAGAACAGAAGAGTCTTCCTTGAGTGCTGGTACAATGCTACAGAGGAAGGAACACTCATCAAAGAAGGCAAATTCCCAACCACTGTCCCCACTCTTTCTCCTATATAATCAATTTTTCCCTCTTTACCCACTCACTCCCATCAGTATGCAAACATCATTTAAAAAGTCTTTACCAAAAAGAAAAAAATGTAATAAAATAGTCTTTCTTAACTTCATACCTTTTTTCAGGTCCCATCTCATTTCTCTGTTTTACTTTACAAAACAACCTCCTGTAAAGGACTGGTCTATATTTCTTCTTTTACTGTTCTCTCTGGAGCCCTCTCCTGTCAGCCTTCCCTCCCCCCAACCAGTCAACCCCAACAGCTCATCAAGGTCACCAATGACCTCCCCATGGCCAAATCCAACAGTCATTTCTCAGTGCTCATTTTAGTACTTGTTCTCTCAGCAGCGTTTTGACATAGCTGATTATTGCTCCTTTCCTGGAACACTCTCCCCTTGGTTTCCAGGATCCCACCCTCTCTTGGCTTAACTTTACTTCACTAGCCCTCCCTACAGCCTCCCCAGCCACTGCACGCTGGAGCGCACCACCAGCTCAGCCTCAAGACCTCTCTCCTTTCCTGACACTTCCAGGTAACCTCATCTAGGCTCAAGACTTTCAATACCATTTATATGCTGATGATTCCCAAATGTTCCATCTCTGCCCAGACCTTTCCCTAACTTGTTTCATTTATCCAACTATCATGAATGAAACCAAACTCCTGATTCCCTTCCTTTGATATTTAGTCTTCATTTTAGTAAATGGTAATTCCATTCTTTCATTCCTTCAGGCCAAAAACCTCAGAAGCATCCTTGACTCCTCTCTTTCTTGTTCATCCTATGTTCAAAGTGGCAGAAAATCCTGTTGATTCTATATTCAAAATAGATCCTTAGTCCAACCACTTCTCACCACAGCAAAACCACCTGATCTGAGCCAGGGCCATCTCCAGCCTAGATCACTGCAATCACACCCAACTGCTTCAGCCACTGTTCCTCTGGAAGCTTGTTCTGGTCTCCCTAGGCACAGCAATGCTTTCAGTACATTAGTCAGATTATGATCCTCCTTTGCTCAAACCTCTCAAATGGCAGAGTTTAGCTCCTTTAGAGAATAATCTGATAAGGCAACAATTGAGCAGAGATGAGGAAGAAAATCATGTGGAATGTGGAGGAGAAACATCCCAGGCAAAGAGAACAGAAAGTATAAAAAGGGTTGATGCAGATGCAGGCCAAAATGTTCAAGAAAGAGCAAGGACGTCAGTGTTACTGGATCAAACAAACACTAACACCAATCAGAGGTCACCCTGAAATTCTCTTTTCCTAACCGCTGTAGGATGTGCAACAATCACTCATAACATTAGTAAACACCGAAATGACGACTGCATCTACATGGAATATTTGTTAAGTCATTCCTGGGGATATTGAGAGAGGTTTTTTACAAGTACCAAGGGGTTAGAAGATATTGCAGAAGGGAGTTGGTTGGACAGACAATAATAAATCTAGCTCAATTCATTTTCAATTTGGAGACTCAAACCATCTACAATCAATAAATGGCCATTTCTACCTACTGGTCTACAATGTCAATCAGTGAGTTAAAATGGCAGTCTCAAAACTTTCACACTGTTAGACTCAATGGCTCTTCTACATTTTTTTTTAAACAATAAAAGGAGTAAAATGTAGGATTTAAAAATTAAAACAAGTCTTGTACATATAAGGTAATGGGAAATATAATTACATATTTAGCACTTGGACTCATGTGAACTGCTAGTTATTTTAGTCCATGTACTACATTTTAGCTCTTTTGCCCTATTTTAGTTTGTACAATATATTTTTATTCTACCAGCTATTTTAGACCAACATTCCTTTAAAAACGCTTAGACAATCCCTACTTTATCCCCTCTCAAAATGTTGATCCTAGAACTAATATAAATTTATGTTTATTGGCAAAAGACTGATTTCCACAACTAAATTCATAATAAAAGGCAAGTTGTTCCAAGGACTAAGAGGAGTTTGTGTTTATCAGCAATGGACTGCTTTACACAACGAAATGTCATAATATGAGAAACTTAAGGTTGTGAAAGGAATTTGGTGCTCTGGAAACCACAGAAAGTGCTTTTTGATCTCTAACTTTCCAGCTGACTATACATTCTTTATCTTGCCACAAGAGAATAAAGAAAACTTAGCACTTGTTTCTAACTTAGAAACATTGGAAACTACAACTTAAGAATTCAGTTTTCAGCTCGGCTGCTGATTTTCCTTGTGACCTGGAAGTAATCTCCTTCTGTGTAACTAAGTAAATGCTGATTTAAAACATGTCTTAATATAAAACTTAAGCTATAAATTACGTAAGGAACAAAACATAAGTGAAAAATCCGTTCTGAGTTCTACCTCAGATGACTTTTTCTGTGTTTTTATATTCGAAGTTCCAACAGTTATTTAAGCAATTTACGGTCACTCTGTTGTAACGTCAAAGATTGCTTCCATATAATCTTTCCTGTAAGCTGAAAATGAGACATTTAGATGCAGCCAAGTGAACAGAATAACTTGATTTTTTTGTCAGTCCTTGGTCAAATCTTCTCTTGGATAGATGTAGAAAATTATCTGACCTATGACTGTTAAAATGTCAGCTATTCTGCCAACTGCCTTAATGGCAATTTCCCCAGCTTAGCAATAAATATGTGCATCCTTCCTTTTTTTCAAGTTACAGTACATTGGCAAGTAACTTAAACTAACAAGACTCTGAGTTTTGGCAATTTATTAGGTCTGAGCTTTTCTTCTGCTAATAGCAGCTGTGTCGTGTGACAGGTAGTGACAGGTAGACATCTTGTACAGAATGGGCTCCAAACCCAGGCTGCTTGGTAAAGGGAAACTTCACTTGCTTTCTTAGAGGCTGTTCCCTTGTCAACAAACAAGCTGTCACCTGAAACTGCTTCTACCACTTGGATAGCTACAAGTGAAGAAACACTCAAGAATAACCACAACTTGAACAGGGTGACAGTCAGGTAAGGGTGATTCTTCAAATGGACTCTGACAACCAACAGCCCAAGTCTGCAGACTGTTCCTTGGCAAAGGCATAATTACCCATTACATATGAAAAGGAAAGCCAAAGTTAGTCTAACTAGGATTTCGTAAGATCTCACACTTTACACTTTACAAAATGTTTTCTAAGTTACATTATTTAATTATCCCAAAATCCTGTTCAATATATATAATTCCCTTACACCTATTTCAGAAATGAGAAAACTTGGGCCTAGAACAGTCCAGAAACTTGCCCACAGCCATTGAGAGGGTAATAAAGAGTCAGAGCTCAACCTCAAGACTCAAGATCCATTCATCCTATTCATTACTATGGATTAAGAGCCTAAAGTGTGTCTGTCAGGCCCTAGACAAGGCATAGCAAATATAATGAGTAAAAGAGACATGGCCCCTGCCCTCTTGGGGCTTATCATCTAGTGGGTGAGTAAGACATTAATCAAAATAATGCTCCTATAAATTACAGGAAGATATTTCAGGAAGACTGGCCCTGTCTAGGCTTTGGGGTTCATTTCTTTGTGGGAACTCTTAGAAAGCCAAGTCATAAGACCATGTAGAAAAATAAACAATTGATACCAGCCAGGAAAACTTCAAAGAAGCAAAGCAATGAAAGGGAGCTAGCTACACCAGATAGTAAAGACACAGAAATTACAGGAGGGTAATACTGGTATTAAATCAACGAGCAGAAAAGTAAGTCCAGAAATAAGGCCAAATACATTTAGTGAATGACTGATGATGTGGGACAACTGCATCGCCATCTAAGAATAAAGTCAGATCCATATTTCACATCATATATGAGGATAAAGTCCAAGTGGATTATGACTTTCAGTGTACAAAATTGAAACCATAAGTAAGAAAACACTGATGAATGCCTTTATAACCTTGCAACAGGGAATGCCTTTCAAATATGACTCCAAATTCAGAAGCTATAAAGGGGATGATGGGTAAATTTGATGGCCTGAATATAAAAATTCTGTGGATGGCAAAAAACCACCATCAGCAAAGTCAAAAGACAACTAACAGAGGAAAATGTATTTGCAACCCTATCACAAAAAGCTAATGACCTTAATGAAAAAAAGATTAAAAAAAAAAAAACACAAGAGAAAAACAGGCAACAAATTTATAGAAAAGAAATACAAATAACTCTAAAACATTAAAAAATGCTTAACCTCATTCATAACAAAAGGAATACAAATTAAAACTAAACTGAATATCATTTTTTACCAGACTGGCAGAAATCAGCACTTTAAAGATATCACAGCACCGTGTTCTCACCTCCACTGTTTTTGATGACAAGTCAGTGGTGACTCAAATAACTGCTCACCTATAGATAAAGTATCATTTTTCTGTGATCACTTAAGATATTCTCTTTATCTTTGGTTTTCAGTATTCTGACTTGCATTTTTCTTGGTTACGGTTTGTTGACATTCTTGAATCTGTAAATTTATGTCTTTCACCATATTTGGAAATATCTAGGCATTATTTCATCAACTATTTCCCTGCTCCCTCTTTTTCTCCTCTCCTCTCCTTCTAGGACTCTACTTTCATGTATATTCAATGTTTTGATTTTGTCCTGTAAGCTCTGCCTTCCCCTCTTCCAAGTATCAACCTCTATCCAGTATCTAACTGCTTTCAATCACTATCCAGCATCTTCAGGCACAGGTCTTTATATTCTGTCCAGATTAGAATTGTTATGGGCGGAAGCGTCAGTCCAGAAGCTACCAGGCCATTATGCAAAGTGGAACTTGACAGAAATCTACAAATATGTTAATACACCGTTCACAATACTGTGAAGAAATAATCGCTCTCATACATAGCTGCTGGGTTAATAAATTATTAGTGTGAACTTATGGAGGGCATTTTAGAGATAAAATTATAAACACACATAATCTTTGATCTAGCAGTTCCTCTTCTAGTTATATATCTTACTTGATAATAAGACATACTTGAACACATGCAAGATGACAGGTACAAGAATGAAGGAGCTCTTTATATTTGGGGGAAAAAAAATCCTAAAGCTATGTTATGTCAAAAGCAAGATGCCAAACATGGTGTATAATATATGTTACCATTTGCATTAAAAGAGGGGAATATATATATATACGTATATATATAAGTATATATATATTTATTTATATATATAATATATAAATGCTTAACCTCATTCATAACAAAAAGAATACAAATTAAAACTAAACTGAATATCATTTTTGATATATATATATATTTATGTTTCCTTATATGTGCATATAGAAAGTCTGAAAAGGTACACTACAAAAAAGCTGTACTGGTGCTTACCTGGGGTGGAGGAGGAAAAGGAAGGTGGCTCTGATTTGGGTGGACACAGGACAAAGATAGGAGAGAGACTTTTCACTTCATATATTTTAAGAGATTTTGATTTTTCAGCAATATGAATCTATTACCCACTAAAAACTTATTATTTTTTTAAGATTTTATTTATTTGACAGAGAGAGACAGCGAGAGAGGGAATACAAGCAAGGGAGTGGGAGAGGGAGAAGCAGGCTTCCCGCTGAGCAGGGAGCCCGATGTGGGGCTCGATCCCAGGACCCTGGGACCATGACCTGAGCCGAAGGCAGACGCTTAACGACTGAGCCACCCAGGCGCCCCCACTCAAAATCTTTTAAAAAGGAATTTGCAGGAGCGCCTGGGCGGCTCAGTCAGTTGAGCGTCCAACTCTTGATTTCAGCTCAGGTCATGATTTCAAGGTCATGATGTTAAGCCCTGCATCAGGCTCTATGTTGAGTGTGGGGTCTGTTTCAGATTCTCTCTCCCCCTCTCCCCCTGCCCCTCCCCCTGCTCACACTCTCTCTCCCTCAAATAAAGAAATAAAATCTTTTAAAAAAGGAATCTGCAAATTAAAAGTATATATAATGAGATGCTCATAATTCATGCATTCACTCATTCATTCATTCAACAAACATTTACTGAGCACCTACTGTGCCGGGTGCCAGGTTAGGTGATGGAGATCTTAAGACAAACAAAATACAGTCTCTCTCCTCGTGGAACTTAAAGTCAACTCTGAGTAGATGAACAAAATATTAGGACGTGATGCTCTGACACAGATATTCAGCAGATGCTTTGGAAGTAATTGAGTTAGGACTCTGCATTTTAGGTGGCAGAATTCCATTGCAAACTCAGACCTGAGCAAATGAAAGATAATTTCTTAAAAGGATATGGGGTATCTCATGGAATCTAAGACTAAAAATGCAGCCCAGCCTCAGTTCAAAAGACCTGAATACCCTCAGCAGTTTCTCCTTGTCTTATCTCTGCTCCGTTTGTGATTTATCTTACTTTCTCTCTACCTAGCACTTTCTGATTCTTCTAAGTAGATTATATGAGAAAAAATTTACGTGTGACACACCAGTTACTCATAAGGAAACCAACCTCACTTTCTCAGTGCTAACTCCAAATTCCCAGGCAAGAACTACTTGGCTTCCGTGCCTTCTAAACTGGTCAACACTACCTCCACACTTCTTTACAGTTAAAAAGAGTTAGTGGTACCATAAATTCAATGAAAAACCAGGAAGCATTTTTAGGAGTGGGGGGATTAAGTTATGTGTATACTCTCCCAAAGCCATAAAATAATCTGAGGGGTTTCCTGACAGAACGCTTCAAATACAGGATTCTTCACCTTTTTCCTCTTACTACTTAGAAAGAAAGCATCTGGTCCTTTGAAGACCCCCGTAGATCCCTTTCACACTGAGAAAACTGTGTAAAGAGTGCTCCCTATATCTAAATGGCCACCCAGGAAATGGGGCAGGGCCCTCAAGGTTTCAGAACCAACACGTGGCCTCCCAAACAGAAGTGGGGAGGTGGGCACGGTTCCAGTCCCTCCTCAGACGCTGCTCTGTAAGGCAGGTGCAGGCAAAGGAAGCGGAAAGGATTTCCTCTGTGTTTCACATGCCTCCATAAAACCGGGTCTTTTCCACTTGATGCACCCTGCTGCTAAAAGAAACATGAATTTCCTACTGGTACCCCTATCATTTAAAAAAATTTTTTAAATTCCTTTTACATGTCAGTAACACTGAAAAAGCTATCATATTCACCCTTAAGGTCTTTAATTTAGGTACACACATACTACTTCTTATGAATGCAGTCACAATCTGAGATATAAACTACTGCTAGCAAGATACTAAGTACTCCTACTGACATACGGGTCAAAATTCAATATAACAAATCCATTATGAAAACAATAAAAATGTGAACCCCTGTCATGGGTTCATTTATTTTAAATCATGTTCAACTCATAATAGTTCCATGTGGTTAACAACAAAAACAAACAAATGTCAGTTCTAGAAGTGTGTGTAACACAGCTGACTACCACACTACACCCTTCTCAAAGGAGCAAGTCCAAGTTTATCCCTGTCTACAAGTCAAACGACTTTAGGGCCTAACTCCCAAGCGGCGTAAATTCAACAGGGATTATGAGAGAAGACCCTCGGGTCCCCTGCTACATAAGGCAGACAGGCATCGCCAGAACACCTACTCCATCCTCAAGGCCCACATGCTTCCAGACCCTCCAGATACGCTGACCCCTCTCTTAGCATTCTGGCCCTCCTCTCCCACCATTCTAGACCAGTGCTCTCCAAGGGAAAGATGATACAACGCACAAATGTAAGCCACACCTACATGTGTAATTTAAGATTTTTAATATTTTCTAATAGCTGTATTTAAAAAGGTAAGAGAAACAAGTGAAATCGCTTTTAATACTATATCCCAATATATCCAAAATATTCTCATCTCCACATGTGATCAGTATAAAAATTGTTAATAAGATCATCTTTTGTATGAATTCTTTGAATTCTGGTATGCATTTTACGTTTGCATATATCTCAATTCAGAGTAAGCTTGCAAGTGCTCAACGGCCACCTATGTATGGCTAGCAGCTCTTGTACTGGACCACACAGTTCTAGACATTGTTCCATCAATACCAAACCCCACATTCAGTTAGATACTCTGTCACAAATACCTGAAGACCTACTTGAGCTTCCAAATACCATGAACCTGGCACACTCCTCACAGGAAGGCGGATACATGTCATCTGGTTAGTGGGGGGGGAGGGGGTTGATCATGGGACCCCACTGCCATTTCCAGATAATATGGTTTTTCCTTCTTCCTCCAAAAACTGTCTAAACCTACTGTCTTTACTTCATTTTCTTCACCTGCATTCCTGACACCCTACAATCTGCTCTCCCCGGCTCAGAACTCTATCAGAACTGCTCCTGGAAAGACAAGCACCACTTTCTCCCTCTTAAAAAGTAACTTTCCCTTTCACCTTGCTTTCCATTCCTTACCTGCATCTTAGTGACATCAACCTCTACTAATCCACATATGGTACTTTATGATTAACAGCACTTTCAGAGATAATCCGGGAACCACTAATCTAGAATTTATGGAGCCCCTACTATCATAATTCACTTCAACTATTTACAAGAGAAGGCTAATGATAATAATAATACTTTGTATTACATAACTCCATGTTTGCTTAATTCTGTTTGCTTCCCACACACAGGATCTCATTTATGTTTGTGTCAAGGGTGGATGACAGGGGAGTTACCTCCAGGAAAGTGACACAGGGAAAACCTATAGTCACACATACACAAAACTAATGACAGAATTAGAATCTGAAGCTCCCACTTCCCAGATCACTCTCTCTCCAATACATTTCCTATGTATACAGGCCTCTGCTCTGTAGGACTTTACACTCTAACACATACTGCTATAAAAGTAATCAAACAAGGAGGCCATCAGACCGAGGGCGTTCTCATGCCTTGGTAGCTAACTTAAGCAAACTGAAATCTAAACCAATCATTTCCTATAAATGCCTCCAAATTAAGAAGAACAATCAATCACAAACAGCCAACTGGGCTTTCCCAAATGATGCAACTACTTAAGCTACAGCCAATCAATTAAGTACCCTGCTTTGCTTCTTTGTCTTCTCTACAAAACCCCTGCCCCCTAGCTTTTGTCAGTAGAATGCTCCTAACCACTTCGAATCCATGTCTGCTCAAATAAACTCTTAAAAATTTTAATATGCCTCAGTTTATTTTTTAACAAACCTCATATACTTTCCCCTGAAACATAAATCACAGCAGGATGAGATGGCAGAAGCCTCAGTCATTAACTCAAATGAGGAGCTCCTCATAGAATGGCTCCTTTCTTTTCTGCACAATATTCTTAAACGCTGCCAGAGCTTAATTGATAAGCCATGGATTCCTAAAATCTTACTGGGATTTGGGGTCAACTACAATAACAAAAAAAGATAATTGCTTCACATTCTCCATTATATAAGTGTATGTCATTATTAAGAAAATACCCACAAAAGGAAAAAATATGTTGCCAAAACACTGTTTTATCTCACAGATCACCCACTGGTATTCTTTAATATGTAAAAAATGTGAAAACATGTGGTTGTGGAACATCTCAAAACATTCATTTCATAGCAGGAAAGAAAAATGTCTTTGATCGAAATATTAGGTATGATTAACTTTGAGCTCTGGGAATTAAAAGCCAAAGGAAAAAAAAAAATCACAACTTCTTTACTGTGCTTTGTTACAATTAACAAACCCTCGTTCTTCAGATACAACAGACCCATGCAGGAAACGCTGGCAAGGCAGCTGATATAACATAAAATGAGACCTTGGGCTTTACCCATTGAGAAAACTGATAATGCACCCTTATTTTGATATAGTGTATCAAAAACAGTATGATTTTAATACCTGTAGCTTATATTGTGGCATTCATCAAAATTAACATTCTAATCTTAAAACTAACTCTGCTCACAGAGGTAACAGGTGATTTTGTGGTGATGGAATAATTCTGTATTCGACTACAGTGGTAGTTACAGGAAATGATGCATGTGGTGAACTGGCATACACATACATCATGCCAAGGTCAATTTCTTGGTTTCTACACTGTACTATCATTATGTAAAATGCAACCACTGGAGGAAATTGAGTGAAGGGTATGCAAGACCTCTGTACTATTTTAAAACCTCTTGTGAATCTATAGTGATTTCTAAATAAATAAATAAATATACTTAAAAAACAACTCTGACCATGCAGGCACATAAGAATTGTTCATTCTGAACATACAACCTTACAATTCAATGTATCATCTGTTTTCTCCAGATTAAAAAGAAAGAACAGTGCTTACTAAAAATTACAAAACCACCAGAGATAAAGAATACAATGTTCAAACTAACATCTACTCATTCAAGGAGATGGGCAAAGCAAATAAGACAAATGACTTCATAAAAAGACAAAGGCAAAGAACAAAGAGTTTTTGCGGGTTTTCTTAAAAATGTTTACTTTCAAGTGTGCACTTGCTGAAACCTTCTAGATGGAAGTTTGGGGGAAAAAAGAAGAGTGTCTCTGAGGCGGTATGGAGGCAGCCCTGAATTTCAAGTTGGCAGACTTGTCAGAAGGCCGAGAGGAGATCAGAATCCTCTCTCTCTTCTCCACGGCTATTACAATTTTCCTTTTGCCAGCTGACAGTAACAAGGAGGAGGCATCTCAGGTTCTTAAGAGCCTCACACTTTTGGAACAAAAATGGAAAGTTAAGAATGTAAATATATGCGGCAGAAAGAAATATTCAGTGACGACAAGCAGTCACCATCCTCTCAAAAGAATACAGGATTCTGTAATCCAAAGGTATTAAATAATTATGCACAGTCTTAGATTCATCACAGAGAGGAGTTGTCAGATGGGCTAGTCGGATCAGGAGAACCAAATTAAATGGCTTTACAATTATATTGATCTCACGGTGTTTATAGGAGAGGATATTAATGTTTTAATTCATAAACATCAATTTATTTCATATAAAAAGTCTTCATGCTTCAATATTCCAATAAGAGATAATAGACGTGGGGCCCTGGGGTGGCTCAGCTGGTTGAGAGTCCACTCGGCTCAGATCATGATCTCAGGGTTGTGAGCCCCACATCTGCCTCTGCACTCGGCAGGGACTCGACCTGCGGATTCTCTACCTCTCCTGCCCCTCCCCCGGCTCGCAAGCACGTACATGCGCCTGCGCGCAAGCGTGCACACTCTAAATAAATAAAATCTTTTAAAAAGAAGAGAGAGATAATAGATGTGATTTATTGATAAGTAAATGGGTCATATACGTGTGCTTACAGTTCTTGTTCCCCATGCAGTCATACCCCTAAGTTATTCTCCAACCATTACCCACTGCGCTCCTCTACCTATCAGGCCGTGTGGCCTCCGCCAGTCCCAGTTCATCAGGGACAGCTTTCCACAGTCACTTCATTCCTCAGTGACTGGGTCTTCTACTAAATTCTTACACAGGCTGTACTACCACCTGAGACAATTTATCCAACACTGCTATTTCATTTTTTTACAAATGTGCATTGAGTCTTCTCAACTGGATTTTTAACACCTTCAAGAGCAAAAGCTGTCACTGGTATACTTTTTACCCAAAACATTTTTAGGTTACCCTTCTTTTGGGGGGGTTGCCCTTTTTTACCCAAAACTAGCAGAGTAGACTTTCCATAATGGACATTAGTCCTGCACTGGCTTTGCCCTATCAAACTGCATCTTGGGGGATTACTATAGCATTCCAGTGCATATAAATATAAAAATAATTTTAAATAGATTCTGTAGTCTTCCATAATAACTACCTTTTCACACTCCATGTTATCAGAAAATTTGAAAACCATGTCCTAATAAAACAGTGAACAAAAAAAATAGGGTCAAAAGAAAAGCCCTGTGACGTTCCACAAGACACCTGATGGCTGACAAGAGTTACATCCAATCTTTTAGGTGTAGCTCTTCCACAGATTCAAACAACCAAGAAAGGAACATACAGTCAGTAGAATACTAAGGGAGAATGACAGAATCCTTCATTTAAAATGAGATAATCTAAGTCAATGACATCCACCTTCCTTAAAAGGGTAAAATAAACTGCCATGACTGTTTCTTGGTTACCCAACTGTCCTTCCAACTGACTACTGCATTCTTATTTAAATGTTTGCAAATCAAAGGGCACCTGAGTGGCTCAGTTGGTTGAGCATCTGCTTGGCTCAGGTCGTGATCCCAGGGTCCTGGGATTGAGCCCCACATCCAGGGGGCTCTCTGTTTAGCAAGGAGCCCACTTCTCCCTCTCCCTCAGCCTGCCACTCCCCCTGCTTGTGCTCTCTCTCCCCCCCCCGCCCCCGTCAAATAAATAAATAAAATCTTTTTTAAAAAGTTTGCAAATCAACCATGTAAAGACCTGAGTGTAATTTCTTTTAAAAATCTCCACAACATTTTTACTTTCTACAGTCTTCCAGGATCTTTCTGTTTCTCCACAGTTTCTCAAAGATATCTCTGAGAGCCTATCTGCCAATTTCTTAAGTACCCGTTTTGAAACAGTCTCCCCTAGAGCCTCCAGATGGAGCACAGCTTTGCCGACACCTTGATTTTAGCCCAAGGAGACCCATTTCAGATTTCTGACCTCCAGAACTATGACAAAAATAAATTTGTGTAGTTTTAAGCCACCAAGTTTTTGGTAATTTTTTACAGTAGCAAAAGGAAACTCATACAGTCCTAGATTCGAAAAGTCTTGGCTCAAAACTGAAAATCAAGTTCCTTGTTTTCTGCCAGTATCCTGTGTTTATTGTCCAAATTCTTGGTCTAGTTATGGATTCCATTAGCAGAGTGTCCTTCAATGCATTCCTGAACCAGTCTGCCAAGCTTGAATGTGTTTCATCCCTCAAGACACCTTTATATTCTGTTCCTTGACCAATGACTAACTCATATGCCTATCTTTTTACTTCTGAGCTCCCACTTCTACTAGGGCCCTCCCTAGGCCTGCTCTGCTGGAAGCTTAACCTCTAACCGTCCATCCTGCCTTGCTATGGGATTCTCAGTTTCTTCACTTCCCCTGAATCCATACCCACTGCCCTAATGCTTACAAATTATTCAATAGTAAATCAAAATAAACTGGGTAAGTATAGCAGTAGTAGGCTTTTTAAGTGAAGAACGAAGAATCAGTTAACATTAAATACAAAGTTTTCAAAACACTATAAATTTAAACTGTCTAGCTGCTTTAAATGAATTTAAACTTCAACATCTAGATGGACTATAAGTCAAGTATTACCTGAGCCAATGAATATAAGGTTGACCTTTGAACAACACAGGTTTGAACGGCACGGGTCCACTTACAAAGAGATTTTTTTCAATAAATACAGTACAGGACTATTATTGTATTTTCTCTTCCTTAAGATTTTCTAAAATAACATTTTCTTTTCTCTCGCTTACTTTATTGGAAGAAAACAGTATATAATACATATAACATACAAAATATGTGTTAATTGACCTTTTATGTTAGCAGTGAGGCTTCTGGTCAGCAGTAGGCTATTAGTAGTTAAGTTCTGGGGAAGTCCAAAGTTATACATGGATTTTTGACTGCATGATAGGGGTGGAAGTGGGGAGATGGTGCCCCTAACCCCATGTTGTTCTAGGGTCAACTGCAATTTAAAAACTTTTTAGTTCGGAAAAGGTGCCATAAAACTGGATATATTTAAAATCAGCCTTAATATCCAAAGGGTGAATTGGGTAGGAAGGAAAATCCTAAAAACCAAAGACCAATTAGTTTGACAGTGATTCCTGTTTTCAAATGAGTCTATCAGCACTAAAGACAACACAGGTTCACCAAGAAGTCGTGCCAAATTAACCTAACATCTGTTTTTGAGAGGAGAACTAAGATGATTATTTAATAAGAAAAATGCTAGGATGAGAGGATAAACTAAGTCCAACACAGTCTTCCTTACTATCCATGCGAACAGATTCAAGATGCAAAATCATCAGTAGTTTAAAGCCTTAACCTCTGCACTGTTGGTGGAAACTGAAAATGGTGCAGCCATTATGGAAAATAGTAAAGAGGTTTTTCAAAACTGAAAAATAGCACTGGCGATATGAACCAGCAATCCCACTCTTGGGGATATAATCAAAAGAATTCAAAGCAGGATCTTGCAGATGTATTAGCACACTCTTATACAGTTCAGCATTATTCACAACAGCCAAGAGGCGGAAGCAACTCAAATGTCCATCAACGTGTAAACGGGTAAACAAAATGTGTATATACTTACAACGGAATACTATGCAATCTTAAAAAAGGAATGAAATTTATCACATACTACAACCTGCATGAACCTCAAAGGCATTATGCTAAATGAAATAAGCCAGTCACAAAAGGACAAATGCTGCATGATCCCATTTACTGCAAGAATCTAAAAGACTCAAAATGACAGAAAGAGAAAGGAGAAAGGTAGTTGCCAAGGGCTAGAAGGAAGGGAAACTGGTACTTAACAGGCATAGAGTTTCAAATCTGCAAGATGAAAAAGTTCTAGAGATGTATTGCACAACAATGTGAAGATACTCAACACTATTGAACTGTATACTTAGAAATGGTGAAGGTGGTAAATTTAACTTTATGTGTCTTTTACCACAATAAACAAAATAGTTTAAAAAAAATCTTGAACTGAACAAACAAGATGATTTGTAACAATAAATTTTAAACCTACTGATTCAAAGGCATTAATCATGTATAAGACCTTGGGAAACATGTCTTTTAAGAAAAGGTGAATAAAAGGGAAAAAGGCATATTTAACTTAAGAGAAGGAAGACTAAGTGAAACCTAAAAGAGGTAAGACAGAGAAGGAAACCTAAAAGTTATTCTATGGTTAACTAGACTCAGGTTTATTCATTCATTCATTCAACAATGTTTATAGAAAATAAACAATGTGGCAGGCACTGTTCTAGGTGTTTCTGATACAACAGTGAACAGAGCAGAGATACCTGCCTTCCTGAAATTTTACATTCCAGTGGGGAGAGACACACAAACAATAAACATAATAAATGAGTGTGGTAGGCTGCATCTAAGTGGCTCCCAATGGTCCCTGGTATTCACCCTCTCATATAATTCCTCCCCTGCGTATGGACTGGACTTAATAAACAGAACACAGTAAATGTGATGAGATACCACTTCCAAGATTTGATCGTAAAGACTGACGTCTGTCTCACACACTCTCTCTCCTGCTTGCTTGCTCTGGTGAAGCCAGCTGCCATCTTATGAGCTGCCCTGTGGAGAGGCCCTGTGAAGAGCCAAGAAGCTGAGGGCAACCCCAGCCAACAGCCAGAAGCCAGGGCTGAACTAAGACCCTCAATCCAAAGGCCCACAAGGACCTAAATGGTACCAACAATCACATGAATGAACTTAGAATGGATCCATCTCCAGTTAAGCCTTGAGGAGACTACAGCCCTGGCCAATACCTTGAGTTCAGCTTACCAGAGCCCCAGAAGCAGAGGGTCTATACAGATTCCTGACAAACAAAAACTATGATAATAAATGTTGTTGTTTTAAGTCACTAAATTCTGAAATGGTTATTTTATGCAGCACTATATATTAATACAACATGCTAATTATATGTATGTTAAAAACAGATGCAAATAAACGTAGAGCAAAGGTGGGGGGGTGCGAGATGCGATTTTAAAAAAGGGGTGTTACGCAGGGTGCCTGGGTAGCTCAGTCAGTTAAGCATCTGCCTTCTTCGGTTTAGGTCATGATCTCACGGTCCTGGGATCGGGCCCCAGGTGGGGCTCCCTGCTCAGCGGGGAGTCTGCTTCTCCCCCTTCCTCTGCCCTTCCCACCCCCACCCCACGCTGCTCGCGTTCTCTCTCAAATAAATAAATAAAATCTTTTAAAAAGGGGGGGTGTTACAAAGACTTGCATGTGAATGTTTGTAGTAGCATTATTCGTAAGAGTCAAAAAGTGGAAACAACCCAAATATCCATCAATAGGTAAATGGAGAAACAAAATGTGGTATGTCTATACAATGGAATCATTCAGCCACAAAAAGCAAGCAGTGACACATGCTACACCATGGAAGAAGTGCAAACATATGATGCTAAGTGAAAGAAGCCAGCCACAAAAGAATACCATTGTATGAAGAAAACCTATACAGAGAAAAAGTAGTTTAGTAGTTCCCAACTACTTTCTCTTGGGATAGAGGTAGGAAGACGATTAACCATAAATGGGCATGAGCGATCTTATCGGGATGATGGAACCATTCTCAAACTGGACTGTGGTGATGGCTGCTCAACTTGGCAAATGTATTAAAAATCACTGAATCGGACACTTAAAACAGGTGAGTTTACGGTATATAAATTATGCCTCAAAAAAGTTGTTTAAAAAAATTGGGGGGTGTTGGGGCACCTAGGTGGCTCAGTCGGTTAAGCAACTGACTCTTGATCTCAGCTGAGGTCTTGATTTCAGGGTCGTGAGTTCAAGCACCACCCTGGGAGCCAGCATGGAGTCTCCTTAAAAAAAAAAAAAAAATGGGGGTATTAACACAGGCATCACAGAGAATATAACATGTGAGTAAAAACTAAAAAGGAAGGGTATCAGCCATGAGAATATCTAGGGGAAATATGCCAAACAAGGAGAAGCTACACAGAGACCCTAGGGCAGGAGCACACCTGTGTGTCTGCAGCACAGCAAGGATGCTAGTATGGTAGAGCTGGAAACTTTTAGACAGGACAGTAAGAGACAAAGTGAGAGAAGCAATGATGGGTGGAGGGTGGTGGTGATGGGAAGCACATAGGGCGTTTCTATGCCACTGGAGGGACTTTGGCTTTAGCACGTGAGAAACAGTATATTTAAGTTCTGGGCAGAGGAGAGATGCGACCCAACTTGCGTTTGTAAGATCCTACAAAGTCAAAAAATTACAAAAAGAGATTATAAAAGGGTCCAGACAAGCTAGCTACCTCCAGAGTTACTGACCTCTCTTATCTGACTGGGAGAGAGAGACGTTCTACACCGAAAAGGAAGGGGCGCTCGTCAGTGTCTCAACTATGTGGCCTGTGTGACCTGCCTCAGAACCTCCAAGGGAGGGCGCCTGGGTGGCTCAGTTGGTTAAGCAACTGCCTTAGGCTCAGGTCATGATCCTGGAGTCCCGGGATCGAGTCCCACATCGGGCTCCCTGCTCAGCGGGGAGTCTGCTTCTCCCTCTGACCCTCCCCCCTCTCATGTACTCTCTCTCTCTCATTCTCACTCTCTCAAAATAAGTAATAAACAAATCTTTAAAAAAAATCTTAAAAAAAAAAGAACCTTTAAGGGACCCTTATTATACAGGCAGGTGCCAAGGTTTCACCCCTGACTCGTGAACATCTGGGGATGCGGATAGAGGACTCCAAATTTTACAAACTTCCCCAGGTGATCATTTTGAGGAACATATTGAACCAGATGAACGTTTAAGTCCCTTCAAACTCTAAATTATGAGAAAGTACACAGGCAACTGAAACCATATTTATCTAAGGAAATGGCTGGGATTTACTACAAATGAACATCAGAAGTGATGTGAAGTGCCTTTTTTTCCCATCCTCAAAATCACCTTACCCAGTTGTTTTTCTTCCCAGCATAAATTTCCATGTTCTCTCCGTACTGCGGCTCTTCCAGTAACGTCTGGTACTCAAACATGAGGCGGGAGCTCTCCCGGAGGCGGCTGCATTGGAACTGGTGGTATTGCTGCACGAGCTCCTTCACCACAAGTAACAGACATTCAGGATTTGAAGGATTCCAGGAGGCAAGGTTCTGCAGAAGCCAAAAATAAAAGGCCAGTTAAAAAGGAATTTTCATACAAATCCAGTATCACATGAACACAGCGACATAGAGGGAAAGAGGTATGAAAATCTAAGAGGAACAGATTACTCTTAATTAGCAATAAATGCAGAACTGAAGTTAGAAGCAGCTTTTGAGCTTGGTGACTTTGCCTGCCTTCTACAATTCCTGGCAGAAAATCAAGGCGGAATTCCATCATGAGGAGACAGAAACAGTAAAGTGTAGAGCAGGGCAGTGATAAAACAAGAAACCTAGATATCCTAGAAGACCATCACTTTAGCCCTAGAAGACTTAATTTCCTTCTTATTCTTTTATAATTTTAATTTTTGTCAATCTGCACATAAATCCAGCATTATATGCTAATATCATTCAACCCAGATCCCCAGACCATCTGCATCTGTAATACCAGATATAAATAAATGCTCTGTAAACACTGGAGCCCCACAGAAATATAAGCACACCGGTGATGGTTTGGCCTGGAAATGATAGGAATGGAGTAGAAGAGGGAAAATCAATCAGGAAATGCAAGGTTCAGAGAGAGGAAGGAAATGGCCGTGACAGCTTATGAGCAAGAAAGGAGCTGGGAACGGGGTAAGATCTGGTCAACAGACAGTCATTGTGAAGCTCACATTCATTCATTCAACAATAGCTATCAAATGCCTATTATTAAGCATCAGCCACCGTCCTAGGCAGTAAAGAAAATAAGCCAAGCCCTTGCTCTCCAGGAACTTACATTTTAGTGGGCCAAAATAAACAACAAACAATGAAATAGATCAGTAGATGGTAATAAATGTTACTGAGCACCATACAGCATGCATCCCAGAAGCCTAGGGAAGGGAGTGGTTCAAGGAGAAAGAGGTGATCAGCTGTGTGAAATGGTGTTAACAAGGTGAGTTAAGGAAGCCTGAGAGCTGACCACTGGGCCCAGTGACACACCCATGAATAGCATCCTCAGCTGGTGCTCTTTGGTAACGTAAAACGTGACTGTCAAGCGTTGAAGAAAGGATACGTAGAAAGTGCACATAGTTAGGCCAGACAATTCAAACTGGCAACTAGTGGGGAGTGTGGGGTCAAGGGAAAGTTCTGCTCAGATGTTTGTCGTCTGCTGGAATGTCCATGTAGAGAAGGGGGTGGGGAATAAGGTGGGGGTGGGAGGCAGAATAGCAGGAGGAAAGAAAGCAAATAGGTAGACAGGGATGGGATCTCCAAAAGGGCTGGCTTTAGAAATGAGCGCAGAGTCCATCCATAGGAATGGGAGGAAAAGCCAAGTAAATGAGTGTTAAGTGCAGGCAGGATGTTCCGTGAGGTGACAGGAGCATGTGGTCCGGAGAGCTTCTCTTTTCTCCTTGAAACAGGAAGGAAGGTCATCAAATGGGAGTCAGGAAGAAGGAAAGGATATTGGAAGTTGGAGAAGAAAGTATGAAATAGTCACTTAGAAGAGTCATTTAGTAGAATAAATGGACTGGAGAAATGTAGGAGGAATTCCAGACAGCACTAAAAGCCCCACTGAGGTTAGAGGGATGGTTTTTAAGTGAGACCAATGAGCATAAATTTCATTGCCTGGGTGCAAATGCGAAGTGAGAGGAATTTGGATTTAACAAAGCTTGGGACTTTGCCAGAAAAGCACAACAGAAAGAGAGGCAAAGATCTTAGAGGGTTTGCAAAAGAATGATTATAATTATGGACCATGGACGTTAAGCCAGGAAAAAGACAAGCAAGTTTAAGGGAGGTGAGAATTTGTGAAAGGGTGGCAGAACCAACGGTCCTGAGTTTGGTGGATCATTAGGTATTATTACATGGGGAAAGACTTACTAATAGGGAAAATACATAACCTTGAACTAGGGCTGCTGCAAATTCAAGGACAGTGAATAGAATAAGAATGACAAAGGTAATAAAAGCCTGGTAGGCTAATGCTCATTAGGGTGAGGTTTGCTCCTCCAATTAGGTCAATCAGTAGGTGTCCGCAGTAACAGGGCCAGTGCTATTGGCTAAATAAAAAGACTAATGGATTTGATAACTAACAGATAACATACTAACAGATAACTACTAAAAAGAATGAATTGGAAAGATGGGAGGTGTGGTCAGAGAACATGACGGTTACAACCGAGGGAGCAGAGGTGGTCTGTAACTGGGACTGACAAGGTGTGGAGTACCACCAAAAGCTTGCCTGGCTCAGAAGAATCATTTATATGCATATTAAATCATTTATGTAGAGAATTTTAGGGAAAAGGGAATGACAATTTCCTTGGTAGCAGCACTGAAGAGCAAGGAGAACACCTACATACCTCTAGGCACAATGGTATAAGGGGTGTGAGAGAGAAATCAGCTCTAATTTATTGGAGAACATGGAGGGAAAGGCGGAACCTCCAGGCAGAAAGTCAGACTCCAGAGTAGTGGTTACCAGTCTTTGCAATGGAATCACCTAGAGAGCTTTAAAAATACTAATACTTGGGCCCTACCCTCCACCTCCTGATTTTGGTTCAATTGGGTTAATCTGAGGTCCCTCTCCGAGGTCCTGGGTATTGGGGTGTTTGTTTTAAATTCAAGCTCCTAGGTGATTCAAATGCACAGCAAAGGTTGAGAACCATGGACTTGGAGGAAAAAGGATTACAGAAAAGGTTGTGGATACAGGGTATCTGTGGATATAGGACTCTACTGAGTTGACAGTGTTAATACCCCAAAACACCCAATCTCTAGAAAGCTAGAAATTTAGCATCAGTAAAGGAGAACACGTTACACTACCAATGTTCAACAGGTGATAATTATACAGCTTGCCAAATGCTATATAAATTCTAAGAACTTTTCATATATTCAAGTTAATCCATATCACAACCTTATAGAGTATATTACTACACTTTATAGATGAGGCAAAAAGTAGTTCAATATCTTGTTCAGAGCTATTAAACAATCAAGTTGAGTTTTAAACTTAAGCAATTTGGCTCCAAGTCCCTGCTTAAGCACTACACCAAAGGTTCTTACACATTTTGGTCTTGGATACCTTTTACACTCTTTTAAAAAAAAGTACTGAGAACACCAAAAAGCTTCTGTGTAGATGAATTATAGGGATTAAATTTACTATATAGAAAATGAAAACCAAGAGATTTTAAAAATATTTATTAATTCATAACAAACCTACTACATATTAACATAGAAATATTTTTAATGGAATCATTAGGATTTCCAAAAGAAACAGAGCATGGCATTGTTTTACATTCTTGCAAATCTTTTTAATGTCTGGCTTAATAAAAGAGCTGAATTCTCATATCTGCTTTTACGCTCAGTTTTGCAATATGTTGTTTTGGCTGAAGGATATGAAAAAAAAATCTAGCCTCACTCAAATATGTACTTTAAAAAGAGAGGAGTATTTTAATAGCCTTGTCAAATAATTCTAGATATATTCTTCTTGGATACTATACCAAAACTCAACAAGTGGAAGTTTCTTAAAGGTTAGCTGCAGGGGCGCCTGGGTGGCTCAGTCGTTGAGCGTCTGCCTTCGGCTCAGGTCATGATTCCAGAGTCCTGGGATCGAGCCCCACATCGGGCTCCCTGCTCGGCAGGGAGTCTGCTTCTCCCTCTCCCACTCCCCCTGCTTGTGTTCCTGCTCTCGCTGTGTCTCTCTCTGTCAAATAAATAAAATCTTCAAGAAAATTTTTTAAAAAATAAAGGTTAGCTGCAATGTGGAAGCATTTCATATTCTTACATTAAATTCCATTCATCTATCCTGCACTTTAAATATATCTTCTACTCAGTGCATGATTTTGTACCATCATGCATTTGGTCATTTAGAAAATACTGATTCACAGAGTTATGCAGATCTTCCAAACATTGACACATTTCATTTATATAGTACCACATAATCACATTCATTAATATCATAACTAATAATCTCACCAGAAAAGTCTTCTATCAAAAGAAAACAAACAAAAGGTTTTAAAAAATGCATCCTTTAAAAGGACAGCAATTATTCTGATCTACTAAGTAGTTTGATTTACAGGCACCAAATGACAATGGGGAAATCATGAAATAGGTCTTAAGGGATGTTCAAATAAAGATTTGATGAACAGAGGAAAAAAGTAAGCTCTTGAGCATCGTACAGTGAATGAAAGACAGCCCTAGCTATGAATTGATTTGATAAGAAGAGTACAAAAGTCCTCACTGGCAAACCTCTTGACCTCAAGATTCTGAAAATTCCTTTTGAGCTACTCAAGACCACAAAGTATCAATAGGATATAACAACAAGGGGGAGCCTGAGTGGCTCAGTCTTTTGAGTGTCTGCCTTCAGCTCAGGTCATGATCCCAGGGTCCTGGGATCGAGCCCCACGTTGGGCTCCCTGCTCGGGGGGGGGGGGGAGTCTGCTTTTCTCACTCCCTCTGCCCCTCCCCATGCTTGGTCTCTCTTGATTTCTCTCTCTCTGAAATAAATAAATAAAATCTTAAAAAAAAAAGGATATAAAACACAGTACAGAACTTAAAATGATCATTATGTAACTTGCTTTGCATTTCCTTCAGAGATCATCATTAAACATTAATAGGAAAAATATACAATCTTTCATTTCTTCATCAAGTAGTTGAGTTCCTGTTCTAGGACAAAAAGAAAAAAGTTTAGTTGCCTCAACTTGTACTTTTTTAATTCTATCATTTCTCTTTAGCTGTTTGGCAAGTTACCAGCCTATATCCCTCAATAAAACTATATATATATATATAGATAGATAGATAGATAGATAGATATATATAAATTTGGCAAACATCTCTTACCAATTTGAATTCATTTCAAGTAATTCAACCTAATTGTTAAATATGTAAAGATATGCCAACAAGTCCCTTTCCATTGAAATACAATCTCTCAGTACATGGAAATACATTTGACCTCTTTAGCCATTCAGCACATACTTCACTGGGAAATGACTTAGCCAAAAGCATCCCCATCAGGGGTACAGACAGGCTCAACAAAATAAAAATCCCCCCACTATTGCTACATGACCACTTTCACTTACATAATTTGTGGTTTGAGCCACTTTGTTTAGAAGGGGAGAACAAAGAAGATATTACAAGATTATGATCACATCCTAAGACTAGGACATATTTTTAAAATGGTCTAACAAGGCAGATGTTGGAGCTTTCCACTCTCCTGGGTAGAGACAATGTCCAAAGTTTCTTCAGGGAAGTGTGCAAGCCAGGACAGAGTGGGAACCGGGGGGGGGGGGGGGGGGGGGGGGGGGGGGGTGTGTGTGTGTGTGTGTGTGTGTGTATGTGTGTGTGTGTGTAGCTCAAGGTATAAATTAAGAAGCCTCTTTAGAAAAAAGAGAAAAATAAGTATTTCCCCCATATTACTAATATGTATATAAATAATATATGTGTGTATATATGTATTGTGTGTGTATATATATATACACATATATATGTGTGTATATATATATACTATATGTATACTATAGTATATATATATATATACTATACTAAGTTCTATTCTACTTATTTTTTGGTCATGCATTAAAGAAGAAATCTGAAATGAGGATGGCCACAAAGAGTAAGTATAGGACACATACTACCAAAGAAAAGAGAACAGAAAAGAGATTCATGGGGCGCGTAGGTGGCTCAGTCGGTTAAGCGTCTGCTTTTGGCTCAGGTCATGATCCCAGAGTTCTGGGATTGAGCCCCGCGTCGGGCTCCCTGCTAGGCGGGGAGCCTGCTTCTCCCTCTGCCTGCTGCTCCCCCTGCTTGTGAGCTCTCCCTCCCTCCCCCTCTCTCTCTGACAAATAAATAAAATCTTAAAAAAAAGATTTCAAAAATGAGGAACGAAACACACATTAGAAGCAAGTGATAAAACCCAATAAAAGTGACTAAACAAAAGCAGAAGAGTTAACTACTGCCATGAAACTTTCCTCACCCTCACTAAACACTGATGAAGCAGTTCAGGGAGGTGTCACGTCAGTGCCTTCTAAAGACTGGTTAACTAGAGTGGGTGAAGAGCTCTGTTGATATTCAAGTGTGGATAAGTGACAGTATAGACTATAAATCTGCCAACCCTCTCTTCAGCTCACTGAAGTATCAGTTTCTAGCCAAACGACTGGCATCTGCCTCTCTACAGCCAGGACGCATCTCACACCCGGCATTAATTCAGGACCCCCTACATCGGCTCCGCTGCCGAGGCTGCCTGTTCCTGGGACCATCACCCTTCCCACATTTCTCTCTCATCAACATGCTCCACCACACATGTATACTCCCAAATCAATGGCCCCATAACCTTGAACGCACCCAACCAATCCTCAGCTCCGTGTCAGCTTCTGTATGTCAGAAACATAGTGAGGAATACTGTTTTCAGAGGCCTAGCTCACCCCCAATTCACAGCTCACTTGCTAAAAACATAGCTTCTGAGCCACACTGAGGCAAATGTAGACACACACAAGGACATCAATCCAGGAGAGAATCGGGAAACAATGTACTAAGTTCATATCTTTGGGGAAATAAAGGAGGAAAATAAGCAAATTAGCAAATGAGCCCTGGGACCCATCACTGCCTAATAATGGAGGGAAAAGAAATCTAAGGGGAAAAATTTTCTTTAACAAAAACAAATCTTGTAACAAAAATTTTCCATTAATAAAAGGAATTATTTGACACTTCATACAACAAAATTTTGCACTGTCTGGCATTCAGATAAAATAGAAATCAAAACGGATTAACAGTATGTGAAAAGCATGCAACCTTACTAATAAAGAAATTAATTTCTCTGATTTCTTCTTTTTCGTAAACTAACTTTTTGTGGAGGCAATAATATATACATGGTAAAAGAAACAGCATTTTTCCAATAGCATAAAAGAGCATCAAGAACAAAAGTCTCCCTCACAACTTATATTAGATCCCCCATTCCCCAAGACTACTCTTATCACCCAGAAAGAGCCACGCTAGGACTGTGTAAGGTGCCAACGTCTGACTCTTCTTGGGTATTCCTAGATCACCTCTAGCTTTGCTCACTCTGCACCTTCTCCCCCACTCTTTGAAGCTACATACCCTGGCTCCCAT
The DNA here is from genome assembly GCF_003265705.2 of Callorhinus ursinus. NCBI lineage: Eukaryota > Metazoa > Chordata > Mammalia > Carnivora > Otariidae > Callorhinus > Callorhinus ursinus. The sequence goes on along the minus strand of NW_027397072.1, from coordinate 23,002,464 downwards.
GGTTCGACCAGCCTCCCTTGAACCGGGTGTTAATTTGAACTCAGTAGCCTGACTTTTACTCCAAGATAGGGCCTCGGCCCCACAAATTGTCTCTTGCTCTCATGGGACTCATGATCTAGCCAGCTCCTCACTTTTCAAGCAAATAGCTAATGCTGGGAAGGATGCAATTTAATGGACACTTTTACACATGAGAGTGAAAATTGATACAAGCAGTTTATATATTTTTTTCAAGAATCACAAAAATGTTCATTCTCAAAACCTCTTAGAAGTTCTATTTGAGAATCTAAGAAAAAAGCAAAAATAAGGGGGGGAAGCACCATAGACAAAAAATGTACAGTCATTTAAAATAACATAAAATTGCAAATAACCTAAATGCCCAATAATAAGAAATAGTTAAAAAACTGTTATGGTCACTCAAAGGAATAATAAGCAGCCAGTATGTTTACAAACACTGGGCAATAGCATAGAAAATACTATTAAATACTGGCAAAATATTATATGAAGACAAATATAAAACTGCATATACATTATGACCTTAACTTTGATTATCCCCATCCCTTCCTAAGTTCCTACACCAAAAAACATATATACATTAAAAAATTACTAGAAGAAATGTTAACAACTGATTTCTATAGCTGGGAGCTATTTAGGAGCGTTCTCTTTTCCTTCTTCCTAAGTTCTAGATTTTCCACATTTTCTAATTGTATTGTTATACATATGTATGTATATATGTGCACATACATAACACACGAATGTACTTTCGTAACGGAAAACTATAAATTTTTAAAAATAGAATAGCATACTTCAAGTATTTCATTCCAAACTGTGTTTCAATCTCAAAGTTTAAGAAATTCCACTTCCCATTTATATATTTTATAAGGTCAGACTTCAATTGTCTCTTTTTATCAACTCAGAGTTACCCAGTTCCATAGCCTTCTGGAGAACAAATCTTGCATCACTTAACCCTAAATAAATATGCTTTAAGGAACCTTGAACTGTTTCTTAAATTCCAAACCTCAAAGAATATTTCCAGAAAGCTACTGCAATATGCTATCATGTAATGGCAACAGTTGTAGGAATTTATTATGCTTCTCTCAACCAAAACTCCTTTGTGTTACATTTCTCTGAATGGAAGTCTTAGGAAATGACCAATGACATTTTACATTTCTAACAGAACTGTAACTGGATAGCATGAATTTTTTAAATGTCACTTCAACTAGGAAATACAAAAGATAAAAATGAATTTGCTAACTGACCTATTTGTAAGAGGACCAAGCATTATCAAAAATGAATATCCACACTGTACATAACTCCTCTAACACATCACCTAAAATAATTTAAATGAAATTATTTTAAACTTTTTTTATACTTTCTTAAAATACAGCAACTCCTTAAAGTACAGTTAACATAACATGAAATGTAAGGGTAGGTGACAGGGAAGCTGAGTTAAGACAAGCTAACTTTGGGACTCCTCAGAGCAAGTCTACTCCCACTTCCGTATAACTACCCTCCACACATTTACAGTCATGCAGCTAACAAAAAAGACAACACTCCTGATCATGTCCCTTATTGTTAACTTGTGGTTAATGTGTTGGGATTTTATTTTTGAGAAAATTCAACTGTTAAGAAAAAATGGCATGCGTGGGAAGGGAGAGTCCACCACAGTTGCATTCTGTTCCACTAAAGTGTGTAGGATACTCACAGAAATAAATATTGGTAAGGCAAAAAAATTAAATAGGGTCATTTTGTAATCCTCAGGGGCTTTATTTTCAAATACTCTAATAATTATCTTCATCCTTATAAGCAGGGCCTAGTGAGTTTGAGATCTGAGATTGTTGCCATGATGTTTGAAGTTGTTAATTACGGTCTTTGAAAGCTCACTGGGTTCTGGGAAGCACAGAAGCTAATTGGAAAGATACATATCTCTGACATCGAAATGTATAGGTAAGGAGACAACCAATATAAGGCCATTTCTGGAATCAATATGGGCTTATAAAGGTATTCCTAGAAGGAGTTAGATTAAATCTTCACACCTACTTGGGAACTGTGTCTGACAAATAAATTGAACATACTCTGGTGAAATGTGGTGATTTGCTGCCTGTGTTCAATGGCTACTGAGGGAGCCAAGTGTAATCTGAGTAGAAGGCACTCCAGACCTCTTAAATCCTGCTTTCACCAGAACACCTCTGCCATTCTGTTTTTTATTTGGTTTGGTTTAGCTTTGGCTTTGGTTTTATTGAAGTTTTACCTAAGATGTCATCGGGAAAAAAATTCTACTGGAAAAATGGGTCTTGTCTAATACATAGTGAACACTTCAGTGAAATCTTATGCTCCTCTGCCCTTCCTGTTTGTGACCATCTTCATCTTGGTACCAGAAGCCCTGATAAGAGGAATCCAAAAATGACCTAGAGGACCTACAAGCAGATGTGCTGAAGAAATGCATTTTCTCTAGTTTAAGACCTTAGCCCCAAGTCACCAATTAGTCCCCAAGTACACAGCTCATGCTTAGAGTGAAAGAGATTTGTCACCTTAAATCATACATATCTTGACAATAAGCAAAATGGAATTGGCATCTTCTCAAAAAATCTAGTCTATTTGGGCCAGCCATGGAAGCTTCTGACTGATTTCTCCCCCAGCTTACTCTTAGAGCTCTCCAAGGTTCTGACCTGCCTCCCAACCAAAAACCAACTTCCCTGATTTTTGTTGTGGTTGTTGTTGTTAACTTTTTGTGACCTAGGATCTTTCTAAAAGGACTTTGTATTGACCTGAAGGATAAAATACAGCAGTCCATTCCGTGGCTTACAATCAATAAAGTCTCCTGGCTACTAATGGTAAAGTGACCCAGATTATATGTCAGTACAGAACACGACAATTACCTATCCTTGAGAAGGACAAAGGTAATGTCCTGAACAAAATCCACAATTAACCTTAGTAGCTGAAAGACCACTTTCCCACATGATTTTCCCAGTGATAGAACTGACAGACTTGTAATAGAAAAAAGGCAAAACAAGGGATCTTAAATCTGAACTTTTTGAAATGCCATTCAATAGGCAGCCTCACCCACAGTTGCTAGATAAGCAAAGCTTCCAATTAACAGAGGGGATGTGGGGAATTTTCAAATATTTACAGAGGAATGACCCACTGGTGCATCACACAAGAATTTTTCTATCATCCCAATTTTGTGCTAGGGTGTCAGAATCATTGGAACTGGTTTACTTTGCTTATTTAGTTTCTTCCATAGGTAAACATGCTTTTAATCTAGAATATACAAAAATAGCTAAAACTATACCTTTGGTTCCATTTAGAAAATTTAAAAAATTGCAGTATCCCGGGGCACCTGGGTGGCTCAGTTGGGTTGAGCGACTGCCTTCGGCTCAGGTCATGATTCTAGAGTTCCGGGATCGAGTCCCGCATTGGGCTCCCTGCTCTGCAGGGGAGTCTGCTTTTCCCTCTGACCCTCCCCCCTCTCATGCTCTCTCGCTCTCATTCTCTCTCTCAAATAAATAAAATCTTTTTAAAAAAAATTGTAGTACCCTTCTTGCCCATCAGAAGTTACTGTAACATTACCTTTCAGTTCTCCTTAAAAGGTGACCAGCGTGCAGCCCCACATCATGTTGAACTGCCATTTCAAATAGGTCCCTATTTGAAGGTCAGCTGGAGCATTTCTAAGTTCTGTTTCTTTCTTTGGAACTGGGGGTAGATAGATGATAGGACACAAGGGCTGGAGGGAGCAGGGAGGGAAGGAATCTCAAGCCACATCCCTTTGTCCAGTCTTTCTTGTTTATGAAGAAGAAGAGAGCAGAGCAGATTCCTTTCTATCTTGGAAACCCCTCAGATGCAACGGGGTTGAAAAGAAGGGAGAGTACCCTCCACAGAACCTTTACTAGCCTTTCTTCTCTCAATGGTATAACACTTAAAGTATGACATGGATAGAAGGACTAAGACGGGGAACACCAACATCACTGAATAGAAGCACTTTGGAGGATGCGGACTTGAATAATAACTAAATCCATTCTAGCTCCTCTATAAGATATTGTCTATATCCACACAACTTTAAAGTGCTATCTTTTCAATATAAAATCAAATCTGTTTGGGGCCAAAATGCTCAAGTTTTATACCTCCTGTTCATCAAAAAAGTACGAATAAGTAATATGAACTTCAATTTTGTAAAAAATGCCAGTGTAGGCTAAAATTTGATTAATAAGTCCTAAGCATTAAAAATCCTTTTGTGTGGCCAATAAAGTGTTTTAAAGACCATAAATTTTAAATTCCTTTAAGCTGAGCACACATCCAGCTCACCAAGACCCCATTAATTACCAAAAAAAAAAAAAAAACTCAAAAAACAGAAAAACCCTTTGAGGCCCAAATTTGTTGTGTGACTAAAATGAATATTGCTATTTATCTGAGTCACTAATGCCACACACCTTTTCGATCTTTGCTACTCAGATTCTAAGAATAAAAGGCAACACTGCAATAGCAGAAAGAAAATTGGCAGATATAATTTCTAACTTAATTCAAATTGTTTTTCCTGGGGATGTATTTAAATTGTCCAGGTTGCTCGAATATCATCCAGGGATGTGATTTTGAAGGAGACAGCTTGCTACTGGTTTTCCTGGCTGTACTACAAGAAACAACAGTGTGAGCTTATTTTAAGTTAATGTGTGCTTCTGTGTTTCTTTACAAGAAATTAACTGCAATCATTTAGTTAAAGCAAACACTTCCTTAGGGTTTCGTTTTTCATTAGAAAATGTCTTCAGGAGTCTTTTAAACTTAGAGGGTTACAAATCCCAACTTCTACCCATAGATTTTGAGCTTGGAGCGAATTATTTACAGCACAGTGAAAGATCATTCAAGCTTAGTGACCCTTTGTGGCACTAAGTGTTTTTTAGCCATTGGTGAGTCACAACATCTTAAGAGGAGTCCTACCCATTCTACTGAATCAAAACAGTAATTCTTTGCCTGCCTCAGCCAGGACCAGACCTCAGGGTAAATTCTCATTTCTTTCCAACTAGGTAATCACAAGGAGACCCATAGGAATGGGCAGCATGGAACAAGACAGAACAAAGAGCTTCAACCAAGTGATTTTTAACTAGAGAAACACCTGCAGGCTCTGGTACCTGGTCTCTGACCCCTGCCCTAGACGATTTCCCTAGCTAGACCTGGCCTCTGGGCTACAATGATTTTTATTATACAACTGCTTCTCCTGACCTTAGCTGAGGTCCTTGGACTGAATTCGACTTGTGGACTTGACAGATCCTCCTCCTCTTAGTCAAAACCCCAGTCTTGGCCTTCCTGGCCAGTGGTCTTAAAGTCACCTGTAGCTTAGCAACACAATTTGTGTGTAAATGATGAGGGGAAACATCAGCTAAAAAGGAGGCTACCCCAAGCTATTTCTGTTAGTCCAGCCATAAGCAGCTATAAGAAAAAAAGCAATGCAAAGTAACACCAACTAAATGAAAAGATATCCACAAAATACAATATATGGGGTAGTAGAAGCTTTCAGTGTCTTTATCCTTTTCCCTAAAAACTCTACCTCCTAGCCCCAGGTCCATATAACATCATTGTTCTAAATCCACATGTAGTAGCCATCTATTGTTTGATGTCCAACATCCATTTCCCTCCTTCTGGTAACACAGATTTCCTTTAGGAAACCACTCCTCCCCATTCTCAGGTGTAGGTTTTGAGGAAGAACCTCCACTCCGAGCCCCATGGGTGCTGACTGCCTAACCCTATCAACATTTCCTGCACACCTAGCATCTACCCAGTGAGATAAATGAAGACATCAGTTGAGATTTCTGCAAAATAAAAGCATTCTTTCTTTCCACAGGAGGAGAATATAAAGTCTGAACTGGAGTAACAACTCTGTGTTCACAAGAAAAGGGACTGAGCTACTGGGTGGATATGAAGACTAAGAATAAAATCAGCACAGTGAAAGGCAGAGCAGAAAAGAAAAGAAACAGAAACCAGGTTCTTAAATTACATTTCAGCCACTGGACCAAGCCTTATCTGAAGCCCACCTCTGGTCTTTTAAGTTCTATAAGCTGATGAATTCCCTTTATTGTTTAAGCAACTTTCAATCAGACTTTCTGTGAAAGAGGGAGAGGGAGAAGAGGAAGAAGGAGGAGGCAGAATAAAAGAGTGCTAACACACCATAAGACTGTATCTCCATTTTACCTCCTTCAGGAGAAACCACAGAAGGAGAGGTGCATGAACTCTTACTGGGCCACATAACAATTCAAGAGACCTATAATCCAAAGTATAGATTCAGTGTGGGTCCTGATGTTTTCTTTGAAAGAAAAAAGTTATAGTTCCTTATATAATTTGCAGAAAAATCTACATAGAGGATTAATCTATTTCCACTAACCCAATAATGATTACAATCATTTCTCTTCAGGGAAAAATAAATAAAAAGGAAGAAAGAAGGGAAAGATGGAAGACTCTACCCTTGTAGATTACATTCACTCAATGAGCGTAAGACAAAATGCATCTAAGATAGAGCTCTTCAAATACCAGTCCGGTTTTGGATTGGAGGAGGGGGCAGGTAATAAAGCAAGACTTCTATAAAAGCCAACAGTCCTGCTGAGGGGTGTAGAGGAGAAAAAGGAACAACCACTGTGGTTCCTAACATGGGTCTGGGGGCTGTATGTGACAAGCCTCGGCACAGTACTGAGCTTAGAAAGCAGGTCTTCTCTGGCTTTATGGTCCTGTAAACAGGAGATGTCTTTACCTTTCCTCCAGCTGACTGAAACCTAACCAGCACATACGAACTGTACTGGGGTGGCTCACGAATCCTGGCTCTATGCCAAGCTTGAAATGTGAACCTTTGGCTAGTAAGCCTTTATGTCTTTTGCACACTTTCTCTCTCCAGAGAAACTAAAACAGGGCCCCCCCAGAGCAGCCCCAGTGACTGCCTTTGAACCATTTGTAAACTTAGCAATACACAACGATTACCCAGTTTACTTCCTTAAACTCACTGTCCCTCTCCAGCCGCCAAAGTCGTTCCTCATCAGTTCTTTCAAAGCTGGGCGGCCCCTCACAGCCAACTAAAGAAAAGCATTTGTTTCAAATGTACCATCTAAACAGCTGTCCCTGGACCTCAGTTAGGGTAAACATGTGTACCCCTCCAATGAAATGCCTCAAGAACCTTAACAAAGCTCTAATATACTGAGCTACCAATTTCTATTCCTGACAACTCACTATCATCCAACAGAATAGAGTTCTTTTTATCACTAAACACCAATTTTTTTTTTTAATTTCCTTAATAGAGTGCTGTTACTATGCAATCTTCACTGACCAAGATAACCTGGTATCTTCCAGCAAGTATATGAAAACTTCTCTACCTACAGCTTGAGTTCTCATCCGGGCTATCATCAGAGTAACCGTGGAAGCATCTTAAAAAGGCAGATTCTCGAGTCCCACCCGCTGAGACACTGGTTCGGCAGACGTGCAGTGATACATATTCCCTGGCCCTAGTGATTTTTGGAGTTGCATTCAGGCACTCTAATGCAAGGCAGAAACCCAGAAAATCTGATCATCTTTCTGATGAATTTTCTCACTGAGATCAAAGACCCAAGTACTTTCACATAAATTCATTAGGCCTCCACATAAGATCCACTGTCTAAATGATGGCGAAAGGCTCCATCTACTAAAGCTTCCCATTAAAGTTGCCTCACACATTTCCCAGGTATTAACAGAATGTGTCTCCAGACCTCTGACTTACCTCTAATAATTATCACCTGGAATTTAGGGCTCTCCATATCCAGAAAAAAAAAAAAAGTCTTCAGCAATGGGGAGTCAACATCATTCTTACTAACCTGTTTCTCCAACAGTAATGATTCTCCTAAACTTGATCACCTCACCTGCCTAGATCAGTAATATCTTCCAGGCTCCTCCTAGAATCCCATCATCCCTAATTTAATGTCACCTATGCCCCAGAAGAAAAGCGCCAAATAGATTACTACATGGTGTGATCATTCTTAAATTGGATGTATTTAACTTTAAATCACCATCGTTTCCCTCAAATGTCTTTGTGATGCTTCCATTAATATTAAGGAATTATAGAGGGGTTGCAAATTGGCAGCCTCAGATTGCAGACATGCTTTCTTTGAACCATACAAATTTTTTATTTTAGAATCTTTAGACAAAGCATACACGCTTCAGTAGGTCACAATCCCCACCAATTACAACTGCCTTTACACCTGTGTTTTTCACTCATTTTTATTACTTGGCTGGCTCCTACAGGCATCTGAGTTTGCAACACCTGAATTAAGATTTTAGGGCATTTCCTAGAAATGTTTTTTGTTCCCTCATGGTTCCTTCATTTGTGGTAGATACCTAAAGTGTTTATTGGTGTAAGCAAAATGCAACAGAATAAATGGTAAAGTTTCTCAGGCACTGAAACTGAAAGATAAAAAGAAAGTTCACCTATTCAATGTGCCCACTAATGTTTGTAAAATAAATCACTATCTGCGTGATCCAGTTATTTCATTTTGACTTCCTTCTATTAGACCATAACGGCCTGAGAACAGGGACAGTACCCTTCATCTTTGTGGAAAGACTGGGCTGGACACGGGCTATTCAACATGGACACTTGTCAAGTGAATGATCACGACTACTCAATTCATTATAAACTAAGTTAAATGTATTAAAGGATTCAAAATTTTTCCAGGGTCAAGAAAGATACTGGCTACTAGGAGCTAAGCTGGTCTGCGTTTTGAGCAGAAGCAGACAAGGGAGACTGAAGAGCAGTTCTGAAAATACAATATTGCAACATGACTAATTATAGTCAGCAATCACGAAAAGTTTGAACGGTCTGAAAAATATTATCTTAAAAGCATTTCAAGATACCATTTCTTTCCAAAGGTTAGCACGCTTAAAATAAGGTTGAAAAAAAAAAGTTGTAAAAACAAATTATCATGGCTCAATAGACAAGGTCTAAAGGATACAAAATAGCACATTAAATCAGTTCCCAATTCAAAAAAACCTGCATGAGATGTTGATCTTCCTGTTTTTCATAAACCTTATAATTGTGCTTCCAGAAAACTACCAAGCATCTGCCTCTATGTAGCTAATTCATTTAATCTTGGAGCTCTCACAAGGAAATAGAGAGTATACGGTGCCAGGATCACTATCTTCTCTAGCCAAAATCATAATGCCTTGGAGCCAATTTCCTCTTGGTAAATTCTGATCAAATTCCTTCAATTTGCAGCTTCCTTAGTACTGGTAATGGCTGCATATGTCACAAGTTAGTATATGTGTGTGTGTGTGTTTAACAATATACATCATAAAGTTAACAGTAATACGTAGACATGTGCACAGAGGTGAACATACCCGTGTATGCAGCCACACATATATATCCATGCATACTGGGTCCTATACACCTCTTTATTTGACACTCTGTGAATACCACAGTCACAAAGCCCATTCAGATTTCCTTAATCCAGTAATAATTCTTTGGTAATTAACATGACTTTGGAAATCTGCATTAACCAACTTTACTATGCAGCTACAACATAATGATAATCAAGATTAACAATAATAATTCTGATGGGATAAACAGTCCCTTAAAATCTTCTGAATCATCAAAGAAAGATCCAATTATGTTCTACTTTTAGCGTAAAGGGTATTTTATCAAAATTCAATTACTTTAAAAGAATTGGTGATCCATATATGGCTTATCCAGTAAACTTTTAGTCTTAATATTTGATTAATGAGTATACTTCATTTCCCAGTTATTCTTGATAAAGCAGAATGTCTATAATTTTTCATATATGACTCCTATATTCAATGTGCACATATTACATGCATTATTAACAGGGATTGCAGATTAACCACAACAGCACATTTTACAACTATGATATATAACTCTTCAATCCTTGAAGTGCCAAACTGTTGACTCTCTAGTTGTGGTTATTACTCTTTAAAGCTAAGCCACATTAAATATAGTTCTCCTGTCCTGACGAATCAAGGTCATTATTATGAGAATATATTATACTGATGCGTTTTTTTTTTAAGATTTTATTTATTTATTTGAGAGAGAGAGAGAGAGAGCACATGAGAGGGGGGAGGGTCAAGGGAGAAGCAGACTCCCTGTCGAGCAGGGAGCCCGATGCGGGACTCGATCCAGGGACTCCAGGATCATGACCTGAGCCGAAGGCAGTCGCTTAACCAACTGAGCCACCCAGGCGCCCATACTGATGTGTTTTTTTAAGAGTGGTATCACTAGGGGTTTTTGAAGTAAAAAGGGCTATCTTCCTTAAATAACTCTAGGATAATGCCCCTTTAGAATCTTTCTGCTGTTTTTGATAATTCTTTTCAAATTACTATACACACATTTGTCTCATTTTGCTATATAACCCGTATCACTGTAGATCTTAATGTTTAGTCATACATTATACACAATTATCTAAATAAAAACTAAAAATGCCTCTAATTCTCATGTATAAAATAAAGCACATAGTCCCTATGATGGCTGTTACAAAATTAAGAACCTCTTTTTTTTTTTTAGGGCTGGGGGTTATTTTTTGTTTGTGATATGACCAGGTGGTTAAAGGTACATGAAATCGGAGACATGTATATACCTACAATTTATAGGAAATTCAGAGGAACAAAGGAGCATGTTAAACTATGCCATGGGCATATAATCAACAAAATCCAGTCTGTGGTAATTTCATAAAACAAATGGCCCTGCTTCTTCAACCATAAACTGCAGATGGAGAAAAAAGGAAGATGGAGAAAGCTTATCAGCTAAGAGAAACTTAAAAGACATAACAATTAATCACAATATATAGATTTTGGTTCATACAATTTGAAATGTGAACACTGGTTACTGGATAATTCTAGGGAATTACTGGTAATTTTTTAGGCAAGATAATAGTATTTTGGTGATGTCTTTCAAAAGATTCCTATCACCTCACACCTGTCAGAATGGCTAAAATCAACAACACAAGAAACAACAGGTGTTGGCAAGGATGTGAAGAAAAAGGAACACTCGTGCATGTTGGTGGGAATGCAAACTGGTGCAGCCATTCTAGAAAACAGTATGGAGGTTCTTCAAAAAGTTAAAAATAGAACTACCCTATGATTCAGCAATCACACTACTAGGTATTTACCTAAAGAATACAAAAACACTAATTCAAAGAGATAGCTGCACCACTATGTTTACAGCAGCATTATTTACAAGAGCCAAATTATGGAAGCAGCCCAAGTGTCCACCAAATGATGAATGAATAAAGAAGATGTGGTGTGTGTGTATATATATATATATGTATATATAATGAAATATTATTCAGCCATAAAAAAGAATGAAATTTTGCCATTTGCAATGACATGGATGGAGCTAGACTCTATTATGCTAAGCAAAATAAGTCAGGGAAAGAAAAATACATATGATTTCACTCATATGTGTAATTTAAGAAACAACTAACAAGCAAAGGGGGAAAAGAGACAAATCAAGAAACAGACTCTTAATTATAGAGTCTAACCACAAACTGATGGTTACCAGAGGGGATGGGTTAAATAGGTGATGGGGATTAAAGGGCACTTGTGATGAGCACGGGTGTTGTATGGAAGTGTTGAATCACTACATTGTGCACCTGAAACTAATAAAACACTGTAAGTTAAAATAATAATAATAATTAATAAAAGATCCCTTATCTTTTTGAGTAAATACCAAAATATTTAGAGATGAAATGACATAATGTATGGGATTTGCTTCAAAATAATATGGTAGGGGCCCATGGGTGGCTCAGTTAAGCATCTGACTTTGACTCAGGTAATGATTTCAGGGTCCTGGGATCAAGCCCCAGCATCAAGCCACCAATCCCTCAGGTTCCATGTTCAGCAGGGAGTCTGCTTCTCTCTCTCCCTCTGCCCCTCCCCTCGCTTGTGCACACTCACATTCTCTCTCTCTCTCAAGTAAATAAACTCTTAAAAAAATAATAATATGGTAGGAGGTAAGTGAATGTGGATACAAATGAAACAAGACTGCCTGGGAGTTGATAATTCTTGAAGCTAGGTGATAGACCCATGAGGTCTCGTTATACAAAACTGCTCTTGAATATGTTTGAAATTCTTCATAACACAGTTTTTTTAAAATGAGGAAATTCTATAGTTATAAGGAACATTGTTTTGCTCTGATTACTAAAAATTGTATCTAAGAATTATGCTTTGATTTCTAAAAATGGATAGTTATAAACTTAGTCATAAAATGATGCTAAAAGTTAAAAAAAAAGCTGTATCATTCAACTAATCTTAACTTTTTAATCTAGCTAAAAGTTTCTCAACTTTCAAAATTTTCATTAATCCTTTACCTTAAATTTTATAAACATCTACTTCATTATTTTCTTAGAACACAAAAATTCTCACAGGACATGTTGTAAAACAACACAAAAGTTTAGATTACAACTTAAATGGCTATAGATAAAAAGGTCTAAAAAAGTACTAACAAAAAGTAAGAAATGGTTCCTAGGCTCTCTTCAAGAAGTTAAAGTCATTAGGTTAATGGACAGTATTTCAACTGTTTACTTTTAGTCTTAAAAGTTTGAAAATTACCATTACAGATTTTCTCATTCAAAAAATATTAAGGGTGGAGATGCCTGGGTGGCTCAGTCAGTTAAGCGTCTGCCTTTGGCTCAGGTCATGATCCCAGGGTCCTGGGATCGAGACCCGCATCAGGCTCCTTGTTCAGCAGGGAGTCTGCTTCTCCCTCTGCCTGCCGTTCCCCCTGCTTGTGCTCTCTTTCTCTGGCAAATAAAAAATAAAATCTTTAAAAAAATATATTAAGGGTACCATGATTTATTCACTATGAATTAGAAAAGATACATTTACAACATAAATCTATAGCTGATATCTCAAAATTATTTCTATTCAGTTCTATTCATGTATCAATATAAACATACAAACTCAAATGTTTGAAATAGTTATTTCATCTTTTCCTGACTTTAAAATACTTTTAACTTAATGTGAGTGGATTTAGTGAATTTGGGCTCAGGAGTAGTACCTAGGTAGGGGCTGAAAGTAAAACAAATCATTAACTTACACTTTTAACATAATAAGTTAGTTTTTAAATTAAACTCAAACTTCCTTGGGACACAGTGCATTTTTAAAATAATTCCTCCAGGGGTTGACTGAGCTAACATTCATGTTAACCTTGCAAACAACTCCAAATCAATAAAATGAATAAATCCTTTTAAAATGTACCTTTAAAAACACACAAATTATATACAATTTTTATACTAATCATTAGTCCTACCAATTAATTTTTTCAAATCTCCTAAAGGGCCCCTTTGATTTAAAATGAGTGATGATTTCTGTGAAGTAATTATCTGCCTTTCTTTTAAAAAATCTATAATAATCCAGACTTTTTACTTTTCAATATGGCTTCTTCATAAATGTTCCTGAAATACAGTCAAGAAACTGCATTAACTGTGTTGAATGTTTTGCTTAAATAATATTGTGCTTCTATGGTATTTTCACAATCCCAACCATTTAAAAACATTTTTTTAATGTATACGAGGTCACCTGAGTCATTGTCAGTTCAAGGCTACAAGTCATGCTGTGGTTAAGTGATTACATCAGACCAGCGTAAGGGCTGAGCTGACACTTTGCAGGTTTAAATTTCTTGGCTCTCCAAAGCTTGTGTGGGGGCTGCAGTTTGGCATAAAATTCTCAGCCGGATGCAGATAATTTCTCTGAAAAATGTTTTTAAATGGCTAAGAGGGGTTTTTTTTGTTGTTTTTTTTTTTTTAGCTTTTTGAAAATGTTGGAGAAAGCATACATTAGAATCAGGTTCAAATTTATAAGGCTTTTTTCCTTTTTAATGTTCCCATCCCCGCAGATAACCCAAATACGGCAAAATAATCCCAAGCCTAAAGACTTTCTGTAAGTACAAAACCTCACATTTATATGAGTTTAAATGTAAACTCAAAAATCAAAATAAGCTGCTTCAAGTTATATAGGAAAATAAGAGGACTTCTTTGAAAAATACAAATATTTGCTAAGCCCTCTGGAGTTATGATTATATGTTGCCCATGGTCATTTTGGTTTCCACACCTCCAGTTTTATTTCCATTTTTCCATTCAAATGTTACTTTCTTTATTCCTACAAGAGCATTGTGAAATTGGTACTAATATTAACAGTTTTATCAATTAAGTATATGCATAATACTAAGTACCTTGGCCAGCATAATCCACCCAGTAATCAATAGAGCTGACCAGTACTCCTCCAAATTGTCAAGGTCATCAAAATCAAGGAAAGTCAGAAACTGCCACAACCTACAAGGAGCCTAAGCAGTCATGAGGATTAAATGTAACGTGCTATCTTGGATGGGATCCTGGACAGAAAAAGAATAATAGAAAAAAAACTCAGAATGAAGTATGGGTTTTAGTTAATAATAATGTTATCAATACTGGCTCATTCATGTTCACATACGAATCACAATAAGGTAGGAGGTTAACGACAGGCAAAACCAAATGTGGGGTACACAGGAACACTCTGTACTATCTTTGCAGTAATTCTGTACATCTAAACCTAAAAACTCTAAAACTAAAAGTTCTAAAATTTAAAGCTTAGTAAAGCTTATTCACTCATCAGGCCCTATATACCCAAAGTATACAAAGTAAGCTAGTTGTAAGACCAGACTTTGAAACAAGTGGAGAATGTAAACTTATCAATTTGCAGATTCTAAAGGAATATAATCAACAATTAAGTGAACATTTTTCTTTAAAAATATATAATAAGGGGCGCCTGGGTGGCTCAGTTGTGAAGCATCTGCCTTCAGCTCAGGTCATGATCCCAGGGTCCGGTCCTGGGATCGAGCCCCACACTGGGCTCCCTGCTCGGCGGGTAGCCTCCTTCTCCCTCTCCCACTCCCCCTGCTTCTGTTCCCTCTTTCGCTGTGTCTCTCTCTGTCAAATAAATAAATAAAATCTTTAAAATATATATATATATAATAAAAATTTGACTCCTGAAAAAAACTAATGTGCACACGTGAAGTTCTTAACTATTTCCAGAAGTGTACTTTGCAGCAGGTGGCTAAAAAGTAAAGGTACCAAAAATTTCTGTAATCCTCAATACCACAGGGGGAAAAAATATTATCTTCAGATCATGAACACCTCACAAAAGCTTCAGTGTCTTGGTAAGCCATCCTTTAAAAAAGGAAAACAAAATCTAAGGCTGCAGTGGTTTTTTAAAATCAGAGCCTAAACTAGTAATGAATAATCCTTAGCTTTGTATTCCAAACCCCTTAACGATTTTACCTCAATCTTCTGTAACTGCATTTTCTAATGTTTGCCTATACAAACTCTCCTCCAACAGAACCAGTTCGCTCAGTGCTTCCGATATGCGATCCTCGGTTTGTGATGCTTCTCTGTAAGCTCTGTCTCCCTACCTACACTGCCATTCCCTCTTTCATCTCCTGAATCCTAGCCCTGCTTGAAGACCCAGCTAAAACTCTCCCTCCGCCATGAAGCCTCAGACCACCACAGACTCAGTAATGACCACTTCATCAGAACTCCTGTGCCATTACTGTGGTACTGAGCATATTCACTCATTAAAAAAAAGAACGCTAGTGTGTGCTTACTAAGTACCTATACCACAACTAAGTGCTGGGGAAATTAAAGATGAGTAAGATATGGTCTCTGCTTCAAGGTGCTCTGGGAAAAGACAAACATTATTACACCAAACAGTAGTGACTCCAGAGGTAGTAGAAGGTGCCATGACAACATACTGCCATTTGCTACAATATTTCTCTTTTTTACATTTAAGTCCTATTTCTCCAAATAAACCAAGGTCCTCTTGAAAGGTAGAGTTTTTCATCTCCTACTCAACGCTATATGTACACTAGCCAAAAACAAGTCTGATGTTGTTTTAACTAAAATTTCATGCCACCCTTATTTTCTTAGAGACACATGGGTAGAATCTCTGTTCACAGACATCAGACTTATGATGATGAATTAAGACTGTTTTTAGTAAGTTATTAACCATAACCAACTATTAGTTATTAAGAATGCACAAATTATCACCATTTCACTTAGTTAACAGTCTTAAATGCCACTCATGGTTTGTTTGTTTGTTTTTTATGAGAAACAAATTTAAAAATAAAGAAAAAGGACTGGTTTGAGATATAGCTTTTATTTGCCTGGGGAAGCATTAACCATCAGGTCAAAAATATAGAAGCCAATCTTAAAAGCTGCTTCCGATGAATCTGTAATGTCATCGGAGACATGTTTATGATAATATATAAAGTAAAAACAAATAGTGACAACTATAGAGGACATATGTGCATATGACACAGACAGAACATTGGGAGTAAATACATTAACATGATAACCATACTCATCTCTAAACTGTGTGCGACTGATTTATTTTCTTGGCACTTGCCTATATTTTAAGTGATTAGTAATAAAAATACATTATCATAATTTTTAAACCCAACTCTTTGGGGAGAATGCAGGAGAGGAGAGGAAGTGATAAAGAGAGGATGACAAAGAGAGACAACCAACCAAAGACAATGAACAATCCAAAAGCGGATCATTAACTCCTCTGGATAAGCAAATTCTTGAGCTGAAATGCTTCACATGCAACTCTGTACCTCATTTTCCCAAAAGCATTTTTACAAATTCAATTGAGTAAATCAAAACTGGTAACATCTGCTAAATGTTATATTTGCCATTGGATTTCAAAAAATAACTTGGTTTGCCTTTTTTTTCATTTGTCTTATGAGAGTGAACGTTTTAAATGTCCCTTGTTTGTACTTTCAAGATGTTCTGTTTTTCTACAACTGTGCTTTTAAAGCCTTGTTTATAACACATGCCTTCAAAAGTATATGTGTGTATACACACGTGTATATATTATACTCCTCTCCTTAATCTACAACTGGTTGTAACAGCCAACACCTTTGCAAAAATAGATGAAATCATAAATCATTGTCTTTAAACCAGGGCCTTCCACTATCTCCCCTTAGGAAGTACATTTTACAAAGAATAACATCGACTTTCTTCCTACCTCATAAAATGGTTCCACTGTTGATAAGTAAAAACAAATAATGGTAAAAGTACAAACAGAGTTTTTAATTCATCAGCACATAAACCAATTTTGCATCAAAATTTCTACTAACTTTCTCATGTTCACTTGGATCATACACTGATGCATCCTTTGAATCCAAGTTGCATTCAATTCAAGAGAACTAGAGATGCCACCTCTAAATAATGTTTACCCTTATTTCTACCTTAGAAAAATCTACTGGAACTTAAAATTCTAGGTTTTCATAAAAAAGGAAGTACACTGTTTTCAAACATTTTATTAATCCTACTGAATATTTTTATGAACATCACACATTTTTATTAATAATTTTTATTAATTCTGTGTTCTTGCCAACAAAGCGAGTCGTATTCTTTTTAAAGATTTTATTTATTTTTGCAAAAGAGAGAGAGAACGCCCGTGCACAGCAGGTGGGGCAGAGAGAGAAGCAGACTCCCTGCTGAGCAGGGAGCCCGATGCAGGACTTGATCCCAGGACCCTGAGTCAAAGGCAGACACTTAATCAACTAAGCCACCCAGACGCTCGAAAGCGAGTAGTAGTTTATGGTCCACTAAAGTTTTTTCTGTTTTTGCTATGAAAGTAAAGACTAAAATTGTATGTTCTCAAAAATGTAAGACAATTGACTTCTGCTTTTACCCTAGGGACATTTGCAAATTCCAGGCACAGGAGGAGGCTGAGAATCCAGGCTCTGCACACTCACAAAGCTGCTGCTGGACTCAGAAAAATCACTAGAACTTTTGGCAGAGTCTCAAGAGGCCTCAAATATGTATCCAGTTACCCTCAAGACAATCTGATCAATTCTGGGGCAGCCCATGGGCAAGAAGCTAAAATTTAAGCAAGGACCTCTGAAAAGCAGAGCAGAGCTATCAGCAGTCTTGCAATATAAAATTTAGGATTTTGAATCTATCAGGGCAACGATCCATGTTGTTTGGGTGTTTGAATATTTGATAAATGATGTGGAATTCTTTATAATATTTTATAGGCCAAGGCACTTAAACATGCTAGGAACACTGGCCACTCCAGACCTTCAGAAAAAAACCCTGAAAAACACTGCCTTGGAAATCGTAGTGAACCACAGGTAGATGACCCTTACCAGAGACACAAGCCAGCCTCAACCCAGCAAAGCCCCCATCTGCATTAAAGTGATCGACCAACACTCTCTGCATATGAGAGGAGACCATGAACCCTCTCTCTATAAGACGAATGCATCATCTGAAGCCTCTACAGTTTCTTTTTTTAAGAGGAATGTCTGACATTCACTCAAAACTATGAGAAACGCCAAATACAGAACCACGTGACTGATAACCAAAGAAAAAAGCAGTCAAAATAAATAGGCCCAAAGATATTCCAAGTATTAGAACTGGCTCACAAGGGTGCCTGGGTGTCTGGGTTGGTTAAGCGACCGCCTTCAGCTCAGGTCATGATCCTGGAGTCTCAGGATCGAGTCCCGCATCAGGCTCCCTGCTCAGCAGGGAGTCTGCTTCTCCCTCTGACCCTCCTCCTTGCCATGCTCTCTCTCTACCATTCTCTCTCTCTCTCAATAAATTAAAAAAAAAATCTTTAGAACTGGCTCACAAGGACTTGAAACTAAATATGTTTAGCATGTGCGATAAAATGGAGAAAACTATAGATGAAAAGATAAATTCACCAAAGAACTATGGAACTGAAAAACATAGGACCTAAAATTAAGAACTCATTAGATAGATTTAACAGCAGATTAGACACCACAGAAAACAATAAACTGAAAGATAAGTCTGGCGTTATCTAGTTGTGCTAGTTATTCACTGATTCCAAATCTCCTCTTCTTTGTCCTGTTTATGAACCGGGACTGGACCCTGCAAACACTTCTCCTTCACCAGCCGGTGCAGTGTTTCGCTTGTCGAAAGAACGTGATGGAGGGGCAGTGCAAGGCCTGACAGACTGAGCAGCAGCTTCTCCTGCTTCTGACGTACTTTTCATAGCTGCTCCTACGGGGCAACGCCCACGGCATACAGGAGACCCGGTAGTGCTCCCCTCCAGCCTGCTTGCTGGCACCCAGCCCCACTGGCCCACCAGTACCCAGTAGGCCACACCAGTTCTGGCCTGCAGCACCCCCAACGCCCAGTGGGCTGCAGCCACACCCACTCCAACAAGGAGCTTGGGGCCTTCCGAGTTTGTTCCCTCTTGGGTCCTTTCTCTCAGCTACTCTGTGGCTGAGCAGCTCCTCTCTGCAACTGCTATGCTTGCATTCTTTAGAGCTCTCTTCTACCCCTTAAGTAGTTCATAACTTTTGAGGCGCCAGGCGCCAGGCTGGCTCAGTCGTTAAGCGGCTGCCTTCGGCTCAGGTCATGATCCCAGGGTCCTGGGATCGAGCCCCGCATCGGGCTCCCTGCTCGCCGGGGAGCCTGCTTCTCCTTCTCCCTCTGCCTGCCGCTCCCCCTGCTTGTGCTCTCTCTCTCTCTGTGTCAAAAAAATCAATACAATAAAAAAAAAGTCAATAGTCAATTTTCCCTATTCAAGTTACTGGTACAGTTTCTGCCTCCTACTGATAAATTGGTCGTTTCATTTTAAGTGTCCCTGGTTTGTACCTTCAAGAGGTTCTGTTTTTCTACAACTGTGCTTTTAAAGCCTAGTTTATACCACATACCTTTAAAATTATGTATGTGTATGCATGTGTCTCCTTAGCCCTCAACACAATGCAGTCCCACAAGTCCGCCCTCCAGTATATGCCCCTCAGCAATGCACACACATATTCACTGAGACACTCACAACAGTGTTCATGGTAGCACTGTTGACAACAGCAAAAACCTGAAAAGGATCCAAATGTCGATCGTACTAGAACGGACAAATAAGCTTTGCGCAGTGGCAGTATCGTAGCCAATGAGGTTTATCCGAGGCGCGATTATTGCTAATAGAACGGACAAATAAACCGTGCTCTGCTCATGGGATGCGATGAGCAAACAGCAACAAACCACAGGGGTGAAGCTCACAAATCAATGCTGAGTTAAAGAAGTCAGACACACAAGTACATGCTGTGTGATTCCGTTTGTAGAAAGATCAAAAAGAGGCAAAATTAACCATGATGATACAAGTCAGCACAGTGTTTACCCGTGGGCAAGGTGGTCACAGTGACGGGAGGGGTGGGTGAATGGGGCTTCTGGAAACTGGAAAGTGGAAATGTTCTGTTACCGATCGAAGTGGCGGTTACACACTGTGTTTACTTTTTGGAAATTCTCCATGTAACACACTTGCGATTTGTACGCTCTCCTGTAGATATGCCACTTGTCTCTAAGTTACATAAAAATGCAGATGATTTATAAACAATCAAATACTATGTTTCTAAGTCTCTGACACTTAATATCCACAGAGCTGGTAAAGTGCTCCGCCCATACGTCCCCACAGCACCACGTGCATCTACCTCTGTCCCCGCACATATCAGGCTGCAGTTCCGTGCGTTTCTCTTTTTTGAGCATTATATTCAGCTTCAGGGCTGAAGATGAGTCTTTTAAAGGTCTCAAATGAGGCATTAAATAAATATTTTAAAAATGACAGAGAATTCTGCTTTAAAATGTATTGTAGGCCACGGCACAGGGAAGTAGCTAGGAACAGGAGCACCACACACCTCGCTGGCATTTTTCAGCAGCGGGCCATGCAGTCCATCTCAGCAAAGTGCAATCATCACATATATTTCATGAACACAGGGGACAGGCACTGTTTTGCAAGGACACATTCAAAAGATGTCCTTCTGGAGGTAACACAGTGAAGAGCAGGGCAGGAGAAGTGACAAGGTGTCAGCATAACACTTCCTTCTCCGCTTACATTCCATATGAGCAGAACAGAATCAGTGAAGGAACTAGTAGCATTAGACTCCTACCCTGAAGATGCCTGTACCAAACCCCAAATCGCCCGCACCTTCTTCAAACTAGGAAGTCAGATATCAGTGGTTTCCAATTCTGCTATAATTGCAACATGTCCTTCTCATTTAAATTTATGAACCACCCTTCCTCCTTTATGCAATTTTATTTTAAATTAAAGTGAATTATCACTATTACTTTTGGGGAAAAGAATTTCACAATGCCCTTTGAGGTAGCCAAATATACCACAGGGCATTGCAAAACTAAGGCTGAAAATCACTGCTTTGGAGATTCTGTTAACTGATTTTTATCTCCCAGTTTTTCTAAAACTGAATCTCTCCTATTTTGCAATTTTCATCTAAAACATATTTTCTAGTCTTGGAAACCAGCAAGTCCCTTAAGAAATACACAACCTTAAAGGAAACCTGATCACCTAACAAATATGTATTGTGCAGCCCTCTTCTACTTCCTAGGACACCAGGCCCTCTTCTAGTTACTAGGACATAGCAGGGAACAAAACAAATTCATTCTCTCATGAGGCTTCCATTCCAATGAAGAAACAAGGGTAACCTTCCATCTCAATTTACCTGGCAGTATCCAGTTTCAACACTGAAGGTACTACATCCCAGAAAACCCATCAGCCTCAGGCAAACCAGGGCCATTGGTCACCCTGGCAGAGAGATACCAAATAAGCAAGGAAAAATTTATCAAATAGTGGTAAGTGTAATGAAGAAAACAAAGCATGATAAAAAATGAGAGAGTAATGGGGAGGGTGTTACCACTATTTTGTATAGGGACACCAGGAAAGGCCTCTCTGATACAATGACATTTGAAGAGAGGAGGAAAGCAAGCCATTCAGATAAACAGGGGAAGAGAGTTCCAGGCAGTGAATGAAAATGGTGAATAGCAAATCTCTAGCTGAAGCTACAGACTGAATGCAATTCCTATCAAAATCCCAGCTGGATTCTTGGCAGAAATTGACAAGCTGATCCTAAGGAATACAAGGGACCCACAATAGTCAAAACAGTCTTGGAAAAGAACAAAGTTGGAAAACTCACACTTCCCCGTCTCAAAACTTATTACAAAGTCACAGCAATCAAGACTGTGGTATTGGTATAAGGTTAAAAGATAGATCAAACAGAACTGACAATCCAAAATACACCCTCACATTTATAGTCAACTGAGTTTCAACAAGAATGCTAAGACAACTCAATAAGGAAAAAATAGTCTTTCCAATAAATTATGTTTAGACATCTGGATCTCCACTTATAAAATAATGAAGTGGGGGGTACCTGGGTGGCTCAGTTAGTTAAATGCCCAACTCTTGTTTCGGTTCAGGTAATGATCTCATGGGTCGTGGGATCAAGCCCCACGTCAGGCTCCAAGCTCAGTGGGGAGTCTGCTTCTCTCTTTCTCCCTCTCCCTCTGCCTCTCCATGCACTCTCTCTCTCTCTCTCTCTCTCTCTCCCTCTCTCTCTAAAATATATAAATGTCTTAAAAAAAAATGAAGTGGGGCTCCTACCTCACACCATATACAAAAATTAACCCAAAACAGACCAAATACCTAAAAGTAAGAGCAAAAATTATAGAAGTTTTTAAGGAAAGATAATAGTAAGACTTCATAACCTTGGACTAGGCAATGATTTCTTAGATATGAAATCAGGAGCATATGCAAAATAAAATATAGATAAGTTAAACTTTTGTCCTTCAAACAATACTACCTAGAAGTGAAAAGACAATCCAAGGAATTGAAGAAAATTCTGGCATATACAGAGATACAATATACAAAGAACTCTTATACCTCAACAATAAAAGGCAAATAACCCAATATAAGAAAGAGCAAGGGCTTTGAATAGACATTTCTCCAAAGAAGAAATAAAAACAGCCAATAAGCACATGAAAATATGCAAAACATCACTAGCCATCAGGGAAATACAAACCAAAACCACAAAGAGATACCGCTTCATAGGCTATAATCAAAAAGACAGATAATAACAAGTGTTGGTGAGGGTGTGGAGAAACTGGAACACTTATATGCTGGCAGGGATGTAAAACAGTATAGCCACTTTGGAAAACAGTCTGGGAGTTCCTCAAAAAGCCAAACATAGTTACCATCTGACCCTGCAATTCCATTCCCAGGGATATATCTAAGAAAAATTAAAACATGCCTACACAACAACAGTATTTATAATTGCCAAAACATGAAAACAACCCAAATGTCCATCAACTGACAATGGATAAATAAAATGTGGTTTATGCATAAAATGTAATATTATTTAGCAATAAAAAACAAAATAGTGATATATGACACATTGAAAACTGTATGTTAATGAAATTGGTCAGTCACAAAGGACCACATATGGTATGATTCCACTTATATGAGATGTCCAGAACAGGCAAATATACAGAGACAGAATGTAGAATAGTTACTGCTTAGAGTGGATATGGGTAGGAGTGGAGAGGAAGGGGCAGGGACTGCTAATGTTCTAAATTTGACTCTGATGATGGTAGATGTTAACTAGACACTGTAGTGATCATTTCATAATATATACAAATACCAAATCATTATGTTGTGTATTTGAAAGTAATATAATGCTAAAATGTTAATTATACCTCAATTTAAAAAATTTAAATTTAACTGTGGTGATGAAGGTTGCACAACTCTGTGAATATAGTAAAAACCACTGAATTATACACTTTCAAATGGGTGGGTTATACAGCATATAAACTATGCCTCAATAAAGTTGTTAATTTAAAAAAAAAAATGGAGCCATCCCCAAAATGGAAAAATGATACCTCACTGGAAATAATGTCAAGCAAAGACAAGTGGGCCTTCTGTCAGAGATGTTACTATAAAAGATGGGCTCACAAAGATACATAGGTAGTGAAAAGAAGGGGCACATGCACCCCAATGTTCATAGCAGCAATGTCTGCAATAGCCAAACTATGGAAGGAGCCGAGATGCCCTTCAACAGATGAATGGATAAAGAAGATGGGCTCCATATATACAATGGAATATTACTCAGCCATCAGAAAGGATGAATAACCACCATTTGCATCAACATGGATGGGACTGGAGGAGATGATGCTAAGTGAAATAAGTCCAGCAGAGAAAGTCAATTATATGGTTTCACTTATTTGTGGAACATAAGGAACAGCATGGAGGACATTAGGAGAAGGAAGGGAAAAATGAAGGCGGGGAAATCGGAGGGAGAGACGAACCATGAGAGACTACAGACTATGGGAAACAAACTGAGGGTTTCAGAGGGGAGGGGAGTGGGGGGATGTGTTAGCCCAGTGATGGGCATTAAGGAGGGCACGGACTGCGTGAGCACTGGGTGTTACACACAAACAATGAATCATGGAACACTACATCAAAAACTAATGATGTACAGTATGGGGACTAGCTTAACATAATAAAATTAAATAAATAAATAAATAAATAAATAAATAAATAAATAAATAAATAAAAGTGAATAAATGTAAAAAAAAGATGGGTTCAATTAGTGATTCTTTTTTTTTTTTTAAGATTTTATTTATTTATTTGACAGAGAGAGAAAGAGAGCACAAGCAGGGGGAGTGGGAAACGGAGAAGCAGGCTCCCTGCTGAGCAGGGAGCCTGATGCGGGGCTTGATCCTAGGACCCAGGGATCATGACCTGAGCTGAAGGCAGACGCTTAACCGACTGAGCCACCCAGGTGCCCCAATTAGTGATTCTCAATATCAGTTCACAGACTAATACATAGAAGTGGTCCAGAGAATTTAATGACTCTTCAGCTCCATAACAGGTCTAATTCAGATTCCAGTGGGATCCAAGAATCTGGGTTTTTGTTTTTGTTTTTTAAGATTTTATTTATTTATTTGAGAGAGAGAGGGAGAAGGAGACGTAGACTTCCTGCTGAGCAGAGAGTCCAATGCAGGGCTCGATCCCAGGATCCCGAGATCAGGACCTGAGCTGAAGGCAGACGCTTAACTGACCAAGCCCCTACAAAGGTGCCCCAAGAATCTGTATTTTTGACAGGCTTCCTAAATTATTCTGATGAATAGTCAGAAGTGGGAACCACTGAACAACTACGATTATAACTCAATGATTTTATGATTCTCCGGTATCTATGATATACCTGTCTCTGGTATCTATTTTGTATTTATCTGGATCTGGTATCTCCACCTAGTATTTTCTATTCATCTGAGGATCTTAAATTTCTTAATGAAACTCATCTTTGTGAATGAAGAGCTTGAGTTTAGAAAGAGGTGGCCTCATCTGATGGATTAGAGCACCTCACATATTTTTGTTAACCTTATGTGTATCCTGTAAGTTATTTCAAATCCTTTTCTAGAAAGAAGCTGGCTTAAACAAATTGAATAAATAAAAGATCACATATATTCTCAAAAATTGTATTTCTCAAACTGACACATTTTTTTCTCAAATATTTATAACTTGATATACTTTTTATTAAAAAGCACAGGTATATTATAGAATCAAATGCAAAATAATTTTTATTAATTTTTAAGATAAAACCCAGAAGAGTCAAGGAAATTCCATATTTGCCATAGCAACTACTTTGGACTATGGACTACGCTCCCAGAATCTAAGGGTACATATTCATTCCCTCCTGCAGTTAGTACTTCAGGGGGGAAATCCAAAAAATCTAGACATTCTGCTCTCTACTCCATGGGTGATGAAACATGGAATCCCTCCTTCATTCAGAACCAAAATGGACTAATCAGGTTATTAGTGAATGTGCTCTGTGCATTTCAGGAAGGAAAGAAAAAAGGCTGAACCGAATTGAAGAATTAAACCATAGCCTGTTAACTGCTGAGGGAAAACTCCTTCAGAGGCATGCTATGCTCAGAGAAATGTCTGCGGACATGTACCCTGTCCTAATGTTTTAGCCAGATGACAATGAGCATCAAGGGCACCTCTAGGGCTGGGAGGACCTCACCAGCTGGTGGAGGGTGTACCCTGGTTGCTTTACTAGGCTTGCCCAAACCACTGGTCTACGGAGAAGTACTGGGTAGCCTAGCTGAGTGCTCAGATTGACTACAGCTAAAGAGAAAGTATTCCCCTAGATTGGCAATCTTTCTCTTAGATACAGTGTTTTGGGGTTTTTTTGTTTTTTTTGTTTTGTTTTGTTTTGTTTTGTCTGTCCCTCTTCAGCTAATCCCAAAAACATCTGCGGAAATTTCTCTCAGGGACTAAATATCAGAAGAGTGGAGTTATAATATCAACTCTGGCACAATTATATAATTCTAGGTCAATTTTCTCAATACTAAAATAGAAAAGTGGAATAAGCTGAACCTCAAAGTCCTTTTTGGCTTTTAAATTCTATGCTCTCACAATACTTATCACCATTGAAAATGTGCCTTGCAAATTTTAAAGGCAATTCCAAAAAAAAAAAAAAAAGAAGTTGTAAATACATTTCTTATCCTTTCCTTCATAGTATTCCTCTTCTTGTGTCATCCTAGCTCAAAGCCCCTTCCTTCTCCCTCCCCCGGATTTTTGCAACAGTCCTCAATTCCGGTCCTCAATCTTTCTTTAATCCATGTTGACCACATTGCTGTGACACGATTCTCTAATTATCATCTCTTTCTGTGGCTCTTAACCGAGAATTCAATGTTCTGCACAATCTTAGTCCAATTTCCCTTTCCAACCTTTCCTAGCCCTTCCTTATATTAACTTACACTTCAGCAAACCTGTCAGTACCTTCTTCTGTAATATATCACACATTTCATTTGTTTCTGTCACTCCTCCCCGCCACTTGAAATTCTATCTGCCATACTCCCCACTTGGGCTCCATTCTTCAAGAATGAGTCCAAGTCTCACCTCTACTACAGAGCCTTTTCTGACAACTTTCTTAATACATCTTTGGCATTTAGCAAATGCTACCCTCCACTGATGTCTTTACCACGGAAGAGGTCTGTAGAGATATTTCTGCCTCATTTTCTCCAGGTAAGCCCCTCAGCTTCAATAAGGGGTGAATATGTAACACACAGCATCTAAAGGAAACATGCTTAAGCTACAAATTTTTAAAAATCAACTAACAGTTTGAGTGTAATTATTAGAAATTTTGCAACAAACCCATCCTATTTTTGCCAATTGCATTTTTACAGCTGTGTTCTAAAATTTAAGATCATTCTTTAGGTTTGGTTGACACTTCCTGTTTAACACTTCCCTTTTTAAAAAGGGAGGGGGGCAAGATTTCCCAGTAAGTCATCAAAATTTTTAATTACAAAACTCTAGAGACCAAAAAAAAATGTCCAAAAAACAAAACAAAGAACATAGTTTTGAACTATAGTATAGGCATCATAGCAAAATTAAACTTGAGAAGGGAAATAAAGAGACATTTTGTCTGGTCAGACCTTTTAAACAAAATGGCACATGTTTTTCTCCACCAGCAATGTGAAACACACAATTTTTTATGTAAACCACATGTGCTCTGACGAGTACCACCACTCCTTTCCCTGCTTTAACCCCAGAAACATGTTACTTTAACTATAAAGTTTTTGGTTTTGCTTAATAAAGAACAACTTAATCTGGTCTTTAACCTTCTGATAATAATACTGAGATAATATGGGCACAAGTCCACACTGGCCACTTTCACTTCTATACAAAAAAGGCCTCTTTTCAAGAGCCAAGAAACACTCCCCTAACAAACTCTGTGATGAAGTGTTAGTAAACATTAGAAAAATGATTGCAGGCATGTATTAAATTAAAATAAAGAAATGTCTTCAACATGTCTCTTTAAGCTGAAGTAAAAATATTTTAGCCAATATGCTAGAGATTTTAATTCAAAATAGTCTGAAAGTAAAACTGCAATTGAAAAAAAAAATCTTTTCTTTAAACTATTTTGGCACATGAAGAGCTGTACTGATTTCAGAGGACAGAGAAAAAAGGGGTGGAAAAAGCCCCACATGTTCGGCAAATTTATCTGTCAAGCAATTGTCAGAAGCTAATTTTATTTTTCTTCAACAAATAAAGATCATCCGAAATGAGCGTGCAGTACTCACATGCAGAGCCGAGGGATCTGGCAGGAATTCAGCATCTTCTCCAAAGATGAAATCAGGGGGCAGCTCTGGGTATTGGGCATTGAAAATGATATCCCCTGAAAGAAAAGAAAACATCAGGCCCTTATTATTTCCTTGCTAATTTATGAATGTTTTGAGGCATGCATCAGAAACACTTCTAAAAGAAGTTTATATTAGTTTAACAAAAAAATTTGAAAAGCACTCTCTGAATGATTAATTCCTCAAATGAAAGAACTGATACCATCTTTTAAATTAATATCCACATGAGCACCTGGGTGGCTCAATCGGTTAAGCATCCGACTCTTGATTTCGACTCAGATCGTGGTCTCAAGGTCATGAGATTGAGCCCCCACCCATAGGGCTCCACACTGGGTGTGGAGTCTGCTTGGTATTCTTTTCCCCTCCACTTCTCCCTCCACTTCTGCTGCCCCCCTTCTTTCACACTCTCTCTCTCTAAAATGAATAAATGAAATCTTTAAAAACAAAATAAATATCCACAACATGCAATCAAAAAAGTTTTATCTCCCTACCACACTATAAATATAAATACCCACGTAGAAAAGCAGCCACATCCAAAGTACGTGTGGATTTTTCTATAGGAAATATGACTGTTCAATCACTGCCTGCTCATTAATAAACCTTTACCAGGAACTATTTCTCTAAAGATAAAGACCTTATCTTGAAGAAATTAAACATACAAACCTTTGGTATAATGGAAAGAATATTTGGCTTGGAGTCAAAAAAAAAGTCAGGTTTATATCCACAATTATCCTAATTATTTATTAGCTCAACTCATCTTGGGCAAATTTTAACTTCTTTAGACTTCAGTTTATCAGTAAAAGAGGATCTAATAGTAGTGATATCACAGATTTGATATGAGGATAAATAAAGATAGCATGCCTATCACAGTGGCTGGCACACTAAGCACTTAGTAAGTGATATGGGAGTACTACTAGTCATTACTAATACCATCTTGAAACACAAGACAAATTACAAAGTCTCCTTAGCAAATTTGTGTTGTTAAGTTCTTCCACCTCTGTTCCTTTCCTGTCTCCTTCTTTAGCTTTTTTTTTCCCTCTGCTCACCCCAAGAACCAGTACTCATCATTCTGCTAATAACAACCAGCAGATTAGTATATCGACAAACACACATATTGGGTTCTAGCGTTTAAGAGTATGTACGCATGTGTACATGCCCAACAATTCTATCAATCCAATCATTTTTCCTGCCCAAACAGTATCTTCATAGTGATATCCAAATTGATACACTCAGACTTCAGTTCTCATCTGAGCCTTTCTTCCTCCAACTACATACTATGTATTTCAATGTTAAACTCAGCAAGTCTTAAAAACATGCTCATGAATGTCCCTTTTCCCACTCCTCTCTTCCCCTAGCTGATTTCCCTATTTCTAGGGATTCCTTAATCTCCCATGCTGTGACTTTAGTGTCCTCTTTGACCTTACTCACACCCTTTATACTCTTAGAAAACAAGTCATCTCAGTTCTTCCTCCAAAACGTTTCTCATAAGGGTACTTCCCACTGCTAACAGCTCTATCCAGCCCAGATGACCTAGTCCATACACTCATGCATCCAATGAAAAAGAAATTGAACCCTGCGCTAGCCACTATGCTAGCCACTAAAGATCAAAGAAAAAATTCTGTTAATAGTTGACAGACTAGAAGAATTCAATTATTACCGTACCCTTTTAAATGGTCTCCTGATACAAGTTTCCCTCCAGCCCGTGATATGTACTATCACCAAGTAAATGTTCTTAAAGTACAACTTTGCCCCAAAACTTTCTAGTTCAAAAAATGCCAATGATTCGCTAATGTCAAATGGAATAAGGGCAAACCTTTCAAACTAGCATTTAAGGCCTCTGAAATATGATGTTCCTACTTACTTGTTCACCCTTCTATCTCCAAGCCAATACCAACTTTCTATTCTAGTAGATATGATCCACTCACTGCCTCCAAACTATGACACCTACTTGAAATACCCTTTCCCCTTGCTCGGGTCTTACCTATCTTTGATGAGTCCACTTAAGAACCGTGTCTTGCATGAAGACTTTCCTAATAAATCCAGTACACACTGATCATCATTACCTCTGACATTCAACAATACTGATTGATTATGCCATTCACTTGAGTATTTCGTTGTAGTATTATATTGTTTTTCCTGTTCTATTAATTTCAAAAATTCATAACAAACACATGGTATATGTGAGGCACTGTGATACACATTGTGTCCATACAAAGATGGTCCTCCTCGAGGACGTTACATTTAGTTAGGGAGACAGAAACATACACACAGAACCACAAATACAGAGCAGTACAAGGTAAGTACATATACTTGATCTTCCTAAATATCTTGCAAACATCCAGAGAATAAACATGCTTATACTTATTTCATATTTCCAATGGGTCAAAGTGTGACATACAGAATATATTCAAGAAAGGCTCTATTATGTGAGAAAACTCTACTCTCTGAATTGGATTTCTAAGTACTGACAAAAATCTACAATATGGAATAAAGTTCAGAAGAGTTACTTCCACCTCTTTCTGTAGAGAATAAATATGAGCAAGAAAATATACCCTTCATATTTACCCAAAGAAAACAAAAACACTACTTCAAAAAGATATATGCACCCCTATTTTTCCTGCAGCATTATTTACAATAGCCAAGATATGTAAGCAACCCAAGTGCCATGGATAGATGAATGGATAAAGAAGATGTAGTATATACACACTATGGATTATTACTCAGCCATAAAAAAGAATAAGATCTTGCCATTTGCAATAACATGGAAAAACCTAGAAGGTATTATGCTAAGTGAAATAAGTCAGTCAAAGAAAGACAAATACCATATGATTTCACTCATGTGTGGAATTTAAGAAACAAAACAAAGAAAAAAAGAGACAAAAGACACTCAAATATAGAGAACAAACTGGCAGTTGCCAGAGGGGCAGTAGGTGGGGAGATGGGGGAAACAGGTAAAGGAGATTAAGAGTACACTTATCTTGATGAGCACTGAGAAATGTATAGAACTGTTGAATCATTATATTGTACACCTGAAACTAATATAACACTGTATGTTAATTACACTTGAATTTAAAAAAGGAAAAAATATATACCTTTCAGAAGTTGGATGCAGAAATAAACCACATCAAAAACTAATGATGTATTGTATGGTGACTAACATAACATAGTAAAATTAAAAAAATAAAAATAAATAAGTAAATAAATAGGAAAAAAATAAATTATCAAAAGTAGTATAATCACTGCTTCTCCCTCACTTACCCACTAGCATTATCTCTGGTTTTCCACTTTACCTACTACAAATTATAAACTGACTTCAAATGTGCTAACTACAAAGCATTAGCCCAAACTAAGACTAGGAAGCATTTGTTGAGACAATATGAACATCCTGATTATTTATTCTTATTCAATTATACTCAGTACACACAATTCCTTAAGAGGACATTTACATTAGAGACATGTTTTTAGAAGTCCCACAGTTGGCTTACTTTCATGACGTTTAGAAAACAAACTCATAAAGCTAACAGAGGAAAGGCATCAAAGTTTTGGAAAAAGCCAAGCTAGAATCTATTGTGCATATTAATGTTCAAAAAATAAACAGCATGCTAAATTCCAACAGAAGTTTTGTGATTTTTGTTACTAAAGAGGACATAAAGCTGGATTTTCAATAGAAGTTTTGTTACTTTTGTTACTAAAGAGGACATAAAGCTGGATTTTCAATAGAAGTTTTGTTACTTTTGTTACTACAAGAGGACATAAAGCTGGATTTTCAAGTTCTCAGAGGATCATTGTCAGTAATACATATTTCCAAAACACTAAACATTGAAAATATGATTCAAAGAAATCCACTCTTGCCAATTCTACTCAACACTGGACTGGACAGTCTAGCCAGGGCAATTAGGCAAGAGAAAGAAATGAATGGTATCCAGAATGGAAAAAGCAAAAATATCTCTGTACACAAATGACATGATCTTGCATATAGAAAATCCTAAGGAATCCACACACATACGCACACACACAAATCAAAATAAACAAGTTCAGCAAGGTTGCAAGAGACAAGATAAATGTATAAAATCAATTGCATTTCTATACACTACCAATGAACAATCCAGAAATGAATTTTTTTTTAAATTCCATTTACAACAGCATCAAGAAGAATAAAATACTTAGGAATAAATTTAGTGAAGCAACTGTGTAAAATTTGTGCACTGAAAACTATAAAACATTGTTGAAAGACATGGAAGAAGGCCCACATAAATGGAAAAATATCTCATGTTCATGGATCAAAAGACTTAATATTGTTAAGATGGCAGTACTACCTAAATTAATCCACAGATTTCATGTAATCCCTATCAAAATCCCTACTGGTTTTTTTTTTTTTTTTGCAAAAATTGACAAACGAATCTTAAAAGTCATACAGAAATGCAAGGGTTCCAGCATGACCAAAAAGCAATCATGGAAAAAAAACAAATTGGAAGACACATATTCCAATTTCAAAATTTATTTCAGAGCCACAGTAATCAAGAGAGTGTGGTACTGACATAAGAACAAAGGAATAAAATTCAGAGACTGGAAATACTTCCACATTTATTGTCAATTGAATTTTTTTATTTTAATTGAAGTATTGTTGATATATAATATTAAATTAGTTTCAGGTGTACAACATAGTGGTTCAACAATCACTATATATACTATTGTATACATATCACCATGATAAGTGTACTACAATATTATTGAGTATATTCCCTGTTTTATACTTTTCATCCCTGTGACTTATTTATTTTATTATAGTGAACTGATTTTTGACAAGGCTGCCAAGACAATTCAGTGGGACAAAAAGAGTCTTCTCACCACCTCAAACTCATAAGAAGTACTACTATTAAAAAAAGAGATGACTACTATAAAAAAAGAGAGAAAGAGAACATAACAAGTGTTGGTGAAGGTGTGGAGAAATAAGACTCCCTGTGCACCACTGCCACGAATGTAAAATGGTACAGCTGCTATAGAAAACAATATGGCAGTACCTCAAAAACTTAAAAATAGAACTACCATACTGGCAAGCAATTCCACTCTCTGGGGTATATACTGAAAAGAAGTGAAATCAGTGTTTCAAACAGGTATTTGTACACCCATGTTCACAGCAGCATTATTTACAATGGCCTTGGAAACAACCCAAGTGTTCACTGACAGATAAACAGATAAAAAAAATGTGGTATACATACAAATAGGATATTATTCAGCCTTTAAAAAGAACATTCTGACATGCTATAATATGGATAAAACTTGAGGATGCTATGATTAAGTGAAAATAAGCCAGTTACAAAAAAGACAAATCCTTTATGAGTCCACTTACATGAGGTACCAAGAGTAGCCAAATTCATAGAGACAGAAAGAATGGTGGTTAGCTAGAGCTGGGGAGGAGGGGAGAACTGGTTGCTGTTTAATTGGTACAGAATTTCAGTTTTTATAGATTAAAAGAGTTATAGAGATTAGTTGTACAACAATGTGAATGTTATTAACACTACTGAAATATACACAACAAATTATTAAGATGGTAAATTTTATGTTATTTTTACCACAATTTTAAAAATTCTTAAATAAAAAAGTCTGCTACAGACTGAATGTATCCCCTTAAAAGTCATATGTTGAAACCTAATCCTCAATGTGATGGTATTTGGAGGTGAGGCCTTTGATAGGTGATCAGGTCAGAAGGGCAGAACCCTTATGAATGGGATTAATGCCCTTATAAAAGAGACTCAAGAGAGATCCCTTGCCCCCTTCTGCCATGTGAGGTTAGAGTGAACGGACAGACTGCCTATGAACTAGGAAGCAGACCTCACCAGACACTGAACTTGCCAGCACTTTGATCTCAGACTTCTCAGCCTCCAGAACTGTGAGAAATAAATATTAAGTCACCCAGTGTATGGTTATTTGTTATAGCAGCCTGAACAGACTAAAGACAGAGAATCTTTTCAACAAATGGTGCTGGGCCAACTGGATAGCCTCATGCCAAAAAATGAATCTGAGTCCCTAACTCATACCATATACAAAAATTAACTCAAAATGAATCAAAGACCTAAGTGTAAGAACGAAAACTATAAAACTCTTTGAGGAAAACTTAAGAATAAATCTTCATAATTCAGCAGTGTTTACTTAGATATGAAATCAAAAGCATACACACAAAAGAAAAACTAGGTAAACTGAACCTCAGAAAAAATTTTTAACTTCTGTCCTTCAAAGGACATTACCTAGAAAGTGAAAAGACAATCTGCAGAAAGAGAGGAAATACATGATTTGGCAAATCATGTATCTGACAAAGGACTTATATCCAGAATATACCAAGAACTCTTATACCTCAACAATAAAAAGACAGGGGCGCCTGGGTGGCTCAGTTGGTTAATCGACTGCCTTCAGCTCAGGTCATGATCCTGGAGTCCCAGGATCGAGTCCTGCATCGGGCTCCCTGCTCAGCGGGGAGTCTGCTTCTCCCTCTGACCCTCCCCCCTCTCATGTGCTCTTTCTCTCTCACTGTCTCTCAAATAAATAAATAAAATCTTTAAAAAAAAAAAAACAATAAAAAGACAAATAATCCAACTTAAAAATGGGCAAAAGCAGCATTATTTTCAATAGCCAAACCATGGAAACAACCCAAGTGTCCACCGATAGATAAATGGATAAAGAAGATGTGGTATATACATACAATGGGATACTGATATTCAGCCACACAAAAAAAGAATGAAATCTTGCCATTTGCAACAACATGAATGGAGCTAGAGAGTATAATGCTAAGTGAAATCAGTCAGTCAGAGAAAGACAAATACCATATGATTTCACTCATGTGTGGAATTTAAGAAACAAAACAAATGAGCAAAGGGGAAAAAAGGAAGACAAACAAAAAACAGACTCTGACCTACAGAGAACAATCAGATGGTTACCAGAGGGAAGGTGGGCAGAGGGATGGCAAATAGGTGATGGAGATTAAGAGTACACTTATCTTGATGAGCACTGAGTAACATAAGGAAGTGTTGAATCACTATATTGTACACCTAAAATTAATATAACACTGTATGTTAATTATACTGGAATTAAATTTTTTTTAAAAAGAAAGCTTAACTTTCATAAATTAATTAAAAATCAAAATGGACAAAATATTTGATTAGACATTTCTCCAAAGAAGATACAGAAATGACCAATAAGCACATAAAAAGATGCTCAACATCATTAGTCATTAGGAAATCAAAATCGAAACCACAATTTGAGGGGTGCCTGGGTGGCTCAGTCGGTTAAGCATCTGCCTTCGGCTCAGGTCATGATCCCAGAATCCTGGGATTGAGCCCCACGCTGGGCTCCCGGCTCAGCGGGGAGTCTGCTTCTCCCTCTCCTTCTGCCCCTCCCCCCACCATTCATGCTCTCTCTCTCAATAAATAAAATCTTTAAAAAAACACACAATTTGATACTACTTCACACCAACTATGATGGCTACAATCCAAAAGACAATAATAAGTGCTGGTGAGGCTATGGAAAAATTGGAACCCTCATACTCTGTTGGTGGGAATATAAAAGGGTGCGATCACTTTGGAAAACAGTTTGGCAGTTTCTCAAAAATGTGAAATATAGAATCACCTATGACCCACCAATTCCACTGCTAGGTACATACCCAAGAAAAATGAAAACATATGTCCACATAAGCGCTTGCACATGAATGTTTGCACAGCACTGTTCACAACAGTCAGAAAGCAGAACAACCCAAAAGTCTATCAAC
The DNA here is from genome assembly GCF_003265705.2 of Callorhinus ursinus. Taxonomy (NCBI): domain Eukaryota; kingdom Metazoa; phylum Chordata; class Mammalia; order Carnivora; family Otariidae; genus Callorhinus; species Callorhinus ursinus. The sequence continues at coordinate 22,966,767 of NW_027397072.1, read as the reverse complement.
TGATCAATGTAGAAATAAAATGTGGTATATACATATAATGGAATATCATTCGGCTATAAAGAAAGAAGTATTAACACGTTATAATATGGATGACCTTGAAAACTTTATACTAAGTGAAAACAGTCAGACACAAAAGTCCACAAATAGTGTATGATTATTGTATAATTCCATTTATATGCAATGTCCAGAATATGTAAATCCACAGAGATAGAAAGGAGACTAATGGTTGCCAGAGGCCAGGACAGGGGGAGCAGGGAGGGACTGCTAATGATAATGAGTACAAAGTTTCTTCTGGTGGGGACGAAAATTAATGTTGGAATTAATACTGATGGATGTACAACTTCCTGAATATACTAAAAACCACTGAATTGTACACTTCAAAGAGTAAATTGGATGGTACGAGAATTATATCTCAGTAAAGCTGTTTTTTAATGTGATGCAAAAATCTGTTCTACTTAAAACTTAACTTAAACACAAATGTATTAGCAAGTGTTTACTCAATGGTTACAAGTAAATTTATTTGTTACAAATAAAATCATCTTGAAAATACAGTTGGAGGGTTTTCCATTTAAAGAAACTCTTCAGTTTGAGCCCTTTATAAAAGCAAAGAGTATTTTTATAAGATGAATACTAACAAAGATCTTTATTTTTCAAGAAGATCCCCCAGGGGCACCTGGGTGGGGCTCAGTCAGTTAAGCATCTGACTGGATCTTAACTTTGGTCTTGACCTCAGCTCAGGTCTTTAATCTCAGGGTAGTGAGTTCAAGCCCGACCTTGGGCTCCATGCTGGGCAAGGAGCTTACTTTAAAAAAAAAAAAAAAAAAAGGTTCCTCTAAACGGCCCCCTTTTAAAGGAAAATATTGGAGAATGTTTTTGTTTTTTAAAATTTTTAAAGCAGCCAAAAGTATTTGAATATACAATAATTCTTTAAAAAACAAACAATGTATACCAGATTAGCACACCCTCAACTAAAAAGATCTCTTTGGAGAGAAAGAGGGAGATAATTATATTTCATACAGTGAAAACATTATACAAATATTTTTCAAAACAAGGAAGTAATTTAAATATCTTTCAGAATCTCACACTCTTACATTTCAGAATTTCTCAAACACTTACCTTCAGACTTCAAAGAACACTTTGGCTCAATACTCTATAGCCTCTTTGCAATAAAATGTGGCATTGTTTTCTTGCTATGGTGAACAGTCAGTAAATCAGTCAAGAACATTTATTAAAAACCCACCATGCACAGATGCACATATTGGACACCTGGGGAGTTATACAGGAAGTAGAAAACATAGTACCTGACCTCAAGGCAGAGATGGTAGAGAAAAGACCAACACAAATCATACAGAAGAGCAATAACATTGTATTTCCTTTATTTCACCCTGGAGAAGATAATACGAACACAGAGTACACATTACTTGGATACTGCTTACTTCAACTTTTCATAAAATGGAAGAGTAGGCAAGAGAACTAAGAAATAAAATTAGGATCAGAGGTGATATAAGGTGAGGTTAAAAAAGGAAGAAGGAGAAAGTAAGGAAACAAAACCCCTAGAATGGCTAGAAGTGTTATGACCACCTGACAACAAAATGGTAGTTTCAGGTCTTATTTTTCATAACTCCCTAAAAATTGCCAGGCTACCATAGTGGGACCAATGGGGCAGAAGTTCCTCTCTTTGAAAATACATACCTACCATGGCTCATAATATTACATATACATGAAATCACAGAAATTCCAGGTGCAAGATAGTTTTTATTCACATGCTTATACCTTGGCAGCTGACAATCTTTAGAAGCTTTCAGCACCATCTCCCGAAGGCCCAATCACCAGACCTGCAGGATGGACCAGATGTCCTGCCCCCCAGTCACAAAAAGAACACAGCTGGTCCACAGGCTCCTCTCCTTCTTCTTATGCCAGTGAAATATTATCATGCTAGTCTGTCTATCTTAAAGTTTAAATAAGTGCCAGGAAAACAGAGTTTCAAAGAAACAATTCAAATTGTAAATAACTGGAGTTTTTCCAATGATCAAAGAATTATTCCTATCAATTGCTGCATAAAGTGGTAATTTACTGAAACTCCAAGTATAGGAAGTAAGAGTCAGACATGAATCTGGTGGAAATGCCAGAGTGATGGAGATTTTCAGTGGAAAGGTAGGTTCAAGCAGCAGTTTTACAAAAGACTTTGGAGAGGTGATTTATTTCCAAGAGTTAGCTCCAACTCTTGATAATGTTTCCTTACACTTAAATTTAATTCTCTTTCTCTCCAAAAATTTCATCCACTGGATCTTAAAAATGTGTGGAATGACTCTAGTTTCACTTTAGTATCATAGCCCTTCAATTATTTGCAGGCAGTTCTTGTGACCTCTCTTTCAACCGTACCATGAGTCACCTCTTGACCAGGCTAAATACTCCAGTTTCTTTTCACTATTCCTCACATGAATGTGGCTTCAGTTTCTTTGACTGTCCTCTCCTCTCTCTTCTCTGCATGTGTACAGTTTGTCTGTAGCCCTCTTCCAGGATAATAACCCACAACTACACATAAGATTCCAGGTATGCTCTAAAGAACACAGAATCAAGTAAAAACAATCCATGCCTTCATTTTAAAGGCTGAACTTCTATTAATAAATACCACTGCAAACTGAAATCGTTTTTTTGGCAGCCACATCAGTGTTGATTTGTATTGTGCCTCCTATCAACTAAAAGCCCAAAGACTTTTACATACACACTATTGCTAAGCCACATATCCCTCATTCTTAATTTGGACAGCCGAATTTCGGAATCCATTTCAAGATTTTAAATTTATCCCTATTATATTTCAATCTTGTTAGTTTTATCTCTCTATTTACAGCCTGTTATAATATTCTTAGATTCTATTCCAATTTTGGGTTGGCACTCCCAGTTCTGAGTTATAAACAGATATAAGCATGCTTCTGGAAAACTCCCTCTCTGGCAGCCACAGTTCAATTAATCAGTACCTCTTGGGTACAATCATTTAAATAATATTTACCCAATAACACCACGAGACTAAACATTCATCACAAGGATATCATGAAGAAATTTATCACGTGCCTCAAAGATATACTCTTTTTGTCCTACAAATTCAGAGACAGTGCCAATGATTCCATTGTACGGCACACATTTTGTCTTGAGAGGTAAAATTTCTTTTCCTGTATTAAGGAAAAGAGACTATAAAGAATTATCATATCCGAGAGTTGGCAGAATTTGCATGAAACATGTCCTCAAAAACTACTTGTAGAAGAAAGGATGGAAATGGGGGCATTTAAATTGGCCTCTTTTCCTTAGAGACTTCCTTCTATCAGATCCCTACCTCAAGATTGAGACTACATCGAATCCTTCTTTGCATTCCTAAAGCTGTGCTGTATAACATAAATATAATACAAGTCACATACCTAATTTTAAACTTATTAATAGCCTCATGAAAAGAATAAAAGGGTGAAAATAATTTTAAACTATTTTTTAAAATTTTATATATAGTACAATTCTCCTCTTTTGTGTACAAGCACTTGAGTTTTAGAAACGCATGGATTCATGTACATAGATCTGTGTAAACCACCAAAAGTAGGATACAGAACAATTTTATCAGCCTCCCAAATTTCCTCATGCTATCCCTTTGTAGTTACTTTCCCACCATCCCTCAGCCCTGGCAACCTCTGATCTGTTCTCTGTCCCTTCAGTTTCACATTGTCCAGAATGTCACACAAATGGAATCATCTGGTATGTAACCTTTGGAAGCTGGCTTCTTTTCACTTAGCATAGGTATTTAAGAACCAGCCAAATATGCTGATACATTTAAGTGCATGTATCAACAGTTTGTTCCTTTTTATGGCTGACTGGTATTTCATTCTATGGAGGTACAGTTTGTTTATCCTTTTACCCAATGGATGACGTTTGGGTTAGTTCCAGTTTTTGATGGTCACGAGTAATGCCACTACAAATATCAATATGCAGGTTTTTGTGTAAACATAAAGTTTCCATTTCTAGAGAAATGATTATCATTTCTGGATATCTAAGAGTGGAATCAGTAGGTCATATGAAAAAGTGTATCTTTAACCCTAAAACAAACTACCAAACTGTTTTCCAGAATGGCTCTTTCATTGAACAGTCACACAAACAAAGCATGAGAGTTTCAACTGCTACACATTCTCATCAACACCTGATGTGGTCAGTTTGTAGTTGTCACTGCCCCTGTTGTTTTTAGTCCTTCTAATAGGTGTGTCATGTCATCTCAATGGTTTTAATTTACCTTTCCCTAAATGACAAATGAAGTGGAGAATCTTTTCATGTCTTTACTTGTTACCTGTGTATCTTCTCTGGTGAAATTTGTCTTCTGTCAGATACATGATTTGCAAATATTTTCTCCCACTGTGTCTTATCTGTTCAAAGCCTCAAAAGTATTTTCAGCAGAGCAAAAATTTTTAATTTTGGCGAAATCCAATTTATCAACTTTTTTTGAGGATTTGGTTTTTGATGTTGTATCTAAGAATTCATTGCCCACCTCGAGTCACAAAGACTTCCTATTATGTTTCCTTCTCAGAGTTCTATGGTTTGAAATTTGACGTTTCAGAATGTGATCTGAGTTATATTTTGTACATGGTTTAAGATACAGGTCAAGATCCTTCTTTGGGGGCAGGGAGGGCATATGAATGCCTAATTGTCCTAGCAACATTTGTCGAGAAGACTATCCTTTTTCCATTGAAGTGCTATTGCATAACCGTGAAAAATCAACTGATCATATTCATGTGGTTCAATTACTAGACTTTCTATTTTGTTTTATTGATCAGTATCTATTCTTTTGCCAATACCACACTACCCCTGAGAATCAGTCTTAATAGTCTGGCTCCTCCAACTTTTTGTTCTTCTTTTCAAAATTATTCTGGTTATTCTAGTTCCTTTGCCTTTCAAAATGAATTTTAAAATAATCTTTTTTTAAAAAAATTTTATTTGAGAAAGAGTGAGAGTGAGAGAGAAAGAACACAAGCAGGGGGAGGAGCAGAGGAAGAGGGAGAAGCAGAATCCCCACTGAGCAGGGAGCCCAACATGGGACTCAATCCCAGGATTCTGGGATCATGACATGAGCCGAAGGCAGATGCTTAACCAACTGAGGCACCCAAGCACCCATATTTTTTTATTTTTTATTTAAATTCAATTTAGTTAACATACACTGTATTATTAGTTTCAGCGGTAGAATTTAGTGATTCATCAGTTGCATTTAATACCCAGTGCTCATTACATCACATGCCCCCCTTAATGTCCATCACCCACTTACCCCATTCCCCCATCAACCTCCCCTCCAGCAACCCTGTTTGTTTCCTATAGCTAAAGTCTCTTATGGTTTGCCTCCCTCTCTGTTTTTATCTTATTTTATTTTTCCTTCCCTTCCCCTATGTTCATCTGTTTTGTTTCTTAAATTCCACATATGAGTGAAATCATATGGTACCTGTCTTTCTCTGACTGACTTATTTCATTTAACATAAAATATCCTCTAGTTCCATCCACATCATTGCAAATGGCAAGATTTCATTCTTTTTGATGGCTGAGTAATATTCCATTTTATATATTTATACACACACACACACACACACACACACACTCACACATATATATGGTAAAGGAAGATGTGGTATATATATATCTTTATCCATTCATCTGTCGATGGACATCTAGGCTCTTTCCATGTTTTGGCTATTATGGGCATTGCTGCTATAAACATAGGGGTGCATGTGCCCCTTCGAAATACTATGTTTGTATCCTTTGGTTAAATACCCTGTAGTGCAATTGCTAGATCATAGGGTAGTTCTATTTTTAACTTTTTAAGGAACTTCCACACTGTTTTCCAGAGTGGCTGCACCAGTCCGCATCCCCACCAACAGTGTAGGAGGGTTCCCCTTTCTCCACATCCTCGCCAACATCTGTTGTTTCCTGACTTGTTAAAATAATATTTTTAATATCTACAAAATCCTGCTGGGATTTTCATGGGGATTGCACTAAAACTGTAGATAATTCAGAGAAAATAACTTAAATATATTGAGTCTTCCAATCCATGAATATGATATCTTTCCATTTACTGGGGTCTTCAATTCCTTTCACCTGCATATAGATCCTGAACATATTTTAACAGATTTATAAGTATTTTTTCTTTTCCTTTTTTTTTGTAGGGTAGCTATTATAATGGCACTATTTTTAAAATTTCTGTTTCTAATTGTTCTTGCTAGTATAAAGAAATAGGATTTAAAAAAAAGAAATAGGATTGACTTTCCTATGCTGACCTTGTATCCTACATCTTTGAAAAACTCACTTATTAGTTCTAAAAGATTTTTAGAAATTCCTTGGGATTTTCTACGTAGACAAACCTGTCATATGTGAATAAAGGCAGTCTTACCTCTTCCTTTCCAATCTGTATGCCTTTTCTTTCTTTTACTTGCCATACTACACTGTCGACAACTTCCAGTATGTTATATAGAAGTTGTAAAAGTGAACATCCTTGCCTTGCTCTCAATCTCAGGAGGAAACCATTTAGTCTTTTACTACCATGTATGATGTTAGTTGTAGGCTTATTCCCAGGATAAAATCCACTTGGTCATAAATGCATATGCATTTCATACACACTTTTTTTTCTGCTGGATTCAATTTGTTAATGTTTTTTTAAAGAGTTTTGCTCCTCTCTTCAAATGAGAGATACTGATCTATGGTTTGTTTTGTTTCATTTTTCTTGTACTTTCTTTGACTGGTTTTGATATCAGGAGAATGCTGGCCTTATAAAATGAATTTGGAAATTTTGTGTCCACTTCAATTTCTGAAAGAGATTGTATAGAATTGGTGCTATGTCTCCCTTAAATGTTTGGTAGAATTCATCTGAGATAATCTGGACTTGCACTTTTATTTTTGAAAGACTGTTTTTAATTATGAACTCAACTGTTCTAATGGATAATAAAACTATTCAGATTATCTATTTCTTCTTGAAAGAGTTCTGATGGAGGGGCACCTACGTGGCTCAGTAGGTTAAGTGTCTGACTTCAGCTCAGGTCAAGATCCTGGAGTCCTGAGTGTGCTTCTCCCTCTCCCTCTGACCCTCCCCCCAGCTCGTGCTCTCACTCTCACTCTCTCTCTCTCAAATGAATAAATTTTTAAAAACTTAAAAAAAAAGAAAGTTCTAATGGTTTGTGTCTTTCAAGGAATTTGTCCATTGCATTTAAGTGGCTGAATGAATTGGCATCAAGTTAGGTTCAAACTGAAAGTGCTAAGCCATCTTCTGTGGACTTGGTTCAAATGTCAGTATAGTTTTCAAAGCCATTTAATGTTATTCTGGTTTTTCCCCAAGTATGTGTTACCCAGGGACCGGTCTGGGATCTAGGCACTGTTCTACACTACAGATCAGTTCTCAAAGCCTTTGCTATATTGATTCTGTCTGGTTCCATACATGTGCAGAGGATAAGCCTGAGACTTCATACACAGATCCTTTTCTCCAGCTCTCTCCTCTCTAGGACTTCCCCCTATATATTCTCTGGTTCCCAGGGGTGTCTTTTCCTGGTACTCTGCCTAGAAAGTGGGAGTTTCAGCCTCCCCATGTTCTTGTGTACTTCCCCTGACGGTGTCCACCTACCGGTAAAGTAGCAAAAGAAAAGTTTGAGAGGCTGCTGAAGGAGAAGTCCAGTTTCATCACTGGAACTTGCCTGAGTTAGGAATAAGAGTTAAAAAAAACTCCAGCCTGAAGGGCCCCTCCCCTTTTGGTCTTCTGACCCAAGAGAAAGGGTGTTCACTGGAGCTTTTTCTGTCCATGCCTACTGCATAGTTCCAGGATCTAGGGTGCCCTATGGTCTAAACTAGGAGATATGAAAGAAAAAAAGGGGGGGGGGGCAGGACACAAAAACTAACTTTATACGGGTCATTCTTTCAGTTCTAATTTTTGTTCTTACTATGTCGGCTATTATTTACTTTTAAGAGTCCTCAGGTATTTGCTATAGGTATTCTTCAGGTACTCTAGGGTTTTCCATTGCAACCACTGAGAGAAAGAGGGTGGAGAGTGTTTACATCTTCTTATCTAGAACTGATGTTTTCTCTATTTTTTTTTTAAGATTTTATTTAGTTCTTTGACAGAGAGAGCACAAGCAGGGGGAACGGGAGAGGGAGAAGCAGGCTCCCCACTGAGCAGAGAGCCCGATGCAGGGCTCGATCCTAGGACCCTGGGATCATGACCTGAGCCGAAGGCAGACACGTAACCATTTGAGCCACCCAGGGTCCCGAACTGATGTTTACTCTTAATAAATAAATATTTAAGACATAATCATATATAAAAATAATTAATTAAATCAATTAATACATTTATTTAGCCAAGAGATATAAAATAGTATCATTTCAACATGTAATCAACGTCAAAGTAATTAGTGAGATATTTTACACTATTTTTAGAACCAGGAGTTCAGAATCTGACGTGTCATACAGCTCATCTCAATTCAGACTCACCATATTTCAAGTACTACATTGCCACAGGTGGCTAGTAGTGACCATGTTAGGCAGCACAGGTCTAGAGGAACAAATGAAAAGAAAGAAGAGAGCAAAGGGAATTAAGGAAAGGTCATTCAACCTTCCATGATTCCTTCCTGGTGAAATGTACTCACTACTTCATTAGGCAGTACTTTCCGTTGCTGGGCAATTATTACTGGATGGAAAAAATTCTTTCATATGTTGAAAATATACATATACCTACAAATCACTTTTACCTATTAAGGGTAGTCCTACCCTAAGCATTATTGCATATGGCAGTCCCCAAATCCATCTGCAGATGATTATTCTTTTAGTCTTCTCCAAGTTAAACATGCCCGGTTATTTCAGTGGTTTATAATAAAAGACAGTTCTCAAGAAATTAAGCTACATGATTCTTAGGTATATCAGAGGGAATTTTCTATGTTGCTGATTCTTAGAAACTTGGACTAATTAGGAAAGGGTATAAAGCCCCATCTTCAGATGTTATAATATGTTTTTAAAATGAACCTTTAACCTTGTATTTTTGTATACTCATTTCAGTGCATAAAATAACAGTATTTTAAGTCAAATGTCATGAATTAGCATTACTTTATTGAATAATAAATATTCTACTGCAGAAAATGTAGTCCTAATAATTTTCTAATGCATATTCACAAACTGTTTCATTAATATAATGTATTACCAGTTCCCTGTTAATGACTGTAATGCATTGACACCATAAAAAGAAAATACGCTTTCTCAACCTTTCCATGATTTTTTTTTTTTGGTAGTTTTAAAAGGTAGTTAGGAACTAAAGATAATTTTAAAACAAATCAGTAATGATGATTTGTCATGAAATTGTGAGAAACTGGGAAAACAATAATAAAGGAAAACACAGCAAATAAACTTGATTTTCATATACACATCATTAATTTAGGTGTAGCCTCTAGACGACCATGTATTTACATTTCACTTCCTGTGAACTGTCAGGGAGATGGATAAAAAGGCTGGTTTAAATGTACAGTGTAAGCAGTTTTGCATTTATAGAGAAGAAAGAGACACTGTCCTTTAGAGAACACTATGGAAAAACTCCTGAAATGTGAAACAATGCAAACAAAATGGTAACGATTACTCTAGACTTGAGGAAGCTTAAGAAAAGGAGCACACTGACTGTAAAGATTTGGGTTAAGCCGACAGGATAAAAGAAGACTTTTCTCATTTTCTAGAGAGATAATCTTCACTTATTAATTCATTCAATACCTCAAAAAATTAAGCATATGCAATAACTCCACGCACTGTCAGTAACAGAGAAAGAATTAAGAGATTCTGCTCCCAATAAAGCTTGTAATCTAGGAGATACAATCTTAGAGGTAAGACATTATAAAAATAACTACAAACACTAATAAATTACTGATTCAGGATAGGATCATCAATGGATACTAAAACCATTCGACAAAAGGTTACTGGGGAACAGGATACAGTCTCAAAGTATCACCCTACAGATAACTAATAAATTACAATAGAAAAAGGTATCTTGGGGCGCCTGGGTGGCTCAGTTGTTAAGCGTCTGCCTTTGGCTCCGATCATGATCCCAGGGTCCTGGGATCGAGCTCCACATCGGGCTCCCTGCTCCACGGGAGGCCTGCTTTTCCCTCTCCCACTCCCCCTGCTTGTGTTCCCTCTCTCACTATCTCTCTCTGTCAAATAAATAAATAAAATATTTTAAAAAAAAAAGAAAAAGGTATCTTTACAATAGAGAAAGTTGGCAGATACCACCTTAATTTAACCACAAGGTAAAACTTAGCAGCACCAATAATGGAACAAACGGACACCATGGATCTTGTGAGGACAGAACATCACTTATTTAGAAAGCCTGACCAAAATGTTTCACTGAAATACAACCATGAAGAAATAATCAGACAAACCAAGTTATGAGACATTCTACAAAACAGGCCTCAACTCTTCAAAACCACTGACATCATGAATAACCAAAAAAAAAAAAAAATGGGTAAGAGAACTGTTCTAGATCAAAGAAAATTCAGTAGATATGAGCAGGAAATACAGTATATGATCCTTAACTGGATCACAGACCACAGGAAAAAAGCTAAAAGGAAATTAACGAACAACTGTGGAAACATAAATATGGACCACACTAAATAACCTTATTCTGGCAATGTTAAATTTCTTGAGTGTGATAATGGCATTGAGATTCTACAGAAGAAAAATACCCTCTTCTTGGGAGATATATACTTAAGTATTCAAGGTGACGTGTACAAATGTTTTCAACTTACTTTAAAATGGTTCGGCAAAAATATTTTGATATATAGATAAAAATAGATATCTTTATCTGCATACATATGCACATATGTGTGTGAGTCCAGAGAGAGAGAAATAAACTGGCAAAATATTAACTGATAAACTAGATAAAAGATTCACAGATACTAACTGTACATACAATTCTTCCAAAAATTTTACCAGAGGAATGTTATTTTTAAAAATAACAATTTGAGAAAAAAATAGTAGAGGGTAAAAACTGATTAGTGTTGCAAGAAATGTCACAAAAAACATGCAATGGTAATTCTGAAAATGGAGGAATTAGTAAAGAATGTAAGAGACAGCTTCATCAAAGAGTGGCACTTGAGCTGGGTGTCAGGCAACACAAACAATTCTAACAGAAACAAATGGTATAAAATACATTGATACTTTTTTATAAAAAGTGGAAGAATATAGAATATATACCCCGAACATTAAAGAATAAAAAGGATTTAGGAGTGAGGATATGAAGGGAATACCATGAGCAAAAGCAGAGTGGCAGGAGACCTAGAACATATCTACGGAAGCAGAGCAGATGCTGTTGTTGCCCCAGCCATTCTCTCTTGGTCCACCCATCCCAGTGGTCACCCGCAGCTCTGGATTCCTGAACATCAGAGTTTCTCAAAATCAGTACTACTGACATCTGAGCCTGGATAATTCTTTGTTGCAAGCGGAGGCCCTATGAATTGCAGGATGTTTAGCAGTATCCCTGGGCTCAACCCACTACATGCCAGCCAGTAGCACTCTCCTCCTCCCTCAGTTGTGACAACCAAAACTGCCTCCAGATATGGACAAATGATCTCCGGGGAACAACACCACCTCCCCACCCCAAACCCCACTCCCATTCCCCTACCGCTCCTCCTCATTCCGCTACATCCTACCTCACCCCTCTGCACTCTCACCCCTACCCTGGCGATAGCTATAAACCAGTGGCCACTCAGCTCAAATAACTTTATCTAACCGGCCGAAAAGGCAGCTTGGTCAGCAACAAGGGGAAAGAAACAATAACAAAAGCCCCAGTGCCTGAAAGTGAATGACACTAAGAAGAGGAGATGAGAGTGAATATATAAACAATTTCCTCGCTTTCCTTGAAACAATGCTGAGATGAGTTATACACAGTTGGGAAGTTGGAAGTAGGATTTACCCACTCATTTATGTACCCTTTTTTGGCTTTCTCCCTCCCTGTCTCTCTTCCCCACTCCCTCCTAGTGCTTCCATGGATCACCTCCCAAATAAGCTGCTTCTACCAAAATCCGTGTCTTAAGCTCTGTGTTTTAGGAATCCAAACTAAGGCAAAAATTTGGCTGTTCAATAAAGAAATATATGCTGCTCCTGAAAAAATGACCCATCTAATATCGAACTGTGGCTGTGTGTGGTTTTCCAAAATCTCATCTCTGACAGTTTTGCTCATTTAGTGATGGCCTCACAAGAAGGCAGCACTCAGTATGGGCCGCTAAAGTTCAGTGAGATGAGACAGGGCTTCAGTACTTCCATTTCTATCCCACAACCAATAAAGAAATGCAGCACCCAAAGGGCAAGAAGAGGAATAAAGGATGGAACAAACAAAATTATTTCAAGTAGAGGAGAACGGTTCAAGCTATCAAAGCTGCCTGATATACCAACTTCATCAAACCAAAGCATAGCTTGAGACCTGAGAGAATCTGGCTTGGCAACTCACTAGACACAGGCACACAACTCTGCAAAATGCAGCAATTTCATACAAGAAATTGCTTCCCTGCTTGTTCCCCAGAGGGCAAGAAAGAGCAATGAGGCTGGCCTGAGGCCGAGAATGAAAAAAGCACAAGATGAGCCTGGAACATCTGGTCATGCCAGAAAGCACAAGAGCTATCAAAGGCTTTTGGGGTCATATCAACAAGACTCAGGCACATCATGAAGAGGTTCTCACTAGCCAAAGATGGGTCACTTCAAACATCAATAACAATAATAAGTGTAATGGGCTAAAACACATCAAAATTTAAACCCATGAGTTAACAACAATACTCTAAAAAACCATAGTTAGGGGCACCTGGGTGGCCCAGTTGGTTAAGCGACTGCCTTCAGCTCAGGTCATGATCCTAGAGTCTGGGAATCAAGTCCCGAATCGGGCTCCCTGCTCAGCAGGGAGTTTGCTTCTCCCTCTGACCCTCCCCTCTCTCATGCTCGCTCTCTCTCATTCTCTGTCAAATAAATAAATAAAAATCTTTAAACACACACACACACACACACACACACACACACACACAAACACAGAGTTGCCTTTGGAAGATACACAGAAACATACTCAATATTTGGAAACCAGAAAAAAAAAGAATCAAGTATTTATTCTCTCCTTCTAAAGGAATTGTACTTAGGATTACCAAATACTTAATCAGGAAAAACTTCTTTTTATAGAAATTTTCAGCTAATAAGGAAGAGATAATAGAATATCACATTTTGCAACTCTTAAATTAACAGATCTAAGTCATGACCATTAAAAACTCTGCTACATCAAAGACAACCAGACATTACAGGCCTCCTAATGGAATAATATGTGATCCTGAGAAACATTCTTGCCAAAAAAAAATAATAAATAAACTTAAATCTGATTAAGCCTCTAGATCAAATTACCAACTCATATAGTATATACAGGAGCAAAGGAACATGTTACAATCACACCATGGGGCTAAAATCATCAAAATTCGAACTGGGGGAAACCCTATAGGACAAATGGCCCAGTTTCTTCACAAATAAATTGAAAACAAAGAAGAAAAAGAATGAAGGAGGAGGAGGAGAAAAGGAGGAAAAAGAATATAAGGAGGAAAAAAGAAGAAGAGTAGAAAGAAAAGGAAAAACAAAAGGGAGCACAGAGGGTTGAGGTGACTATAAATAGGAGACCTAACTACTACATCCATCTATTGCAATGTACACACAATGAGTATTGAAATAAACTGTAAAACACACACATGCGCACATGTACACACACACATTTCACACATGCATGTGTGCACAGGTATCTGTGTGTGTCTATCAACCAGGGAAATCTGAACACTGACCAGGAATGATAGATTTAAGAATTAGCGTTGGCTTTTGAAGTGTGACAATGATATTAAAGTTACTTTTTAAAAAAGTCATTATCTTGTAGAAATACATACTGAAATATTTATGGATGATATGACACTTTGGATTTGCTTCAAAATGATCTGGGAAAAAGTTGACAGAGGACACATAAAACATGACTGACCACGAGCTGATAATTGTGAACCTGGGTGACAAGTACCTCGGAAGTCATTACACCATTCTCCCTACTTTTATGGTTGAAATTTTCCATTTAAAAAAAAAAGTTTCAAGTGACTTTCTCAGAGACTCTACATACTGCCACTAGGATTTGATCTCAGTTGGCAAATGAAGATAATTCATGTTAAAACAATTTTTTATTCAGCAGACATACAGAGTTGGAAGAAACCTTTATAATGAAGCCAATCATATAATTTATCATCCAAACTAGAGCACCCTACAGTGGGAAGGGGACATTATTAATAATTAACCAGGACAAGAGATGTAAGGAAGAACATGGTTGATTGCTTTGCACATATATCCAGCCCAGTTCCTGACAGCTGAGAATTACCCCTTTTAGGCACAATATCTCCAATACAGAAGTTATATGGTATCTATTTCAATTCTTCCAATAACAAAGAACTCATTTCTCATAATACAACACCAATTTTTTAACTATAGTTGTTTTTAATTAAGTAACCTCTATACCCAACATGGGGCTCAAACTCATGACCCGGAGATCAAGAGTCACACACTCCACCGACTAAGTCAGCCAGGTGCCCCAGACCTGGACCAATTATTAAAAACTCTTGTGCAGAGTCAAAAGCTGCTTCCTAGTAACTTCTCCCTGGTAATACTGGTTTTACTTTCTGGAAAAGCAAAGTGTGATGAGTAGAAAGAACCCTGTATACTAAAGAGAAGAAAACTAGATCTGCCATTAGCTAATCCCATCTTGGACAATGGACTTAACCTCTCTGAGACTTCATTTCCAGTACTTTCTATCTTTAAAAACTAGTTCCCCGAGTTTCTTCAAGCACTGTTTGTGTCAAGCACACACTAGTTGGATAACATGTCTCCTGCACTGTGGTGCACAATGTCAACACAGCACTCATGTTTGGTCTGCTATGCCACAGGGACAGCCCGGGAACCTCCCTCCAAGCTATAGACAGGATGTTTCTGTTAATACAGAACAAGACTGTTAGCTTTTTCTATAGTCACATTAATGCTTCACACTATATATCCCGATCTTCCCTCATGTAACTGCTTTCCTCTACCTTTGCAGCTAATTTTTGAAATCTAATAAGGGACCCTACACTCTCCGTAATTTCATCCTGTTGTTTCTGATTCAATATACAAGCCTGATGAGATAAATTTAAGTTTTGTCCCATACCATAGTACCAATCTCTTTAAACGTATGCTCTCCCAAAAGCTGAACAAATATATCCGTATCATTCACAAAAATGCGGAATGAAACATAGCAAAACTTATGACCCTAAAAACTTTCCAATGATAAACCAATTTATCATTTTTTGGTTCAAAAACATAAAATATCCAGCAAATAACACAGAGAAACGGTCAAGATTTTCTGCTGAAGTGATTTGCTACGTCAGCTGATCAACTATCAAAAGAGAAATAAGGGGGCACCTGGGTGGCTCAGTCGTTAAGCATCTGCCTTCAGCTTGGGTCATGATCCCAGGGTCCTGGGATGGAGCCCCGCATCGGGCTCCCCGCTCCGCGGGAAGCCTGCTTCTCCCTCTCCCACTCCCCCTGCTTGTGTTCCCGCTCTCCCTGTCTCTCTCTCCCTGTCAAATAAATAAATAAAAATCTTTAAAAAAAAAAAAAAAGAGTTTAGTTTGACACAACTTGCTTTTTTTTAAGATTTTATTTATTTATTTGTCAGAGAGAGACAGTGAGAGAGGGCAAGAGCAGCAGGGAGAAGGAGAAGCAGGCTCCCCACTGAGCAGGGAGCCAGATGTGGGGCTTGATCCCATGATGCCGGGATCATGACCCCCAGGACCCCGGGATCATGACCTGAGCCAAAGGCAGATGCTTAACCGACTGAGCCACCCAGGCGCCCTGACATAACTTGCTTCTAAGTAAACCTCTGTTGGCTACTAAAGACATAACATGTTTCAAATGCTCTCAAACCATTTGTTTAATAATCAGCTCTTGAATCTTACCCAACACCAGAATAAAAATTAGACCGTAATTTTAAGAATGCATCTCTCCTTCGTTTTCTCTAAATATTGGGACCATGTTTTTCTTCATCTGTAATTTGCTGCCACTATCCACAATTTCTCCACCCTGATGGTTATTTGGCAATTCTAGTAATTCCATTTTTCAAAAAGATCACTACTACAAAAAGAACATGGGTATAGCTAATTAATTCAAGTAAGAATTCTACTGAGCTCTCCTTTCAGTACCATGAAACTACCATGCAGATGAGGAAATAAAGTTGTTCCGTCCACAAAAATATTTTTTGAATGAGCACTGTAATGTTGTCTCATGAATAATATGATTCAAATTAAAAATAGTAGTTATATGTCTACTTACCAAGGACACGACGAAAGAAGCTGCTACAACAGGTAGTAAAGTAGATGGCATCAAAGGATCTTTAGCTCTAAAAATAGAGTTCTTCTGCTTCAGTTAATTATTAGGATGACATAAGTTCTGACAAATCCATGTCTCTTAAGAGGAAATGTAGCAAGACTAACAGGCTGAGGGGAGAATATTCTATTTTAATTACATTTGCCTTTGATCCTATCTAATTTCTTTCAGATCCCTTCTGTTTCATAAAATAAAACTGGGTACTTAATCAGCTGGTCACTTAGACTCTACCCTCAAGTACAGGCCAAGGTTAAAATCTTTTGATAATTTCATCCATAAATAAATTTTAAGTACGTTTTAAAATGAAAACCCAATTTTTTCACTCACAAATGTCCAAAGAATTCAGCTATATAATCTGATCCACCTTATTATCTTGACCTTTAAGTTTTCCTCCCTCATCTTTTCCACATTAAAGAAATATCACCCAGGAGTTTTTACAAAGTAGTTCAGAACTGTTGTGTAATTTGTGATCTGATCGTAAATTAAAACAACAGTTTTTATTATATCAAAAAGATATAATTAAGACAATTAAAGATGTATCAGATGAGATAACAGACTGGAATCATAAAGTCATGTTACAAGGTCAGGGCCTCCGAGATAACTTAAGATCACAGGCTCACTAGTCTTAAAGACACATACAGTAAAATACAGCATTTAAAACTATTCCCTACCTCTCAAAGCTGAAGCTCAGCCTTTATCTCTCAGAAACCTGATTAACTTCTGACCCTATTTTCACAAACTTCTTGTGAATTCTGCCCTCAGCAAGAAAGCCAACCATAAGTGTCCAAGAGAGATCCACACAAAAGTTGAATTTGTCATTTCATTTCCAAACAGATTTTAGTGAACGGCCCACCACCGTTCCTAGTGAGGGATGGCAGACGCCATTAACATCTGATGTTGTGTTTACTTCCCATGGAGGGATGCCATTGCCTGTTTTTACTTCCTGCTGAACTTTCTTGCTATGAGCCGCTGATTATTCACATTGATTTACTATTATCTGCTTCTACTGAGAAGCACATTGTTACCGTAAGATAATAAAAAACAATATTTATTTCCCAGCATGTTATGGTGGGAAAAACATTGAGCTTATCCTAGGAAGTCCTGGTTTTGAGTTCTGGGTCCCTGACTTCCCAGTTATGTGACCTCAGGCTGCTAGTCACTTAGACTCTACGAGCTCTCCCTTATATGGGAGATTAGAATGAGATCATTTAAGTAAAAATACTTTAGAAAATATGGACTGCTATACAACTGTAAATACTTCTTTCTAATCCCTCACTGAATTATACAAAGCAGAAATCTAAGGCTGATGTGGCACAGCTTGACACAGACAAGTAACACTTGCCAAAAAATCAGGAGAAATAACCACAGAATGCAAGATGGGGGGAAAGAAACCACCAATCTTTCTTTCCGTTCTGAGTTCATTGTTTAACAATGTGACTTCTGCAGACTGCATCCACAGGAACAAACCAGAGCACCAGAAGCAGAATCAAAGTAGCGCACAAAGAACAATCTCAGACCAGACTTTGCGCTCCAGCTCCCACAAAAACAGTGCTTGGAAGACGGTGCAAAAGCCCACTCATAAACTTTCAGAAACTTTGTGAAAACCAAGCTTTAGCCTGTGGAATTCATGGGGAGGGGGGAACCCACTGAATAATACTTCCTACTGTCAAATAATTCTGAAATGCCCAGCAGCTGGCCCAAGAAAGATGTAAAAAAAAAAAAAAAATAGTATGAAGGATCCTTTGAGTTCACACACGACAGGGCTAAACAAGTCTAATAATGAACAAAAGCAAGTCCCATAATCCACAGAAGCTAAAGTGGGGGGAAATCTGTGGAAATGAATGAAAATTTAGGATGCTGAAAAATAAGGATAAATAAACTAAAATTCTTCCAAAGTAGATATAAGAAAACGCTTTTCAGAAGCAATGAATGAAAAAATTTTTACAAATAAAACTACTACCAGAGTAAAAACAGTTAAAGGCGCACAAACTCTAGCCAACATTCACTGAAAATATGAAAAAATCAAATATCAAAAATCAAGCAACAGAAAATAAGCAGTTTTTTGGTTTGTTTGTTTAAGTGGGCTCCACGCTAGGTGTGGAGGGCTCAGTGCAGGGTTCAAATGCACAACCCTGAGATCGAGACCTGAGCCGAGATCAAGAGTCAGACACTAAACCAACTCAGCCACCCAGAGGCCCCCACGCAGTTTTTTAAAAGCAATGGTAACACAATGACAATTTTTTGTTTGATCATTTAAATCTAAGTTGATAATAACAAAGGACAAAGACAGTCACGCTCCTGCCAGGAAAATTACGCAAGTCAGAAAGAAACAAATCAGCAGGGTCTGTAAGAGCAAGTTATCTACATGTACCGCAATTTTCAGGGAAGGGGTGGAGAAATACGCAAAACACAAGTCATAACAGCTCAGAAGTGCCAAGGTCACCCCAACACAGTAAAATAAATAAATAAATAAATAAATAAACAAACAAACATGAAGAAATGGTGAAATAAAAGCATCTAACAGAGACCAATCGAAATATAGTCATATCCCTTAGGGCACAAGGGCAAATTCTAGAATACTACAGAATTTCATATATCCTGCCTATAATCCACGAAGTATAGGTCTGATCCATCATGGTTACCCTGTCGTGAAAGTAGTGCTCTGTTATCCAGTAATAGCACTTCAGTGGGGTTCTAGAGCAGCTCTCCTCAGTACGACATTAATTAAAAGATTTCAACAACAAAGCAGATAGTCCACTACATGGTTAAAACCTTCTAAAACGTGCAGGAGTACGTGGAGACGTGGAGCATGTAATCCTTCACAGAAAAAAACTGACTTGCACGTGGCTGGTGGCCAGACCCCTGGATGCTCCAGAAAACAATTATTTTAAATAAGCCATTCCACCATTCAATGAACAACACTTGCTGAGTCCTCAATGGGGATAAAAGCCCTCTAAAGCGCCATAACTAGAACTGGAGATTTGTTCCCCTCCCTTCTCAAGAAAGCTGCTACTTAAAATCAAACTCCCTACTCTCGAAGGTAGGATCCCTTCCATTTCCCCAAACCGCAGGCAGCTTGGTTATCTGAAACCCTGAAGAGTCATGTTGAGGTTCAGAACTCATAAACACAGAGCCACAGTGGTCTGAGGCACTCCTCTGAAAGAACTGCTTTTACTTCTTCTGAAGGGCTCAAAGTGCTTCACACTGATGGTGTAGACTATGCACAAAGCTCTCTTGAGGAAGGCAGGCCATAATAAAATGCCATGCCTTTATCTTTCCTCAGAAGAGTATTCGATAAAGGCAAGGAACTGAAGGCCAATAATCTATACTGTCTTCAATATTCTCTACAAGGCAGCCAGGCCCTCTCCAGACCTTCTTGCTGCCTCTTGGTAGGTGACCTCAACCCCACCTCCATACAAAATAAATATAAATATATTCAAAGATACGTTCGTATCTTTGTATCGTATCGTACGATACTATACAATTAGTAATAACAGACCATCAGTGTGCATTCCCCACCCTTTTTCCTTAAAATTTATGTCTTTCTAATTCTTTGGTCTTTTCCTCCTCCCTGTGGAGCCTGAGCCTCTGTATGTCTGCTCCTAGACCCATCCCTTCCATCCTCCTACAGGTTCCTCTTCTGTTCCTGTTCTCCAGTGACTATGTTCTAATTACTAATGCTACCTAACAAACTACCCCAAACTGAGAGGTTTAAAACAACCATTTTATTATATTCCCAGATTCCATGGGTTAGAAATACAGGCAGAGTACAGATGGGTGATTCTTTTGCCCCTCGTAGCACCAACTGAGATCACTAAGTGGTATTCAATACTCTTCCACTCACGTGTCCGGTAGCTGGGTAACTCAAAGCCCAAAACTCCCAACTGCATGCCTCCAATGTGGTGCAGCTACCTGGCAGCATGGCAACCTCACAGTAGTCAGACATACTCTTTTTTTTTAAGATTTTATTTATTTATTTGAGAGAGTGAGAGAGAGAGAGAGAGAGAGAGAGAGCAAGCATGAGCGGGGGAGGAGCAATGGGAGAGGGAGAAGCAGGCTCCCCACTGAGCAGGGAGCCCGACACAGGGCTCGATCCCAGGACCCTAGGATCGGGACCTGAGCCCAAGGCAGATGCTTAACTAACTGAATCACCCAGATGCCTCAGTCAGACATATTCTTATGCAGAGCTTGGGGCTCCCAGCACAAACAAGTATTCCTGCTGAGAAGTCAGAAGCTATACATCCTCCGAAGTCACGCAACATGACCTGCATCACACGCCACTGGTCAAAATCGTCACAAGCCCACACAAGGGGAGGAAAATTATACTCCAATCCCTGAAGGAGGAGTGGCAGGGTCACACTCAGTACAGAAGAGCATGTGGGACAGGAGATTTGGTTGTGGCCACCTCTGGACAATCCACCACAGTCTCCTACTTCACTGAACACTTCATCTAAAATCATGCTCTGTCTAATCCTTTCTTAAAATGTCCACTCTCCGTGCTGCCCATAGTAGGCTGAGATAAAGAAACATGAGAAGGTAATTACAGGCAAGGGTAAAAGAATTAGCAAAACTGAGGGAGCAGAAAATCATGTGCCACAGGAATGATGAGTAGACGACACTGATAGGAACAAGATGTTCAGAAGGGAGAACAGCAGACAGAGTTGAAAACAAAGGTTAGGGACAGACTGTCAAAAAATAATCGGGTTCAGGAGAAGAGAGAACACTGGAAGGGTTATGATAGTGCCAAACAATGGAGGTGCTTCAGAATCTGGACTGGGGAGGTAGGTGCTCCACGACTGGACAGCTGGGGTGGAGCAGTAAAAGCATTCTGACATTTGTGGATTCTTTCCTTTCCTTTCTACGTGAGATGGCCAAGTCTGTGAAAGCAGGTAAAAAAAATCTGATGTTTGAGTACAATTGCCTGGAACTTGTCTTACCCAAGTACGGTGAAATTACAGGAAGGAAAAACACGAGGATAAGAACAATAAAAATAAATAAATAAAAAACCAGAGAAGAAACGATTGCTCTACAGAGGCTCTATGTTAAGATGACCAAATTCTCTGATTTTAACACTAAGTAGCATTCATTCTTCAGTTATGAGACTTTGGGGCATACTGTCAAGCAACACATTTTATGTCTAACTAATCATTTCATGATCTGCTTCCTGAATCCATCTCAAAGACAGAATCAAAAGCCCTGCTACTCTCAGGATAGATTCAACTTTATTCTTTTCTTCCCAAGTTAGTACTATATTGATCACTCTATAATAAGACATTCATGTCTTAAGAGTTGTTCTTTACAAAATAAAATTGGTTAGTCCTATTCCAGCCCAACTGTTGGTAAACTACGTTTGTGAGTCTTTTTCTGGGTTCTTTCTAAATAGGTGTATCAACCTGGTTGATGTATATAAGCTTTCAGAGTTCTCTTTCCCCTTCTTCAATAAGGAAACTATGGTGCTCTTTCTCAGATCTTTAGATACCCCCTTGTCCCACTGAAAGGTCACAAAAATTACTTTCCTTCCAATTAAGACTTTCCACACAAGACATAATCTTTTAAGTGCCTTGATTTCACTCATTTAATAAACAAACATTTTCTGATCAACTACTCCATGGGTCATACAGAACTTAGAGATCAAAGGGGTTCCTACCCCTAGAGTTTAACAACATATTATCTCAGGAACTACAGATTTGATTTGATACAAATAATGTGGATATCAAATTCTCCCATGTCTTAATCCAAATTTCTTCCTTCATGCCATCCTCGGTGCACTAGCAGGATTTGGGCTGCTTCTCTGATGATACCACCTCATATCCGCAGATCTGACATCAAATCCATCTTCATGGCATTCACTTTTTTTCTGTAAAGCAGCACAATTTATCTTTCCTTGCCCTACATTCATCTTAAGAACCAGAACACAAAGGAAACCAAGAGCTACACTAACGATGTTGTTGAACCCCGCAAAAGGTGGAGTTTCTACAAAGATGAAAAAAGAATCAAAAGCAGAAATGATCTGCGCTACAAGAGACTGTTAAGGGTACCATGTAAAATAAATCATGCATGAGTTTGCATTCTCTTTACAAACGGGTTCTTCTCCCAGTTGAACTGGGCTAAAGGCAATTTTTGTACTACATAAATAAAATCAAATTGCTGGGACCCCTGGGTGGCTCAGTCGGTTGAGCATCTGCCTTCAGCTCAGGTCATGATCCCAGGGTCCTGGAATCCAGCCCCATATCCGGCTCCCTGCTCAGCGGGGAGCCTGCTTCTCCCTCTCCCTCTGCCTGCCACTTCCCCTGCTTATGCTCTCACTCTCTCTCTGACAAATAAATAAAGAAAACCTTTTTTTAAAAATCGCCAAATTGTGACTGCTGAGTCATTCTAAGGAAGGAAAATCGCTCACTCTCTAAATTCTACAACCCAGTTCACCCTCTGGCATGGTAACTTGAAAAAACTAAACTGACACTTTTATCTTAATATTAAGTAGAGAAGAAATGTGACTTAAATATCTCTGTGTTCCATACAGCTTGAAAATCCAATGCAAATACTCAAGCCATACCCAAAATGAATAGTCTCAATGGCTGCTGCTGACCGGGAGAGAAAAATCCCAAAACAGAGAAGAAATAACTAAGCAATAGTGTGGCCTAAGTAATTAGAACTACCCCTGAAAATCAAAACCGAAAATGAAACAAAATGAAACAAAACAAAACAAAACACCCTGCTGTGCCTCTGAGGACTTCAGCAGGACTTCATTTGCAGTAGGGGGGGAAACTCACACTAACACACATATCTGTGTTATGGGAAAACCAGGCAAGATTTGCAAATGATGTCAAAGGTCACTCAAGTTTTTGCCCTAGACCAACAAAATGGAAAGGGTAATATCAAACTGTACCGGGCACTTTCAGAATTTGCCAAAGTTTGAAGATTTTTGTTCTTTCAAAGGAAGAAAGCAGCGACGAATAACAATAGTGTACTTCCTGGCCTTAGGAAGTGGGAGACAGGACTCTCCAGCTGCATTTCCTAGAGAAACATGCCGGCTGCCTTCTGTAAACTGAGATCAAATTGCCAAGAATTTACAGGACAGCAGTTATGATAGATGACCTAAAATACTGATCTGCTGCAAAGAGGATGTAGTGCAAACCACACAGGAAGTGACAGGAAATCAGCCCTTGGGCTGGCACTTACACATTCGAGAAGGCTAGGAATCCTGGACCTCTGACAGCCAAATTTCATCATCTTCCTTTGTAGGAAAAGTTATCCTTCAGAGGGAACAGTCAGAAAAATCTTGTACAAAGCTTTTCGGTGCCATTCCTATTTAATAACACTGCCCCCTGCCTGAACCAGAGGTTTAACAGGGCTAAGTGTCCAGCTGAGGTCCTCCAGCACGACTTGACCAAAAATCACATGTTTGCTGGCACACCCCTTCATTCCCTCAGCCATGAGCCCACTGGATGCCATCAATGATTCACAGCCTGTGATGATGGTAAGGAAAAAAACTAATATTTGGAGTTCACCAAATAATGAGTCATCCTCCTAAAAGAAAAGAAATCCTTACAACTGGCAGCACTACGGGATGAAATTTTAATAACCATTTTTAACATCAGTATTAATGCCATAAAAGTTGGCAAAAAGAAAACAATTTAGAAACATGTGATATTTGGTTTGCTTATGCCTTATAAAAGTCCAGTTCATGCTCCAAGAAAAAGAATGAGTAGGATATCTACTACCTATTCCTAGACTTGCCTTCTGGACTCACTGCTGCCAAGTTACTCATTCTCCCACACAACACTTTCCATATTAATTTTGACCCTTAAGAATCAAAAAGAAGTCCTGCCTTCTTTGCACCCAAATGCCAAAATGGAATCTTTTAGTATTTCACCTTTATAAAGGGAATGTTTGAAAACAGACCTCTCTGGCTGTGACATCAGTGAGTTCCTGAGGCCTCCAAGGGCCGGAGGAAGCATTCCCAGTCCCTCGCAGCACTGCTGTACTCCTACGGTGCAATCTGGCAATGGCCAGGGACCAAGTCTTTAAAGCTGTTTTATGGTATTTAACATATGGTCATAAATTGCTCAGTGCTCTAAAGAGGGGCTAAATTTGCCACCCCTATTGATGAGAAATGTTCTTATTTATTTAAATTTAGTGGCAAATTGGCACTTGTCCAGATGGAGAGGTTTAGGCATAAGTACAAAAGAAGAACTAACTGGAGATGAGTTGTATGTAACTTTCCTATACACTGAATGCAACCACATCAACTTAGGCTCACAGCACCACTATCCAACACATGGCATGACAGTACTATGCAAAGATTCTAATTTCTAAGGCCCCAGGAAGGGGGGGAACATAAATTTTATTCAGACTGCATAAGAATTTTTTTTTTAAAACAATTCTCTCTCTCTTGCTCAAGCTAACGCTATTTCCTCCCCTTAGTCCTTCATTCTCCCCTCACAAATTAGATGTATCTGGTCTTCATCTGCAATCCCAAATCTACAAAACTCCCTGGAATGTCCTAAGCCTTCTAGCCACCACCTTCGTCTTTTGCCATATTTTTGGTTAAGTTGTTTGTGTTTTTTTAATGGCTCTAATTCCCCATCACTAAAGACATGATCTTACTAAAACATTTTGTTCCCTTCCTTTTACAACCTAACCCTGTAGCCAAAGGCAGAAGAAAAACAAGGATTTTTGTTTTGTTTCGTTTTGGTGGGGTTGTTACCAATGGTATTAATGTGAATGGTATCAAAAGAGAAATGGGAAGGGTCAAGCCACTACTGGCTTTCTTTATATTTTCTCAAATAGGCAGTATAGAACTATAGTCACCATGCTATACATTACATCCCCATGATGTATTTATTTTATAACTGGAAGTTTGTACCTTCTGATACCAAAGGACTACAAGAGAAGTACAGAAATAACAGCATCAGATATAGATACAAACGTCCTTAAAAGAATATGAATGAACCAAATCCAGCAACATATAAGAAGAATAATACATAATGATCAACTGCGATTAATCCCAGGAATGCAACATGGTTCAACATCTGAAAATCAGTTTACTTATCATATTAACAGAATAAAAGAGATAAACCATGTGGTCATCCTAATAGAAAAAGCATTTAACATATTAACATTCTTTTCATAATAAAAGCTCTCAGCATGTTAAAAGAGATGGCAACTTTCCCAAACTGATAAAGGGAAACTACAGTTGACAATTGTGCTTAGTGATGAAACGCTAAACACCTTCCAATTAAGGCTGGAAATAAAGCAAGGATGTCTGACTTCATCACTTCTACTCAACACTATGCTGGAGAGCCCATTCAGTTACAGTAAAGTAAAAATAAGAAATATAAATCCTACAGATTGGAAAGGAAGAAGCAAAGCTGTCTTTTTCACAAGCGATATGATTGTTTTTGAGGAAAATACATAAGGAGCCTACAAAAAAAGTCACTAGAACTAATAAGTGAATTTAAGGACACAGAAGCAATACAAGGTCAAGGTACTAAAATCCATGATATTTCAATAGATTAGCAACAAAGACTTAGAAAAAATTCAAAGAAACCTATATGTGCTATAAATTAACCTCAAAAATATAAAATATTTTGAGGTAAATTTAAGAACATTTGTCAAGACCTGTTCATGAAAAACTACAAGACACTCAGGGTACCCGGGTGGCTCAGTCCTTGGGTGTCTGCCTTCGGCTCGGGTCATGGTCCCGGGGTCCTGGGGTAGAGCCCCGCGCCGGGCTCCTTGCTCCACAGGAGGTCTGCTTCTCCCTCTCCCACTCCCCCTGCTTGTGTTCCTGCTCTCGCTGTCTCTCTGTCAGGTAAATAAATGAAATCTTAAAAAAAAAAGAACCAGGCTTCTTTAAAAAAAAAAAAAGAAATAAAGACTACAAGACACTGAAAAAAAATTAAAGAAGATCTGATAATGGAGAGACTACCATTTTCATCTACTGGAACATTTGATATTAAGATGTGAGTTCTCGGGTGCCTGGGTGGCTCAGTCGTTGAGTGTCTGCCTTCGGCTCAGGTCATGATCCCAGGGTCCTGGGATCGAGTCCCACATCGGGCTCCCTGCTCAGCGGGAAGCCTGCTTCTCCCTCTCCCACTCCCCCTGCTTGTGTTCCTGCTCTCACTGTCTCTCTCTGTCAAATAAATAAATAAAATCTTTAAAAAAAAAAAAAGATGTGAGTTCTCTACAAACTGATCTTCAGATTCAATGCAATTCCAGCAGGACTTCTACAGGCATCTGACAAAATGATTCTAAAATCTCTGTGGATACTAAGGACCTAGGATAGCCAAAACAGTTTTGAAAAAGAAGTTGTAGGACTCACACTACCTAATTTAAAGACTTACTCTAAAGCTATAGGAATTGAAGCAGTGTTACAGGCACATGGGGACAGACGACACATCAGTGGAATACAATGTAAAGTCCAGAAACAGACTCACACTTAAGTGGTTAGTTAACATATACGTGGTCAAAATTAACTCAAAATGGATCATAGACCAAAATGTCAAAGGTAAAAATATAAAACTCCTAGGAGAAAATCTTCAAGACCTTCAGATAGACAAAGATTTCTTAAACAAAAAGCCAAAAGTATAAACTATAAAAGAAAAACTTGTTAAGCTGGACTTCATCACTATTAAAAACTTCTGCTCCTGGAAAGACATCATTAAGAAACTAAAAAGGGAAGGGGCACCTGGGTGGCTCAGTCACTGGGTGTCTGCCTTCGGCTCGGGTCATGATCCCGGGGTCCTGGGATCAAGCCCTGCGTCGGGCTCCCTGCTCAGTGGGAAGCCTGCTTCTTCCTCTCCCTCTCCCCCTGCTTGTGTTCCCTCTCTCGCTGTGTCTCTCTCTGTCAAATAAATAAAATCTTAAAAAAAATAAAAATTAAAAAAAAGAAACTAAAAAAGGAAGCCACAGACTGGAAGAAAATATTGACAAAATAACAAGTAAGTTCTTTCTAGACTCTTTAAGACTGACTACCTATAACTCAACAAAGCCCAATAATCCAATCAAAATATTGAGCAAAAGATGTCAACAGGCATTTCACAACAAAAGATGGATAGCCAACAGCGCATAAAAATGCAAATTAAAACCACAATGAGATACCACTACACACCCACTAGAATGGATATAATTAAAAAATAATAACTATATCCAATTTGGCAAAAATAGAGAGTAACTAGACATCTCATAAATTACTAGTAGGAATGTAAAACAATGCAACCACTTTGGAAAACAGGTTAGCAATTACTTATAAACATACACTTAGCTTACGACAGAGCAATACCACTCCAAGGAGTGTACCCAAGAAAATTAAGACATATCTCCACAGAAGACATGAACAAAAATATGATAGCAGCTTTATTCATAATAGCCAAAACCTGGAAACTCAAATGTCCTTAATTAGATGAATGCATACAAAAAACTGCAGCACATATACCCATACAATGTCATACTGAGTGTCAGTAAAAGAAACAAAGTACTGATACAAGGAGTAATATGGACAAATCTCAAACACATCATGCTGAATGAAGCCAGACACCAAAAACTTATATCATATTTGATTCCATTTATATGAAGTTCTAAAACAGGGAAAACCGTTCTATAGTTTGAGAGAGAAGGCTCAGGGATTGCAGGGATGTGGTGGAGGAGAGGGACTTACAGAGGGAATGAAATAATCTCTATCTCTGGGGGATGGAAACATTCTGTATCTTGACTATGGTTGAGTGACTCAGGTGTTTACAACTGACAGAGTGTATTGAAATGTACATTTTAAATGGCTACATCTTACAATATGTAAATTACATCTGAATTAACATTAATATTTTAAAAAGGGAATATAAATTTTTACCTCAGAGTTACTGTGTGATTAAATGAGATCATGTATATAAATAAGCCTAACTCTGTACAAAATAAATGCTCAATAAGTTATTTTAACAATTATATCTATCAGCTATTTTTTAATAAACTACAATCAGAAGTGTTTCTAACATTCCATGAATTCCAAGAAAATAAAATGTTCTGAAATACCAGGACAAAGGAATCCTCAAAATCTAAGGGAGAGATAATGTCTAATCCATGAAATTAGCACTTCTTACTTGCCTTCCATGAGCATTTTTTAGAACATTCACTACATCAAAGGTGACCTGCCTCCCTAATTAGCCTCTAAAAATACCCTGAATGCTAGATAATAATAATCTTTAAGTAAATGAATCTTTTAAAAAGATAAAAATAAAAGTAAAATGAACTATGCGACCAAGGAAAATTATAATGCTTCTCAGCACGATGCAAAATACTAAGTCCCTGGACATAGTGTCCAACTTTTTTACTTAACTCAACTGTTACAAGTCAGAGTGAAAACGGTTAACGCCTACTCTCCCTGCAGGTGATCCTGGAGACCAGAAGTGCACCAGCCTAGAAGCCCCAGAGACAGCACATCCATTAGAGCCAGCAGATTTGTGAGTGCAAATGAAGAACCAAATATGCCACAAAAACAGCCAGGCTACTTTATGATTTCCTTGGCCCATCCTACTAAAGCCAAAATGGTGTGAACAAAAGCTGAAACTGGAAAGGCGGGGTATTTGAGAAGTACAACGAGCAAATCAGTTGTGTAGGCTTTTGACTTGGATTGTTGACAGCTGAGCTCCAACGAGGGGGGCCTGGGAGGCAGGAATGGCAGGCTGTGACAGCCTTGAACACCAGGCTGAGGGATTCAGTCACTAAAATACTGAAAGGCTGGAAGACAGGGTTAACGCAGAAAGATTACTGAGTTAACATTTTCCAAACAGATTATTTATTTTAAACAATGTAAGAAAGAAATCACACTGCCATCCCGACTAGACTGCCGACAGCTATGGCCTCCACAGCCAGCTTCTGGATCTACTGCTTAACATTCAAAATACAACACAGAGTAACACACCAAACAAAATGCAAACTTCTTATAGATCAGATAAAATCAACAGGACCTTAATATCTTTTTCAGCTGGGGCAACGTTCGCCACAACACCCCAGGTCCTTTGGGGGCTCCCACCTGGGGTTCAGTTTCTGTGTCAGGACCCTGCGTTTCTCTATACAGTGCTCCTTAAGAAAGATCTTAGAGGACAAAGGCTAGGAAAAGAAAAAAGAAAAAGAATATTCTGAGTTGACAACTGTGGGCAGCTAAGACAAAACAGTAGGTGGTAGATCTGAGATGCAAGAAGCCCTGTGTGAATGTGCGCGCACACACAGAGCAGTCAAGCCACCTGAGGAGATGGGATCAAACATGGAGTTTCAAGATCCAGTAAAACAGAAGTTCTGAAACACTATTTGCAATCTGTCTATAAAAATCTTTGTATATGTTTGACCATTGTTTAATAAAACATCCCACTTAAATAGCAGTTCTAAGGTTGATTTCGTTTTATTGTAATCATTCCCCAAAACAAAAAAATTTCAATTCAGTGATGTAGTATCAAAGCCTTGGAAATGAACAGCAACTTTACGATGTTCTTCTGAGGACATGGGAGGGAATGTATTATCCAAATCATAATCTTTTTTTTTTTTCATTTTCTTCTGGAAAAAAAAAAAGGCTTTTCTTCTGGGAAAGTCTTTCCACTTCAAAACCTTTGGAGATAATTTTTTGGCATGACTTCTTCACTCTGTTGCAAATGGCTTTGAAATGTTCATCATTCCTCTCAAATGATAAACAACCATATTGCTTCTATTGTTAAAGACAAAAGGAAAAGGTCCATAGTTTCATTTGGAAGCTCTTTAGAAAGAATCCCTATAACTGTAATTGATACCTCTCTGGCTACCTGCCCAGTCATGCTTACCTTGTGCTAAAACTGTCCCCCTGTAACCATAACCCAGAACTCTTGACCAAACCCCTGGATCAAGAGTGAACACCCAATCCAGGCTGCCAGTCACACCCTCTCTCCCAGGAATTTAGACTCAAAGACCAGAGGCTGTCTCTGGTAGCCTTGAACTGAGTCACCACATACGGGGTTCAGCCATTTCCACTCTATGTGAGGAAAAACAGAGACATCTGGGGGGGAAAAGAATAAAGTGAATAAAGTGACAATAGACTATGTTGCAGGAGAAAGAGACAGACGAACAAGGGCACAGATGCTGACTATCTGCTCTGGTGTCTACCATCCTGCTAGTGCCAGTCCCAGCCCCTCTGAGGCCTGGCTATGCCTCCTGCCCTGGGGCACCATGGAATTCATTTAATTCCTCATGAAGACAAACAAACTCTTTATGTTTCTTTCAATGGGTTTCTTATAACCAAACAGTTCCTGGTTAAGAAAAAAATTGTTAGTACGAAAAATACAAATTTTAAACAAAAGATAATTTCAAATTTGAAACCAATGTTAGCAAACAGCTTGATTTACTGGCCACAAACTTGCTCAATATACTTAAAATATTTCAATAATCTCTTCATATAGTTACATAAGTAGTACCATTAAAAGAACTTGAAAAATTGAGAATACTTCAAAGTTCTGTCACTTCTTCATTAAACCTCATCAGTGCCAGATCCAAAGAATGAACATGGTTAATGCATTCCACCAACATCTAATAAACAAGCCCCTCTAAATGCCAGGCAATCAGCTAGAGACTGGAAATAAAATAGCAAAACAACCTCTCTCTCTACCCTATTTATAGGGTCCACAAAAACACACACACAATAATTTCTTCAAGAGTTAAGTGCTATACAGTGACAAGGGTCGCCATATTTACAAACGCATGTTTTTATGAAGCAGACTGCTCTTTCTCTGAGTTCTGTTATAACTGGTAGATTTTCACTCATTTTAGTGGCACCATCCTAGACCTTAACATGCATTTTACTTAAATCAGTCTTGATCATTGAAGATTTACTTTTCCAATCCTGTTCAAGTAAGTACCAGTTGTCTCTTCTATAATCGTGAAATTCAAGGACTTCTCTTTAATTCAGACATTCTTTGATACCTTGCATGAGAATCTTACACCCAAAACTGGCAACTCTTTCACTGCCCAAGAGTTGCCTCCTCACATTAAAAGAGCTGAAGAAACAAGAACATCATTCCTAATGTACTTTCATCTTCTGGTCTTCTTCATTTCAATGACTTAATTTTGAATGTGGGTAATTCTTCAGCATCAATTCACGAATTCATGGGAGAAATATGTCCTCTCCCTTTTCATTCTCTCATTATTAACTGTACAGTGTACCTTATTCACATAGGAAACATTTACAGAAAAACTGTTTTCTAATACATAAAATATGCTGAGATACAAATTTTAATTATATGCTATTTTCATTAATCTACTTTAAGGCAAAGTGAAATGTATAAAGACAAAATTGATACAGACTCCAAATCTACAAAGTACTCTATGTCCTTCCTTTTTTCTGAATTGTTAAGAGCAGGGTTCCAATTGCAAATTCCCTGTATAATAAATAACTTCTAAAGACTGAATTCCTGTTGGTAAAAGACTGATACAAGTAATAGAATGCCACGTTCTTTATAACATGATACTTCAACCAACAAAAATCTGAACACTAAGCTTCATTAATTGCATTCACTCCATTCCTTCAACAAATATTGAATTGAGTATCTTTACTAGGCTAGGGTCTGGAGATATCATTTAACAAACAGTCTCCATCTCTAACCTCACTGAACTTAAAGTTATGAAATAAAATTACTATAAAGTCAAATACTTTGATTCAGCCTTGGTTAAAATTATAGTTGAAACCACCTAACACAAGTATTCAATAGGACTTAATGAGAAACTTTAGATAAAGAAGTTGTTTATATAAATGGCTTTGAAACTGTAAAGCCCTGGCTTAGGCATTACCCTGTGTTTAGAAAGATAAGGGTAAAAGTTAGAAAATATTTATCTAGTAGTTACCATAGAATATAATTTAAATCAATACTTATTCAGTTTGTTACCATGAAATTAAGTCTCATTGAGTCTGTTTCCTAAATAAGGCAAAGAGCTTTTCTGTTTGCTGTGACAGTTACATTCCAAGGACTATTAAACTATATGACCTTTCTTTTTTTTAATATTTTATTTATTTATTTGACAGAGAGATAGCAAGAGCAGGAACACAAGCAGGGGGAATGGGAGAAGGAGAAGCAGGCTTCCTGCTGAGGAGGGAGCCCGATGCGGGGCTCAATCCCAGGACTCTGGGACCATGACCTGAGCCAAAGGCAGACGCCCAACGACTGAGCCACCCAGGCGCCCCAAACCATATAACCTTTCAATTACGTATGTTTGTTTTAGAAAACTACATGTGTTAAAATATTTGTTATAGAGAATAATAGCTAATTATCTAAAGATGAACATTGTGTTGGTTGTAGGTGGTGGAATTCAATCACAAATATTGTGATAATTACCCACTATGACCTTACTGATCTTGGATATAATATATTTGAGGTTATAAAAATTGATGGAGTAAAAACATATGTAAAAAGTGTTTGGTTTTGCCAGGTTTTTTAAAAGTGAAATGAAGGAGTTAAAAAAGAAAAAGAAAAAGGAGTGAGTCTAACGTTATTTTTAAAAGCAATGCAAGATCTTAGTGTTCTCCAAGAGGGGAAAATGATTCTTTGCAAATTCATGATTTGCCCTGAATGATTTATTCTTTTACAATAAACTTGGTTGCTATAGTAAATTATCTGTGTCCATGAATTTCAAACCACGCACAGAACAAACCTATACTAATTATTGAGGTTAATAAAGTATCTAAGTATTCTACATTACTACTACCATCAACACATAATGACTCAACAAACTCCTCACAGAAACATTTATTTAAAAACTGGAAACAGATTTCATTTTGAAATAATTTTAAAATAAGTACAGCTGCAAAGAAAGAAACTTGAAATAACTATAACCTAAATATTACACAAGTTAAGGAAAGTAAGACAACCTTACTGTGTAATCACTGACGTGAACAAATTTACGTGGGCAGATTCACAAAACACTAGTCCAATAAAGATGGCTCTGGGGATCTTCACTTAAGTTTTAACTATATCAAAAAGTTTGTGTATTTGTTTTGATTTTCTTCATGTAAATTTTTCCATTTTTATACTGTCAGAGAACAGTGACTTGTGTTTCATAATTCATGTACTTGATTTATTTTTGACAATTCTATCACATTTTCAACAGCTATTAAAAAACAATTTCTATCTGCAAATTTTAAAAGGTTGGTAGTTTGGCTTCCATGGTGAAGCACTACGATACCTCAAAGCATACCACTTCTAGAGTTTAACACATAATTTTTTTAAAGCAAGGGATTCTAACACTAAACTTAATCATATGACCAATATCCTTCAGAAGGCCTTCCTAAATAAAGTCAAGAATTTCAGAAGAAAAAAAAATACTCCTTCTTCGAATTCAATGAACTTTTATAAAAATAGTGTATAATCAGTTGTTTTTTCCTTTTATTTGGCGGTGGGCTATTTAAGCCTAGAATGCTAGAATCTTGACTCATCTTAATGTGGAAGAACCTCAATAGTTCATTTTTCATTCCATTATTCCAGAGCATTCTGTGGCTTAAATTAAGTCCCTAGTATGTAATGATTATATTGAGCAGTAGCTTAATAGGACTTAATTAACTTATATGGTGAATGCCTGTCCAAATACCATAATCATCAATGTTATAAGAGGTTTCCTGTGAAAATCGTATAGCAATCAGAAGATAACAGAATATTAGTAAATGCTTTCTAACACAAACTTATACAGCGAGTAAGATCTTTGTGATGTTACAGTATTTCTGGCTCAAGACTGTGGACTAACCACACACATTTATTTCTTCTCCCTTGTAAAACCCAACCTTCCATTAAACGATAATGACACAGAGAAAATAAGAATCCAAAACAATATTAAGTGAAGAGGAAGGGAAGAGAGTAGCAATCAATAGAATAGCATTTTCAACAAATTCCTAGAAGGCAGAATGCAGATAGGGGAGTAGGAACTGATGAGACAGGAAAGAGAAAGCTCTGGCTGCAATAATGTGAGCAAGAGGCTACTGATTAGGGGGAAGCCATGTGTCGTGGCAAACCCATAAAAACTGTAGTCGTCCAGTGTATGGAAAGGGAAGAATGAAAAATGGGGCTAAGAATGGGGAAATTAACAAAAGGTTCCATGAGGAATAGTCTGTGATACCCACCCCCCAAAAATGGCATGGTGGCCAGATGTGTATGCCCCTCCAAAAAATGTAGGGGATTTTCTAAAGAAACAGAATGATTTCAGGGAGTACCAGAACAGCTGAACTCCCCTAATATGACACATAAGGGTTCCTCATACTAACAGCTAGCCCACCATTAACCCACACACTCAATAAGCTCAGTTCACCCATACAGAAGTCTTTATCAATGTTTTACTGTCTGTCATAAATATAAATAAACAACCAAAACCCATCTTTTTTTTTTTAAGATTTTATTTATTTGAGAGAGAGCGAGCCAGAGAGAGAACACAAGCAGGGGAAGTGGCAGGCTCCCCGCTGAGCAGGGAGCCCACGATTGGGCTCGATCCCAGGGTCCTGGGATCATGACCCGAGCAGAAAGCAGACACTTAACCAACTGAGCCACCCAGACACGCCAACCCATCTTCTATTTAAGGAAAGACTACAGAATAACAGAGAAGGAAAAAGATGATAAACAAAAATACAACCCCTGGAGAAAATTAAAATAATTAAGAAAACATCTTTAAAAAAATCTATATTCTTTGAAAGCTTTCAAGACACTGTATTCATAAAATAAGAACAAGACGCTGTGAAAGAGGAACAGAGAGCAAGAAAGTGCTCTTGGAAACTAAAATACCTAATTATGACTATGGTAAATAAAAATCATCAGAAGCGCCCCAGGAAAGGTAGAAGAATGGAAGAAGGAATGGAATCTAAGCTAGGTATCTGACTGTGTTCCAGCAATTATGCTTTAACTTACAAAACACAGAATTTTCAATACACAGATTCTACAAAACAAGGTCGAATCCAAGAGAATAAAACAGGCAAACCCCAGAGTGATAACAATACAGGAGTAGGCACAGATCACTCATTCAAGCAATTTATAAACAAAGCACAGATCACTCTAGCTTTAGAACAGACAATAAGTTACAAATTTTGACACTGCAAAAGGAAAATAATACAAAAGTTGGGAGGTGAAAGAAGAGGAATGGAGAGCAGTGCGGGATGTAGTATCTTCGTCTCACAAAGTGGGGAGCCCAAAGACACTCTCTCTGGTTCATAGGAAACTAAATAAAAATATACTAACCCAGAGATTGTCCTTACATAACAACAGTGCTGTGTGCCGGGCACTTACTAAGAACGTTCTAGGGGGTTGTTCATTTAACTGTACCATACAAAATGATCCTTAAAAAAAGAAAGGAAAAATGTTAAAGCTACAGGGTAACCAACACAGGAACCAACTGTGGTGATAATAACTACATTAAAGGGGAGGAAAGAGAAAGATAAAGAGCGTGGTGAAAATAGGCTGATGCCTCATGTATCAGAGCAGGAAGTCAAAAGATAACAATATCTGAAATTGGTAAGTCAAGAAACAGA
Source organism: Callorhinus ursinus (assembly GCF_003265705.2). NCBI lineage: Eukaryota > Metazoa > Chordata > Mammalia > Carnivora > Otariidae > Callorhinus > Callorhinus ursinus. The sequence goes on along the minus strand of NW_027397072.1, from coordinate 22,930,820 downwards.
GGCATAAACATTATTTAGACATACGACGATCATCCCCAGAAGAACTACATACTGAAACAACAACAACAACAAAATTTAAGTGGTTCCCTTGGGAAACAGAACTAGACTTGGGAAGATAGGTAACAAGATTACTGCTTTCATGTGTAAAAAATTTCTGAACTTTTTATATCTTTAACCATGTGGATGATTTACTTTGATCATTTCTTTTCAATTCAGTTAATAATTTTTTCAAAAACAGTCACAATCTAGAATGTCCTACTACCTCAGGCAGGTGAAATTCCTATGTATTTTAATGGTTTCCAGAGAATGATCTAATAATGCCAGGTTCGTAAGTTAGCATGTCCTACATTTTTCACTTAATGCTGCATTTGTGATTCTACGGAATACTAAGATGTGGCCCCTGGTGGCCTGTAATTGTAAAATACACAGTCCACAGTCTGAAAGGCACTATTTACTCATCTGTCCCATCTTTAACATTTATGTTCTTTATTCCTCTTTTTAAGAATGGAGAGACTTCAGAGCTCTTGACACAGGACCAGAGCATGGGGACCCAGCTAGATTGGATGGCAGGCACAGGAGACCGTCCTAAAGGAAAGGATCAGAAACATTCACAAAGGAAACGAACCAGGTTCACTGAGAAACAACTGGCAGATTTGGAATTCTTGTTTAGCAAGAACCCATACCCTGCTCCCAGCCTTCAGAAAGAAATGGCCTCAAAATTGGAGATACATCCCACCATACTGCAGGTTTGGTTCAAGAACCACAGAGCAAAAGTCAAGAAAGCCAAACAACAGCAATTAGCTGGGGTGGAAGTCAAGACCAGATCTTCCAAGAGACACACGGATGCCACTCCAGGAGGCCCCGATAGTGCCTACCCTGCTTCCCTAGTTTATACAGATCACCCCATACCTTCCTTCCAACTCAGCATATGCTCCAATTTTAAGGCTCTCCCAGACCATTCTTTTGGCCACAAAATAGTCCATTTCGGCTGCTGCTGAGATTCTAACATCTACTCCCTACATCCCATTACGGAATCCCAAATTCCTTCCACAAGCTTCACTGCTAATTCTTTGGGTTCTTCATCTCCACAAAGAATTTAGTGAGCAAAGCCAGACACTAAAGGTCACCTACGTAACGATTTGCAGTGATTCCAGATGAGAGACAGAGTCCAGATCTATGCAACATGGAGACATTTCAGAAATGGGCTCCGTGAAAAGAAAAAGAGACCCACAAGTGCCTGTGGGGTGGAACTGAGTGGCAAGAGTCGCTCAACAAACTATTGCAATGGGGATGTTTCATGTTGTAATTCGGATGGCAGGAACCTGCATGTATAAATTCATCCAAAGACACAGAACTGTAATACTGTATAAAATACACCACAAAAAAACAATCGCTTGACAGGACAGAAGCTAATGCCATGGCGGTAACCATTTTGCAATATATAAATGTATCAAATCAACACATCATACACCTTACACTTGTATCTCAGTAAAGCTGGAGACAATTTTTAAATTGTATCTCAATAAATATACACAATGAGAAAAAAAAAAAAAAGAATGGAGAGACTTCAATACCCTGTTGACCACAAGAATAGGTTCAAGAGAGAAAATTCCTGGTGAGATCGATACTGACCAAAGCCGCCATTACTGCCACACTGGGCTAAAGCATCAACACTGGTTCTAACAGCAGAGAAGGGCTGATACACCTAGGCAAGTGGTGTAGATGGTGGACTGAATCCAACAGTAGGTACTGCCTGCTCTTCCTCAAGGTCACAAACCAGTGGTCCCTTCCAGTCATACCCCACACACATTTGGTTGGACCTGCATTACGCTGGCCCATACTATGTTTTTAATTTTTGAAAAAGTAGTCAGCATCCAAAACTGATGTGGATTTCCACCTGTTCTCAGTATATCAACAGAGGCAGTTCCCTCAAGGAGGGTAGGTGTGCCCCCATTTGCCATACCTAGCCTGCTCCCCTCATTTCTGTTACCAGTCCAGCTGTAGTAGCCATTTGCATTTCTGACCCTTGCTATAAAAGAGGAAACCTGTTGACACTCTTAAACTATGCCAAGAGTCTCTGGGGTAGGACTCATGCTCAGGTGGCAATGGAACATGGGCGACAACACAACGTTTCTTGGCAGCAACAGCTCCAGAAGGGGATTAACGGGAGTAGTGCACAGCAGTCATTCCTACCTAAATGCTGTTTCTAAATAGCCGGGTATTTTAAAGCAGTGGACTCTCTCTATTGGGGTATTACATAAGATCAGCCAATGGAGAAAAAAAATACAAGAATTACCCCCAGGCCTAAAAATTAAGAATTTCGGTGTATGCCTATCTGACCACAGCTTATTCCCTACCAAGTGCCTTACTTTGAGTAGAACTAGAAATGAAAGAAAAACTTTTTAAAAAAGTGGTAAATCCTAGTGATAACACCTAACAGACGGAAATAAAAACGGAAGCACAAAGTCTGATAACTTGCACTGTAATCTACACTTTCAATAAAATAGTCATCATTTACTTACATTTTAATGTCTCTCCAGCATATGGTATGTGCAGTTTAAATCGGTCACAGTTGGGTCCAGGAGTCAATGATGTGCAGCTTTAAAGAAAGAGAAGAAAAGATTTTTTTTTTTAAAGCCCATGTATTTATGACATTTAATAAAGTAAATAAAAAGTGATCCTTAGAGATAAAAGATTAAAACACTGGCTTATAAAGAAAATAAAAGCCCTTGATGGTCATGGAGGCCAAGACAATAAGACTTGCCCTAAAACAAATAATCCATTTATGTCACAATAAAACTTATCTGCTTTCTAAGGACAAACACCAACAAAGCTTCAACTACTTCTCTCCAGTAAGTATATCTTGGCTTCTAATGTAGATGTACCGTCCAAAACAGGTCTGTAGTCTTTGACGTCAAAAATTATAAAAGAAGAGTAGTTTTATGGACAGAGTTTAAATATAGACCCTTAACTTTCACTCATACTAAAAAGAGTCTACTTTTTACCTCCAAAGGTAAGGTGCTCCCTCTGGATTTGGCACCCCATGACTTCCATCTACAGTAGAGCACAATACAATGCCCTCAGTTTCAGATAAAATGCAAATGTAAAAGGAGGGTGAATTAGTCACTCAGGTCTGGGTTTATTTTTTTTTCAATCTATTACTTCACAAAGTTATACAATGTTCTTTGTTCTTTACACAGATACAGTTTTATTTTTTTTTAAAGATTTTATTTATTTATTTGAGAGAGATAATGAGAGATAGAGAGCACGAGAGGGAAGAGGGTCAGAGGGAGAAGCAGACTCCCTGCTGAGCAGGGAGCCTGATGCAGGACTCGATCCCAGGACTCCAGGATCATGACCTGAGCCGAAAGCAGTCGCTTAACCAACTGAGCCACCCAGGCGCCCTACACAGATAGAGTTTTAAAAGATCTCTTTCATGATCTCACAAGTCATAACTTCAAATGCGTAACAGCAGTATTGGCTTCATAAATTAATATAATATTAATATGAAGTCAATAGAGGAAATTTTAAGTCTTCATTTAGTTTTAAAAAATGAGGTTTTTCGATTATAAAGTAAAGCAAAAGATGCTAAATTTCTTTCATAATTCCAATACTGACTATGAGGCATCTCTGAAAAGGGTATCTTAAGGAATGGAAGCATTGTTAGAATAAATGTACCACTTCCCTAGATGGCCACTTTGAAGGCAATAGTCATTTGAAAATAAATTTAAGAAATGTTGACTCTAAGGGATGCCTGGATGGCTCAGTTGGTTAAGTGTCTGACTCTTGATTTTGGCTCAGGTCTTGATCTCTGGGTCGTGGGTGGGCTCCATGTGGGGCTCCGTGCTCAGTGCAGAGTCTGCCTGCGATTCTCCCTCTCCCTCTTCCCTCTCCCTTTGCCCCTCTCCCCACTCATGTGCCTTCATGCACATGCGCACGCTCTGTCTCTCAGAAAAAAAACGTTGACTCTAAAAAAACTAACTAGGATCTCATATTAGTTTTACCATTACTTTACCCAAAACTATCTGAATGTGAAAAAGAAAAGAACCAGATGGAAAGTTTAACTCAGATGTATTTAACATAAATCACTAGGTTGATTATTCCCCTTATCTTTAGGGGACAATAAAAAACACCAGTTTACAAACTAAACAACAAAGTTGCACTAGTAATTGTAGAGTAACCTATTTCAATTTCTTATAGGTTTTATGAACACATTCTCCTTTACTATTCAATATAAAAAATTCTTTGGGGCACATTTTATTAAAGGTACTAAAATATTTCCCTTATAATATAATCTTTCCTAGCCCATAGCATGGCAGTTATTTGAAAACAAAAAACAATTATGGAAAATACATAAATTAAAGCATTACAAAATATAAAGTATGATCTAATGACAGAAATGACCTACAAGCAACACTAAGAATTTTTTCTCATATATATTCAAAGAACAATGTTTTAAAAAAATTTTTTTCATACAAAATAAACACCATTCACAATCAAGCATCTCCTTTGGGTGTGAAGATCAAATTATCTCCCTATCTTACACAGCTTAGCAACTGAAGTTATTAATAGTACAGGAAATCCTCAGGATTAATCTGATTCTACTTTGTTTGAATAACTTGTCCTTTTTCAATGTGAAATCAGTTGTGACATTCACTGTTGGGCTACATTTTGTATTCTTTATGCTTTAACGAGGACTAAAAGGTGCTTTCACTAAAAGTCCCCCTTCACCTTCCTCCCATCCTCCCAACCTCCCGACCTCCCGCAAACAGCTGGTTCCAGCCACCCTAGGGTGTTAAAAAGTACATTTCTTCATCTGAGTGATTCGCTCACTGATTTTTTTTTTCCACTTAGGTATAAAGATTTACTGAGCATTGTTGTATGTGTTAGGAATACAACATGGACAAGACAGACAAGATTTACCCTTCCAAGGAACTTAAATTCTGACAAGGGAAAAAGAAGCGATAAACAAGAGACAAAGGTATAAAGATGGTTCAAGACTGTTAAATGTTGTGAAGAACATAAAACAGTGTCGCAGCGAACAGGAGCTATTGCTCCTGTTCAGTGCAGAACAGTGCAGTACACGGCACTGCACACTGGACGACTGGGGAGGACCTCCCTGTGAGGAGGTGAAATCCCTCCGAAACCTGCGTAACTATCACCAAGGGGCCTATCAGGGAGTGCTGGGCCAGAGCACTCCAGGCAGAGGAAACAGCTGGTGCAAAGGCGTGAAGGCAGGAACAAGACTGATATAACTGGGGGGAGAAATCTTGAGACATCTGGGCGATGCAGCTAGAGCAGAGTGAACGAGGGAGAGAAGAGCAAAAGATCAGGACAAGAGCGAAGCAAGGGACAGATCTCAAAGAGCCTTGTAGGTGGCGGCAATTAATTCAGAGTATTCCAAGCACAAAGGAGGGTTTTAAGAAGAGTAATATTATCAGATTCTATGCTTTTTACAAGATCAACCATGTTTACTGTATAGAAAGAGAGACTATAAAGATGTCCAACAGAAACCTACAGGAGTGAGTTTCAGGAAAGAAAGATGATGGATACTTGGACTCAGGGAGCAGCAGTACCAATGGAGAGATGTGGATTTCCTCACTGGGGATGAGCAGGAGGGGAACAAGTTCAGGAGGAAGAGCAATCAAGCCTACACAGTGTGAGACAATAGCCAAATCGTCTATGAAAACAGAGCCAGAGTAATGGGCGGGCCAGCCAATCCATAATGAAAACATCACGGAAAAGACAGAAGAAAAATTTGCCAAAACTCACCTTAGAGCAAGCGCTGTATATTGTTGAAAAGACCACTTACTTGGTGTGGGGACAAGGGCAGGGGTCATACTCCCCAAAGAGCATTCCCAAGTTAAAATGGCTAACCTCCAGTTAACTGCAGGTTTCTGTTTTGCTAAGAGGAATACACAAATTTGGGGCCAAGAACTTAACAGTTCAAGGCAACAGGGGAAAGACGAAGCTGCCATTAGCAGGTCTCTCTCTCCTAAACAGCACTCAGCTTCTCTCATGAAATGTTGAACAAATACTTAAAATATCTATTATGAATAAATAAATAAATAAATAAAATATCTATTATGTTCTATCTTCCATATTACCCAAGATAAACAGCTTTATGGGAAACAAGCCAACGTCATATTAACTAAAGGTTCTTTTAAGATTAAACTAAAAATGTTTCCCCTTCTTTAAAATTAGCTCTGTCTAAAATTGGTTTTGGTCAGGGGCGCCTGGGTGGCTCAGTCCTTAAGCGTCTGCCTTCGGCTCAGGTCAGGATCCCAGGATCCTGGGATCGAGCCCCACATCGGGCTCCCTGCTCAGCAGGAAGCCGGCTTCTCCCTCTCCCACTCCCCCTGCTTGTGTTCCCTCTCTCGCTGTGTCTCTCTCTGTCAAATAAACAAAATCTTCAAAAAAATAAAATAAAATTGGTTTTGGTCATGTATTTAATTTACCGTGAAATTTCAAATCGCATTCAAGGACGGCATTGGTTTTTCTGCTACTCAAAAAAGGGCACGGGTTAAAAAAGATCGAAGAACACATATGAGTAGTATGATTTCTACTTATGGAAAAGACAGATCTGTGTGTATGTCTATGCACGTAAACAGATTTCAGAAGGAGAGTCACCAAAATATGGCAGGATTTGGGGTAATTTTTACAACTTCCTTTGATTACCTTTCTGCATTGTTTTGATTTTTATGATGAACATGGACTACTTTATAATTATATAAATATTTTAAAGTTAAGTAGATCCTTTTTATATTTGACTAGATGGCTTGATTTATCATTTATCTTTTTCCTCTAAAGAGCTTCACTCTTTTTTGAGAAGGAAAAAGTGCAAGGGTAATCTACTGATGAATTCCTCAAGTAAAATATATAGGGAAGTCTTTATATTGTGACATTACAAAACTTCACACTGCTAATATTTATTATCCCTCACGGTTCCATTGGGTCAGAGTTTGGGAATGGCCCGACCGAGCAGTTCTGGTGTAGGGTCTCCCAGGATACTGCAATCAGACATCATTAACAGATAACTAATATAGTGGAGAAGTTCATTCATCTAGAAAATCATTTCCTTATATAAGTATGAAAAAGCTACTAAAATAACAAGCAGCTGGCTTCATTAAAATTATATTTGTATAATGGCAACTTGTCCTAACACAGGTCTAAGATTTAAAAACCAGTATTCCAAATTGAGCATCTCTGAATAAGAAGATAATTTTAAATGATTTAAAAATTGCTGACAATCTAAATGTAACCTCAAATTTGTCCCTCAACTAAATTTCCCAAGTGCTTACCACTTGTCAGGCACTGTGCTAGGTACACAGAATACAGAAGGGATGAACAAAAAAAATACCTCGGTATTATATTGGAAAAAAAAAAGTTTTTGCATGAAGAACTATGCTCTAAAAATATTATCTTTTACTGGGAATGCACCATTTTAAAGTTTAACACATGGGAGAACAAAGGGAGTTAAACTACCACATTCTGCAGATGATGCAAGTGGGAATTATCAAGTGAGAATTTCTGATAACATCAGAACAGGTAGTTTACTGTGGTGCTTTATTACAGAAAACAGAGCCAGCTAACCACAGATACAGTAAAATGCTAAGCATAACAACCTCCACATACTCTTGCCCCTACCATCTCTTATCTTACATCTAATCACATGACTCCCGAGATTACTATTTATCTATTTTCCAATTGTTATTTGTCTTCCCAACCAGGTCTTAAGATTCATGGTGTTAGGGGTGTCTGGGTGGCTCAGTCAGTTAAGCGTCTGCCTTCGGCTCAGGTCATGATCTCAGGGTCCTGGGATCGAGCCTGCATCGGGCTCTGTGCTCAGTGGGCAGTCTGCTTGTCCCTCTCCCTCTCCCTCTGCCCCTACATCCCCCCATGCTCTCTCTCTCTCAAATAAATAAATCTTTAAAAAAAAACTGTTTTATACTTTTTTGATGTCCTAGTGTAGCATCTAGCACAGTACTAAGCATACAGCACTGAGTGCTGACATATTAGCATCTACTTACCATAAACTAAACCCAGAAACTGTCATTTTACAGATGATGACAGTGAAGGCCAAGGGTCTCACCGGTGCTCAGTGAGAGCACTGGGACTGGACACCAGTTTCACGGCACTCTTAGTCTCCCTGACCTAGGCATCTTTCAGTCAGCTGTAAAATCTCCAGCATCTAGCACTGGTGTCCAGGACGTGGATACTCCAACAACTACATAGGCAAAGGTTTGCCAAATGAATGCATAAACTTTGACTCCCAGTCTTATGCTCTTTTCATGACAAAAACTGATGATTTAACTGGAGTTGGGAAGATGCTCTTATCCTCACCTCTGAGATAAAAGTGTGATTATTTGTAAAAGGTCCTCCCTTTGAAGAGCTCTACATGTGACCCAGAATTTATATTTAAAGTCACTTCCTAAAATTATTCTATTTTGACGATAAATAATAACAGGCACTAACATTTGTTGAGCATTTGCTATGTGGCAGGTACTATTCTAAATTCTTTAATTAGACTGAACTATTTAAACCCGCAACAACCTTCAGAGATAGATGCTATTATTACCTCCATTTTACAGATGAGGAAACTGAGGCACAGTATATTACTAGTTAGTTACAGAGCTTGGATCCCAACCCAGGATGTCTGATCCAGGGCCCATTTTCTTAAACACCACTCTAAATCATCTCTCAATAATTAAAGGGGAAACCATCAGAATTAGTAAGAAATGTGAATTAAAATTTGTCAATAAATGCCATTTTATTAAGTACCTAAAATAATGAAAAGTAAAGGCTGACAAAATGTTGTCAAAAAGACTGTTCTACCATGTGAGCTTTAGTGAAGTGAAAATGATTTATCAGTAATAAGTATTAGAACTGTATACACTGTAAATCAATGATGCAAAAGTGGGAACAAGGTGCTCCTAATTTGATTAAATAGGCCCTGCAATGTTAACACTACTGACTTATTTAGCAAACCCTTTAAACAAACAGTGAAAATAAATTTGGATTTGAATCATTAAATTATTACTTGTTCATAGTTCCTGAGATCTGATTCAAATTATTAAGGAATCGCTATAAACAGGAAAAGTTGGCAATTTCACTGCAGCTTATAGGGTTTTAATGACAGCCAAGAATTAATCTGAATTAACAAAGTTAGACAAAGGTATTCTGCAACCTTTAAGACATTAGCATTTTTAAGAGAATGCAAAATAAAAGCAAACTACATGCTTTCTAATTTAATACTAAACCTATTATTGGATATGCTTTCTGGAAAAAAGCATGATTTAAACCATTTCTCCTCTCTCAGCCATCTGAAAAGAACAAAGTAGATGAGTCCAGGGTTCCTTCCCTCAGTCTACATCAGTTTCCTTTACGCTATTAATTTACCATTTGGCCCGTTCTCCTACAGAGCTTCCTGTTTTCTTGATAATGACGTTGGTGCTTAACCAACAATATTCACCGGCAGCTGAGAAGGAAGTCCTCAGCTTTGGCAACCTAAAATCACAGGTAACTGTGAAACAAGATCGGATCAAAAGACCAATAACTGGCTGCTACACAAATATGAAGTCACATAAATTAGAGTGAATTCTTGTTAGCTCCTATTCACAACCGTTTCATTTTACAGAATTTCTTTCTTCTGACTCCACTCAGACCAAAGCAGTTGCAAAATTATCATAGCTTCTAGGCTGAAAGGCAGCAGCAAAGAAGCTGGAAGAGTGCTGCAGGCTATCTCAACAGCTACCAAAGCATCTGCAAAATAGGCATCATCTGCACTTCTGATTCACAGGATCGTACACCCTCAGCCTTAGAAGGGAATTATGGCCCATCAAAACCCGCTAGAGGTCAAGTTTTGGCTTTCTACAAGGGGACTCATGAATTAAAATAGGTAAAAGAAGGCAAAAAAAAAAAAAAACTGCGCCAAGAGAGAGATTTTTTACATCATTCAAAAGAATGGCACTACTTGCTCGATGACATATGATGTTCCAAATATACCAAATATAACCTCTACATTTTTAAAGCCTGAAATCTATTTCTAAGCCCTACTAGAAAGCGATGGATTCAATTCTCAGCATAGGATTCCAAAATGCCATTACCAAAATATGTGATCAGCTCAGAATGTTTTAAAAAATTACAAAATTAAAATATTTTTAAAAAATGTGTTTGCCAGTTCATGTGGCATCAACTGTTATTCCCAGTTTATATGCTGTGTCCCCATTTATAAATGACAGACTTCAACTCTAAAGTAGGGAATATTTTTAAGTGTTAGTAGGTGTTCCTATAACAAAAATGTGCTTTAAATTACAGTATGAGTACAGTAGAAATGAGGGGCTCAAAAACTATTTTTAACAGTTAACTAGGAAGGGGGAAATCTTAATATTTTGAGATGGATGTTTAGCTCATTAATATTCAACCTTTCTTCTTTTCTAATATGTGCACTTAATTCACTTTGTTAACAGAATAAAAGAGAAAATAGGATTATCTCAATTAGCGCAGGATAAATGTTTGATAAAATTAAACATCTATTCATGATTTTAAAGACTGCAAATAAGGATCAGAAAGGAACTTCCTTAATATAAATAATGGCCAACTACAAAAAAACCTACAATATCACATTTAACAACAAAATGTTATTTTTCCCCTTGAGACAGAGAATGAGATGTTACCCACTCCTACCAACCACTTTTACTCAACATTGTACCAGAAGTCCTAGCAAGTGCAGGCAGCACAGGAACACAAGGGTATAAATATTGGAAAGGAAGAAATAAAACTATACTTACGTGTAGATAATACAACTGTGCATATAGAAAGCTTTTTAAAATCTTCATAGGCACTACTGGAAATATGTGAGCTTAGCAAAGTTGCTGGACAAAGGACATACACAAAAATCAACTGTAGACTATATACATGTATCTACACACCATCAACAATCAGTTGAAAAATAAAAACTTTTAGAAAGATGCCATCAAAAATAACATCAGGGGCCCCTGGGTGGCTCAGTCATTAAGCGTCTGCCTCCAGCTCAGGTCATGATCCCAGGGTCCTGGGATCGAGCCCCGCATCGGGCTCCCTGCTCGGCAGGAAGCCTGCTTCTCCCTCTCCCACTCCCCCTGCTTGTGTTCCCTCTCTCGCTGTGTCTTTCTCTCTGTCAAATAAATAAATAAAATCTTTTATAAAAAAATAACATCAAACTATAAAATATATAGAAATGTCACAAAAGATGTGCAAGATCTCTATGTAGAAAGCTATTATTAGAAGAAAACAAATAAACAAATACAGATATGTTCATAGATTAAAGGACACATAATGAAAAGATGTCAGTTCCCCTTAATTGATCTGGAACCTGAGAGGCAGATTTTAAAATGTAAATGGAATGTCCAGAACCAAGAAGAGACCAGATTCTCTTGAAGAAAAACATGACAGAATTACACACAATAGCCAAAAACTGGAAGTAAGCCAAGTGTCCATTGAGACTGATGAATGGATAAACAAAATGTGACATATATGTGTAACAGAATATTATTTAATAGCCTTAAAAAGGAAAGAAATTTTGACACATGCTACAACATGGATAAACCTTGAAGATATTATGCTAAGTGCAATAAGCCAGTCACAAAAGGACAAATACTGTATGATTCTGTTCATATAAGGTACTTGGAGTTATCATATTCAAAGAGATAAAAAGTAAAATGGTGGTTGCCAGGAGTGGAGGGAGGGTGCAACAGACAGTAATTTAATGGGTATAGAGTTTCAATTTTGCAAGAGGAAAAAGTTCTGGAAATAGATGGTGATGATGGTTGCACAACAATGTGAATGTACTTAATGCTATGAACTGTACACTTAAAGATGGTTAAAATGATAAATTTCATGCATATTTTACCACAACAAGGAAAAAAACTTAATAGGAGAACTTGCCCTACTGGATATCAAAAATTATTATAAATCTTAGTAATTAAAATATTGATACTGATACACAAAGACAGACAAAGACAGAATAGAGTCCAGAGACAGGTCCTCATACAGCTGGACACTTAATTTATGATAAAGGCATCTATGTACAGTATGGAAAGGAAATTGTTTTCAATAAATGGTGCTGAGTCAGCTAGAAATACTTATAGGGAAAAATATGCTTGATCCCTACCTCATAATTAACAAAAATCAAATCCAAGTGAACTGAAGCTCTGAATGGGAAAAGCAAAAGCAAAATATTTTTAGAAGACAATGGGAGGAAGATTAATTGGGTAAATAGAAGAATATCTTCAAGAACTTTGGGTGAACAAAAATTCCCAAAAAGTACTACTATGAAGGAAAAGATGGGTTAACTGCATTATATTAATATTAGATATTCTGTTCATTAAAAAAAAATTAGAGTGAAAAAACAAACCACAGGGGCGCCTGGGTGGCTCGGTCGTTAAGCGTCTGCCTTCGGCTCAGGTCATGATCCCCAGTGTCCTGGGATGGAGCCTGGCATCGAGCTCCCTGATCAGTGGTAAGCCTGCTTCTCCCTCTCTGGCTCCCCCTGCTTCTGTTCCCTCTCGCTATGTCTCTCTGTGTCAAATAAATAAAATCTTAAAAAAAAAAAAAAACACAGAGAAAAGATATTTGCAACACATAAAATTGATATAAAATATATAAAGATCTCCTATAAATTGATAAGAAAAAGACAAGTTAGTAGACCTGAAAGAACACTTCATAAAAAGGGATCCAAATGGCCAATATACATGAAAAAGTGCTTAACCTAATTAGTCACAAGAGAAATGCAATTTAAATCTACAATAAAGCATCACATCAACCCATCAGGGTGGCTAAAATCAAACCAACACTACCAAGTGGGATTAAAAACTGGTCTCATGGCATAGTGTATATAGCCAACGTTGCCTCTTTCATTAGTATCTATATATTTTTGCAGATTTCTTTTTCAGGTATGACAGGTAAAAATACCATGTTATAAGTAATATAAATTATTTCAATATTGCTTGTTTCATCTTATATCATTATTTTTCATTTATATTTTATATATGTTTTATAACATAAATATATTTCATAAACAAGTATGCATGTATTGAGGGTTCATAAATTATTTGAGGCGCATAATCCAAAGTTTAGAGATGACTGCTACAAGAGTACAGAAAGGAGTGTCTATTCTCTAGAACCTTGAACCGTAATCAGAAGACAAAAATCAAACCTGTGAAAGTCAAATAAGCACAATTTAAATAACAATTCAAGACAACAATAGATACAAGTCACAAAGCAATTAACATGATTAATTGCCAAATTAGTGGTTAAAGAAAATAAGCACAATAGAAGTTGCCAGAGCAGAGAAACCACTTTCGGCTGGGGTAATCAAGGAAGGTTGGTTCACTGGAATACGACTGTCCTCTTAAGAATGCATTGGATCCGGTCAAGCTAGGTAGGGGAAAGAAAATATTTACTTACCATTGTCCTTAAATAAGGACAAAACCAAAGAGACAGAAACTCAGCTAGATTGAAAGCTCTATAAGGAAAGAGTCTAATAAATCTTGGATCCCTTAGTGCTCAGCAGCCCACCTGCTGGCACACAAGAGGCACCTGATACCTGCTGCATAAACAGTGCAGCTGAAGCAGCTGGAGATGAGAAGCATACTCCAAGGTCATGTCAAAGTCAAAACAAATTACATAACTATCCTGGACTGTTTTCCTATCCAACTGTGGGAATGCTGGTCATTCTTCCATTAATAAATATTATAAGAAATCCCCAGCGGGGGGAGCTGCCTGGGTGGCTCAGTCAGTTAAGCGGCTGCCTTTGGCTCAGGTCATGATCCCAGGGTCCTGGGATTGAGGCCCCCCTCCCCCCCTCCGTGTGGGGCTCCCGGCTCAGCAGGGGTCTGCTTCTCCCTCTCCCTCCGCCCCTCCCTCTGTTTATGCACGCTTGCCTGTGCGTGCTCTCAAATAAATAAATAAAATCTTAAAAAAAAAAAAAAGAAATCCCCAGGGACAAAGCCAACTTACATACAATTTCTATCCATTTAATGTGCAATATAGTTTTATAAAAAGTAAGTTTTATACTAAACTCTAATTTGTACAGTAAAAATATTCCTGTAAACTTTTTATTTTTAGGTCATCATTTTCATTTCTTGACCCAAAACATGTCCTAAATGGATATATTCCCAATTCTCTGAATTCTGAGGGCTTTATATTTTATACCATTTGTATATTAGGTATCTAAATCCCAATCTCAATTCCTGCTCCTCAAAGGGAAGGACTGGAAAGAAGCTTGGCATGGAGCTCAGATTTTCAAGGGTATGAATTAGCAGAGCTGTGATCATTCCCTTACTGGCTTTCCTGGTGTTTGCTTTTTATATTTGCATCTCTCCAGTGCCTCACACTAAGTGCTCAGTATATGCTTTCCATATGAAAAATATATTTAAGTGAATACGAACAGTACAAGGGCAGGATACAGAAAAGAACAGATGGAAAACTGGTAGAGGTGGGGGGAAGAACAGGGAGAAGAAAAAAAAACAGAAGAATGAGCTGTTGTGAAAACAGAGAAGGTGGAGGGGGAAATGGAGAAAGAGAGAGAGTGGAAGAGTGGAAAAGAAGGGAAGGGGGAATTCACAGATTCTGAAGTGCTATTACAGGATTCTCCTTCCTGTTGGTGAAAGATGCCTTCTAAGGATGGAAGAATAGGTATTTTTTTATTTTTTTTAAAGATTTTACGTATTTATTTGAGAGAGAGAGCAGAGAGCGCGTGAGTGGGCGGGGGGGAGGGCAGATGGAGCAGAGGGAGAGGGAGAAGCAGACTTCCTGCTGAGCAGGGAGCCCAATGTGGGGCTCAATGCCAGGACCCTGAGATCATAACCTGAGCTGAAGGCAGATGCTTAACCAAATGAGCCACCCAGGTGCCCCAAGAAAAGTTTTTTAAATCCTCAAACTCTTCTACTTCAGTGATTACAAAAAGATTTAGCACCTGCCATATGAGCATATCTGGAACTACAGGGTAATGGGATAAATGCGCATCCATGTATTTGGGGGTTTTCAATGGTTTGGGGGGGATTTTTTCTTAGATTGCTCCTTGAGATACTATCGTTACACACTATGAATTTAAGTAATTTGTCTCTTCCTTGCTTTCCTCATCTGTAAAATGGGAATGATAGCCCCACTCCATGGAGTTATGAGGATCCACTGACTTGGTACATACAGAGTATTTAGAACAGTGCCTAGCACATAGCACATACTTACTATTATGATTACTCAAAAGCACAAATTGCAAAGTCAAAAATATGGAGGAGGGTCTATCTCAAACACTATTTTCATTAAACCCTTAATTCACTTGGGCAATAATTTTCAGAATTTAAAAAAACAAAAAAGCTTCAATTGACCCTCTCATGACATTACTATGCCTTCTTCATGCCACAGACAAAAATTGGGAGTCCAAGTAACAAGAGATTGAATCAGAACAATAAAACGATTTCCCTAGATCTTAAAGCAAATCTAATGGAGCCCATAAGGCTCCTCGTGTTAGAGAGCAGAAGAACCACAAGAGTATGAAAATGGGATATCTAAGTGGTAGACAGGGTATGAAGAGACTAGAAGGAGCTGTCAGAGAAAAAACAAAAAGGGGAAGCCTCTAGTCTAGACCAGAGGCCTTCAAAATTTTTTACACACAGTAAGAAACTTTTAAATCACTATTTTATATCACCACTTGCTACACTGTACTAAGCGTGTATGTACATATATGTGCATATGTACTTTTATGTATATGTAAACTAAAACAAATTTTTATGCAATACTTAGCCTTATTACATGAAATGCACAGATATTTTTTGTTCAATTTTATTTCATATTTTTTATATTTTTTTAAAATTCAAATTAAGACCCACTAAAATGATTTATGTAAAATGATCCACACCAGTGGATCACAATTTACCAATGGTTTGCAACACACAGCTCTATCCAACACAACCTCACAGAATGTAGCTTCCAGAAAAATTAAGATGACAGTGCTCTACTCCACACTGGTCCAAACTATTTCTTGAACACTTCAATTAGGTGTAGGTGTTATACTTAAAACAATAACAACAAGAACAACAACAACAAAAAAAAAAACAAACCAAAAAACAATAAAAACAAAAACAAAAAAATGGGATGCCTGGCTGGCTCAGTTGCTAGAGCAGGTGACTCTTGATCTCAGGGTCGTGAGTTTGAGCCCCACACTGGGTGTAGAGATTACTTAAAAATGAAATTTCTAGAAAAAGAAAAAAAGCAGAAAAGGTAACTATTGCATACATTTTGCTAGATATAAGATTCATGTATCTTCTGCCTATAGCTGATACATAAAATTTACTTTAAACCCACAGTGGGTTACTGACCCATAAGAAGGAAATAACTATGTATATAGGTATATATGTGTATACATGGTACACAAATAAGAAATAGCTTTTCCTTTTTTATGTCTTTTTTACTGGTCAGAATTTTTTTTAATGATTTGATTTTATTATTTTTTGTTTTATGGCTTCTGGGCTTGTGATAGAATGATCTTCCTCACTCTATTATTTTTTTTTTAAAGATTTTATTTATTTATTTGACAGAGAGAGACACAGCAAGAGAGGGAACACAAGCAGGGAGGGGGGAAGTGGGAGAGGGAGAAGCAGGCTTCCCGCAGAGCAGGGAGCCCAATGCAGGGCTGGAGCCCAATGCAGGGCTCGATCCCAGGCCCCTGGGATCATGACCTGAGCCGAAGGCAGACGTTTAATGAATGAGCCACCCAGGCACCCCTCACTCTAGTATTTTAAAAACTACCATATTTTCTTCTTATAGCTAAATGAAATTT
Organism: Callorhinus ursinus; assembly: GCF_003265705.2. NCBI lineage: Eukaryota > Metazoa > Chordata > Mammalia > Carnivora > Otariidae > Callorhinus > Callorhinus ursinus. The sequence continues at coordinate 22,914,001 of NW_027397072.1, read as the reverse complement.
TTTTAATGTGGCATGTCAGGTAAATAATATAATTTAATCATGAAGACTTTTAAATAAATATCATTATTATACATGTAAATAACCATGGCCATTGCCAAAAACTAAAAATCTATAGTTTCAGGGATTCAAAATACATTCTAAAATACTGGCATTTTATGAGAAAGTATCTAATAAGTTCTTTACATATATTCTATATTTTAAAGTCACTAGGACAATTAAAGAATATCTTGACTATATATATATATATTCCTGACAGATTTCTGAGTTAATTCCTATAGGTTATCACTATGGAAGAAATAACATGCTGATGCGTTTCACTGGCCTGGCCAGACACAAGTCATCTTTAGATATGAATCACATATTTCCTCTCTACTTAGCAGATCAATGTTTTGTGATGGTGAATTGGCATAAAGCTTATTCTCTAAAATGATACTCTCAATTTAATTTGTTCTCAGGATCTTCTACAAAATATGTGGAATCCTAGACTTTTTTTTTTGGCATATAATGGGAAATATGGTTTATACTTTTTTTCCAGAAATTTATTCATTAGCCTACTTGCTTTTCTGATTACTAACATTTCTCCAAGTAAACCATACAGATCCTCTCCTTTTTTATTTATTTATTCTTTCTTTTCACCTCATTCAGTTCTAGATGTTACACTTTAAGGACAGAGACTAGCTGGATCTCACTGGGAAGAAGCCAGCAAGGATGCTGAAAGGACACAAATCACCTGGTTATAAGCAGAGACTCCATGTTAGACTGTAGAAGAGAAAAATACAACACATAATAGCTAGCTTCATTTATTTGAAGTGTTCTCACATGGAGGATTGATTGAGCTTGTTCTACATTGTGCCACGAGGTACAAGTGACACAAAAAAGGGTTTTACTCAACATAGGAAAGCCCTTTCTAACAGTATCTGCAGCCCAGCAAGCAGCCTTGGGCATCAGGGGGCTTCCCTGTGAAAAGACAGTCACCTGGCAGGGAAGTCTAGAAGGGGCTCATTCAGCACATGATGGTCATTAGAGTTTAATGCCTCTAATCCTGAAATTCTATAATTCTCAACTAGATTAAGATAATATTATACTATAATATGACTTCTAAAGCCAACACCAATTCTTAAGTTTTTAAAAAGAAATGAATTCTGGGGTGCCTGGGTGGCTCAGTCAGTTGAGCATCTGACTCTTGATTTCGGCTCAGGTCATGATCTCAGGGTCATGAGATCAAGCCCCATGTCGGGCTCCACCTTCAGCAGGGAGTCTGTTTGAGATTCTCTCTCTCCTCTCCCTCTGCCCCTCCCCCCACTCTCTCTCTCACTCTCTTGCTCTCTCTCAAATAAATAACTCTTAAAAAATAAAATAAATGAAATTTTTAAAAAAAGAAATGAATTCTACCATGAACTACATAAAACCAACTTGAAAAGGCAAATGAATATTTTAACAAAAACAATGTAATAGAAGGTGGGACTTAATGTGCCTAGCACAGTCACTAAATCTTCATCAGCTCCAGTTAGAAGAAAACTGAAATGCCAACCAAGTCACTGACCTGGTGTAAGATGTGCACCAACTTAGAAATATAAATCCGTATGTTGCTTTAACAAACAAATAGCGATGAAACAATGTTTGAGCTTTAATATGTGCATGAATAAAGGAAGAATGCTTACTCAGAAAAGACTACACTGTAAACATTCTCTCCCTACTTGAGTCATGCTTCTTTGGGATACATGCAGATTACATAAATAAAGTAGTACTGCTCTCAGTTTTTACTGACCCAACTAACCGAAAATTCTAGTAATTTTGAGAGAAGTCTTCATTCTTACAAGCCTCTACCATATTTGTTTAAAAAGAAAAAAAAAGCAGTATCTCAGAACATCCAATGTGTAGTTAGGAATTACTTATCACTAATGTGCTAATGTACTAATGTACTATCTCTCCTCTCAAACAGAATTCTACAAAGGCCAATTCCTGGACTGTTAGAACGCAGAAAACTTTCTAGAACTGTGCTATTCAAAGAGGGGTCCATGGACCAGTGCACTATTTTTTTTTTTAAAGGGAAGGTTTTTGTTTGTTTGTTTTTTTAAAGATTTTATTTATTTATTTGAGAGAGAGAGAGAGAGAGAGAGAGCATACGAGAGGGGGGGAGGGTCAGAGGGAGAAGCAGACTCCCCGCTGAGCAGGGAGCCCGACGCGGGACTCGATCCAAGGACTCCAGGCTCATGACCTGAGCGGAAGGCAGTCGCTCAACCAACTGAGCCACCCAGGTGCCCAGACCAGTGCACTATTAACTGTTACTAATCTGTAATAAGATAAGCAGAGAAAATGAGAGTAAGAAACTTTCATAGCATTATGTAAGACTAGTTTTAAGTCAGATGAATCAAATACTAAAAAACCCAGCCTTGTATCTCATGTCTTTTTTATTTCATTTTTCTAGTAATTCATTTCTATTATATTTCACAAAACTATGAGTTGATAACAGATCGGAAAAATTTTAAAACACGTATTTTTCACCAAAGACAGAGAAAATTTCTCAAAAGTTCCTTTAAACGCTGAAGGTCCTTGGATAGGAAGATAAACTGCTTTACTTTGATGTCCCCCAATCTCCTTATTCACCTTGGTTTCCCCAACACAATAACAAACCCTACTAATTTATTCAAGTGTTCTTTTGATATCTCTGCTAAATTGTCAGTAATAGCAACACAGTTCACTGCTTACAACGTATCACAGGTTATCTGACTGCTCAGAATTTGCAACACTACTTCATCTGCATCCAGATGTAGATCCAACATATTCTTGGACTCCTTCCTTGTAAGAAGATATTAACTAATTTGATGATCTAGCCTGGAGGGTCACCCGATCTTGCAACATGACAGGTGGCACAATCCGTAGCAGTCAGTCCTCATTTCTGAGAGTCTAGAGATAGCATAGCAGTTTTAAATGCCAGGCCTCCACTCAGGCTTAAAGATTGCTTATATTGGCAATTCTGCCAACACACCTGTACCTGCAATTCTCCATTTGAACTATTTTGGCCCCCAGAATCCTCTTTTGACTTACACATTCTTTTATTTCTTACATAAACATGTATAAAGATGGATTTAATAAATATATTTAGAAAAACCTGCCAACAAACAATTCCTAAAGATATTTTTATTCCATAAAAATATGATGACTAATACTCTTAGGAAAAGTTAAATACACAGTGATGTGCTGTAAGAAATTATCCCACAGTGCCAATAATTGCATGCTTTTAGTTAAGATTTGCAACATCAACCAAGCTTTCAACTCTTCAATGACTTAAATGATGTGGGGAAAAAAAAAAAAGAGGCTGATAATTTAGGTCAAAGAGTTAATCAGTGACAGACCATAAAATAACTACATGTGTTGAATTTCTGTCCTAGTACCAACTATGAAATTGTATTCCCTCCCTTCAATCTTTAATTTGCAGGCCTCTACAAACTCTTGTCAAATGATCTGGGATCTAGCCCATCTATAGCATAGAAAATACTGCTATTTTAGATAGCTATCTTTTCTGAAGGAGTGCTAAAACTGAACTATTCCTGATGTTTAAGTTTTAGTCTCAGTCACTTAACCAATTTCTATCTGAATTCTAACCAGTAATTGGGGAGTTTTTTCATGTTCATCTCTAAAGATATTTCATAAATACAGATAAATACAGATAGGTAGAAAACCAATTCCATACTCTACTATACTATATTAACAAGTGATTCCTATCTTTTCCTGGCCAATGCGTTTTTTTTTTTTTTCTTCCAGTTAAGAAGGCCCAGTGTCAGTATACAGGACCTTGTATTTAAAAAATTTTTAGGGTGTGCCTGGCTGATTCAATCAGTAGAGCGTGAGATTCTTGATCTCAGGGTCATGAGTTCAAGCCCCACGTTGGGTGAGGAGCCTACTTTAAAAAAATAATAATTAAAAAAAATTTAACTCAAACATTTAATTCACCATAGAGGAGCTATGAGAGAAGAACAGGATTGGTAAAATATAGTATACTTTCTTTAAAAAGATTTGGGAGAAAAAAAAAATCAACACAGAATAGCATATGGAGGGGTAAATATCAAATGGAACCCGGATTCGAGGCCTAATTTGTTCCTGGTCTTTAGGCAGACCCAGAAAATGAGCAGTAGGACTAGGTAACCCTCATACCTGCGTACACACTCCAAGGCATCTGTTCCTTAATCACATGATGGCCAATGCTTCTTGAAAAAATACAGACCACTTGGTAAAGAAGACCTGGGATTAGTCCTGGGATCTAGTCCTGCCCTCCACCACTGATCAAGCTAAGCAACCCTGACTGAGATGCTCAACCTCTCTGAGACTTGTGTTGTCCTCATGTGTTTAAAAAAAAGTTGTAAGGGGAGGTTATAAAAACATTCCTCACAGATCTACTGAGGGCAAAGACGACCTATGAAAAAAAGAATTTTATACTATTCACAAAAGCTAAATTCATTTACTGCTCATTTCTTCATAGAAAAAAATATATACAACAGACATTGTCCGCTTGGAGATCTGAATCCACCACACAGACGGAGGTAAATGGGTAGACTGGAGGCCAAAGAGCCTCTGAGCGGTACGGATGGGGCGTACAGAGAGGTGCATTTCAGGAAGTGGTAATACCTCGAAACCCATCCTCAAGATTGGAACAGGGCAGGGTTTTCAGGACATTGCACTTAGGAGCCCTTTTCAACGGCTGTACACGTGCCTCTGCTTTTCTTCACCCTTTCTTCATATTCTCTTCCTCGTCCATGATTTCATCTCCCCCTCACACTGCCCTTCTGCCTCCCCTCTATTCGTCTACCCCCTTCTCTCTTTCCTCCCTAGCCTTCTCCCTTACTTAATTACAATATGGAACTGAAATAATTTTTCAATATTTATTTATCCTACTCAGTTTAAAATCCAGAGGGTTCAGATATGTATACATACATTCACTCATAAGACAAGTACTACAATATTTACAGCAGCACTGCTCATAAGAGACAAAAACTCGGAACTACCTAAACATCCTTCAGCAGCAGAACCGAGAAACTGGTCTGTTCACATAATGGAACACTCCTTCCTCAGCCAGGAGAAAGAACAGACCCGCAACAATACAGAATCTCACAAACATGATGCCAAACAAAAGAGGCCAGACACAAAACGCCATTTTGTAGGACACAAATTCCACTTATATTAAGTTATTTTAAGAAGGCAAACACAACCTCTGCTCTTCAAAGGCAGGACGGTAGTTATTCTGTGCATGTGTGATGGGTGGAAGAGAGCACCAGAAGATGTGGGAGGTGCTGGTAATCTTCCATTTTTTTAAGACCCAATTACACAAATGTGTTCAGTTTCTGGAAATTCTCTGGGTAACATACATACGCTTAGGAGCACTTTTCTAAATGTATACCGTACCTCAATAAAAAGGTTTTTTTTTCATCAATGAGTTTAAACTGTCCTGGGGAAGGGAGGAACAACAACTAAGCACTTCTTGGCTTCCCCGGGGCCCTCTAAGTACTTTTTCTAGCCCAAAAGACAACTGCGATACAGCCCTGAACTTGGAACCATGGAAACTACTTTCAGTTTCCCAACTTCATGCTGACCGTGCTTCTCCTATGTACCAGGTTCTGTGTGAAACACGGAGGATACAGCCGTGACGCCAGATGAGGACCCTGACCTCTTTGAAAAAACAGATAAATATATACACACATATATAAATAAAAGCTTGAGACTGGCAAGAGGACAGAGCCTGGGATGGAGAAGAACATGGGAGGACCGCTTTTGATGAAACGGTCTAGCGAGGCAACCCTGAACAAGTTACGTAACTTACTTGAGTCTCAGCTACCTCATCTGCCTTAAGGGGGTTATTATAAGGATTAAGCATGATAATATCTCTCAAATCACTTATATTACAATAATAGCATTATGAATGATAATAGCTCTTATTATTGTCCTTACTGCTTAATAAAGAGTCTCTTGAATTAACCAATGTCAGCATGATCTCTGCACTAATATAGTAATAGGAACAATGAATAATATTTTATGGGTCACTAATTCTCAATTAAAAGGCTTCTACTCTGGGTAGAAGCAGGTCTATCAATTAATGGCTCTCCTTTCCTTCTAAAGGGGTATTAATGATACCAAGGCCTGGCTCAAATTCAGTATAGCCCTCTCTCACCTTTAAAAAAAAAAAAATCAAGCACAAAGAGACAGTGCTAAGAGAGGGGCTGGCCAGAGAAGTGATAATCAGAATCTCAGAGATCAAATTAACCAACCAAAGAAATGTATATGAAGGACTGTACCTTAATTTATTATATGACCAGGGGCGCCTGGGTGGCTCAGTTGGTTAAGCGACTGCCTTCGGCTCAGATCATGATCCTGGAGTCCCGGGATCGAGTCCCGCATTGGGCTCCCTGCTCAGCGAGGAGCCTGCTTCTCCCTCTAACCCTACCCCCTCTCATGTACTCTCTCTCTCTCATTCTCTCTCTCTCAAATAAATAAATAAATCTTTAAAAAAATTTATTATATGACCAGCACTTTCTTGGTGCTGACCACAATGAGTCAAGGTCCATATTTAAAGGAGCTTAAGATACGGTTACAGAATTAAAATCAAACAAAACAAAGACAACAAATGTAGGGGAAAGCTGCAGGGCTATATAATCAGAGACTCGGTTTCAAACCCTGGCATGGCCACATAATAGCTTGGGATGCTCACCTTGACCTCTCAGGACTGATTCCTCGCCTGTAACATGAGGATGCTAAAATCTATACCTCATACCACAATGTGAGGTTTCAGGAGGTAATAGACCTAATATGGCAAGCACAGGATCTGGTGCAGCAGCTATTCCTGCTACCATTATTGTGATTATTTTATAGGCAGAAGCCCACTAAAAGCCACTAGCAAGAGCCCAAACCATCTACAGATGTTGGTTCCCTCTGTTCTTCCCAACCGCTATCCCCTCAACCAGTATATATTCAGATACATTTATAGTATAAGAGTGAAAATACGGTGTGAATGCAAATCTATGTTCTTACACAGACTGAAAAGGGAAAAAAGCCTCTTTGAGTTTAAAGCCCCTCAGCTGTTTCTAAAACCATGAGGCTGCTCCACCCATTTATTCTGGCTTAAATCTGGGGGCAGACTCCTTTACAAAAGCTATTTTCATAAGAATTTACAGTTCAAAAATAAGTTCACCATTTCAGTATTATTTTAACTTTTCTCACTGTACTTAATGAGTTTGCCTCCTTAGCCAAAGGCTTAAATCAAAGCATGAATTGGAAAAAAAAAAAATACCCTCAAATGTGAAAGATTGCTAGCCTTTTCTCTAAGGTCAGGAATAAGACGAGGATGCCTGCTTTCACCACTTCTACTCGGGATAGTACTGGGACTCCTAACCAGAGCAAGCAGTCAAGAAAATGAAATAAAATGGGACGCCTGGGTGGCTCAGTCATTAAGCGTTTGCCTTCGGCTCAGGTCATGATCCCGGAGTCCTGGGATCGAGCCCCACATCGGGCTCCTTGCTCAGTGAGGAGTCTGTTTTTCCCTCTCCCTCTATTGCTCCCCCTGCTTGTGCTCTCTCTCTCTCTGACAAATAAATAAATAAAAATCTTAAAAAAAAAAAGAAAATGAAATAAAAGGCATCCAAAAGGAAGGAGAAAAAATATCTGTTTGCAGAGGACAGGATCTACACGTAGAAAACCCTGAAGAGTCCACACACACACACACACACACACACACAATCAAAACTAATAAACAAATTCAGCAAAGTTGCAGGATACATGATCATGCAAGAGTCAGTTGCCTTTCTATATACACTAACAATGAACAATCTGGAAAGAAAATCATAAAAACATCCCATTTACAATAGTTTTAAAAAGAATAAAATACTTAGGAATAAACTTAACCAAGGGGGCTAGGGTTGGATACAGACCCCACTTATCCACAGGAAATACATTCCAAGACCCCCAGCAGGTGCCTGAAACCGCAGATAGTACCAAACCCTATGTATATTGTTTTTTCCTTATATACCAATGATAAAATTTAATTTATAAAGTAACCACTGTAAGAAATTAATAACAAAAACTAATGAGAAAATGGAACAATTTTAACAGTATATTGTAATAAAAGTTATGTGAATGTGGCCTCTCTCTCAAAAGATCTGACTATACTGTACCCATACTTCTTGTGGAGGTATGAGATGATAAAATGCCTGCGTGATGAGATGCAGTGAAGGGAACGACGTAGGCATCGTGATGTAGCATTAGGCTACTACTCACCTTTTTTTTTTAAGATTTATTTATTTATTTATTTGTCAGAGAGAGAGAGAGAGAGTGCACAAGCCGGGGGAGCGGCAGGCAGAGGGAGAAGGAGAAGCAGGCTTCCCACTGAGCAAGCAGCCCAATGCAGGGCTCGATCCCAGGACTCTGGGATCATGACCTGAGCCAAAGGCGGACACTTAACCGACTGAGCCACCCAGGTGCCCCAGCTACCGACTTTCTGACATGTCAGGAGGAGGACCACCGGCTTCTGGACCATCGTTGACCATGGGTAACTGAAACCACGGAAAGCAAAACCACAGAAAAAGAGGGACTACTGTACTCAAAACTACAGGGTGCCTGGGTGGCTCAGTCGTTAAGCGTCTGCCTTGGGCTCAGGTCATGATCGCGGGGTCCTGAGACTGAGTCCTGCATCGGGCTCCCTGTTCCGTGGAAACCTGCTTCTCCCCCTCCCTCTGCCTGCCTCTCTGTTTCTCATGAATAAATAAATAAAATCTTAAAAAAAAAAAAACTACAGAACATTGCTGAAAGAAATTAAAGACACAGGTAAATGGGAAGACATCCTGTGTTCACTGATGACTTAATACTGTTCAAATGTTAATACCACCCAAAGCAATCTAAGGATTCAAAGCAATTCCCATCAAAATCTCAACAACAATCTTTGCAGAAATAGAAAAAGCCATCCTAAAATTCATATGGAAGCTCAAGGGATCCTGAATAGCCAAAACAATCTGGCAAAAGAAGAATGACGTTGAAGGTCTCACATTTCCCAATTTCAAAACTTAACTAAAAAGCTACTGTAAACAAAAGACTGCAGTACTGGCATAAAGACAGACATACAGACCAACTATATGAGAAATAGCCTACAAATGGACCCTCAAATATATGGTCAAATAATTTCAACAGTGCCAAAACCATTTAATAGAGGGAAAGACTTGTCTTTTCAACAAATAGTGTTGTGAAAACTGAATATTCACATGCAAAAAAAAAAAAAAAAGGAACTTGGACCCCCAAACCATACACAAAAACTTTGAATTAAAAATTCAAAATGAATCAAAGACCTAACCGTAAGAGCGAAAATGATAAAGCTCTTAGAAGAAAACATAGGGGAAAAGCTTTAAGACACTGGATTTGGCAATAATTTCTTGTATATGACACCAAAGGGACAGGCAACAGAAGCAAAATTAGTAAGCTGGACTTTCTCAAAAGTAAAAACATTGTGCATCAAAAGATATCATCAACAGAATAAAAAGGCAACCCATGGAAAGGGATAAGATATTTTCAAATTATATATCTGACAAGGAATTGGTTATCTAGAACATATAAAGAACTCCTACAACTCACTACCAACAACAACACAATTAAAAAATGGGCAAAGGACTTGAACAGCTATTTCTCCAAAGCAGACATGCAAATGGCCACTAAGCACTTGAAGAGATGCTCAATGCCACTGGTCATTAGGAAAATGCAAAACCACAATGATACACCACTTCACACCCACTAGGATGACTACAGTTTTTTTTTTTAATTTAAAAGCAAGGAAACCGTTTAAAAAACCAACAAATGTTGGTGAGGATGTGGAAAATCTGGAACCCTTGTGCATTGCTGGTGGCAATATAAAATGATGTAGCCCCTGAGGAAAATGATATGGTGATTCCTCAAAAAACTAAATTAGAGAATTACCATATGATCCAGCAATTCCCCTTCTGGGTATATCCCCCAAAGAACTGAAAACAGGGGCTCCAACAGATATCTGAATGCCTATGTTTATAGCAGCATTATTCACAATAGTCAAACGGTGCAAGCAACCCAAGTGTGCATCAACGGGTAAATGGATAAACAAAATGTGGTCTATACATACAATGGAATATTATTGAGCTAAGCTTAAAAAGGAAGGAAATGTTGACATATGCTATGACATGGAAAAACCTTGGAGACATCATGCTAAGTGAAATAAGCCAGTCATAAAGGAACAAATACTGCATAATTCCACTTATACGAGGTACCTAAAGTAGTCAGATTCATAGACAGGAAATAAAATAGTGATTTCCAGGGGTGGGTGAAGGGAGGAATTGGGAGTTATTATTTAATGGGCACAGAGTTTCCGTTTTGCAAGATTAAAAAGGTTCTAGAGATGAATGGTCGTAATGGCTGCACAACAATGTGCATGAACTCAGTGCCACTGAACTGAAATGCCACTGAACTCACTGCCACTGAACTGGACACTCAAAAACGGTGCAAATGGTAAATAGTATGTGTGTTTTACCACACTACAAGGAAAGTACGTGCTAAGCCCCAAACTGAATCTGCATGTTAATAATTTACTGAACCACAAAATTTTAAACATGATGTTTTCTAGATTAAAAAAAGTCTAAGGAGTCCATAGATGGAAAAAACGATCATCGTGAGGGCATTGTACCCACTTCACAGTAGAACTTCAAAACATTCTCCAAAACTTCCACTTGACTCAAGAGCTCTTATCAATAAATTGGCAAGAGCAAAGGTTGAGATGAAAACTGTTTCAGAAAACAAAAAGGATACATTTTTCAAAAAGTCAAGAGAAACAAGGTCAACAGGAAAAACAACTTTCATCACATGCCATTAGAAAGATAACCACATTACTCAGGAAAAGTGGCCCTGAAAGGAAAGTTACAAAATTATTTCTGAAGAATATGGCACCAGAAAGCAAGATTATTCAAGCATCATGGAAGTTGAAAAGAGGGCTGTCTACATGGGCATAAGGATCCTTTAACACGTAAGTGAGAGCACAGGACTAGTTAATTTGCAGTCTTGAGATAAACTTATTAACATGTGCCTATTCATACAAACTAAAAGAGCCCCACTCATCTTCTAATCTTAAAGAACTCTGCAAATTTGTCATTTTAATGAAACAGAAACCATCAAAAAATACCACCTTAAAATTGCACAGAATAGAGGACACAGAAGATAACAATAAGAGTAATTTTTTGTTCCCTTGAATAGTACAAAGTAGAGCTAGGAATAGATTAAATGAATCTTCTACCACTTTTCCTTTACACATTAGACTGGCTACTTCCCTTCGCCTCTTCCATTCCAAAGGAAGTCACTGCAGGGCATGAGAAGCACCAGATTCATAACCATCTAAGGCCCCAGAGCCAGAGTTCTCCCAGCATTCACCGTCTCTGTGGGAAGACTGTGGAATCCTAGCACAAGTTCCTAAGGTCAATGATTTTCAAAGTTTACTGGGCCAAGGCCAATAGCATCCCTTTGACTTTTTCCCCAAAAAACCCTAAATACAAAATAAGTGCAAGCCCTCTGAAATGTTAAGAGACCCATTAACTATTTAATTAACATTATTTACATTACTGTATTATACTATTATAATGGGAAGGCGGCTGGACAGGCAGCTACCCAAGCTAAAGATCAAAGAGAAGAAGACTATGGGCTGAAGCAGGAGGAGCAGGACAACTTGTATTTCTCTGAGTTAAAAAAAAAAAAAAAACAAGAAGTAATTCCTGGAGCATAACCTGGACAAAGTAATAGTGCTCAAAATACCAACACTGCACACTGTTCACTGTGTTTCTAGATGCCCTGGTGCCTAGCCCTAGCCCTGTTGCCCTAGCACCCTGAGCCCTAGCCAAAATTCTGTCCTTAACACTCACAACCCCACCCATCCCCTGCCCGCACTAGCTCTCCACCCGCCAACAGAGCTCCCCACTTTAGTCCCCATCTTTCAGGCAGGCAGCTTCTTCAACCCTCTGTTGAGAACTGTTGCATGTCTCTGCTCAAGAAAGCCAAAGTTCAAACTTTAATAACTACTGAAAACAGGTTCTGTCTGTTAAAAAAAAAAGAAATTGCCATCTCCAAACCCATTCATTCTTCAACCTAACCAAACATTTCAAAGTAGACCCACCTGCATCGCCTAATTAGCCACACTGATATTTTTTCTGCCTCCAAAAAGCAATGAACAAGGATAGAAAGTTACTCTAGAAACAGAAGTCTCTGGCTCTCCTGTCCTTTTCTGCTCCATGATTTCTGACTTTTGTTACACATGTGTGACCTCTTATATTGCTCTGCTTGCCTGAGTCTTATTTAGACAGCTCCTTTATACTGCCTGCAGGGACACTCACTCTTTACATAGTCCCTGATTCTGAAATGCCAAAATGATTCTACCAGCTGCCTAACAACAATACAATAAAATAATAATATATATATAACATGTGTAATACATATAACATTTAATATAACAATAGCGCTGTTATTATTGTAGATAAAAATAGCTACCATTTATTGAGCACTGTGACCAAATATTCTAAGTGCTTTATATTGAGTTACATCATTTCATCCCCATAACGACTCAATAAGACAATTATTAATGTCACCCCAAATTAAGAGAAAACTGAGGCACAGAAAAGGTATGTAACTTGCCAAAGGTCATTAATAATGCCACTTAATAAAGTGGCAAAATCAGGATTCAAACTCAGACCTCACTGACTAAAAAACCTACATGCTTATCACTATATTATGCTGCCATCCCACACCTCTAAAGATGGCTCACTGGGTTCCACCCTTTGTCCAACCTGACTTCTGGCTTGTGCCACCCCAGCCCCTTCCTCCAGCACTGTGTTAGCTCTTCTGGTTCTATTTTTCCTTTCTTTGAACTTTCTTTGAACTCTTCTTAAATATTCTTAGGGATTCGGATAAGAGATTATTGATTTATTAAATTTTCTAATACATCTTCTCCTTCTACTTCAATCTACCTTTTATACTAGCTCTCATCTTTGCCAGTAAACCACTAAAAATTTCTAGATGAAAGCAGCCGAAGAATAAGCCACCTAGGAAGAAAGTGAACAGTCAATGTGCGGGAACAAAATGAAGAAAACACAAACCTTTATTTACAGACATAAAAGTGGGCATAAATAAGACAGACTGACCATACTCCTGAAGAGGTATCAATATTATAAAGCAAGTATACTCAATATCGTAAAACTACAATCCAAGGGCCACTTGCTTCTTTTTGTAAATCAAGTTTCATTGGAACACAGCCACACTTACTCCTTTGTGTATTGTCACAGATTCCATGCTACAAGAGCTGAACAGTTGCGACATAGACCATGAGACTCACATGCCTAAAACACTATCTGATCCCACAGAAAATTTGCTAACCCCTGTTGTAAAAGAGGTCCATCTTCTCCAAACAAAAAAGGTTTTATCCAATGCCAATCAAACTCCCAGCAGATAAGATTATGAGTATCCAAACATACTATAAAGCTATAATAATTGAAAAGCTGTATAATTGCCCAAAGCAAATACAGATCATTGAAAATAAAGTCAGAAATAAATATGAGAATTTAGCATGTAAGATGGCATTTCAAAATAGTGAATAAGGATTTATTTTATAAATAGTGCTAGGACAACCAGATGATTACTTAGAAAAATAATATCCCATTCCTACATCATATCATACACCAAAATAAATTCCAGATTAATTTCAAGGAACAATAGAACTACAGAAGAAAGCATAGGTGTCTCAGAAGAAAACAGGTATCTCAGTGGAAAAGGCATTAATTTTGCAAAATGTTAAAAGAATCCATGAGGGAAATCGATCTGATGACAACATAAAAAGTAAACATTTTGGCATATCAAAGACAAATGTAAAAGGAGATTCTTTACAACCTCATGTTATAACAACAGACAGACACAAATGAACATCTCTCAATGAGAATTGATTAAATTATAGTGTGTTCTTATACTGGAATACTATGCAAGCATTAAAAAGGAGGCAGCAGTTCTATTGTACTAATGTGGACAGTTTTCAAAATATACAGGTAACATGAATATATGTTACCTTATCAATTATCTATTGCTGCATAACCAACTACCCCGACATTAGTGGCTTAAGAAAACAATTTGTTATTACTCATCATTCTGGTCAGTTCTGCTGGCCTCTCATTGGCTCACGCGTGCAGCTGCATTCAGCTGATAGGTTGGTTGTGGGGCCGAACAGAGCTGGGGCAGCTGGGGCAGCTGGGGCAGCTGGGGCAGCTGGCTATTTGGGCCAGTCTCTCTCAAGGAGACCAGAGCTGAGAAGAATACACCAAATACATCAGAAACCTTAAAATTTACACACTCTGGCCCAATAGTTAGAATTTTGCTGACACACAGGAATGTATGCATCCATATAGACACTTCTATTTTTTATAGCCCCAAAGAAAAGATCTCCAGGTAATGAATCTGGCAATCACCTAATAAAGAGATAAGTTGCTACATGATCCCACTACAGTAAAGCTCAGTAGTTGAGAAGTCCACCTATGCAGAAAAAGCTTCAAATTCACATTTTACATTCTCCCTCCCTAATAGACATGGACAACCAAGAATCATCAGTTTGAGGAAAGCCACGAACACTAAAGACAGCAAGCAAAACAGAGATAATACAAGGTAGAAAAAAAAGTTTTTTAAAACTATAGTCAATTGTACCTCAATTTTAAAAACAAACAATAATTAATATCCTCGCAGAGAAGATACTGCATCCATGAAACTACAACAATATGTGTGTTGAGGGTCCCCAATATGACAGACCAAGGCCTTTCAAATCTGAGGGGAAGATAATCTGCAACCTGGACTTCTATACCTGCCCAAATTATCAATCAAGTTTAAAAGCAGAATAAACACATTTCAGACTTTCAGGAACTCAAACACTAAACCTCCTCTTCCCTCTCTCAGGTGCTACTAGAGTGCATGCTCCAACAAAGCAAGAGGGAAAAACAAGAAAGACATGAAATTCAACACAGGAAAGAGGCAAGAGGAAAGCTACAATGATAACTGCATGGCATACGCAGACAACAAACCAAATTAAAGCAGTTCCTCCACCAATCTTACTCACTTGCTCAAGTTAAGAAGGAGGAATTCATTCTTGATTCTCTCTCAAATCCCAAATTTAACATCCTCATGTTTTTACCTTCTAACTAGTTTATCTATTCACCTCCTTCCATCTCCATCACCACCACATTCTAAGACTCCATCATCTGTCACCTGGTCTAGTGTACAAATGGACAGCTAACTGGTCTACCTTATCCTGCACGAGCCTCTATCTAACCAATGATTTGTTTTTAATACAAATTAGATCATGTCACTCTGCTTAAACTCCTTCAATAACTCCTCATTCTACCCAGAATAAAACCCAAGTTTCCTAATACAGCCCACCAGGCTCTACATACTCTGGCCCCTATCTTTAAAATTTCATCTCATTTTCCTCTCACGCTCTCTCACTACATTCCAACACTCAGTGGCCTTGTAGATCCTTAAACATGCGAAGCTTTCTCCTGCCTTTACACATCGTATTCCCTTTTTACAACAACTTCCCCAGCTCTTCACATTGGATTACTCTCATCTTTCATGATTCAACTTAAATGTCATTTCCTCAGAGAGCTTTCCTGACCATTAATTCTCAATTAATCCTTCACCAGGTCAGTTTCCCTTCATTTCCTTTTCTCAATGAGTTAAAAAGAAGAATTTTTGTTAACTGAATTTTGGGATGTCCTAAGAGAATGGAATGTGACTATTTAAATGAGGTTATCAAAAAGTACCTCCATTATATGGTTAAGCAAGACAATTTTTAAGAATTAGAACAAGATAGATGAGAATTTTCCTACCAAATTTACGACATACTATAAAGTTACAATAGTTAGGACAGTGTGCAACTGGCATAAGGACAATGAGGCTGACAGATCAGGACAAAAAGCCTAGAAACAGATCCACGTACGATGTAAACTTGACATGATAAGCGAGGTAGGATTGCAGATCCACAGGCAAAGGATGACCTTTTTAATAAATGATGCTGGGACAACCGATCTGTAGGAAGAAAAAAACTATGTCCCTATCTCACAACTATTTTATAGAAAAAAATAAATTTCTATTCAAAGACCAAAAAAGAAAAACTTTAAAATTCTTAAAGGAAGATGTATGACTTTTGAGTATGACAGAATTTTTGGAAATGCTCCCTGTCTCTCTCTCTCTCACACACACACACGGCACAAATCTAAAAAGGAAAATACTGATGCATTTGTCTTCAATAAAATTAAAACTTCTGGACATCAGTAGCATCAAATTAAGAATATAAGCCACAAACTGAATGCAGCTAAATGATTAGTTTCCAAAATATGTAAAGAATGATTTAAAATCTATACAAAACTACAAACAACCCACTTAAAAGATGGGCAAAGGATATTCCTAAAAAAAGAAATCTAAATTGGCAATAAAGATTTGAAAAGATTCTTCACTACACTAGTAATCAGGGAAATACAAATTAAAAACATAATGAGATACCATTTCACACCCATCACCTTGGCAAAAATTTAAGTCTGACAACAACGCAGAGTATTGTGAAGGCTACAGAACAATGCAAACTCTCATTCAGTTCTGGTGGAAGGAAATTGATATAATGTGGCAATATCTAATAAAATAGAAGATGCATATACCTTAAGAGCCAGCAATGTTATTCCTAGGAATATACCCTAGAGGGATAGTTTTCAAACATTTTTTTTTTTGCTTTCAAACATTTTTTTTCATGACACACATATTTTACGTTTTAACCCAGTACATACATACTTATTTAACTGAAAGCAAAATTCACAAGACAGTGCTTATTCTTATTATGTGTGACACATTCTGGTAGTTTCCATCCTATTCTCATTCATTTTTTAAATGTTGAGTGACTCACTCAATAGATTTTATAACCACTAATGGGTAAACACACCCAGTTCAAAAACCCATGCCCCAGAAAATATTCTCATATATATATTTTCTTGCACAAAGGTGAGAGAATGTTCATTATGGCATTCTTTGTCAAAAGAAATTTAAAACAACATATAAGTCAATCAGTGGGAGAGTGAATAAAAAATTGGAGGCATAGTCATACAATGGAATATGATATAGCAGCGCAAACCAAAGAACTTGAACCATAAGTATTAATGTAAGTAAATCTCAAGAACTTCCTACTAAGCAAAAGAAGCAAGCTGCAAAAGAATATATATATATATATATGATGACACCATTTGTATAAACTTCTTAAACATGTAATATAATACTATATATGGCTTAGGGATATATTTTATATAATGAATACATAAAGTATAAAGATATGCACAGGGAGAAAAGGAAAAAGATCACAAAAGAATACAGAAAAAAAAGTGAAACGGAAAAGCCCAGTGAACAACTGGATGCAAAATGGTTAAAAGCTGCCCATCTTCAAAATTAAAGTATTGCCTCCTGGGCCAGCAGCTTCCTTCCAGGCACAGGGCTAATAAAGCCTCAGTCGGCCAGCCAAAGGGACCAACGCAGCAAACGGAGATCAGTCTTCAAAGCTTACAGCGCTCATCTTTGAAAACTGTTCTATTTAGTAACCAAGTACACTGAGTATCTATTTTTAATTAAGTAACGAAATTCAGAACATGAACAAAAAATGCAACAGGTAGTTGTGGGCGGCTGAGATGTCATAGCAGATGCCCCAAACACAGCCATGTGCCAGTAAGGGTGAGTCACTGTGATATGCTGAAAAAAGATAATAAGGCTTGGCTACCACAGGTTGCAGTAAGCCCTCTGCTTTCCTCTCTTATATTTGCCAGGCACCATTCCAGAACACTGAACATGTAGACAGCTTCAAGATTAGTAAATCACTAAAAATGACAAAATATGGCATCTTACAAATAGCACATGCTTGTGATCAACTTAACACAGAGCAAAAAGCTAATAAACAGTCAGTGGCCTCATGGAATAATTCCCTAAAATTAAAATTTGGCCCCTCTACCTAGAATAGTAAACCCCATACTATAATACACTTCACTATAATTTCAAAAGTATCAATTCATTTGTCAAGAAATGAAATTTTAAAGGATTACATATAACAAAGATTAAGCAATAATCCACCAGACCAAGAAACAGGTTTCCAAGCCAGAAGTCCAAACCACTATGATCCCCAAACCAGGCATCTTCTCTAGGAAAACATCTTACCTCTTCACTCATTCAACCCCTACTTGCTACACTATATGGGAAAGGTACCATAGCAGACCTTAAGGAGGTCTAAAAATAAATAAGAACCCTGTCCTTAAGATTGTGACAGTCTAGCAGTGGAGCTTAGAAACACACACACATGTACATACATACACACATACACACATACATACATAGGTGTACCTACGGTACAAAGATTTAGGTGCCATTAGAGAAATAAAGACGAGTTACTATTTTTTAAAAAAATATCTTACTTTGAATAGATTCTTACCTATCTATTCCTCCTATGAGCCAGATCTAGAATATAGATATTCACACCTCATCTCTTCAAGGGCAAATAGCCATATATAGAAACAAGACTAGTTCTGTGTATGCTGTGCGCTATAGGGTATGGCCCTTCCAGTTCACAGAACTCACAAATGTGCACCCCATTTCTTGTAACCATGAGTGCCGCTGATCTGAAAGAAGGGGAAATGCCAATAAGTGACACACTAAGAAGAAGCCATTCTGTTCCCAAACCCCACCACTGTTTTGCTATAGAAACTTGAGGAATGCACACTTTGCCTGATGGAAGGATTGAAGAAAGAATTGTTAATGAGATTCTGAGGAACTTTCATGAATCTTTCAGACAAGCACTACATAAAAGGCATCACTAATGCTCTAGATCAATAAGGCTTTTCACATCATTTTATGCACAGCAACTTTGTTAACGTAGGTAGAGGTATTTGCATTCTTTTTTTAAATCTAAAGAAAGTAAATTCCATAAATACTAAATGCCACTGATGCCATTTCAAATATTTTTCACAGAGCTAGTCCAGCCCGGGCCAGGTCTAGTGGATTCATTTCAAATGTATCACCAGATCCACTATTTGCATTTAAATGCTCAACCAAACATTCAGGAATTGGGGAGCACTGGAGAAAGAGTCTGTGGAAAAGAAATAAAGTGACTTCATGCTGATGAACCCAAACGTTCTCTCAGGATACTGACACAAGGAGTAAGAAGTTCAGACGACATCATCTTACATAAGCCAGTCCCGGTCCTCTGGCCCTCAGTCCCCCGTCATGTCCTCAACATCTCTTTAAAAAAAAAAATGTTTGTGACAAACTAAAGAAAAAAGACCTATTTCCATGCCCTATTCATTTGGGACAGGAAACATCCCTGGTTCATGGGTTTGGCTTCTTTTGATGACAGCTTCCCTAAGCTATAATCCACACCCCACAAAAACCTTACAGGTGCACAGTTCAGTCCAGTCACCTTTCATGTATTTACAGAATTGTAGAACCATCCCCACTATCGACTTTTAGGACATTTTTGCCCCAAAAGAAACCCCCTACCCACTGACTAAATTGAAGATAATGCCAGACCTTTTATTTATTTTTTTTAAGATTTTTTATTTTTTATGAGAGAGAGAGCACAAGCAGGGGGAGCAGCAGGCAGAGGGAGAGGGAGAAGCAGGTCCCCCGCTCAGCCGGGAGCCCGAAGTGGGGCTCGATCCCAGGACCCCGGGATCATGACCTGAGCCAAAGGCAGATGCCCAAACATCTGAGCCACCCAGGTGCCCCAATGCCAGATCTTTTAAAAAAGCATCCTATTTTCCAAGAAAGTATCCAACTGACTTAGTTTTCTTTATCTCACTACTGAAGAAAGTAAGTGTATATCCTCATATCTAAGTCTTCAGCTTAGTCAAAAAACAGCAAGACTTATAGCAGACAAAAGAAACTAAAAAGAAAAGCTAAAAGAGAATCAAGAATGCAACATATTTCTAGTAAGAAAGTGCTCAAAAACTGATAGGGATATGTCAAAAAGACACAAATGCCAACTCAACAGAGCTCCCAATGACAACACTAGAACAACTGAGCAACAAAATAAATGAACACAGTGTTTGGATGACAACCTAGAGACTAAAATAAACACCTCAAAATTCACACCGACATAAACAAATAAGCAAATAAGTAAGTCACTGGGGGAGGAGGGATAACGCTTCTCTACAGCAGAATTCAAATTAACAAGTGTGGGGGGGAGTAAGGGAAATAGAAAATCACTTAGATCAGCATGACAGTAATGACTGCAGGCCAGAACGACGCGCCCATGGACACTGAAATTTGTGGCCAAAAGTACAGTGAGGAAGCGAACATCTGCACCATCTCAAGACATCACTCCACAAGATACCTACCAATGACAAAGGGAAGAGGGAGCTAACGCGATAGTGGAGAAACGTGGTGGACACAATCCCACCTGAGTGGTCCAAGTTAACATACCAGTCACAGACGCATGAACATCACGTACTCCCTGACCTAACGCGCTGAAAACCATACACCATCAATTCTATAGTATGCTTAGGGAAAAAAATGCAATTCTCACTGTAATAAAGGGAAAACAGTAGATGAACCCATACTGAGCAACACTTTACAAAATAACTAACCAGTGCTATTTTCAAAAGTGTCAAAATCGGGATACCCAGGTGGCTCAGTTGGTTTAGCACCTGCCTTCGGCTCAGGTCATGATCCCAGGGTCCTGGGATTGAGTCCCACATTGGGCTCCCTGCTTCTCCCATGGCCTGCTGCTCCCCCTGCTTGTGCGTGCTCTCTCTCTGACAAATAAATAAAATCTTTTTTTAAAAAAAGTGTCAAAATCATGAAAGACAAAGAAAGACAGAAACAGTAACAGGTTAAGAAGACCAAGATGCAACAGCTAAACTCGGTCTGGATCCTGGATTGGATCCTGGACCAAAAAAAGGACATGCATGAGTGGGAAAACTGGCAAAATTCAAACAAGGCTTGTAGAACAAGCAACAGCATTATAGCAATATTAATTTTCTGTAGAATTTTGTAAATTTTCTGTAAATCTACATTTATTTTGAAATAAAAAGTCAGGGCTTTTTAATGCAACATTTCCAGGTGTGAGATTCTACTGTTCCAACCCCATTGTGAAAAATGACTCATTCTGGCTAGCTATTATAATTTTCTTATTAGGAGAGATTACCAATCCCATTTTCTTATTAGGAGAGATAACAGATTCAGAATCCCAAAACCCAACTCTTAGGGTACATGCTGGATTGCAGCAGACATAAAGTCAATGAATGAAAAACATACTTGCTAACAACCACATGGCACACTATTAACAAAGAGACATGCCAAAAAAAAAAAAAAGACACAAACATTGTGATCATAAAGCAATGGCCCACAACTCAAATACAACAACTAGAAACACAAAATGTCAAGATCTGGACAAAACCAACTGCATCATCATGTGATAAGATCATGACTTGATGAATTTCTGTGGTGTTCAATTTTTATGAATCTGGTGAGAAAAGTTTATTAGTAGGTAAAGGCTGGATTGGGTCTGATCCATTAGTTGAAGTAGTTCTGGTACCTACCCAGACTTCAAGTCAGTTATCCTCAAACAGCTCGTAGCATCCAGTCCCACTTTTCCATTGCGGACCACACTAGATATGAATGGGGAGAGCATTGGAGAAATTCGGTTCAAGGCCACTTCTGGGGACATTTTAGCTTGACTTGCAAATCACCACTGAAAGCAGAAGAATGGTGGTCAGAGTATTCAGAGGAACTAGATAGAACAAGTTTCCTGAAAACTGGCACAGCACAAGGAAGTTTCTCTTGTATGAATAAATACCTCATTTCCTGTCTTACAACGGCCTCTTCCAATGACCCTCAGAAGAAACCAACCCCCCCGTTGCTCACCTCCTCCGGACAGAGACTGAATCAATGCTTTTCAGGAACAGAAGCAACCTTTCAAATCCAATTCCCTCCTCCTTTCCAAAGCTGACCGCCACACTGCCCCACACGACCTAAAGCTACCCTGCCCTATCTTACAACCGGCAGCTTCCTACTCTGAGGCATTAAGAAGCCTTTGCTAACAATCCTCTCCCCCAACACACAACATGTACACACCATTAAGTTAGGAACCACTACCTCTGTGTCCCCACAAGAAGGACTTGATTGGTAATACTGTATAAAATTCAAGAATAAGCATAATCTGCTTACCAGTTGTTACTTACGAGAAATTATTTACTTCTGATATGCTGTCCATCCACAGTGTGTTGTAACTACCTGCTTTGTGATCTCCCCCCTGCAGGGACTATGTCTTGAATCCCTAGTGTTTAACAAAAGTACCTGGCACACGCTAAGCACCCAGTAAAAATCTTTTAATAAACAAATGAATAAAGAGACCAAAACTAGAGAAATATTGAGGTATGGAGAGAAGACAATATACCCTCAAAAAATGTGGTCGAGGATAATGTATCTGAGGAACATATGTAGCAAAAAGCTATTTAACAACTGAATCATGAAAATAAACACTTAGCCAGATATTAAGCAACACAAACTAACATGGATCTAAAAGTCTTTGCCTTTCAGGCACTAAGAAGTTCTTACACTTGAAAATACAGAAGTAAAACCAACAAAGCGTATCTAAATTATTTGGAAACCCAAGGGGTTAGGAGAGGGAACGCATGAATTCCTCTAAATAGATTTCTAAATGAAAACCTCTACTTTCAGAGGTGAATAAGTCCATTTAAATAATCACTTTCTTCCTCAATCTGAAAGGATAATCCTGCATCAAAAGCAAACTAATTTCTTACAAGTTACAACTACAAGGAAATGATGTTCTGGTCCTAGTTTTCATATATTTTACCATATGAGGACTTACAAGTCCCTGCCAAAATAAATGTTGAAAACCAGTACCTGTTTTAATCATTTCAGATAGTAATAAAGGGAAGGACTGCAATGATCTTTCAAAAAATAACTTGATGACCTTATATAGTGATGACACCCAGAAGTACCTTTGAGGCGGCAAAAGCTTTACACTTCAGTACTCAAATCATCCTTTCTGCAAATATAAAACAAGATCCTCTTCCAGCCACTTAACAGATGACCTCCCTCCACCATTCCAATGTCACTACAAAGTAAGAATATACATCTAATGCCCTGTATTATCAACCATAAAAATCATGCTGTACATTTTTATAACACTACCACTTGTAAAGAGCTTCCAAATACATTATTACAGTTGATCATCACAATCCTGGGCAGTAGGCAGGTATCAGAATTCCCACTCTACAGGAGATAAGGATAACTTCTGTAATTTGCCTTTGAACAGCATACTAACCCATATTATCATTTTGAAGCTTATTTTTTTCCTATTCTGCGACATTTCCATTCTTATTTCTATCCACTGATGTCACAGTTCTTGAAAGGATGCTTATCTAGATCATATGCAAAACACAGAAATACTCATCTGGAAAAAAAGCAAAGGATCTCACCTACATTACAAAATTATTCTTCCATGCTTTTTTCCCATAATACCTATCATTCTTTTACCTCTCATTTCTATGAAAAATGGAAAAAGAATCAACACATTCTGAAAAGTCAACTGAGTATCAGGCACTACTATATCACCCACCTCTACCTGTAAGTTCATTTACTTCCCCCCAACAACCCTGTTCTCTGACTATTATTGTTCCCATTTCACAGATAAGAAAACTAAAGCTCAGCAAGACTAAGTAACTTTTTCAAGGTCACAAACATAGCAAGAATAAAGATCAGAATTCAAATCCAGATCTCCCTCAAAGTCCACTATACCCATCCTCCTCTCACATAAGCATGTATAATTGCAATCACCAAAGAGAAAGGCATTAAAGTCATCTGTTTAAGTGTACAACTTATAAAATTGGAACAGAAAAAAATTATGAAGTTGAACTAATGGTTGCGTGACCACCAGAAACACGTTTGACTACAGCTGGTCTGCTGCCAAACCTGGCCTGAGTGATCGACCAGTCAGATGCTACAGGGAAGAAACCTGCAACAAAAGCCAAACTATACTTAAGGTGACACAACCCGTCCCAATTCAGCAACTGTCAAGACCTTCAACTAATACCTGAAGGAATTAATTTCTTTGTTTCAGAACAGCTACAATACTATTTTTTGACAGTGCAAGACTTCCCGCAGCGTTAAAATCTGTTTCAACCGTAAGTGTAGTGACTTCTCTAAGACAGAGGGGAAATACTCCAAAACCATAGGTCACCAAACAGCCAAAGATGATGGTTCTTTGGTGTGATTCTTTTGAGCCAGGGACATGGATGGGGGCTCACCCCCAATAGTGGCTTTTACATATCACAGTTCTATAATAGATCCCAGCTAGGCACAAATTTACAGCAGTCAGCCTCCCCTGAATGCTAGTTGTGCAATTTATATTTCCTGATTTTGAGGTATTACAGAAGGAAAATGCAGAAATACAATTTTTACAGGGTCTGCTGCTCGAACAGGTTCACATAAGGTCCTCGGATGGGCAGCCTGGGGACTACAAAGACGTCTAAGGCATCGTCCAGTATCTCGCAATTAAGATGGGATGACAAACACGGAAACGTGTGCCCTGCTGACGTCATGGAACGGAAAGGGGTGGCGTCCTGCTGCGTCACCTCAACGTCATACAGCGCACGAGGGAAGTTAAGTGGGGAAGCAATTTCTCCAGGGGCAACATTCAAGAAAAACAAGTCGGCTCAGACCCAGAGAATGACCACCCCACTCTAGGGGCCATCTAAAAAGGGATACTGTCCCTTTTCCCAAACTGTATGGTCCCCTCATCAGGCGGACAAGAGAAAGGAGTCTGAGGTTATTGAGGGAGCAGGGGACGGGCTAGATACGCAAAAAGAGCAGCCTCTGGCCTTGGGGGACTCGTTCTTGCGGGGACCAGCATGACGGGGATGAGCAGGGCATCTCTGGAACGGGGGCCTTCTCTATAGGAAGAGGCGGCGAGCCCCAGGGATACTTAAACCACGGTCCTGTGCACAGGCCACCTGTGCGACTCGGGATCCAACCTCCCCGCACCAGCCCCAGTCCAGGTACCTGGAACTTAGTCCGATCGGTAACCGGCGACTACGTGGGGGTACAGGTTACCCGAGCGCGCCCCCGACTGACGCACCGACCTGCGCGCGCACCGCGAGCCGGATGCGTGCGCGCCCCCGCACGTCCCGCCCCGCCTCCTCTGCGGCCCGGGAGCCGGGCGGCGTGCGCGCCCCCGGACGCACCGAGCCGAGCACTCGGAAAGGCGTCCCCGCAGTGCCTGAAGGGTCTTTCCTCCGCGCCGGCCTCGTGGGTGGCGAGCGGCGTGGAGTCTGGAACTATCGGGAGGGCTCTGTAACGAGAAGTGGTGCAGGGAGACCGTCCCGGGAAGAACAGAGGGCGGTTGGGGGCGGGGTTATTTCGGGCAGTCAGGTGGGCGACCCGCAGAGGCGTCTGGAAGGCCCGCATCGTTAGGGAGCGTAGAAGCGGCGTTTCTGGTTACGGGGCTGGACAAAGGGCAAAGGTCAGCCTCTGGGTTGGCGAGCACCACCTTTGGGCCATGGCCGCATCTGGGGAACCGGGCCGGCAGTGGCAGGAGGAGGTGGCCGCGGTGGTAGTGGTGGGCTCCTGCATGACCGACCTGGTCAGGTTAGTCCGGCTCAGTACGCAGAGCCTGCGGTCGCGGGAGGGGGCGGACTGTGCTTGGCACCGGGGCTTTGGCGATGGAGAGTGCCCGCTTTTGGGGTGAGTTACAGGTTTCCCTAGCCCGCAACCTGCCTCCCTGGCGTGGAAGAGGCAGGATTTGAGTTGGTAAAGGTAACTGTCAAGTTAGGGAACGTAGAGGCCAGGGTGTAGTGGAAGCTCTTACTGTTACTAGAAGCGCCTGCATAGACCTCCGGTTTTCTTGACCAGGCTGCTGAACCTGTCCCCTGACTAGCCTAAGTAACTTTGGTCAGGTCATTTTATCTCTGAGAACGTGCCCGCCTCCCAGGGTTGTTATGAGGACAAAATGAAGGAAGGTGTTTGTGAACAGTGACATGAACCAGATTGGGTATTATTCGTCTGAACTTGAATGAGTGGAGCAGAGGTCAAAAAGGCGATCGATCAATCACCCTTCACCATATTGACTGTTGGCATTCCTGCAACAGTTCATATTTACGCCTTGTTTTTCAGTATTGTATGTATCAGTATATGGGTTATCTTATGGCAACCCGAGTGTGAATCAGAATAAAAACCCATAAACACAATGTTTACAACGATAATAAAAAAAAATTAAATAATGAAAATATGCTAAGTGAAAATAGGTTGGTTGGAGAGATCCCTAATTTTTCTTTTTTTAATGAAAATGGCGGAGTGCCTAGCTGGCTGGGTGCTAGAGCTCGCAACTCTTGATCTTGGAGTTGTGAGGTCAAGCCCCACCTTGGGTTTAAAGCCTACTCAAAAAAAAAAAAAAAAGGGAGGAAGGGAAAATGGCTTTTTTAATTATAAAAATATGTTCATTGTAAAAAAAATCATATATTCCAAGAAAATTCTACCGTTCAGATTGCTTCCATTTAATATTTTTGTGAGTGGCTTTTCAAATATACTATTTTTTTTACATTATAAAAATTAAAAATGATCAGACATGCCACAGTTAAGACCTCATCTGTCCTGCAACCTTGCTTTTCCAAAGGACAGCAGAGAGCCTGGAAATAAGTAAAAAGGTCTTGGGAAAATCAAGTCACCAAATCTCTGCACCACCCATGTTTTACCTAGAAAATAGCTCTAGGGTCTGTATGTAACCAGTTTAGTCTTATGTTGCTTAAAATATTTATAAGCTAGGTTAATCAAATTTCCAGACCAAGAGTAGGAAGGGGGAGAGACTGCTAGGGGCAGGTATAGTGATTGCTGAAAACATACTTTTATAGGTGCAGTGGCAAAAGAGAAAGCTAAGCAATTTTCCCATGCACCCTACCTGAGTAAGTGTCAGGTTTAAAATTCAGAGCCACTTTCTTCTTAAACTAAGTCTGAGCTTTCTGTGAAGCTTGACCATCAGACATAAAGGATAATTATACTTTATAAAATGAATACTCTTCATACTTGGGGGAGAGTGGAGTGTCAAAGGCTCATGTAACATGTTGGGATTTTAAAATCTTATTTAAGAGCTAGAGGAATTTGGGGTGCCTGGATGGCTCTGTCGGTTAAGCGTCCAACTCTTGATTTCAGGTCAGGTCATAATCTCAGGGTCGTGAGATCAAGCCCCACGCAAGGCTCTGCACTGGGCATGGAGCCTGCTTAAGATTCTCTCTCTCTCTCCCTCTGCTCCTCTCGCCCTCCCTCTCTCTCTCTCCCCGCCCCCTTTAAAAATAAAAAAAGAGAGGAATTTAGAGATTATTTATCCCAGCCCTTCAGTTCATAAAGGGGTAAACTGAGGTCCAGAGAAATAAGAAACTCATGTTGTGTATAACCTTTCTAATGTCTCTTCTCTCACCATTTTCTTTCCTTTGTAAAATAACCAGGTTTCTACTTCTCATGAATCACTAGTAAAAATTTTACTCCCTTAAAGACTGCCTCACAGCTTATCTGCAAACTTCTTTTGGTTGCTGATTACTCCTGCCTCTGAAGATCTTTACAAAATACCTGAGTATAGAATTTTTATTTAAAACCCTGCATCTGTGATAAACTTGGGTCCAACTTTGCTAGTTATGGTACATATCATGATTGTGTTCATTTCCTCTTGCTGCCGTAACAAATTGACAAACTTAGTGGCTTAAATAATATAAATTTAATACAGTTCTGGAGGTCAGAAGTCTGACACAGAGCTCACTGAGCTAAAAACAAGGTGTCTGTAGGCTGCATTCCTTCCTGGAGGCTCTAAGAGAAATCTGTTTTCTTGCCTTTTCCTGCTTCTAGAGGCTTCCCACATTCCTTGGCTCATGACCCCTTCATCTTCAAAGCCAGCAATGGTCAGTCAAGTCTTTCTCACATGGCATCACTCTGATACTCACTTTCTACCTTCCTCTTCCTCTTCTACATTACAGGAACCCTTACGATTATATTGGGCCCAAATGGATAATTCAGGATAATATCCTTATTTTAAGTTAGCTTATTAGCAACCTTAATTTCCCTTGCCATGTAATGTAACATTCACAAGTTCTGGAGGTTAGGAATGTAGACATCCTTGGGGGTGGGGAGTGGGGGGGGAGGACATTATTCTGCCTACCACAGTGATAAAGCTTAAAGTCGAAAAAATCTTACAATACTTAGAGCTTGGGGGATCGTTGAAGCCCATCAGTCCATTCTCCACATTTTACAGGTGAGCTAACTAAGAGACTAGTTAGATGACTCACCCCAAATCACACAGCCAGTTAGTGTCACAGTGAAAGCTGGAAACCCACGTTTCCCAAGCTTTATCTTTCCATTACAGCATTCTGCCTCTACCTCTGCCTCGGGCTGGTATTTATTGCCCTTTTCATCTGCAGTTCATTTGAAAGCTTATAGTGTGTGCATTTATTGTTTACTTTGTAAGCTGATAAAGGAGAACAACTAAGGATTTGTAATTTTCAAGTCTAAAGATGGTATCTTCATGACTGTCCCTTCCTTTATTTCTTAGTTTAACTGGCACCAACTTGGACACCGGTGCCTATACTGTAGAATCACTTCAGAAATAAAACTACTTCCGTAACCAAGCCCTCTTGGACAGCACCCAATCCAATTCACTTTATATATTACATTACTGTGTGCCAGACACTGCTAATTCAATGAGCAACTTTTTTTATGTCTAATTTCAGTTTGCTATGAATAGTAAGCTCTGTGTACTAATAATTTTAAAATATCATTAGCTCATCCAACATGACAAACTGAGCATTATTTAATAGGACCTATGTTTATCATTATTCTCTTCTTGAACACTCATCTCTGAAGTTCCACAATGCAAAGATAAATCAAGCTTGTGGAAAATTAAGTCAGAGTTCCTCCAAAGACAGAATTCCATGAAAACCCAACAACAGATAAACTTCGTTGGAGATTAAGCTCACAGATC
This sequence comes from Callorhinus ursinus, assembly GCF_003265705.2. Taxonomy (NCBI): domain Eukaryota; kingdom Metazoa; phylum Chordata; class Mammalia; order Carnivora; family Otariidae; genus Callorhinus; species Callorhinus ursinus. The sequence continues at coordinate 22,884,930 of NW_027397072.1, read as the reverse complement.
TTTGTTAATCATGCTTTCATTAATAATCTTTATTTCTTATGACATGTATCACCCATCTTTTATTCATTTGACAAATATTTATTGACTTTGTATATATGCCAGGTACTTCCCTAAATGCAGAGGATGCAGCAGTGAAAAACATAGCCAAAAATCCCTGCCTCATGGAGCTTACATTCTAATGGAAGAGACCGTATCAGTAGAAATAAGTAAAATGCATAGTATGTTAGATAAATGCTAAGGAGGAAAATAAGGCATGAAAGGGAGATGGGAGTAGTAATTTTAGGTCCTTGCCCACAGAAAGCCTCACTAAGAAGGTGATTTTGAGTAAAAACCTAAAGGAGGAAAGGAAGCCAGCCGTACAGATACCCAGGATAAGAGCATATGCAAAGGCCCTGAGGTGGAAACATGCCTCTTATGATCAGTGAACAGCAGGAGTCCAGTGTGGCTGAAGAAGAAAGAAAGGGAGGGGGGAGGGCGATTAATGATTAAAGGATGTTGGGTCATACCCTGAATAAGATGAAAAGCCACTGGAGGGTTTGAGCAGAAGGGTGACCTAATGTGATGTACATATTAATATCATCACTATGGGGGCTGTGAGAACAGACTGAAGGAAGGCAAGGGCAAAAAAGGGGAGACCAGTTCAGAGCTGTTAAAATAATCCAGGCAAGAAATGACGGTAGCTTGAAAGCAGTCCAAGTGGGAAGAAGTGAGCATCTTTTGATTATATTTTGAAAGCAGAGCTGACAGGATTTGCTGAGGACTACAGATGGGTCAAGGATTACTCCCAAGTTCTGTGGCCTCTGCATGAGGAAGGGGAAGCTGACTTTTGCCGAGAAACAAGATTGGGAGCAGAGCAAGCTGGCTAGGAAGAGGGCAGTATCAGGAGCTCAGAGTGGACATGTGAGATTCGAGGTGCCTGTTAGACATCCAACTGAGGCCGTCAAAAAGACAGATATAGGAGTTCGGAGTTCAGAGAATAGGACCAGCTGGAGATAGAAATTTAAGAGTCACCAGTGTATCGAGGATATTTGAGGTCATGAGGCAGGATGAGATCACTGAAGGTCTGAACTCCGAGGGCACTCCAACATCTACAGCATTGTTTTTTACATAATTTATCTCCCATCTCCCAGTCTCTCTGTACCCCTAAAACTTGCTTTGAGACAAGCCATGTTTACATTTCCATGGCGGTAGACTACGATGCCAGCTAAAACCCTGTGTTATCCTTTTATATGCTCCAATTAAAAGTGATGGCTTGAAAGATAAGGCTCATGTTCAACCAAGCATCTAAATTTAATCCTTGGCAAGTCAGGAAATGATTGCTTAATTCTTAAAAGATTTTAATTGGATGGCGGAATAAGTGAGTTTAGAAGCTTTTCGATCCAAAGTGGATGAAACGTAGGACCTAGATTACTTAAAAAAAAAAAAAAAGCCAAAAATATATACCATACCTAGAAAAGGTTACATGTGTCTAACATACTACATAACCTCTAACCTGCATTCCACCAGAAGCCTCTGGATTTGTCATATTTGGAACAGAAAAATCTCTTCTGCATCACAATTTCAGTAAAGTAAAAGCCGGAGGAATGTTGACCTGAGGAGTGTCATGCATACCCACTGTTAGAGGAATATCCTTTATTATCCTTTCTGCTCCTTAAATTGGTCCTGAAAGTTGCGTATCAGTTGCCCACTCTTAAATTAATATTTTGGTAAACATGTTTCTGTCAGCCAGATTCCCTAACATCAAAAGAGATGATTCATGGGAAATTTGCTAATTTTGATCCCTTTGAGATAAACACCTTAAAAAGTAAACTGCACGGGGCGCCTGGGTGGCTCAGCCGTTAAGCGTCTGCCTTCGGCTCAGGTCATGATCTCAGCTTCCTGGGATCGAGCCCCGCATTAGGCTCCCTGCTCAGCGGGAAGCCTGCTTCTCCCTCTTCCACTCCGCCTGCTTGTGTTCCCTCTCTCGCTGTGTCTCTATCAAATAAATAAAATCTTTAAAAAAAAAAGTAAACTGCAAAACAAAACAAGAAAGTAAACTGCACATGACAAAGCAAGCACACTACCATGTGATATTACAAGTTCCTTTAGTGATCCGTTCCTTTCCCAGCTCTTCACGCCCTAGCGTCTGCACTCTTGGGAGAGGACAGGGGTGAGCTTCGTGATGAATGTCTGTCCAGTATTTTGGTTACTTGTTACACTATTGAAAGACTGGGACTGTGCTAAGTGCTAGGGATACTGCCAATTAGTAAAACATGATCCTTGCTCCGGAGGAACTTCTAGTCCAAAGAAGAAGACACACACAGAGAGAGATGATTGTAGTGTGATGCGGTTAGCGCCTGCAGGTTCTGTGGGAGTACGGGGAAAACTGCCTGGATGGGATGGATGCCTCCTGAGCCAAGCTTTAGAAAACAAGCAGGTGCTAACCCAGCACAAAAGAGGAGGGGGTACCTTCTGGCCAGCTGGGATGACACAAGGAGCAAAGTCAGGGCCGTGGGTGTACACGGAGCTTGCCGGGGACAGCCGTTGCTGGGTCCATAGAGCATCGGAGATTAGATGTTACAGAAAGGTCTCATCAGCCATGCTAAGGTGTTTGGGTTTTATTCCATAGGCCCTGGGAACCCGTGAAGGGCTCAAAGGACAAGAATGGTATTTCACGTAGCTCACTGGCTGCCAAAGTGAAGATAATGCCTACTATAACCCATCTTACGGACGTTATCGTGAAGCACAAATGTAATCTGTTCTTGATTATTCATGATGATGGGAATGTGCAAGAAGCATGAGCACCAAAAACCAAAAATTGTAGATAAGTTAAAATTTTTATTAATTGATTCCAGAATACATTATTTTTTTGTACACTGATTTATCTTTCTAATTATATTTTGCTTAGGATAAAATTAATTCCATTTGTATTTCTTTAACCTACACCAGCAGATGGCAGGAAGAAGTAGCCTAGATAATTACAATGTGGTGACAGAAGTCATTTTGAAATTTAAAGTTTACTATAATTAATTGGCAAAATAGAAAATAAAATACCGGTTTTGTAGTTATTTGTCACTATTCATACTTGCCTTCTTCAGTGAATTAAAATGGTTTTCATCAGGAACTTCGATGAATGCTTTAGTCTCCCCAGTTCCCTTTCTGCTCTATTTTTCTGCATCCTGATTTTCGCACATACCTTACTGCATCCTCTAGTTGTCCAGTCCCCTCTCACTCATCCCCCTGCACACATATTTCTCCTGCCCTCTCCTCCTGTACCTTCTAGCTCCAGGATTAGCTCCTTCTCTACCTCTCTATCCAAGCTTCTCTTCCTTGTCCAGAACTTTGCTCAGCTGGGAGAGAGGAGGTCTGTGTATAATTATTCAAAAAGATTGGTTGACATCAGATGGCATTTTAATTTTTAAATATGTTTCTAACTATTTGACCTATATGCCTCTCCCGGTGCCTTCTGTACTCATTCTTCAATCCTGTGTCAAGAGGGATGAAGGAGGATGCAGCCCCGTTTTGTTTCCTTTATCCAGGCCATGTTGCTTTTTAATAACTGGTTTATTTTTCTCCCTGGGCTGCGCTTGTACACGGCACTTCTGCACTGCTCTCACCTCACTCTGCGATGTACACAGGCAGCTCTGTCATCTCAGCTGTCTCTATAAATGTCTTTCAAGGTGTAGACCATCCATTCAAAAATATTTACTTCTGGGGGCACCTGGGTGGCTCAGTCAGTTAAGCAGCTGGCTCTTGATTTCCACTCAGGTCATGATCTCAGGAACCGAGCCCTGTGTCGGGCTCCATGCTCAGCAGGGAGTCGGCTTGAGGATTTTCCCTCTCCCTCTTCCTCTGTCCCTCCCCACCATGTGCGCACTCTCCCTCTCTAAAATAAATAAATCTTCTTAAAAAAAATATTTACTTCTGACCATGATAGAGTGACTAGTACCAGACTTACCTTCCCACCAGAAACCACAAGAAAATGGGATATATAAGGGACAAAATAAATGAAGCAGCTGTTTCAGTCAGGTGTTAAGACAACAGGCATGTTATCCCGACGAGAAAGGAAACAAACAGGTCAGTCCCAGAGGCACATTACTAACCATGGCACAGCGAAAAGAAACTCAAGGAAGTATGGCAATATCAGTGAGTTGAGAAAACCGAGTTCATACCTTAGGGAGACTAAGGTGGCTAGAATTTGTGGGAACATGTACTGGAGAGGAAGGAGCTAATCAAGGAAGGGTCCAGAAGTCTGCTTAGGAGTCCCCTTTAGTCTGTTGCTAAATACTACATGGACATACATAGAGACTCCACAAAGCTGGGCCATTACTAGAGAGCTCTAAGCTGAACATCTCCCAGAAATTATACAGGAATGGGAGGTATTACATTCTATTTGGCCAGAGACATTATTGAACCCCTGGAGCATTCAGGAGAGATGCCAGAAGGACCACAACTTAGTAAAAGGGGTAAACTTGCCCTAAACTAAAGGCTACTCTAAACTCTCCCTAATAAATCTCAAAAGCAATGCTCAAAAGGACCAAACAGATAAGTTACTTAGCTGCCCAAAAAAGCAAAGTTCAGCCCTTTGAAAACTACAACGAAATTTAAGACAACAGTGTAACATTTGCAATATTCAGCATTCATTCAAAAATCAATAGCATGCAAAGAATCAAGAAAACATAATCCATAACCAATCAAAGCTGACATAGAGAAATGGTTGGGATGGTGGAATTAGCAAAAAAGGATTTTAAAAGGGCCATTATAAAATGCTCCATGATTTAAAGAAAAACATGGATGGAGTGAGGAGAAAAGTGGGAGATACATAAAAGAACCAAATAGAAGTTTAAGAAATGAAAAATGCAATTTTTGAAATGAAAAATTCACTTGATGGGCTTATCAGTAGACATTACAAAAGAAAGGATCAGTGTACTTGAAGACAGTAAGAGAGATTATCTAAATTGAAGCATAGAGGAAAAAATGACCAAAATACAGTCTTTGTGATCTGGGACAAGGAGTATGTTGTTTGTGTAATTGGAGTCTAAGAAGAGTAGTTGAGGCACAAAAAATATTTGAAGAAATAATGGCTGAAAATTTTTCAAATTTTATGAAAACTATTAATGTATAGATCGAAGAATTTCAATGAACCCCAAGCAGGATAAGCATACTGTAAACTGCAAAGCACATTGTAATCAAATTCCTGCAAACCAATTATAAACAAACTCGTAAAAGCATCGGGGCCCGGGGGGGGGGGGGGGGGGGGGGGCCGCAGGAACCAAGGTTAAATAAAAAGGAAGAAATATTTTTTTGAGGTTTTTTTAAAAAAAAAATGAAAGCCAGAAAAAAAAAAATGAAATGCAGTCTTTAAAGTGCCTAAAAAATAAGCTGTCAACATAGAATTTTATATCCTTCAAATATGAAGGGGAAATAAAGACAGAAAAACAATAGCTGAGAGAATTTATCACCAGAAACACGCGCTACAATAGTGAAGGAAGCTCCTTAGGCAGAACGGAAATGATACGAGATGGAAGCTGAGATCCACCCAAAGAAATGAAGAGCCCTAGAAATGGTTAATATACCGGCAAAGACTTCTTTCCTCCATTTCTTAATTTCTTTTAAAGGCAATTGATAGTTTAAATAAAAACTAACAGCACAGTGTTATAAGGTTTATATCCTAAAGAAGTAAAATAGGTAACAATACTAGCACAAAGATTAGGAAGGGAAATGGAAGAATAAATTACACTTACAAATAGTGGTAATGCTTGAAAATAAGCTGTGTGAGTTAAAGATGCTCGTTGTAAACCTCAGATCAATCACTTTTTAAAATAGAGAAAAGGGAGGGGCGCCTGGCCGGCTCATTCGGTGAAACACAACTCTTGATCTCAGGGCTGTAAGTTCGAGCCCCACATTGGGTATAGAGATTACTTAATAAAATCTTTTTAAAAGAGTTAATAACATCAGTAGTGAAGATAAAATGGAATACAATTAATTCAAAAGAAGATAGGGAGAGAGGAGAGAAATGAGTATTTTAATGTCAAGACAGTGCTACTGATCTGAAGAAAATCGTTGGGAAGCCATGAATGTTCTTCCCATGAATGCTCTCACATTTCTGCATGATCAGGACTTTCTGAGCAAAGATCACTAGCACCAGGATTAAAGAATGTTTGAATGGCAAACAAACCTTGCAAGTCAGAGACTTTTCGAGAGATTTAGGGACTTCTTCCTTGAACACATTTATTTACATTCTAGGAGCTGTAAATCTAGAGATCTCCCACCCCTTCGCTCCCCTGAGAGGATTCGTTTATATTACAAAGCCAAGGTCACTAGGCCGTGTTTTCTCCCTCTCCTTCCCCACCCCGGCGGGGAGAAGTAACAGCTGTGTCAGCTTCTATATAAACTCCCAAGAAGTCATGATTTGGAAGTTCCTCTCATGTCACCCTGGGGGAGATTGGGACACAGAGGGCTAACACAATTATGAGTAATTAAAAAGCTGTCTCTGATCCAGAAACATAGTATTCCTTGTCAGAATGCATGAATACTTAACAAAAATTAGGAATAGGGACATCTCCTGTAAGGTGGTCTGGGAAGGCTTCTTGGAGGAGGTAACATCTGAGCAGAGATGGGAGGGAAGGCAGCCATGTAAGACCATAACATACTCCTCTTTACTGGCTCTCCCCGTGCCTAGCACACTTTTTCACCCAAGCAAAATTTAAATAAGGTTCAAGGATAGGACACTCTGAAAGGCTGGCCACTTGTAACCAATATTCTTCATATCTATTCTATAAATTCAAAGATAGCTACATTTTCAGGCAAAACTACGTTTTAGCCCCAGACTGGTTAGCTAGGAAACATAGGAGTTAATAATCAAAATCTGTTTGTTTGTTTGTTTTTAATGGTTTAAAGCATAATTCAGCTTTCATTCCCTTAAATAAATCGTATGTCTGCGAATTTAGGGTTAGGAACCACAGAATGAAGATTTGAAGCTGTTCTTTTGTTTTTGTTTTTTTTACAGAGCTAGAAAGAGAGATCACTAGGTTGGTTTGGAAATGACACGCATTCCTATAAATGTGACATACACAAATGCTGAGCAGAACAGATACGGCTGAAGAGTACAGGCAATAGGAATAATAAATGAGTGTAATGAATTTTAATTGGGCAATAATAGTACAATCCCCTATTATAGAGGCATACAGTGTGTCACAAGCTTGCAGCCAGAAGAAAGGTTGGAACGCAAAAAGCCAAAAAGCAACATATTATTCCTCAACTTTGGGCTGGAGCCAGGAGTGTGTGACCTCTTTGGTCGAAAGACTTCTCATCCCTGTTTCACCAGGTCATTCCTTCCTTTGGTGTGAATCATCGCTGAGAATCTGTAACAAGCACATCATTGTCAAGAAGCTAAAAGCAATTGATTAGTTGTTCTGATAACACCTGTCAGTGAAATAACTCCGAGCACAAAACCCAGGCATTTAAGGAGTTGACAAGTATTATTAAAACTGTTTTGCAAGAGAAGAAGCTGGTTCAAAGAGGGAAAAGCTGTCAAAGGTAATACAATCAGTAAGTGGCTCAGGCCTGCTGCCTTGCGCAACTAGACTCTAGCCACGTGACCTCTCAGGGCCCAGAAGACTGCGGGTCCATCTATGAACATTTAGCAGTGTTTCCTCCTGTGCAAATTTAAAATGTGACATTTTTAAAGTTATGAATTTGTTTTAAATTCAAATATATTTCTTATGATTGGTTTTCTCTGGGGTTTCTCCCTCATTCAGAAACTTCACTCTGTTTTTTAATTTTTAAATGGTAGCAACAGTGTATTACTACCAGTATACTGCTCCCTTTTTATTTTCCTTTGAGCACTTTGTCCGTGGCACCCTGCTAAACCTCATGTTTGAATTGGGGCAAATCATAGCAATGCTTTCATCGAGAGGATGGTGTTTTGTGCAGGTCCTTTCTTGAGCCAGACCTTAATTTCATGATTTTAATAAGGAAAGAGATAGGAAAGCCTAGTTCAAGGTAAATTAGGATTTATAATTCGGAAATGCTTCTGCCTGTCTGTAACTAACTTTCTAGTTGCTCTCAACTTCGCTTTCCACTCCGTTTACTTTTAAAAAAAATCAATAAAATAAGCAGTAAACTTAGTCTGGGTTCAACAGAAAGGTCACAAGACAAAGGTCTAAGAGCATATAATCTGTGCACGGCTATAATCCAGGGAGCAAGAAAAGCGTATACAAAGATGCTTGACGTGCTGCGGACAGCCAGGAAACCATGACCAAGGAACAGAAACCCTGGAATGGAAAGAGAGTGGCATTGGGCAAGGCTGTGTTAGGTTGCACCTACAAGGAGTCAGCTACCAGCCCAGGTAGCTGGAAAAAGATGCTGAGAAGCCAGATGAATCTGAAGTAGTAACAAGTGGCTTCCCATAATGCACAAATATATTCTTGTTGCATATACCTCTGTATATAAAGTAAAACATGAACTTTTGCTCCCTCTCTCCACCCTTTTCATGAATACCTGTCATTAACATTTCATTTTCTGTGCATTTACATATTATGAGAACATACACATATATCTTTTTATCTTTAAAAAACATGAGTTGGGGCGCTCCCCTCTACCTGTTAGATGCTTCCCGATTCACGATTCGCTTAATAAAGCCAATTTGATCTTTAAAAGAAAAAAAAAAAACATGAATCAGATCATAATAATCTTGTGCTCATTTTTTTTTCCACTCATATTGCTTGCATCAGGGTTAGGATTTATTACATTGTCAGCAAGTTGCTTTTGTCCCATAGAGGTAGACTGGAAAACACCGATTTAACGTTTTTTGAATTAACACATGAATGAAGAATGATAGTCTGATTTCTAGTTAGAGTTTCTGCTTATAGGAGAGGAGTGCTGCTAATACTTGTGACTGCAGTGGGCAAGGTCTGGTAAACCATGGGATTGTCATTGCCAGACAACTGAACATCCCTGCCAGTCTCCTTCCCATTCATCAACACCACCACATCTGCATTTTAGAAGTAGGAATGGAAGCTACCCAGGGGAGACACAGAAAAGAGGTGGAAGTGAGGGGCTAATTTTCCCTCTTCCCTTCTCAGATCTTGGCTGAGACCCTGGTAATAAAAGACAGATTAACAAGAGAAAAACAAGCAAATGTATTAACCTGTATGCCCCAGGTATACGTGAGCGATGCCCAGGGGAAAAGGAGTTACTCCCCAAGGTGATTAAGAATTCAGCCTTCTTGATAGGGAAGGGCGGTGGGAGGCCTTTTAGGGGAGAGTAAATGACCTAGGAAAGTTGAACTGGCCCTCAGTAGACTAAATAGGAGGTATGATGATGTTTGTGATGTTTGTCTGGACGTGGTGCTGACTTCTCGTCTGTGACAGGAGTCCATCCTTGCTGGTTGATGAAACTCCCAGGGAGGGGAATCATGGCTGTTGAGTCCTTTTGGGGGACTGGTCTTGAGGCAGATAAGGGGCAGTTCAGAGAAAGCCTCTCCCTCCATTGGCTACTTTTCACGGGCCGACAGCCCAACATTAGCACTCTACCAAGGTGGCACATTTGGCCAGTGTGTCCTGAGCTCCTCCATTCATATTCTGCTACCCTTCAGGGAGACAAGGGAAGTCTCTTTAAAAAATTCACTCAGTCAAAAAAATACGTTAAGCCCATGCTAAGTGGCAGGCACTCTGGATAAAATGGCAGACTTGGTCCTTGTCCCCATACAGGGAGAGTCTACAATTGAAGGAAGAAAGAGTAGGGCAGAGATGCAGAAAGAAAAGAGTAGAATTCCAAAGGAGGGAGAAATTTCAGTGATGGCTAAGTTAGTACAGTGCTTGTGTTAATATAAGTTGTTTAGGAAGGAGTTTAAATCCCAGCCATCTGCTCCCACATCAAACACACAACACTGTACCCCCGATTTCACTCCTCCGTCCCACATATACACATCCCAATAATCATCTGCTGATATATTTTTCATGATTTCCTACAGCCAATAATAAAAAATATACTTGATTCAAACCAGAGGATTGTGACCCAGATCTAAGTATAAATATAGTGGAAGTCATAAGTTTCTGTACCGACAGTCTTACTAATTAAGTTATTTGGCCTGTTTTTAGCCACATTGGATATTTTTTCTTTTTAAGGTTGTTATGGATGTTTGTAGCAGCATCAATAAGCCAAGGATTCACAGTTACTCAGTCGCACAGATTACTCATCATTGCCTGTTCATAACAGAATCCTAAAATGTTTAAGATTTCTGATGCAAATCAAAATCTCATCATCACTTGTCATTGCTAAATTAAATGACAGGATAATAACATTACATTAAAACCATTTTTCTCTTGATTGAGTACCTTTTTCAGAAGTGAACCTTGTAGATGGATATTTTTTTCATCAGTACTATAAATGCATTTAGAATAGGAGGTAAAAATAGCACTGAAAAGGGGAGGAGTGGAATAGAATGTTTTCAAATTATTGATGAGTCTCTTTTGAATCTCAAATAGCCATATTTGACACTGCAGTGTTAGGGAATGGAGTAGTTTAGCCCAATTTACTGAGACTTTTAGAACTACATAAAGGAGGTGCACAGGTTGAACTTGGTCATTATCAACACCATTGTGTGTTCTTGGCATCAGTCATAGATCATTCCATTGCCAACAGGCTGTTAGTGACCTGTAGGAATTGGCATTGTCCTGGTACTCTAAGATTAGGCCCAAGAGACTGGTTTCAGATAGATCACAGCCTAGGTGGGAAATGAACGTAAGTTTCAGGTCTGCCAAAGCAGGGTAGGTTCTCAATCGACTTACTGTCATGAACTTCCCTCTTGGCCTTTCTTTCCCATCTAAAGCTAATCTTTCTGGTCACACCTGCCATTGCTCCGTCTGGCCCTCGGCCCACTTCTTTCTGGCCATCCAGTCCTCATGCTGGTCAAGCCCATCTTCTTCACTCACTCACACTCACCCTTTCCATTTTCACATCTGTCCTTCAGAGATGTTGTTTCCTCACGTCTTCCAGTTTAATGTTATGAAAATCATACCCTGGAGGAAACCTTTTACTCTTTTTGTCTCCTTTACTACTACCCTCACCAGGCAGTAACAGGTGAGTGAAAATCCTTAGCTCTTGGAGAAGTCCATGACGGTAGAGACTGAAACGGGGTTGGCTAGGAGGTGACAAGAGTTGAATCTGGGTGATGAGTGCATGGGGTGGGGAAGTCAATATACTGTTTTCTCTAATTTTATAGGTTTGAAATTTTCTGTAGTAAAAATTTTCAACTAAACTTAGCTCTCTAGACTCCATTTTTTAAGAATAGATGCTCTTTTTGAGTCAGTACCTGAAATGGGTGGGATACAGGATGGACTGGGACTAACACCTGATCCTGCCATCGAAATAATAACCCACTCCTGCCCCACCTGCCAGGAAACAAATGGGATTTCTCAGCGCCTAGAATTGCAACTTCCGTCTTCTCCTTAGGTCTTTTCTGAACATGGTTACTGGAGCCCTGGTACACTTCCTACTTCTTGTTAAAGTGACCAGGTAAACCAGTACAGAAACACACATTAACTTGGTCCCATGTACAAGTGCCACTGTGAATAAAGGTCTGTGCTAGGCACTGGGAAGTGGGAATCGGAAGGGACTTCCCTTCAAGAGCTCCCCATGATGGAAAACGGAGGCATCCATGAACACCCCTGATGCAGCAGGCACTGGAAACTAAAGTGGCTCTAGGAGCGCGGCTGTGGGACTGTGGGGGGACGGGCAGGCATCCTGTCAGCAGATGCATTCTGGATAGCGAGGCCAACTACCGAGTGTTATCTTAAAGGAAAAGGTGATCTTCTCTACTTCTGCTTGCATTTCTGATGGCTAAGACTAGACTCCATCAGAGAACCTTCCCTCTCTCTTCTGAAGAACTTAAACTGATTGCAGTTACCAATGTGCCTTTTTTTTTTTCCTTCTCTTTTTAAATTATGGCAGTCTTACTTCTCGTTTGCCAAAAACCGGAGAAACCATCCATGGACATAAGTTTTTTATTGGCTTTGGAGGGAAAGGTGCCAACCAGTGTGTCCAAGCTGCCAGGCTTGGAGCAAAGACATCCATGGTATGCAAGGTAAGTGTAAAGGACAGTGGAGAGGATTCTAGAGGCAAGGGTCTTGTTTTAAGACTTGGTTTTTATTTCTTAACTATTTTAAAGGGAACAATTCAGTGGCATTTAGTACATTCACAATGTTGGACAACCACCATCCTCTTAGTTCCAGAACATTTCTGTCATTCCAAAGTAAAACTCCTTACCATTAAACAGTTTCCCCCCATACTCCCCCCACCCCCCAGCCTCCTGCCCCTGCCATCCACCAATCTGTATCCCGTCTCTGTGGATTGATCTATTCTGGAGATTTCCTCTAAATGGAATCATAAGATACATGACATTTTGTGTCTGGCTTCTTTCACTTAGCATAGTATTCTCAAGGTTCATCTACCTTATAGCATGTATGTATTTTATTCCTTTTGTGGCTGAATAATATCCCATTGTATAGACCATAATTTGTCTATCCACTTGTCTGTTGATGGACACTTGAGCTGTTTCCACCTTTTGGTTGTTGCGAATGGTGCTGCTGTTCACACGCATGTGCACGCACTTTGCTTGAGTATCTGCTTTGTGTGGTTGTTAAAGATTGAAATAGGAGAGAGTCTTTTTCCTTATCCTTTACATTCATTTCTACCTCACTGAGTCCTCTGGGAAGTAGCTTAATGCTGCATTCCTTTAACTTACTGAACTTCTAAGTGAAGGGTGAGAAGTGAGAGGAATTCGCCTACTCCACTGGGTTTCTATAGTCTGGCTTCTAAACAGCAGAAGTCACCCGGTTTTTAGCAATTTTTGCTGCAACACAGCTTTTGGAAACTTGGTCTAATAAGTGGTGATTCACTCATCTCTAAGTTATTTCTTCTAATGCTCACTCTTGGATCAGAAAGGAATCTGGGCCTTAATGAACTACCTCTAACTAATCCTTAGGCATAGTTCTGTTTTTAGGTATGTAAGGAAATGACAGTAAAATACAATAGTCCCTATTCCTATCCATCTGACTGAAATCATTTGAAAATAAAATTGGCTACCAAAGGTTCAACGTTTGCATGTTTAATGAAATTTTAAGATACTAGCATTACTGGTAGAACACGAAAGTTTATTTTAGGAAAGCTAGACTCAGTCTACACACTAAAGGATAAGAAAAATCTGAGAGATTTAAAAGAATGAGCTCACTCCTGTGAGCTGGGTCAGTTTTACCAAAATTTCTCTGCAATGTCATTTCCCATTGCATACAGCACTCTTCTCTCCACAGGAATCTTTCAGTGATGTACAAACTATACAATTATCATTTCATCTGCTAATGAGGTGTAGTTTTATTTCTAATTTATGACTAACCTGATGAAATTCTCATCTAGCTATTTGGTCAAAAACATCACATGAAGCACAAGATTCAAAGTAAGAAACGCACATCTTCTAAGGTTGAACTCTTGATTTTAAGTGTCAGTTAATCAGCCACTAATCATTGATGACCTACTACATGCTAGGAATTATGGGGCTTGGAGAGGGAGCTGTAGGCCTGACCGATCCTATACTTGATTAGAAATGAAGGGCCTGGGGAGTCATCAGATGGTGCTGACTTAACGGGGCTTAGGAACTGGAAGGAGCAGGGTATTTCCTGGCTGGGAAAACATGGACAGAGAATTGGTATCGGAAGCAAAGTACCAAAAATGACTGCTCTGGGAAGAGAGGAGTTCCCTCGAGCTGGAGCCGTAAAAGGAGAGATTAGAGAACCCCTCTTGGAAGCTTCATAAATGCTATTCATGTAGCCATGAAAGTCAAAATTGGATGTCCCCTGGGATCTCATCCAATTCGAAGATTGAGATTGGTGTTATTTTGGGTCTGTTGAATTTGAGGCAAAGAGAAACGCAAAATAGAAAATATTTGAGTTGTAGAACTGAACTTGGGAAGTGAATCATACAACCGTCAGGAGTGGATGTGAGAGGAATAGACAGCAGAGGGCTGTATTTGGGGAAATGGCACAGTCAGGAGTTTGATAAAGCAACAGTGCTGTTTGTTTTGTTCTGATCTGCGTACGACAGTGTATGGTAGCACGTGTACAGTCGGGCAAGCTATTCATGCCCCCGGTGCCCGGGCGGCTGGCGGCTGTTTAGCCCCGCGATCGGTTGTAGCCTGGGCATCCATACAGAGAGGGTGAGAAAGCGTGGCTTCAGCCAAACCCCATACGGGGTGACTTTGCTTAGACCACCTGGAATCTTTAGACACAGATCTCTTTAAGCTTAAACAAATTGCATAATATTCTCAGATTTCTTCAAAAGAAAAATATCTTTTTTATAATGGAAACTGTTGTTATCCATTCATGATATTTTTCCATGGTGAAGTATATTCTTATTAAGCAGTGTAGCCAACCTGCTGTATAGCATTTTTTTTTTTAAGATGACAAATTCCAAGTAGAAACCAAAATCATGAAATGACTCAAGATAAAAATGAACAGATGGAACAAAAGAAAAACAGAAAATTTCCTTCGGTTTTCTTAGCAACATTAACTTACCTATGACCACCCTGCAACAAACTAAAATCCAAGCTCTGGCGAAGTAAGACTGTTTGATGGCACATGCAAAACAGCTTATATTGAGCTCAAGGGAATTATTTGTCAAGATATTGTGACAAGGACTATTAAGCAAGAGCCCATCAATATGCATCCAGCGAAACATGTAATCATGAAACGCTTGAAGTCGTTAAGGAGTTGTATAGTCAGTAGTCACCTGAGTTGTGGCCCCAAGGCCACAGCCCAAGGAGAAGTGGAAGTGATATTTTCAGATTACAAATCCAGGCAGATATCATAGAAAATGAAAGTCTTCTTGGCAGGGCAAAGAGTCTGTGAGAATACCTTTCATAGGACTTCACCCGATTTTCTTAATTGTTTCCTCCTCCATCATTCCATTCAAGCTAAATGTTATTTCTTGATATCCAAAACTGGCTGCTCAGGAGGGCCAGGGTAGGAAAAAAAAGAGTTCGAGATGCAGTGGCCCAGTCCTGCATCTTTTGCAGTGGCCCAAAGACCCTGCTTCTTATGTGGTGGGAAGAAGCCCTGAACAGGCGTGGACCCAAATGACCCAGATCTGAAATCAGCCAAGTGAGAAGACCTTCAAGAAACTACCTGGTCTTACTTACCTTGAACATGACACTCTCAAAACTCTCTAGGGATGCTTGGCTGGCTCAGTCGGTAGAGCACGTGACTCTTGATCTTGGGGTTCTGAGTTCAAGCCCCACACTGGGCATAGAGCTTCCTTTAAAAAGAAAAAAAAAATCACCTCTGTAATACAAACAGCTATGTCTTTTCCTTGCAGACTGGGCTGATATTAAGCTCTGACAGAGGTGGTGTGTTAGAGCCACGCCACTCAAAGTCTGATCCTCAGGCCAGGCTGCAAACTGTCACTGGGTCTGAACAGGAATTAAGAGTAAGCAATTAGCAACAGTTACAGCATTTGACAGAATAATGTTATAGCTGATGAATATAATAGTAATAATAAATTAAGCCTGGTATTTTGTAGGACTCTTTTCTGTTTTTATTTCATTGTTGTTATATTTTACAGAATTATTAGTCCACAGTGGATTGAAAATTAAAAAAGAAAAAAAACAGCCTTCACTATAGACGGCTTGAAAAGCAGTGTATTAGAGTACTCATCATCTTAACAAAAAAGGTTAGGTTGTCTGTCAGATTACTGTGGGACAGTTAACTGATCGTGCATTAAGATTTAGTTTTCAAAGATCAAAAAGTAGTCACCAGCGTTCTCCAGGTTATATATAATGATGTGAAATTTGTCCCTTCCTGAACTCTGCTGAAGGACGACTGACTAAAACTACTGGCTATATTGATTAGAATGCCTGGCCACATGTCCAAATACAGAGTACCCTAGGACCCAAAGCAAATAAACAATATGTGTCTCATATAGGAAGAATGGAAGAAAATTGGATTACCACCAGCGACCTCTTACCTCCTACCCACCTCCACTCTCAGATAAGTGGGACTCATAAATGGTGACTGTAACATTAATTTTCTATGTTCAAGGCCATTATCCCCACTTAGATAGGATTTAAACCACCAGCTAGCTTGAACAACAGGAATTTTATGTATTCTTATGTCCTCTTTTATGACAAAGCCACAAGTGACAAGTTAAAAGGTTAATATGAGGGACTTAATTCAAAAAACGACGGCTAGGTTTTGTTATAGGACAACAAATGCATGTTGGGCTCCCAAACCTGCTGTCCATCAGGACCCTCAGGCACTGAGAAGTCACAAAATGTCTTGAATAACAAAGATCAAATTGCAGTCAATTTGGTTTTAGTGTTAATTATATTTCTGTGCATTGTAACTTTGAGAACTGGTAACCTGTTTTAATGTAAGTGATAACTTTTTTAGCAGAAATATTCGACTTCATGTGACCTTGGGTAAGATATCTCGGTCCTCTAGGTTTTACTTACCTCAACTATATGTCGATAGATGGAATTCCTAGATGTTTTCTACCATTCAGGGATCCAAACAGCCCATTCCTCAACCGTTTTGAAACGTGGACATTCACTATATGGTAGTGCTAACTGCAGTCACCCTCCTTGGCACTGGATCCCAGTTCCGGACTGTGGAAGCCACTGACTGGCTCTCCCTCAATGCAGAGAGCCTTCTCGGTGGTAAGAGTAAAGGAAACACCTCAGGACCCTTAGCTAGAGGAAATGCTCTTGCTCCCGATACACCCAGTCCTGCTGTTTTCCATTATTCTAACTTACATCCCTCTATAGCTGCATTATCCAAGATGGCAGCCTCCAGCCATGTGTGGCTGGATTTAACTGTAATTAAGATAACATTTTAAATTGAGTTGCTTTATCATACTGACCACATTTCAAGTGCCTGTTCGGGGTAGCACAGATAGAGAGCATTTCATCACTGCAGAAAGTTCTGTTCAACTGCATGACTCTAAAAGCTTCAGGAAAGAGCTGAGCCTGGGATTTCCTGAAGAGCATCTGGGATTCTAGGAGTGACCTTGGCTTAACTGCAAGTGGTTGTCCATAATTGACGATGACCTGGCTTCTTTCACCTGGAACAGGCTTACCCAGGCTACCTCAGACTATGTGCTTTTCCCAGAATCCTTCTGCCCAAAAGTATTTCACTGCTGCTACTGAAAGGGCATAGGAATGCCTTCCAGGGGGCTATTAGAAGCAAAACCTTGTATAGGACCTTCTGGCAGGCACAGCTCGGACAGTCTGAGTGCCTGTAGTCATGTCCCTTTAAGAATAAGTTAGGCCAAGGAAAATTAACAGTCAACTAGGTTGACCAAATACTTACAGAACACATTTCACACACAGGACTCAAGGAGGGATAAATATATGCTAAGCTAGAGTCTCCGATAAGCTTTTAGGAAGGCTAGACTTTTAGGAAGATTGTTTAGGCAAACAATATAAGGTGGTATTCAATTAAATATTTAATGGTATCTTACTAGGAATGCTCTAGGAGTTGAGGAAGCAAGAGCATTAAGAAGAGCTAGGATAGGGGAGGTAGGCCTTAAGTTGCACTTGAAAAACAGGTGAGGTTTGATTAGATGGAGAGAGGAAAGGATTTCTAAGTTCTCAGAAGGCAAGAAAATAGACACATATATTGTACTCACCTTGTGTTTTAACACAGTCAAATGATAACATCAAGTTAATAGTGCCTTCCTGCTGGCCACTCTGTAGAACAGAGAAATCCAATGATTTTTGCCAAATACGAGTGTTAGAGAAGCCCACAGAGCAAGGGAGGCAAGCCTGGTGACATCAAAATGAGACCGGAGTCCGCAAACACAGACATGGCACTGTGTGTAGCTTTACAGTACCTTGATCCCCATGTTGGACCCTATTGGGCCCCTCGCCCCGGGCAGACTCTGCAGGCCACATTCCGCGTTCCCACTTAGTTGACTTCCAACGTAGTGCCAGGCAGGACTGCTCTCCTTTCTCGTATCGTCCACACCAAGCTTCACACGCACTCTCCCAGCATTCATCCTGCAATCCAGTGGGCCTCAGCTGGAGGCATACATTGTAATCACCTGGGGCATGGGCCACGGCCCCACCTGCACGGGCTGATTTCATTGATCTCGGGTGGAACCTGGGTACCAGGATATCTGTAAGCTCCTCGGGAGCTCTGATGCTCAGCGAAAGCTGAGAAACTCCTGGTTTCCTACCTGCCGGGGAGAACTCACCCCAGTCCCACCCTACCTGGCTCAGGTGGAACCATTTGCAGCAAAATGTAAAGAATTTTAACTAGCTGGATAATGGCAGAACTGAAATTCGATTCCGAGTTTCCTGACTTCCATTCGCACTATTTTGCTTCGTGGCCAAGATACTTACACTTAAAGTTCTCTTATCAATTTGATAGGCAAAGTGTGACCGGGAAAACAGAGAAGCCTCCAAAAATACCGATGAAGGTTCCCTCCCCTATGATATTATTATGCCAAGTCCTTTTTGTCTCAAGGACCATTTGAAATCATTCACTGTGATTTTTTCTTTTTTTATTTAAATTCAATTAGCCAACATTATTGGTTTCAGACGTAGTGTTCAAGAATTATTCACTGTGATTTTCATTCACAGTCATTACAAATCATTCCATTTGTATCATTCACTGTGATTTTCAAGATGCTTTCAGTCCGCTCTCAATGGCAGACAATGTATAGCACCTTAGCCTGAGTTCCACTCCTCTGATTTCTGGTTATGAATTTCCAGTTCCTGGGGAAGAGGCTTACATTTGAGTCAGAAGTAGCCAAAGGGGGTTGGAAGGTGTTTGCTTCTCTCGACCTTTTTTTTTTAAGTCAATCCAGCAGAATAAATGATTGCGTAAGAGGTTTGAGGGTGGGGAAACAGGGAAAATGGCATTCTTTTAGTATGACATTGCCCAAAGCATCTGTGCTACTCTGTAATGCAGAAGGAAAAAAGAGCCCTCAGATCTCTGCTGCTTTTTGCCCACATTTCAATATAATAAATATGTATGTCTAAGACACAGACATGCTCGCAGTTGGCTCTGTTATTCTTACGGAAGTAACAGGATACCTGGTTATGTTAAACAGCATTAGTTTCACCATTAATGCAGATGTTATGTTTTTATTACAGTAATAGTAATACAGTTTTATTTTTAAAATAATTCAGTGCACCTGCCTGCTTGCTTCCATGACCAGGTGCTCTTCTATTTGAAAATAGGGAGCAACAGGAAGAATTGGAAGCACCAGGGAGAACCACACGGGCAGGACTGAATGCAAGCAGCGGGTATTCCCCAAGGGAAGTGGCCATGGAGGCAGCAGTACTGAGCTGGTGATGATGAGGATGGGGACAGGGACGGTGATAGCACCAAGCCCTTATTGAATCCTTCACAGTTGTCAGCCCTCTTCTTGCAGGTTATTTTATCCCCACAGCAAACTCACTGTGACTCTCCAGATAAGGAGACTGAGGCCAAGGGGCAGTTACAGCGGCTTGCCCCAAACCACACGGGTCAACTTCCCTAACACAAATGTGAATATCGCCCTCCTACTCAGTTCTTTTACTTGGTAATGTGTCACCACGACCCCGAGGCAAAGTTAATGCAGCTAAGGTTGACTTCTCTTGATCCTCAGCAGCGTCGTTACTTTGCCATTATTTTTTAATTACCAGATTTTTATTTTTGTCATGGAAATATCCAAGAGGGCAAAGTATTTTTGTTCCATGTCTCACGTAGACAGCCGACAGGTTTGCCAGGAAATCACTATTGGAATAAATCTGGAACCATCACCATCCCTGAGGGACATTGCCCATCAGGTGATTCCCAGAGCAGGAAGAAGACAGGCAGCATGGGGCATCTGGGGGGGCTCAGTTGGTTAAGCATCTGACTCTTGATCTTAGCTCAGGTCTTGACTTCAAGGGTCTTGATCTCAGGGTCATGAGTTCAAGCCTCAGGTTGGGTTCCATGCTAGGCATGGAGCCTACTTAAAAAACATTACAAATAAAATACGACTGCAGCAAGCCTGCAAAATGTAGTTACCATGAGCGTAATCCCTGATTATGCCTTGGATGGGCACAATATTCCACTTGGTGTGACAGGTGCCTCTCTACCTCTGATTTTCCCTCCAACAGTTTCTGAGGGCAAAGCCACATGCTTTTTGGTTTTCTCCTCCCTTTGAACAATTCTTCCTAATCCCTGCACTTCCTAATGTTTATATCATCGCACCATTGATCAAATATGCCTTTGAAATTCACCTTAAACAGATTTTGCCTGTATTAAACTGATAAGAAAGGGGAGAGAAGTTTCTTTGCTCTAATCTGTACCAGGCCCCACATGCCTAGGAATGGCCTTCCTCTAATCCCTCCAACATTCTTAGAATGATGCTTTTCCAACTATATAGTATCTTGATTGCCTATGGGAGAGAGCTAAATAATGTTTTAAAAAAAGAGAAGAGTAGAATTCCAAAGGAGGGAGATCCACATCCATTAGTCTACAGATTTTCTTTGGCTGCCTTCACTCTACAACAGCAGAGTTGAATAATTGCAAAAGAGACCATCTGGCCCACAATATCTAAACTATTACCTCTCTGGCCCTTTATAGAAAAACATTTTCCAACCCCTGATCTAGACAATCCAAAATCTTACCAGGAAGTTTTCTCTTCACTCACTGAGGATCTTGACCCAAGTAAATCTCTAGGTTTCTTTCTATTGATATATCCAGAGGGGAACGATTTTCTGTGGAAAAGCAGAGCACATCAGGAGTGGCTGAGACCCGGATAGATACATGATCCGTTGAAGTAGTGCTCACCTGCAGGACAGGGAAATCTAAAGCCTACAGGTGCCAAGCAGGTAACATAAATTGCAGTAGGCCCGGTGGGGGCTCTGGTCTAGAGAGCACGCACTCACCTTTGGGGCAGTTCCAGCTGGGTGGCCTTGCAGAAATGTGGGCCCAGTGTTATCAGAACCTCTGGATTTTCAGGACCTCCTGGAAATTTGTTTTTGTAAAATCCCCTAACTGGTTAAAATTTAAAAGAAAGTAGGAGAAAACCAACATAACACTGTGCGTTAACTACACTAAAATTAAAATAATAAAAATAAAAGAGGGCATCCGCACAAAAACCTGCACATTATCATTACCAAAATTTAGAAGCAACTCAAGATGTCCTTCAGTGGGTGAATGGATAAACTGCAGTACGTCCATACCGTGGAACATTTTTCAGCACTAAAAAGAAATGAGTGATGAAGCCACAAAAAGACATGGAGGAAACTTAGATGTATTTTCTAAGTGAAAGAAGCCAGTCTGAAAAGGTTACAAAGACAAAACTATGGAGACAGTAGAAAGATCAGTGGTTGCCAGGGGCTTGGGGCTTGGACAGAGAGAGGGATGAAGAGGCAGACAGAGCACAGAGGGTTTTTACAGCAGGGAATCCATTCTGGATAATACTATAATGGTGGATACATGTCTATACATGTGTCAAAACACATGGAATGTACAACACTAGAGTGAACCCTAAGGTAAACTATGGAGTTTGGGTGTAACAATGTGTCGAACATAGGATCAATGATTGTAACAAATGTGCCACCTTAACCATGTTGCCTGTGAATGGAAGAGGAATGGGTGTCCAAGGGAAAAACTGAAGTATCATTTCCAGAATGCATGCTAGGATGCAAAAGCAACAGACTTGCTCGACACTGAGTTACCCAAGTTAGCGAGGGCTTTGTAAATTCCCTCTTCTCTGACCCCATCCTGTGTCAGATAAGATTCTAAACACCAGCAAGTCATTACAGAGATGCCCTCATTTATAGTGAAGTACAAACAACTGAGATTCTTCATAAATATTGAGGACTGTTGATGGTAGACAGCTCTGTCTCAGTGGGAGTTTCCACATGAACAGATCAAAGTGAGAGCAGAGTTCAAGAACTCGTGACAGTCATTAAATGCTTCACGTTTTAGGTAGGATATAAGTGGAACAATTCTTTGGGCTGAAATCAAATCTAGCATCTCACATTAAGAAGATTAATTAGCTAATGTTTATAAAGTACTGTGCAGATATGCCCTTTTAAAATGCTAAAGTATTCTAAAAACTACATTGTAGCATTTTACTAAATGTAAAAGATCTAACATTCATCATTTTTTTGGTACAGGTTGGCAAAGATTCTTTTGGCAAAGACTACATAGAAAACTTAAAACAGAACGATATTTCTACAGGTAAAATTGCATCTTTTTTTAAAGTTAGTTTTTATGACTTTCCTCTGGGATCTGGTTACAAGAACAGTTGAATATAGAATAGAATTATTAGATCCTCCTCTGGTGGCCAGAGAATTTTTATGCACAGCCTCGTCTCTTCTTACTTAAATGTCGTTTGGTTAATTCTTTCATGTACATTCCTCCAGATGGGAATAAAATGATAAGAGTTTACAAACCTTCATCGTAGAAATGTTGCAAAAGCAGGTGACAAGAGAAAACAGGTGCTGCGTTCACAAAAGATATTTTAAGAAAAGTCATTGACTGTCATGGCTGGAAATGATCTTGGAAACCACTGAAACTGATGCCATTGTTGCACAAAGAGAAACTGATGGCCAGATTGGTTCTCAACGTGTCCAAGAGCACACAGCTAGTTGGAGCCAGTCAGGAGCAGAATGCAGGTCTTTGGCTCCGTTTCAAGGCTTTTCGCTGCTGCCAAAGGCCGCCTGATCAACATTTCCATTTACACTCCAGACCATGATTCTTGATGAGATGCAAAGCTTATGAAGAAACACAACCAAGTTCACTGTATAGGTTTGACCCTTAATCTCTCAACTCAAGTCTGTCATTTCTTTCACTGAAGAAAAGAAATGTGACGATCTAGAAGAATGCAGATGTATCCGCTATGATTAATGTGGGCAAACTGGAAGGGGGTGGTGGTTTGCTGGGTTGTTACTAATGTAGAGCAAAGGTGCAACTAAGTGTAAAGGCTTCTGTCTTCCTCGTTGTATAGGTGATGGGTATAAATAAGCGCTAATTGCTTATTTCTTTTATCATTCCAGATGGTTAAAGGTTAAAAAGTTTTTCCAAAGATGAGTGGTGCATTGAAATTGCTAAGAGAGATTATTCATGCCAGGATGTGTGTACATGATTGTAATTTCTTTTTTCTTTTAGAATTTACATATCAGACTCAAGATGCTGCTACGGGAACTGCGTCTATAATTGTCAATAATGAAGGTACATGTTTCGCATATTAAAGTGTCATTTCATGAAGCAGTTCATGTCCAGAACGACAGCAGGAGCATCAATTTTTACCATAATCCTATGGATCTCTTCCCATACCCACCACTCCAAGGCCTCAGGTGTGGTCTTTCCCATCTAACTGTGCACGTTTCCCTTTATTTATACTTCCCAACTTGATCATTTAAATATAAAATTGTCCATCAATACATAGGAAGTGTTACAGTTGCCTCAAAATAATATTTATATCCTGAAACGTCCCATTACCCTTCATATGAACTCAGAATTGATATTTGTCTCTAAAAGCAGTTAAGTATTCATCTGTCATTTCAGTTATACCAGGTAAATAAATGTAAATAGATAGGTGCACAAGAAAGTTAATGAATCATATTTATAGAATATTTACTGAGCAAATGGCAGCAACTAATTACTTCTAACTTATCATTAGTGTTCAATTTTGTCTGCTCTTTAAACGGCAATCAAATCTCAAAAGCCTATATATACAACTATGTCTGTCTGTCACAGGGCCTTGCAACAGTTAAACATTTGTCTTTAAAAACAGTAACTTCCCTTTACCCTCAAGTAAAGTTTTCATCATTTCTGCCAACTATTATAAATATTAAAAAAAACCTATGTGAAATTCTTTAATTCAGAATGAATATTCAGAAGTACCAAGCATTTCATGGGGCACCTCAGACAGAACGTGGTGCATTGTGGGCAGTTAGCGTGCACTTTGTGAAATTAGGATTTGTCATAAAATGTCTTTGATTTGTAATATAGTTTTATACAATCGTTTCTCACAGAAGATATGGTATTTTTAGTTCTATTCTAGTGATCCCAGAGTTGCAATAACAATGAAAAAATGTATTCCACTTGAAGATAAAATTTTTCACTCTAACAATAGACAGTCTGTGTTCATTACTTTCAGCTAAATTTTAAGTAATTATTGCTGTCAACAGCAGTTCATTCCGTCTTAAACCTCTTTTTTGTGTTCTAGGGACTATCTTCGAGTTCCATTTCTTCCTTATCGATGTAGCAAGAAACTACACTTTCCATGCAAAGATATAGTTTAATATTGTGTATTGAGTGCCTATTATGCTAGAACTTGTCTGATTTATATATCGCATATGGTAATGCCCTTGAGACTATAGATTGTCATAGAGGAGCTAACACAAATACCCAGAGAGGGGACCCATCAGCTCCCTTAAGTGAAGGAATGAGTAGCAAGGTAAAGTAAAGAATTCAGTTTTGACAAGTTAAACTGGAGGCATGAATGATCTGGCCATGGCCATGTCTACTGGACAGCTGTAGTCTTGGTCTTGTTGCTTATCAGCCAGGGCCAGGCCAGAAACGTAGATCCAGGAGTCAGCAGCACACATGCAGAGAGAATAAGGTCACTGAAGGAGAAAAGGAAGGAGATATGCTGTCTTTCAGTGTGTGGGTACTTTGAATTTTTCCAGTGCCAAGATTGGGTTTATGCTGAACCATCCCCACCTTATTAAGTTCTGCTTGTGGCCAACAGACACATCTGTGTAAGATGATAGGCTAACATGTGTTCTGTGTTCAGAGGTAATTTTAGGTCATGTCTGTACAAGATCATCACAAGCAGCCTGGAGCACAAAAAAGAAATGACCACTACAACTCATCCCTCTAGATCAGTGCTGTCCAAAAGAAATATAATGCAAGCCACAGACATACTTTGAAATTTTCCATGAGCCACATTTGAAAAAGTCAAATAGGTAAAATTAATCTTAATATACTCACTTAACCTGAAATATCTAAAATAGTCTTTTCAACATGTAATCAAAATGTTCTTAAAAACTACTGAGATATTTTACCTTTTTTTTTTTCTGTACTCAGTCTTTAAAACCTGCCATGTACTGGGTGTTATATGCAACTAATGAATCGTTGAACACTACAACAAAAACTAATAATGT
Source organism: Callorhinus ursinus (assembly GCF_003265705.2). Taxonomy (NCBI): domain Eukaryota; kingdom Metazoa; phylum Chordata; class Mammalia; order Carnivora; family Otariidae; genus Callorhinus; species Callorhinus ursinus. The sequence continues at coordinate 22,859,798 of NW_027397072.1, read as the reverse complement.
ACTGTATGTTGGCTAACTGAACATCATAAAAAAATTTTAAAAAATAAAAATAAAATCTGCTGTGTATTGTACAATTGAAGCACATCTCAATTTAGACCAGACACATTTCAAGTGCTCGACGGCCACATGTCGCTTGGGCTCGTGACTCTCATATGGGACAGCACAGCTCTTGAGGGCTCACCTCACAGATAAAATGTACCCCCACTTCTTCCCCATTTAGGTAGGATTGTTGAGAGTGGGTCCAAGTAATGAGTATATAAGATTCTTACTTCAGCTTCGGTTTGATCTGGTACTCCATAGGGTCAGATATCCCTCTCTTGACCTTAGGTTATCTGGCACAATTTCCCATCTGTTAGATATTATAAAATCTGTTTTGATTTTCAGAATACCCTAAGGTACACACACAAACTGACTGCATACTACAAAGCCTTAGTTTTTACTGTTGGGCAAGTTTACTCCTGTTCGTACACATCATTATGACATCTGTCATTTTGGATTTGGATCTTTACCACATACTCTGTACCAGTCATTTTTAACTATGTTACATATCATTTTCCAGCTAGTATTCTTTGCATATAAGAATATTGATAGGGGAATTATGTTTTAGATTTTACTCAAAATTATCAGAATAATATTAAACCTACAGAGCAGGGATATTGTAAAAGAAGATACAGTAGGAATATAGAATTTCACCGGAATCACCTAGAAATGTCAAAATTAAGACTTAAAACACATTTAGCATTATGACTTTGTAAGGGTGATTGTAACATTGCAGAATATCATCGCTTGGTTTTTAACATGAATATGTGGAAATTCTTTATAGGCCAGAATATCATCGTTATAGTAGCTGGAGCAAATTTACTTTTGAATACCGAAGACCTGAGGGAAGCAGCCAGGACCATTAGCAGAGCCAAAGTCATGATCTGCCAGTTAGAAATAACTCCAGAAACGTCTTTGGAAGCCCTGACAATGGCCCACAGCAATGGAGGTGATTTTATATATTTGTTATTCTTCCTACAAAAGCTTTTATCACTGTTATAGGGAAAGGTAGCCTTTCAAGTTAAGCAAAGCAGTACTTTCCCTGGAGTAAAATATGCTTCCTCCCACCTGTGAGATTCACGGTCTTGTAGTTCTTGATAATGTGAGAAAAGCTTACAAATAGGGTAAAAAAATAACCTGAGTGGCACTACCGATAGCCCGCAATATAAATCCTCAATCTAGTTAGCAGAAATAATACAAGTAGTGACTAGAACCTCAAAAGCAGCCCAGGGCCCAACAGTAGAATGATGGCTTTCCCAAGAAGCAGAGGCCAAACTGCATGTCACGTATCATGACGGTCCAGGTGGGTCTGTTTTGATAAATGTATCTAGGAATTGAAAATTAGCTCTTTCTCCTTTTTGTAATACTCCATCTCTGCTCTGTAAACAACAAAAGATTATTTATATGTAGTATTTTCTGTGTTGTCAATGTCCTTTTAAGCAGTGAGTTGGTTTTGTTTGACCTTCTATATTGGAAATTTTCAAACATACAGGCAGGCAGAATTGCATAGTAAAACCCTTCACCCAGCATCAACAGTTATCAGCACATGGCTAAGGTTGATTTCCCTGTCGTCCCACTCACTCCCCACTTCTGCCCCCAGCAAATCACAAAGTCTTTAAAAATCCACAGTTTCTTTGTGTTTGTTTCTTGCTCACCCTTGACTCCTGCGCAAAGCATCTTCTGAGTTAGAATCCCATTTCTGTTCCTTTTTAGCTTTGCGGTCTCTCCAGAATTATCCGACGTTTCTGAGCCTTGTTTGTTAAATGCATATAGAAATACTCCCCTACAGAATTGTTCTTCTAGAGTGAAACAAAATAAAATACGATGCTGAGCATGATGTAATAAATCTCAATAAATCCCAAATTTCTTCTCCTTTTCACTTCTCTCTTTAAATTTAAATTAGGGTAATATCCGGATCGCAGCACCATTTGGTCAAAAAAAATCAAAAGCGAAAGTTGCCACTCTAAAACAATGGCTTCCTTTTGATATTGCAACTGTAATTCTGTGACTTAAGAGAGAGAACCTTTGGGACGCCTGGGTGGCTCAGTCGTTCGTTAAGCACCTGCCTCTGGCTCTGTTCGTGATCCCGGGGTCGAGCCCACATCGGGCTCTCTGTTCAGCAGGGAGCCTGCTTCTCCCTCTCCCTCTGCCTGCTGCTCCCCCTGCTTGTGCTCTCTCTCTGTCAAATAAATAAAATCTTTAAAAAAAGAGAGAGAACCTCTGACTTTTCCACATAAAACTTTCTTGTCAAGATACAAAACTAAAAAGAGAATAAAAAGAAGTGTGTGTGTGTGTGTGTTTGTATAAGTGATTTCTTCCAAAGTCTACAGCGTTCTACATAGCAATGAAAGTAAGTTACTTGAAATGATTTTGTAGAGAATTTTTAAATGTATGTCCGGATTTAACAAATTTTCCTCTTGGCAAAACAACGTGCCATGGCAAATTCTCACTGACAGTTAATGTATTTTTAATGGACTCGAAGCTGTCAGGAAGAATTCGAAGCCAAAACCCATTTGGTTATGTTTTCTCAGAGTGTCACAGATAGAGTCTAAAGCCATGGTAAGCGTTGCCTGCACTGCACTCCTGTGAATTGAGCGATGTGAATACAACATGCCATTTCATTCTTGCTCCTGTCTTGCCTTCTATAGGTCAGGGCATATTCTCATCTAACTACTTTTACTACTCTCCCTTGCTTCTCAGAGATCACTGTTGCCTCTGTCCTAGTCTAGTTACATGTTAACTACCCAGCCTGTGGAGGAGAGAAAGGTACAGCCACTACAGGTGAGGCTAGAGTTGTCCAGATGGGCAGACAGCCTGACCTCGGGCTGTCATTTGGGTGTGTCCAAAAATGCTTCCTCCATCACCTTCCAGGAAGCTCTGCCAGGGAAGAGCTGGAGGACCTGGGGCATCAGGAATTGGCAGGGGTATGGGGCGCCTGGATGGCCCAGTTGGTGAAGCATCTGACTCTTGATGTCAGCTCAGGTCTTGAACTCAGGGTCGTGAATTCAAGCCCTGCATTAAAAAAAAGGGGGTTGGGAGGGAATGGGCAGGGGTAGTGATGGTAAGCCAAAGAGCACTAGCCAACATGCTTTTACTAAGAGCCAGCATGTCTCAGTATGAATTCCATGTACTTTCATATATATTTGGTCCTCAGAAAAACCTTATGACAAAGATATGGCAGGCATTATTCTCCCAAATTAAAGGTGGGAAGATAGACTTGTTGAGTTTAAGTAATTAGCTCAACCAAGATCATTGTAGAAACCCAGATTTCAGAGGCCAAGACCCAAGTTATGTGTTCTAGAACACACTTTAAAGAAACTGCCACATCCCATTGACTCCAAGGAACTGAGCCTTTATGAAGAAAAATGAAATCCACAAACTGTAACACTGTTCAACATGTAGCCTCAGCTTCGAGTGTTTTTGCTGCTCATTCCTCAGAGACACTAGAGTGCTTTCTGCAATGCGTCCCTTACCCGCTCCCATAAAACACACGCACGCTGCACACACATGCACACGTACTCTGCTGACCAGAACTCAGCTGGTCCTCACTTGGTAGTAACCAGCCAGAAGCAGCTTAGATTCTATACCATGAGTGTGTGTGTGTGAGAATTTACTGTGTTTTCATTCTCAGGTCAGAGAAGACTGATATAGTGAAGGGAGCACTGGTTTGAGAGTCATGACGTTTGGCTTTGAATTCAGAATCCATCCCTTAGTAAATGGGGGACCACACGCAAGTCAGTCAGTTATTCGCTCTGGGCCTCTGTGAAACGAGAACTGGTCTGAGAGCTGTCCCAGCTGCTTCACGTCAGGATGTATGAATGGACTGATCACAGAGCCGAGCAGGCAACGCTTAGAGATGTGTTGAGCACTGCGGGTCCTGGCCATTGCCCCGCGAGACTTGTTTCGTGTGATAACCGGCAGTATTCCATCCATAAGAAGTGGTAAAGTCCTCCTCCTCCTCTGTGGGTTATTATCACAGCTCCCCTATCTGTCCTTAAAAGTAATGAATTCTGAGTTAAACACATTGTATGACTGGATTATATATAGTTGTTAAAATATAGAGAGAAAAGACCCCCCCTCCATCTTTGAACATACAGTTTCAGAACTCTCTCGACTTCACCTACAGGAAAGCATTGGTTTTAAAGGGACAGCACATGCAACATCAGAAATGAACCAGTGGCCCTCGACGGCCACTGGTCATGATGCTGTGAGGCAGGCCCACGGCAGGGCTGGTGCTGCAGCTGCTTGTGATGAAATTACGCATGTCGGGTCTGGTGTTTATATCCATTTCAAAGCAAATGGAACATGACAGGAACGATTATAAATAATTGACATTGTAAGATCGCCAAGAGTGAATTCTAGGTAGGATACAGAATATCTTTTAATGACACTTCAGTCCTTGTCCATTTGGCAAACCAAACTTCTTGGCTGGCCACCTTGACTTTCACGGTGACGTTGTCCAGCCCGTGGCCCAAGTTGGTGGAGTGTTTCTGCTGCTCACTCAACTCACAGAAAACAACCCCTCAAGGGAGACCGCCAAGCCAGCGTTTTGGTTACCCCAGCCTTCCCATGGTTTCTTTACTTAGGGTGACTTTCTTCCTGTTTCTCTGAGCTAATTATTAGAGCCTTCTTAACTGTCCAGCTCCTTCCCTGCATGGTGACACCATTCTGAGCTTCCACCTCGTTTTCCTGGTTCTGCACCTACGCAGCTGCCCTCAGAGGCCTCCCCAGTTCCTCACTGATGCTCTCGTGCCAGCCATTGGCGTGCTGTGAAGACCACCAGGAGTTTAGCCTGTCGGACGTTGTCATGAATAATAATTACGTTGGGTGCTATCAGTCACTCTGCAGCTCCAAGTTACTCCATGGTACCGCTTATGTCTCTATTTTTACATGATTCCAGGATGATATCATTTTTTCCCACCATATCTATCACAAATGTGCATTCTTCTTTGATTAGCGATATCTACTCATTCTTCACGTTTTTTTTTAACCAGGGTGAAGTGTTTATGCTTATTTATGGTGGCATGAGCCAAAGAAGAATCCTTTCTTTATAGCATTTTCATTTTCCCCTAAATTTAGTTACTAGTCAGACTCTAAGCCTATGCATCCAGCCTATTACTGTCCGGCATTGGTCAGAATGCTTTCCTTCAATAAAATACAAGCAAATAAGATTTGACTGATTTTTATACAATGTTTACAGTCAAATTAAATTGCAGGATTTCTCATTCCAGCAACTCTTTTTATTGCCTAAAATTCAGTGTAACTGTTTCTTTAAAATTTGTTTTTATTGTGGAAAATTTCAAATATATATGGACATACAGAGAATAGGACAGTAAACCCACATATACTATCGTTTAGCCTCAATAATTCTCAACACATGGCCAATCCTGTTGCATTTACACCCCAGCTCACTACTCCCCACCCCCTCACACTGCAACCTTGGGTTATATTCAGAAGCACCAGCCAGACATTAATATCATTTCATTCACAATGTACTTGGTTTTTGATGTAAGGTATTATACATGTTTTAAGAATGCTGTCTCTGCCTGGTGTATACCAGGTAATCTGTGGTCAGATTGGTTCCCATCACCCTTTAGAACTAATCCCTTATTAGTTTAGGAAGTAACCTCTCAGACTCTTTTCTATGCAAGTGTATAAATGTAAATACACATATAATTATGCTTTGTTTTATTAAAAAAAAGAGGGGGTCATACTGTAGTTTTTATTACAAAACTTCTTTTTCGCTTACAAATTATAGAAATCTTTCTGTGACAAAACAGAGATCTGCTTCATTCTTTCTAACAGCAGCAGAGTATTCCATTAGAGGTATTTTTTTTTTCCTAACCAGTCCTGTCTGATGAAGCTTAAGTTTCTTCTTGGTTTTTTTCTGTTAAAGCAGAGCTGAATATCACTGGACCTCATTTTTGCATGCCTGTGTATTTCTGTAGGATAGGTTTGAAAAAGGAATTGCTGGATCAGAGATCTTTTGAGATAAAATGGAACTTTTATAAGAATGGCTCAATGCTGGGGCACCTGGGTGGCTCAGTCAGTTAAGCATCTGCCTTCGGCTCAGGTCATGATCCCAAGGCCCTGGGATCGAGGCTCACATCGAGCTCCCCGCTCAGCGGAGAGTCTGCTTTTCCCTCTCCCTCGCCCCATCCCCCCCGCTCACGCTCTCTCTCTCTCAAATAAATAAAATCTTTTTAAAAAATTTAAAAAAAAAAAAAAAGAATGGCTCAATGCTGTTGTTCCATACTGGTAGCTTGCTCTACCCTGTGCTCAAATGCCTTTGCGTGCAGATTTGGAGATCACAATATATGAGCACTGCTTTTTCAATTCACCGTTTGAGGAAAATAGGGAGCCATGGTATTTGTCCTGGAACCATAAAAAGTAAATGGGTGTGTTGCAATGCTGGGCATTGAGGGCCTTTATGCATAATTGACATCTCTAAGACCTTGCAAAAGCGGGAACACCAATGAGAGAGACCGTTGCCAGGCTACGAATTCCAACAGAAGGCAAAAGAGATGGGTGGACAGGCGGGGGTGTCGGGCTGTGTGTGAAGGACAGTATAATAACGGTAATAATCCCTTACGTTTGTACAACACTCTACAGTTTACATAGGGCTTTTACACCCATTTTCTAATTTAAGCTGCACAGTAACCTGTACAAAAATATAAGCAGCCAAAAATATACCATAGAATTTCTGTGGGTGGACATTCTGGATTCTAAAATAATGAAAATGTGGGAATCGTGTTAGCCTGTAAACCACTGGACAAGATCCACTGACCAAACCAAAATGTGAAGACTAATGAAGGTATAGAGGCAAACTAGCTAGCCTCACCAGGCAGAAGTAGTGGGCAGTTTCCATCAGCCACGTGCTGATGAGCATCTCCCCAAGAGGTTCCGTGCCACGAGAACTGCGGAAGACTCACTTGGGGAACTCATCCATGCACGTGTTCCCCAAGAGATTCTGATCAGTGGGTTTGAGGTGGAGC
>NW_027397072.1:22658238-22852664 GCF_003265705.2 Callorhinus ursinus | reverse complement strand
GATACATGTCTTTCTCTGATTGACTTATTTCACTCAGCATAACACCCTCCAGTTCCATCCACGTCGTTGCAAATGGCAAGATCTCATTCCTTTTGATGGCTGCATAATATTCCATTGTGTATATATACCAAGTCTTCTTTATCCATTCATCTGTCGATGGGCATCTTGGCAAAAGTCATGCACTTTAATGAGCTCTCCTAGTGATGCTGATGTGCACCTAAGCTTGGGAGCCACTGTTCTAGAAGGGTCTTTGAGAACTGCAGCTAGAAGATTTGACTCTATGGGTCTATAGTAGATTAGGGTCACTAAACACATAAATCAGTGGACCTGGGTAGAGGAAAAGAAGACCAACCAATCTAGTTGGGTCCTCTGGTGGATGAGTAAGTGTTTTGACAAAGGGGGAGCTTCCTGTGAACGGAATCTCTAAACACTTGCAAAAAAATATGTATTTACGAAGTTCCACCCCAAAGACTTTTAAAATATTGTAAATTGGGACGGGGGCTTGTGCTGCTATAAGTAGTCCTGGCCTAGAGAGATGACCAAACACTGGACTTAAAGCTGGAGGACCCCAGATGGGAACCCAGCTTAACCATGTCCCAGTGTATGACCTTTGACCTCATCTCTCTGAAACTCACTTTTCTCCTCTGAAAAATGTAAAAATTCTTCTGACACCTTAACGCTGTGACCTTCTCATTTTCCCTGCTTCTGCTATCGCCATCCATCCTTCTCTTGTAGGCTTCTAGTCTGAGCTAGCTGTCAGCCTCAGATTGAATTTCTCCTCCTTTCTCAAGCTTTCCTTTATGTTCCCAGATTGCCAAGAACGTAAGCTTCTGTGAAAAGTGTATGTTTGGAGTGCCTGGCTGGTTCAGTTGGTGGAGCATGCGACTCTTGATCTCGGATTGTGGGTTCAGGCCCCACCTTCGGTGTAGAGATTACTTAAAAATAAATTCTTAAAGTCTATGTTTGCATGAGTAATCGTGATGTATTTGGAAGTCATGCATAGGTGTTCAGAACCTACATATGTACATGAACTTCCTACATCCTGTTCTTATCAGGAAATTTTTTACTTCTTCATTATTTCTTTCCTAACATCTCTCTTTTTCTTTCCTGGAAAATGGGTTTATGAACAAAAATGTTCACACCAACCTGAATGTTCACATTCATACATGTCCTTTCATGCCACAGCATTTAAAATTTTCTTTAATGTTGTTGGTCTTTGCCATAACTTTGTAATCACCTTGGTTGTAATACTGTCGCTTGCCCTTGAAGTTGAAATGTTGTAAAGTGAAAAATGGAGCAAATAGAAATAAGGGGCTGGTACTAGGTCACCATGAAGATTGAGATTTCAGACTTTTCTAAGTTGATTTTTCATCTAATAGGGAAAATGGCTGCACAAGGGGATTTCCCTTAGTGACTGTAAGCGCACCATGTTAAAAATGGTGACCACTGAACCCCCTTTCCATTCCTTTACAGTGAAAACATTGTTCAATCCAGCTCCTGCTGTTGCTGACCTGGACCCTCGCTTCTACACCCTCTCAGATGTGTTCTGCTGCAATGAAACTGAGGTAAGGATGGAACGTTTTACTCATTCCATGAGAAGCCAAAGACTTTCATGCAAGTGGATAAAGGAAAGAGGCAGGACTAACCACATCAGCTTGGTTGCATGTAAATTCTTGGACCCAGTGAAAACAATTTTCACTAACTGGGGTGTGGAGAAAAGGAAATTAGTGAGTCCTAGGGGGAAAACAAAAAGATTCCCTGAGTCATCTCCATAATCTGGCACTTATCAACCTCAGCTAATTTTAGTCCTCTCCCTGCCTTCACACTATTGGTGGTTTGTTTACTTCTTTAATTCTACATTCTATGGACTAATTAGTATTAGAGTTGCTAGATTTAGCAAATAAAAATACAGGATGCCCAGTTAAATTTGAATATCAGATAAACAGCAAATAATATATTAAATGTACTTGTACTATGAAATGATTTGTTATTTATCTGAAATTCAAAATCAGCTCGTCCAACAACCCTAAGTAATAGACAACCCCTGGAGCATTTGCCACCTTCTCTTGTGAAGACCCTGTGACCACAGGGGTGGATAGAGGTGCTCCATTGATGCCACGGGAAGGACCTCGGGGGCCCCTCTGTTAGGAGAGGGCCCTATCAGTCCATCTGAGCGTCATAATGGATAGAGCTGTGTAAGATATCTACCAATACATTCGGATTGTGCCATTCATTCTGAAGCATTTTAGGAAGAAAATTTCAGTATTGCTCCCTTTCTTGGCCAGACAGTTTTAGACCAGAGCTCTCTCTCAACATTGGGAGGCAGGACATATGATACAATGCAACATGCAGAGAGAGAAAGTTAGTAATTAAAGAACTATAATAGTGTAGGAGGGTTCACCTTTCTCCACATCCCGCCAACATGTGTCGTTTCCTGTTGAGTTAGCCTGGTGATGGGTATTAAAGAGGGCACGTTCTGCATGGAGCACTGGGTGTTATACGCAAACAAGGAATCATGGAACACTACATCAAAAACTAATGATGTAATGTACGGTGACTAACATGACATAATAAAATATAATAAAATAAAATAAATAAAAACATAAAAGAACTATAATAGTAACTGTCCATGTGGGTCAAAGGCTGAATGGATGTTTCCAGGATTTCCTGACCTGCCTTTTTGTTGTCTCTCAGAACAGAAGTAAACGAAAAAGAAGACTGCCACAAGGAAACTAATTTTAACAAATCACAATAGGCTATACAATATTTTGGAGCAACCACCATGGCCAGGCCTTCTGCTAGGAGAAAGGGATTGTGGGAAATAGTAACCATTTCCCAATAAGAAGTGCGATTACTCTCCACTGCCACCTGATTTGCCTGCTACATACTTGCAGAGCCCTATATTTATTCTTCAAACACTCATCACAGCTCAAATTACTTATTACTTCGAAGTCACGCAGTATCCCTTCTGGCCCATTCTATTGATTGAGGCAGGAAGGCCTGCCCTCTCGCCCCACCTCTCAATAGAAGATTATCCTTGTCACAGTGTGAAAAGAGCATCTACAATGTGATATACATTGATGGAGTTATCTTTGGAAATTACCATCTGTTATATTGTACCAGGCATATAGTTGGCACCTAGTAAGTGCTTTTTGAATGAATGAACAAATGAGCAAACTTTGATCTTTAAGAAAATTGATCTCAAACACTCAGTAGAAAAAAAAATTTTAAAAGCTTAATGTTCTTATGGAGGACTTCTAATCATGATAATAATGTAAATTCATGCTTTAAGATACCCTCTCTGGGGGCACCTGGGTGACTTAGTTGGTTAGGCATCCAACTCTTGATTTTGGCTCAGGTCATGATCTCAGGGTCATGAGATCAAGCCTGGTATCGGGCTCTGTGCTAGGCGTGGAGCTTACTTAAGATTCATTCTCTCCCTCTCCCTTTCCCCACCCTACTGCCCTCTCTCTAAAAAAAAAAAAAAAGAAAGAAAGAAAGAAAGAAAAAAACTCTCTCTGCTCCATACACAAACCATTAATATATAAATATACAAGAGACAATGAAAAGATACTCACAAGCTCAGAAATAAGATAACTCCCAGAGCAGAAGGAGAACAGAATCCTAGAGCATTCAGCCTTGAGTGTGCTAGGTGGTAGGGACCTCCAATGGGTCATGGGCACTAAAAACATGCCCCTCATGGGAGACTGGAGCAGTGCCCACTGCTGGACCCCAGAGAGGCTGGGCTGAGGCTCCCCAGCTAACCAAAAAAGTAGAGGAAGCTGCTAGGCCTGCTACCTGGGACTACAGCATTATGTAAAGCTACCCAAGCTGAGGAGACAGGAGGACAGAGGTACTGCCTGTGATCAGGAAGGAATCAAGCCAACTGCTAACTTGATGACCGGGAATGTGACTAGATTGGCAATATCACTGGTAACAGCAGAACGGGAACTCCATATTGCCAACATAACACCTGGCTGTGGTTTAGAGACCCTCAGGGGCCTGATGGATGCAACTACAAAACCACTGGAAAGGCAGGGATAAGCCTCATGGGAGCTGAAGTGTGGGATTCCCCAACTCACAGAGAGCAACATGAGCCTGCAAATGAAGAAACCTAATGCTCAAGAGTTATCCAACAAAATCAACTGTCTAACATGAATGAAATTCAAATAATGAAACAATGCAAAAAAGACTTTAAATATGATTGAGATTCTCATTCATTAAAAAAATAGAAAGTTAAGTGTGAAAGAGAAACAGGATCAAAGCAATGATATGTGAATCTAAAAACCAATCAATTAGAAATCTTGAAAATGAAAAAACACCTTTGAAATATTTCTATAAAACACTCATTAGGAAGATAGACATTAGACTGGAATGAAGAATTGGTGAATTGAAAGGGAATTCATCAATTCACAAACAAGTGAAAAACTCAATTCACCTAGAAAGTATCACAGAAAGAATTTTTTTAAATATTAAGGAGGAATTTAAAGAAATGAAATACAGCTCGAGCAGCTCTAACATACATGTAATTGGAGTGAAAGAAGAAGAGAAGGGAGGGAACTGGAGAAAAGCAATATTAGAGGAAAAACTGCAAGGTGTTGTCTAGAACTGAGGAAGAGCATGAGTCCTCAGAACAAAAGTGTATTAAAAGTACCACCGGGGGCGCCTGGGTGGCTCAGTAGGTTGGGCATCCGACTCTTGGTTTTGGCTCAGGTCATGATCTTGGGGTCATGGGATCGAGCCCGGCCATCAGGCTCCACACTCAGCACAGAATCTGCTTGTCCCTCTCACTCTGCTCCTCGCCCTGCTCATGCTCTCTTGCTCCCACTTGCTCTCCCTCTCGCTCTCAAACAAATAAGTAAAATCTTCTTTTAAAAAAAAGTATCACCTGAGATAAATGGATGTAACTCTCTACTAACATACATTTTAATGGAACTTCATAAAATGAAACGTAAAGACAAAAATATTTTAAATGGCCAGAGGAAAAAAGAGTACATATAGGTGATAAGAATATCCAGTAGTTCGTTGCTTGTAAAAGGGGAAAATGGAAAAATTGATGTCCATAAAAAGAATAGATTTTTTTTAACCTGTAGTATATTTGCAATATATTTGTAGTGAATGGAATACTGTGCAGTTCAACAGAAGAAGAGCTACGCATATCAGCACAAATGAAATTATATTAAGGGAAGAAGCACATGGCCAAATAATACCTATGAAAAACATGATTTACCTCCTTTAAAGAGAAATATCTGAAGCAAATAAAGTTAACACATAAAGATTTATTAAAAGCAGGTGGTAGGTACATGGGTGTTGCATTATCTTTTATGTTCAGGATCGTTTCATCAAAGAATAGTTTTTTAACAGGTTTTTAGAAACCACAAGAATTCAGTGTTTCTGAAAATAGACCATCTCACCCCACAGATGTAAGCGTTCTCAGTAATGAAGATCGGAAAAAAACTTATGAAAAGAAAACAGAAGGTGGCCTCAGGGCATAGCCAACTCGGACAGAAAGGGTCTGTGGAAAAGACTGTTCGGGAGGGACACATGGTCAAGTTAATGAAACCTTTGCTGCTGGGGAAGACCAAAGCCCAGAAGGAGCAGACACTGGGGTGACTTCTAGGCCCCAGGAAGGGTTAATCTGGGCATGTTCAGAGCAGGCACAGGAAGAGACAGACCCTTTCTTAGGAAGAAATGGGATACAGAAAAGACAGAATTTGGTTATAAACCTTTTGAGTCAAAAAGTATCCTATAATTCATCTAGTCCAGTAATTTTGCAGCCACTAATTTCAGAACCAGAGAGGGTCCCCAGAGGTGCTCCAGGGGTGCTTAGGGGATGAGGAAGCAGGGCTACAGTCCTTCATCCCTACTTCAGCCAGAGCCCTTTCTACACTCCGGGAGAGAACTGTGGTCCTGTGCAGGCCGCTCATTGTACAGACTGTATATGACGTGGGGAAAGTTCCAGAGTCAGTAAGTAGCAGACATCTAAATGTCAGCACGTTGCTCTCTCTGCGACATATCAGTGCCCCTTCTACCCTGCTTCCATCTTCTGGAGCAAAAACAAACACAAGAAATGGGTGTTGTGCAAACGTGGAAAGCTGTGACTAGTAATAAGAGAAAGGCATTATGGCCCAAGAGGGGGCCTAGAAGAATTACAGCCTTAGGTGTGAAATTCACAGACATGATTTATATCAAAATCATTGGCAGCGAGCGGCCCCTCCCTTTTCTCCTGTCTTCCCTCCCCTCTTCCTTTCTTCTGTAGAATTCTTTGTTCCCTCTAACTCTTTTCAATGAAAATGATCACACATACACACAGAAAAAGCTGGAAGAACGATACAATGAACAGTCACATACTGTCCACCCAGGTGGTTGCTAACATTTGCTGTGTTGCCTCCTCTCTCCCCTGTGTGTGTTTCTTTTTGTTTTTGTTGAATCCGTTTCAGAGTAAGTTGCAGATTACATGATACCTGACTCCTAACTACTTCAGCGCACATCTCCTAAGAGGAGCCACGATACCATGATCACACTTAAGAAAAGTATTAATAACTCTGTACTGTCATCTAACATCCAGGCCACATTCAAATTTCCCCAGTTGTCTCAAGAATGTCCTTGAGAGCTCATTTTTGTTGTCATTGTTATTGGGCTTTTTATTTCTTTCCCTGGGCCAGTATGCATCAGAGTTTCCCACGGCATTGGTTGTTATGCCAAGGAAGGGAGACATTTTCTAGAAAAACAAATCTAATCTGGAAGTGGACCCAGGTTACTATTCTCACTGCTGTTTCCTTTCACTTGTCTGTATCCCAGGCTGAGATCCTAACTGGCCTGGCGGTCGGCAGCCCTGCAGATGCCGGGCAGGCTGCACAGGTGCTTGTGGAAAGGGGCTGCCACGTGGTCATCGTCACCTTAGGTGCTGAAGGATGTGTGATGCTGTCCCAGACAGAACCCGTGCCAAAGCACATTCCCACCGAGAAAGTCAAGGCTGTGGATACCACGGTAGGTTTTAAAATTTCAGAATCAATGTCTGCCCCCTTGAAAAATCATCACTTAGTAACAAAGATTCTGCACCTGAATTTTTGGATCATGAGGTGACAGGGTAGAAGAGAAGAAAAACCAGGTGGGAGGGCTAGATCTTAATCCTTCCCTAACCAGCTGGGGGACTTTATTCAAGTCCCTTAACTTCTCTGAGCCTCAGTTTCTTCGTCCATAAAATCAGAATATCAGTAGCATTATACCTGTATTACCTATGTTCATTCATTCATTGATTCAGTAAATACGTACCGAATCCCTGTTACATGCCAGTCATCTGTTGGGAGCTGGGGCTATAGTGATGAGCAAGACAAAGTCTCTGTCTCATGGGGCTTAGATTGTAGACATTATAGCAATCGCTGGCAGAATGAAAGAGCAAGGAGCACTGGTTGGCAGAACTCATTCTTTTAGCCAACAAATAGTAACAGCTAACATTTACTACATGCTTACTATGTCTCTTTTGCATACATCTCATATAATCTTTACAAGAGTTACAAGAGGCAGGTTACTCTCCTCCTTTTACAGATTTAGAAACTTGCCCAGGACCATAATGCTAGGACGTAACAGAGCTGGGGTTCAAAACTCAGCCCATGGACTCCAGACACTTCTTGTATAAGGCGCTGCGTTAAGAACAAGCAGGTTAAGTGGACAAGTCACAGCCCAGAATGGGATGGAAAGGAAACGAGTTAGAAAAAAAAGCTCAGGGTTCCTCTAAAAATGGGAAAATAAAAATTATTTGCTTATGGCCTAGAATTGAGAAGAGCCGGGGGCCTGCCTGGGTGGCTCAGTTGGTGAAGCGGCCAACTCTTGATCTCAGCTCAGGTCTCGATCTCAGGGTCATGAGTTCAAGCCCTGTGTTGGTCTCCACACTGGATGTGGAGCCTACTAAAAATGTTTTAAAAAAGAGAGAAGAGCTGACTAGCAAAGTATATAAATGTCAGGGATCCAAAATGAGAGTTGAAGAATAAACATTTTAGGGTTCTTATTTGTAAGAAATTAATATGTAATTATAAAGTATATTTTGGTTTTTATGCTTCAAAAAGACTTTGAGATGTAGGTCATTTATCAAAAAGGAGCCTGGTGAATCTGATGAAGTTATGGGTGCGAATATGCTTTGAAAAATAGATAAGTACAAGGAATGCTTTTGTAACATGAAATTACACCCTGATTGCCTTTCACAGCATGCTTGATCAGGTATTTGATAAATTATCCTTGGTGTTGTCATCCCCTTCATACAGAGTCATTTTGGAAACCATTATTTTTTTTCTATCCTGTCAAGCAGTCACCTGAATTTGAGAGGTTCCTTCTTAGTTCTGAAATTAGACTAAAACTAGTCCAGGTCCTGAACTAGAGCAGATGAGTTTACTCTTTCTTTGCTGAAAATGACGGGTCCTGGGGGGGCGCCTGGCCGGCTCAGTCGGTAAAGCATGTGACTCTTGATTTCGGGGTCATGAGTTCAAGACTCACATTGGGCATAAAGCTTACTTAAGGGCGCCTGGGTGGCTCAGTTGGTTAAGCATCTGTCTTCTGCACAGGTCATGATCCCAGGGTCCTGGGATCAGGCCCCGTGTCAGGCTCCCTGCTCAGCGGAGAGCCTGCTTCTCCCTCTCCCTCTGTCTACCGCTCTGCCTACTTCTGCTCTCTCTTTCTATCAAATAAATAAATAAAATCTTTAAAAATAATAATAAAATTTAAAAAATAAAGCTTACTTAAAATGCATATGATGGGTGAAAACTATGCCTTAAAAATGAAGGGTCCTCATGAAGATGTTGGGCCTGCATATCCCCCAAAAGAGACTCAGCCTCTACTTCCAGTGTCTGTGTGGGTCAGAGCTGCTTCTGTGGCAATGAAGAAAAGAGGCAGATTTTTGCTCTATGTCATCTGCCATCCAAGGGTTAAAGTATGATGAAGTAAATATGATCTCCGCACACCACATGGCTGTGAATACGTACATAGTCATAACAGTGTAAGTGCCGATTATTGATTTATCCCAACATGGAGATTATAATCCTGTTTTGAAGATGGAAGGATACAGTGAGTGTGTGTCTGTGCACCTGGGGAAAAGAGAGCGGAATGCCCATCCTCCAGAGGTGGAAGTCAAGAGAGAATATTGGAAACTGATTTTAAGAAGCAGCAGTAGAAGCCTATTACCAGGAATTGAAGATAAATACTAGAAGAAACTGCCGAAGGAATTTTAAAGTATTTGCCTCATGGAAATGGTTCTGGAGAGAGATGGGGCATTTACTCTTTAAGCCTTGTCTATTTACACTATGTGCATGGATGGCTTTGAATTTTTTCTAAAATAACAAAACACAGTGAGATACCACCTGACACCCACTAGAATGGCTACATGATAACAAGGTGTAACAAGGATATGGAGAAATCAGAACCCTCAAACAATGCCAGTAGGAAGATAAAATGGAAATGGAAATGCTTTGGAAAATAGTCTGGAAGGGCTTCAAAAAGGTAAATTTAGAGTTACCTGGTCAGTAGCTCTAAATTTAACCAGCAATTCTACTTCTAGGTATACACCCAAAAGAAATGGAAACATGTGTCCACACAAGAATTTATCCACAAATGTTTATAGCAGCATTATTCCTCATGTTCCCACATTGGAAACAACCTGACTTTCAACAACAGATGACTGGATAAACAAATTATGGTACATACATAGAAGAGAGTATTACTCAGCCATAAAATGGAACACTGATACAGACTGCAGCATAGATGAACACCAAGACATTACACTAAGTGAAGAAGAAAAACATAGGGGACGCCTGGGTGGTGCAGTCTCTTAAGTGTCCAACTCTTGGTTTTAGCTCAGGTCAGGATCTCAGGGTCCTGGAATCGAGCCCCATGTCACACTCCATGCTCAGCATGGAGCCTGCTTGAGATTCTCTCTCTCCCTCTGCCCCTACCACTCATGCTCTCTCTCTCTCTCTAAAATAAATAAAATCTTAAAAAAATAAGACAAACATAAAAAGCCACAAATTATATGCTTCCATGTAGATGACATGTCCAGAATAGATAAATCTATAGAAACAGAGGGTAGATGGCTGGCTTCCAGCAGCTGGGAAGAGGGGGCAGGGAGACTGACTGCTAACGGGTACAGGAGTCCTTTCTGGGGCGAGGAAAATGTTCTGGAATTAGATGGTGGTGATGGGTGCACAACCTTGTGGATATACTGACAACCACTGAATCGCACACTTTTAAAGGGTGAGTTTTATGGTATGTGAATTATATCAGTTTAGAAAACAGAGGTCAAACAACAATAACAAAAAGATCCGTCTAGGCCCTTCACCGATGAGCAGATACTCTTGTGATAAAGAATCTTCCACTTCATAGCTCCGCTGAATCTACTGAATGGGCCCTCAGCGTCCCCCCCGCCATTGGAGCGAAGGTGACACAGGAAACAAGGCTAGTTATTTTCTGGGTGTAGAATCTCCCTCAGCCTTTTTATGCTATCTTTGTCCTCTCATCCCGCACTGTCATTATGAAAATCCTTGCCTGTTCTGCACACCACTGTTCAGCCTCTTCATAAGTCCAATAAAGAGGAGATAATTCACTTGGCGAGGCGAGGAACTCCCAGGGAGGCATTTTCTCTGGAACAAATGGGCTCCTTCACTTTTCTGTCAGGAGGGCATTACTCGCTCTCAGGCGGCTTATGACCTCACTTTTCTCCTCCTGCTAATCCCTCACGAGGCAGACCTTTAAAAAAAAAAACAACAACAACAAAAAAACATGTCGTGCCACCTAAATGTATACAATTTTTGTCAGTCACACCTCAACAGAGCTGGCCAAACTGAAATAAATAAATCAGGGATGGCACGGCCGGTGGAAACCCCTTCAGTTGGCTCCCCTTGCCCACCCGAGACAGGCAGGCTGCCCTAGAAGGAGCCATTTCCCGTTCAGCGTCAGTGCTCCTGCTCTATTCAGCTCGCCTCCATGTCAGTAGTTGGCTGTATCACTTCTATTTTTACCTCCGTCTTTCCTATTGTACTACCATGAGATGGGGCAGGAGTGCAGATGTCCTCCGCTCAGTTTGGGAGACATGACAGATGTGTCTCTGTGTTACCTGAATCTCAGCCTCTAAGCGCTGAACCAAATTAGTGGGGTTTCTGAGGGGTCTCTGTAGCCCCTACTCCTTTTTGTCCTTGAAAAGAGCCTTTGCACAGTTCTGTCCAGAAACTTACCTTATAGCCAAGATACAGTTTGAGCTCCCCTCACTGTTGATTGCCAGGACTTGGAAAAGGGTTGGGAGAGGAAAACACTGTGGGTAAAGAGCAATAGAATCTTGGATGCTGAAGAGGTAACTATAAAATAATAAGGCTAACTTTAACTGCCATGTCAATTTATTATCCAAGAAGTTAACTGTCATTTCCTCCACATTTTAACCTCAGGAAAGTTAAGTATCTACTGATACTGCCACTGCTCAAAGTATCTTGGAAGATCGTCTTTTAGAATGGCCTTGAGAGCACCTTGACCCTACTCATCAGTCTACTGGGTTTTTTTTTTTCTATTCATAAAATTAATACATACTTAGTTCTCAAGAGGAGAAAAAGTCAGACGACATAGAAAAGTATAAAGAAAAAAGTCAAATACCCATGAGTTTACCACTTAGATGTAACCACCGTTATCCTTTTAAATATTTTAAGTAGTCTCTGCACCCAAACTGGGGCTCAAATCTACAACCCACGAGATCAAGAGTCGCACACTCCACCGGTGCCCTCTCCACCATCATACTCTTAGTACAAATCCTTCCATATTTTTTTCCAGACCCATTCATGCACTTTTGAATATCTGTTAATGGAAAATTTGAGTATTTCCCCCAGCAGAGATTAATATGTGTAATTAGAGGAAGCCTCTACAACTCAAAAAGATCAACCATTTCTCTCGAACAATGTAAATGGGCAATTCACTGAAGAAGAAATACAGAAAATAAATGTGATAATGTTCAACCTCACAAGAAATCAGGATTATACAAATGAAAATCACAGTGAGAGTCCCCCCTTAACATCAATTCAGCAAAAAACAAAGACTGATAATGTCAAAGTCCAAATAAATTGGAAGCACATGCGCTCAGATAATTCTGGTGGGAGTGTAAATTTTACAATGTTTTCAGAAGGCAATTTGACAGTCCCAATTTTTTTTAAAGATTTTATTTATTTATTTGAGTGAGAGAGAATGAGAGATAGAGAGCATGAGAGGGAAGAGGGTCAGAGGGAGAAGCAGACTCCCCGCCGAGCAGGGAGCCCGATGTGGGACTCGATCCCGGGACTCCAGGATCATGACCTGAGCCGAAGGCAGTCGCTTAACCAACTGAGCCACCCAGGCACCCAACAGTCCCAATTTTTTAAATATGTTTTCCCTTTGACCCAGTAAATCTAAGAATCTATCCTGCAGAAATGTTCATATATACAAATATTTCTAAAGAATATTTATTCTGGCTTTATTTGTAATAATCAAAAATTGATCAGACATATCTACATAATCATCAATATGAGAAAATCAAATTTTAATAGCAATGGTGACATTTACTTAAAGACAACTCTAGCTCTCTGTAAATAAAAGCATACTTTAAAAATCTGGGGGAAAAAGAACCCCACCAAACTACTATTGCTCATTGGGATGGGGAAGAGGAGAGGACAGGAGACAGGTGCCATAGAGGAGGACTTCTACATTCTACTCCGTATTCTAAATTGTTTCAGTATTTCCATGACCCTTTATTTTTCATGCATTACTTTGAAATTTGGAGGATATATGATTTGGGGACATAGCAAAAAAACTCTTTGTAGCCACATCTAGCAAATAAGAGAGGGGATATCATTTCTCAAAGAGTGTGCTGGGCGGTATCCTCACAAAGGAGCCAGTAATTGGCCAGGTTCACTCTTGGTCTCATACACAACCTCTCAGGCATTCCAAAATCTCTATATAAGTAGGCTGAGTAGCCCCTTGACTTAAGATGACTTCTGAGTGGATAGACCCCTGATGCCAAAGAACTAGATCTGCATTGCCTTCAGATCCAGGCACTGGAGCTTCTTTTTAAGTCTGGATTATTTCCCTACACACTTTTGACAGGATTTTTTTCCTTAATCTTTCTAAAGAAACAATTTCCCTTAAAAATATGTTATTTTATACAGTTTCCCTTGGAAATAACAGAATAAATGTCAAAGCTTTTCTGTTTCTGTTCATCACTCAAATGCATGGCAGATCTTCAGAGAAGCTTTACTCATGGTCACGTTTCCTTTCAGAAGGGGTCTGCTTACCAGTCTTAAACTCTTCAACCCTCATTCCCACAATTAATAATATATTGAATGATCCAGACCTTGGCTTTGTCACCTTTCTCGGTCTCTATTAGTTGATGACCTGAAGGAATGGTAAAAAGAGCCAGGCCGTAGGTGATACCTCATTTTCAGGTACTTAATAGTTCACATACTTCATTGTCCATGTACCTCCCATTTGAAACAGACCTGAATGGAAAGGCTCATGAGGGATGGAGGAACATATATAACAATCCTTTGGACTGAAGTGTGTCCCGTCCAAAATTCGTATGTTGCAGTGAGTAGGTAATTAGGGTTAAGTGAGGTCATAAGGATGGAGCCATAGGACTAATATTCTTATAGGAAGAGACACCAGAGAGCTCACTCTCTGTGTAGACTCTCAAAGAGATCAGAGCACACAGCAAGATGGCGGCCCCCTGCAAGCCAGGAAAAGAAGCCTTAGAATGAAGTCCACCTTGTGAGCACCCTGATCTTGGACTTCCAGCATCCAGAACTGTGAGAAATAAATTTCTGTTGTTTAAGCCACCCAGCCAGTGGTTTTTTAAATGACGGCCCAAGCAGACTAACACACACAAGAAAGCAAATGAGTGTACTTCGTAAGTGACCTAAAGTGAATACTGAAAAGTCTGCTGTTTTGTGAGGAGAAAATAATCTGAAGTGAACTAACAGGATCAGCCTAAATCACCTTTTTGGTGAACTATCTTGAGAATATTGCTTATGGTTTAACTGTAATCATCGGTCCCAGTAGGTAAGGCCAGATGATGCCCTGAGCTTAAACCCTGATTTAGCCACTAACCTGCAGGCTTCTTTGGGCAAAGGACTCATTACGTTTGGGCTCGGGTTGTACATCCAAACAGGACGTGTCTGAGTGGGTGATCTCTGAGGCATCTTCGACCTGCATGATTCTTACAGATTCTTGGAGACATAAGGCTAAAGCCCAAAAGCCAGGCATTATTAGGCTGTGCTGGGCTGGGCTTTGTGCTGGACTCCGTATGCTCAGAACAACCCTGCAAGTTAATGCCCATTTTAGAGAGGAAGAAAGTAATGCTCCTAACGGCAAACAATCTGCCTGCTCAGACAGCTGGCAAGTTGGCGGAGCCAGGGATTGATTCCAGGTCTGTCTGTCCGACTCCGACGTCTGGGTACTCTCTACGGCACCCCTCTGTCTCTTGATGTTGTGGCAGTCCGCCCAGCCTTCAGTCCCTCCTATATGGCATCTCAGCACTGACTTTCCTTGTCACTTGTCATGATACAGGCTTCTGTAATCCCTCCATTTCTCTAGATTTTTAGAAGCTTCCAGATCTTGCAAAGGCACGGCCTACTTTGTGCCATAGAGTGCAGCCTCACTTAAAGGCAGGAACTCATGTAAGAACAGTGTCTGGCACGTGTAAGCACCCAGTACTTCTTAGTGCTCATTACTAGGTCCCTATGTGTCCACTGTACCTGGATCATGTCGGGGTACCAGGAAGCATGTACCAGGAGCGCATATACTCTCCAGTCCACGGAGTGGAAAGAAACCCAGGTCCCACTGCCATTTGATTCCAGCATCTTCCTGTACAGGACAAGGAGCTGGACTGCACGGATAGTAGTGTGGCAGGATCTTTCCAGTCCAGATATCAAAGTTTCGGGCACAGACCACTTCCATTCATTCTCGTCATTGAGTGACCAAACCTGAAGGAGAGGTGAACCACTCCTAGAGAACATAATCAGATCATCTTTCCGTGAGACTTCTTTAAATAGGGGCCTGGACTGCTAACTGGAGAGGCTAGGGAAAATATAATTCCCTTTCTTAACATTCCCAAACTAGCTCTCCAGTTTAAGGAAAGACAAAAACACTCCTCCTTCCCTCCCTAGCAAACTCCTATCCATCCTCAAGGTCCAGCTCAGAGTTCCTTTTTGGGCAATCCCACTGCTTACTATATGCTTGTCATATAATAACAGGCCTTCCTGAAATAACAAAAGAGTCTTGGTTCCTTCTGGGAAAGTGACTATGTGTTAGGGTCACTTAGGCTCACTGAGCCCCAGTATTCTCAGAGCACTCGAGGATCTAGAGGATTCCTTATATTCCTTAAATTCTACCTTGAATATGCCAAGGGAAAGAATAAACCTCAGATACACATGCTTTTTTTTTTAATGTTACAAAAACAAAATGCCCAGTTTCCCATTTTAAAACCTATCCTCAGATTATTTTACCTGCATGATAGAAAAGCCAGGCCAAATTAAGTTACAGGGGGTAAATGGCATCTCTGAAACCGGCATCATAGCATACAGAACACCCAGCTGAGGCTCTGAAATAGCCATCTTAACCTTAGGGATGATATCAATAAATGGACATGATACCTGAGCAAACTGTCAACTCTGGCTGCCAGAAAAAATGAAGACAACAAAAAGGAGTTGAGTGAGTATAAAGAAAGGACAGAGGGCAAGGTGATTGCTGAAGAGACTGATGGACAAGGCACGAGACATCTGTCATGCCCGGGGGTCCATATTAGCTCTGTGACATTACTTCCGTATCAGCAGATCACCTCATTTGCTGGCTAATCGGGCAGAATTAAATATTTTACATTATCTTTCTTAATCCTGCATGTGATCAGTTGAAAACCCAGGGCTCTAAAAATCTAATTGTAACTGCTTGCCAGAAATGTCATCTTCACTTGGAGGAACTGGACCAGGGCCAAATACAAGGCTGTGTTTTCCGTTTTGCTAAAGTACCGACCCGTGGCCAGACCTGGACAGGCACGTACGTGTGCCTGGTGCTGGACGTCTTCGGGGCTCCTGAGCCGGAAGCTGGGGTCCCCGGCCCTGCTCCAGAACTCAGATCCAGCCAGAGATTAAAAAGGGCCATGGTAGTGAGAAGAGGGGTGTGTTGGGGGGGCGGTAGGGTGTAGAGAAGAAAAACTGTCAAAACCTCAGCAAAAGTCAAGAGAGCAAAATCTAAATCTAGATTTAGAGTGTTGTGTGGGGCTTGACGCTACGTAATTGAAAGGACAGGAAATAGTCCCTGTCCCCGGAAGAAGGGATGGTTTAAGTTTGTAGGAGCTTGCGTATCCATTCACAGTGAAGGCTTGGAGCTTCCTACGCCCACCCTCCGCCTCTCCCAGGAGAGCAGTGTGAGCCCGCGGCGGTGGCACGGCAGTCTGCTCCTTTGCCCACCGGCTAGCGTGGCGCCCGCGAGTTCTCCGGAGCAGAACTGCCAGGACTAGACTACGGTGCTTTTCTGTGCTTTCCAGCGTGTGAAGATGTCTCTTGGGTAGACCTGAAATTAAGAGGCGAAAAACCTTCCGGAGCCAAATTGTGGAGCCCAGTGAGCCGTAGCCATGCCCACTGCCCTCCGCGCCCGTCGCTGCTGCCAGAGGTGAACGAGGAAATGAAAAAAGAGCCTTGGCGAACTTCTGTCTGCCTTGGTGTGAAAGCATGTGTGTTGTAGGTGAGTGGTGTGAGTACTTTGTGTATTTTCAGCGCTGAGGATGTCTGCGCTGTGTGAATAGACGGTGGCATGAGCGTCGTGCGTGCCTGCGTGTGTAAAACGCACTGCAGTGGGACAGGGTGTAAAGGGGCGGCCGGTCACTCACGGGCTCTCTGCTGTGGTACAACCCTGAGAAAGCGATGTGATTTGGGAATAGAGGGGGCCAAGGGTTAGCTGAATTACATCTCCCCTGAAAGGGTCTCTAAAGACAAAGTTTTATATCCTTTTCCTTCCTCTGGTCGAAACAAACGAAAACAGGGGCACCTGGGTGGTTCAGTCAGTTAAGCGTCTGCCTTGGGCTCAGGCATGATCGCAACATCCCGCCATCCGGGCCTGAATCAGGCTCCCTGCTCAGCGGGGAGCCTGCTTCTCCCCCTCCCTCTGTTGCTCCCTTTCGTTCACGCTCCATCTCAAATAAATAAATAAAATGTTTTTTAAAAAAGAGAGAAAACTAGGAAAAGAAAGATCATGGTTACATTTGCCAAGTGACTTCCCGTGACTGTTGTGTTCCCAGTTAAGGAAACCATCTTCCAGGACATCTGGGTGGCTCAGTTGGTTAAGCGTCTGCCTTGGCTCAAGTCATGATCCCAGGGTCCTGGGATGGAGCCTCAAGTTGGGCTCCACACTCAGCAAGGAGTCTACTTCAGGATTCTCCCTCTCCCTCTGCCCCTCCCCACCCCTGCTTGTGCTTTCTCTCTCTCTCTCTCTCGCTCTCTCTCGCTCTCAAATAAATAAATAAATAAATAAAATCTTTAAAAATTTTTAAAAAGGAAAAGAAAACTGCCTTCCTCTACTTAGTCTGCTCTTTTAGTTTTAGCATGTGGGAATCTAATTGTGTAGATTCAGTTGTACATGAAATATAATTTGCATCAAATACTCACATTGACTACTTCCCTCAGTCATCCCGGGGCCAACCAAATCGCCTGCGTCCTCCCTTCCTTCCTTGGTTATAAATTGTGAAATGTTTCAGTGACACTGAAAAGTATAGAGAACAAGATCATGACCACCCCATGGATCCACCACCCAGGTTTGTTATTTCTTCATATTTTGCTATTTTTGCTACCGGTAGTTTTTAAGAAATAAAATGTCACAGGGTGCCTGGGTGGCTCAGTCGGTTAAGCGACTGCCTTCAGCTCAGGTCATGATCCTGGAGTCCCGGGATCGAGTCCCACATCGGGCTCCCTGCTCAGCAGGGAGTCTGCTTCTCCCTCTGACCCTCTTCCCTCTCGTGCTCTCTATCTCTCATTTGCTCTCTTTCAAATAAATAAATAAAATCTTTAAAAAAAAAGAAATAAAATGTCACAAACACAATGTGACCTCTTGGCTTAGGATGCTTAGTGCTATAAAGATGCAGCCTATGTCAGAACCTAGCTTTTAGAAACACATTTGAACAGAAGAACAGTAGGATTTTGTAAGAATTTCTCTTGATCTTTGCCATTCTGCAGTTTTACTACAATGAGCCCACATCTGAACTTCTTCTCATTTATATTGCTGATGACTCTCTTCTTCCTGAACGTCAGTATTTGTGTTTCTCCTCAATTCTGAACAATTCTGAAGCATTCTCTCTTTATTATTGCCTCTCCTACTTCCTCAATCATCTCCTTTTGGAACCCCTAGAAGGTATATATTAGACTTTCTCTTTTCTATTCTTCATGTCTTTTAAAACTGCTAGAGAGGAGGGCCTGGGTGGCTCAGATAGTTGAGCATCCAACTTGGTTTCGGCTCAGGTCATGATCTCAGGGTTGTGAGATTGAGCCCAGTTTCAGGCTCCGCACTCAGCAGGGAGCTGGCTAGAGATTCTCTCTCCCCCTCCCTCTGCCTCTCTCCCTCCCCTCGTGCACTCTCTCTCTTTCTCTCTCCTCTCTGTGTCTCTGCCTTTCTCTCTCCCAAATAAATAAAATCTTAAAAAAAAAAAAAAAAAAAAAAGCCCGCTAGAGAGAGAAGCCTGGGATCCCGAGGCTGCCTGTCACCTTATTCTTGTCCCAGGGTCGATGAAACAAAAGTGACCTCAAGAACTGAAAACACCACCTTTAAACACAGAAAGTCACAGTCCTTTAAGAAACAGAAAAGACCCCTGTGGGAAGTTATGGCAAAATGGGGTGAGGAGCACCCCACTGTGCACACATTTACTCAGCACACTGTATTTTAATTTTCTGCATTGCAAACAGCTGGTGTGCACTGATATAATAGGGCAGTGGTGTAATAAGACAGTCCCTGGCCCCAAAGAGCTTGGGTCTGGAAGAGTCTGTAGCCCACAGTCAAACGAGAAGTGCCGTGATGGGGATGCACCTGAAGTACTATGGGAGGGCGGCTGAGGAGCCCGCGACCCTGCTTTGAGAGGGCAAGGGAAGGTGAGGGAAAGGATAAGTCAGCTCGGGGAAGGGTAACCCCGGCAGAGGCAGCAGCTCATGAAAGGTCCAGAGCCAAAAGAGTGTGTCAGTGTTGGTGCCTTTTCAAGTAGTTGTGTGTGGAAAGAGCTTACGGTACAAGGAAGAATGGAAACGGAGGAGGTGCAGCTATGACAGGGACGGGTTGTGAAGGGCTTCATTTGCCACAACCGGAAACTTGCACATTCTCCTGAGGGCAATGGAGAGTCCCTGAAGAGTTTAAGCACAGAGAGATTTTTCAGATTTGTACTCTATTAAAAAATTAACATGGCTGCTTATAAAGAATAAGTTGGAGGGGCACCCGGGGGGCCCAGTCAGTTAATCCAACTCTTGATTTCAGCTCAGGTCTTAATCTCAGGGTTATGGGTTCAAGTCCCTTGTTCAAGTTCCGCATTGGGCTCCAATTTATTCTTTAAAAAAAAAAGGAAAAAATAATAAATTGGAGATTCTAATACTGGAGGCAGGGGGAACCACCCAGACTGTTGCAGTGATCTTATCTAGTAACAGATTATGGCAGCCCGGACTAGGGAGGTAGCAATGGAGGTGCTGAGAAGTGAGTTTAAGAACTCTTAAGAATTCAGAGAACATAACGGTAGGTCATTTCCTTTAAAATAAAAGGGTGGGGGGACCAAGTAAGATGCTTACTTCATGGTCAAAACCAATAGATCCTTCTACCAGTGTCTGTGGTTGTCAGCATGTTTTGAGCCTTGACTCACCTAAGGACCAAGACATACTCCCATCAGAAACAGTCCGTATCACTGGCGATTCTCTGCAGATGGCACAGGAATACAGCGGTGTAGTTTACAGAAAATAAAATGAAATGCTCAGATGATCCCTGCATGCCCTTACATTGGGCATGTCTGGCTGCCTGCCACCCCCATTTTGGGGAATCACTGATCTGTGCAACAGAGAGGCATTTGGAGCAGAAATTTATCCTTCACTTAAAGTAAACAGCATGTGAAGGGAACTCTTTTGCAACACAGTGCTCGTTGAGATATCTCCCCTAACGCCTGTGCCTGAGACGCCAGCTTTCTCCAGATACGAACACAGCCTTCACGTAACTACACGCTCTCCCCCTGATGAAGTGACAAATCAGCCAGTATGTGATGAATTGGGGTTGGGTAGACAAAACACCAGGTATTCCAGCCAAGGCATCCACAGTTTGTTGTGAATCATCCACACCAGCCTTCAGCAGTGAGACTCTGGGAACAATTGTTCAGTTCCATCCTTCGTTCCCACCATGTACAACTAGCCCAAGACCCGAGAGTGAACCAGCAACTGTAGGAACCAGAAACATTATAAATAACCCGGAGAACCCTTTTATAACAGCAACTGCCTACTGATTTTGTGGCCTAACAGCTCAAGCAAAAAAAGGATATAAATACGATATTGTGCAATGACTAATTACTCAAAATTTTGTGCATCAGCAGAAGAGGAACCTGTGGTTGGTGCTAATATTATCAGATATCTTTACTGTTTAATAATACGGTAGCTCTGTATTATGGGGCAGGCAGTTTTCACAGAGAACAATGATTTTATTTCAAGTACCTCTCACTGACATAAAAAAGCAGCTGTTAGAAGATGAACATTTGGCAGAAAATGTTTTAGCAGAATCTTTTGTGAGATACTAAATCATATCGGATTAACTGTTTTCTGTCGAGAATAGTGGAGTCCCAAAGAAAAAAGATGGCTGACCACAGAAGGCAAGGCCAGTTTTTAGAACCCAGTGAATCACTCATAGACATTGTAGTTGTAAGTGCCATTTATTCACCAAAATATAAAGTTATTTATATACAAAGCTTCCATTAATGTTGCCTGAAGAATGGGCCTATTTTTATTCCAGTTTTAGCTCACACTCAGGATTCTGCTTCTCTTTCATTAAGTGCATTCCAATAATGGAATTCTTTAAATTATAGAATAAATTAACCCACCGCAGACATTTTCGGCCAGAATGGGGTTTTTTGACCAGTTTCAAGTCTCCACAGGCCATTCTCTGTGGCCAGCCAGACCAAAGAGCAGCGAGGGCTGTGACCAAGAGCAGCGCCTGCTGAGCACATGCCGGCCCTGCCCCTGAACCTGAAGAGGGTCTAGGGCAGCACTGGGCTTCCTGGCCCTCACGGCCCACCACTCCCAGGTTGACAGTAGAGCCTCACATGTTCTTCAGGCTGGTCGAGCACTGGTCGCTGTTAGAGAGGAAGTGACATCATGCCGTGGCTGCTGGGCACAGCCAGTTTTAGCCAAACAGCATTATGACCGAGCTGCTTTCATGTGGCCATACTGATTGAAGAACTTTTTCACATTAAACTATGATAAGTAAAACATAAAATTCTCCTCCTTTCTAAATCATCAAGCAGTGTACAAAGCAAAGATTTTCATCTTGTCCCCAATTCCTACTCCTGGGGTGGAGTGTGTGACTGGGAAAGATTAAAAATGGAGTGTTTTCTGAGATGGCTGAGGATTGCTTCTAGGGCAGAGCCCGGACTTGGGCTGAGAGTGGCATGAGGTGCAGAAGAGGATATGGAGACAGGGATGTCTGTGCTGTATGTTATTTGGTAATTTGAGACACTATGTCTGCATTTTCGTGTGGTCATTTTGATGCAAGGGCTAACTCAAAGTAGCCTCATCAAAATGCCCCGTTTTGGGGTGCGTGGCTGGTTCAGCTGGTTAAGCGTCTGACTCTTGGTTTTGGCTCAGGTCATGATCGCAGCATTGTGGGATCGAGCCCCACGTCCGGCTCTGGAGCTCAGCATGGAGTCTGCTTGAGATTCCTTCCCTCTCCTTTTCCCTCCCCCTCTGCCCCTCCCCCTGCGCTCTCTCTCTCTTTCTCTCAAATAAATAAATAAATAATCTTTTTTTTTTTTAATGCCCCATTACTGGTATGAATGGCCAGCCCAGAAACAGTAGATACTGAATCAGGCCCCAGATGAAGCCTGCAAATGACCTCTGTCAATATGGACCACTGGACCAGGAGCCATATATCACCACAAATGGAGCCAGATCAGTTCATGGCGTTGACCTCTGAGGGTGAACACCACAACCAGTGTACAATATAGATCAAATAGAGCTGATGCAATTATTATGATCACCTGTACTCTTACAAATGGTTACCAAATACTTGTAGGGTACCAGTAAATGAAGAATCTGGAAGTTCTGGGATGAGGGCTGATAGTTTTTCTTATTCTCTAGTAGTTGAATTTTAATCAATATGTTGAAAATTGCAAGACCGGTGTCATTTTTTAATACCATTTATATTATAGTCTTTTGGGGCAGTGAGATGCTACCTTGAACATATATCGGCCCCACCTACTTTTGGTTTTGCCCGCAACCCCCGATTGATTCCTCTATGTTTTCATCCATCTAAAATAAAGACGGCTTTAGCCCCCAAACCTCATTCCAGATGGAAATGCATAATTCAAGAGAAATACTGATGTCAAAGAGAAGGCACACCAATTTGTGTCAGCAGTTGCTGTAAATTAAAGAGGAGTACAAGGAGAGTTTAATATAATGTAGAATTGAAAATAAAATTAGAACGAATATTTAGGCACTCCTCCGCCTCTTTTTTTTCCCTTCTGTGACACGAAGGATTGACTCCCAGCCTAAGTACCTAAGACAGTTCATTTTCCTTGCCTGCTGGAAAATTCTTTCCCCATAAAATGTTGCGTGTTTGTCTTTGGCATCCAAAATTAGGCTTTTTACCTTTTCCATTCTAATCTCAACAGAACAGTCAGGGTAGGAAGAGTCCACATTTTCCCGCATCTTCCACACCTGTCACGTTTGCAGCCCAGAAAGGACCCCTGCTACACCAGTCTGACTAGTCAACTGCTGGAAATGGCTATTAATTCTTCCCTGATACTGATTCTCCCTAATGTGGGTGTCACCTCCATGGTTTCTTTTCTTTTCCTCAAGCTGGGAAATGCAAGAGTCAGTAACGCACATCTCACACATGTAGTACTGTACCAGAAAAAACTCTTCAGCACACATCTGAAAGAGTGAACTCCCCTTTAAAGTAGTGATATTGGGAAGCTTCGCATTTAGTCCAACCAAACCACCATTATTTAGAACCTTTTTGGAGTTCTTTATTCGAATTGCCCTCAGAACTGGTGGTGGTCTTTATCATTGCCCAGTGGTGGCATTCCCTAGCTTGATCTCCCACTGTCATCACTAGACTTGGTTTTTAACGATTCCCTCTTTCCAGAAGTAAATTCCTTAGAAGAGTGGTTCTCAAAATGCAGCGCTGGACTAGCTGTATCAGCACCACCTGGGAACATCATCTGGGCCCTACCTCAGATTTAATGGATCAGAAACTTGGGGGTGGGCCCAGCAATCCGCGTTTTAACAAGCCCTCCAGGTAATTCTAATGCTTGCTCTAGTTTGAGAACCACGGACTTAGAAGATGAGATATTGCCTCCATTGAGGATGTTCAAAGATGTGCTACAGATTTGGAAAGTATTCCAAAGAAAAAGTTTCACAATCTTTTTGAGCAAAGCTGGAGTCCATGTATGGCTTCTCCAGAGGACTGCTTCTGCAGAGACCTACCGCAGCTGAGGCATTCGCTCCTGCCACCTTGCTGTTTGACCTCGAGCAAGTTCTTACACTTGGTTTCTCATCTAGAAAATGGAAGACCCATCCTACCTACGTCACAGGATTGTAATGAGACTCAAAGTGAATCACATCTGCAAACATGCTCTGTAAAGCATATTGGTATGCTATTGGTCCTGTGAAAAAGTGAAAGTCATTGTTATTCCGCAGATAGGATTCTGGTAATCTGAGCATTACACGAGGGCAAAGACTTGGAAAAAGTTATAATTTCCTTGGCCAGATCCACCTTTTTGCCTATATAATGACTGCTTCATCATCTTAATGGACATGCCTCAGATTCTGCCATTTCAGCCCACCCATTTGTCTGGTGCTAAGAGAGGGACACCACTGCCTGATAAACAGCTACAAGGTCTAGAAAAATATATCCATTTTCAGACATGCTGTTTGCTATGGAAAACTCTGTGATGATTGGTAAGGACAGACTGTGTGTATATACGCACTAAAGCTCTCGTGACCAGAACTTGTCACATGCTAGCAGCGGAAGGGTCTGGACTGAAACCACCCACTTCAGCGCTATGCAAGGGAGTCATGACCTTCAAGAAGGACGCTAAGTGTCCATTGCCACACAGTAATCATTGCAGAGAGGACCAAAAAGAAAATCCCTCAAGCAAACCAAATCTATGGAAACCAAGAGTTCAAAACCAGACCAGTCAACATGTCTGTGCTAGAGAGAATGTGGGTGGATTTTACCTTAGAGATTAGCTGGGTTTTGCTTTTTGTTTTTTAAGACTCTGTTTATTTGAGAGAGGAGAGAGAGTGAGTGAGCGAGAGAACACAAGCTGGGAGAGAGGCAGAGGGAGAAGCAGACTCCTTGCGGAGCAGGGAGCGCGATGTGGGGCTCGGTCCCAGGACCCTGAGATCATGACCTGAGCCAAAGGCAGAGCCACCCAGGTGCCCTTAGAGATTAGCCTTTACAAATACCTTCACCATAGGAATTCTTCAACGGCAAGCTCCTGGTGCATCTATCATTTCACTTAAAAACTTTACTGACTCTTCAGTGAACATATCTGGGCAGGAAGTTAAATCTGTTGCCTTAGTGCTTATTAGGAATGCAGTTTTAGTAACAGAGCAGTTCCTGCTAGACCAACGTCAACTTCACTTTCACACAAAGTGCCAGCGAAAATCAAGAGATGAGGTATGAATCTAATTGGTTAAATGTGATTAAGTTATTGACTGATTATGCAATAATA
Source organism: Callorhinus ursinus (assembly GCF_003265705.2). Taxonomy (NCBI): domain Eukaryota; kingdom Metazoa; phylum Chordata; class Mammalia; order Carnivora; family Otariidae; genus Callorhinus; species Callorhinus ursinus. The sequence goes on along the minus strand of NW_027397072.1, from coordinate 22,827,718 downwards.
AGCTATTGGTTAATTATGGAGTTGGAATATGAAATGATTTTGTTCAAAAATGTGTGCCTGCTTAACAAATCTACAGAGACAGAAAGTAGATCAGTGCTTCCTAGGCACGGCGGGATCAGGAAGGGGGGGGCTGTGATTGTTAGTGGGTACAAGGTTTCTGAAAGAGGGGATGAAAATTTCTAACATTAGACTGTGGTGATGGTTGTTCAACCCTGTGAATATATTTAAAAACATTGAATTGTATACTTAAAGTGGGCAGGATATATGGTATATTAATTATATCTCAATAAAGCTGTTTTTTGGGAGGCTCCTCGCTGGCCTAGTTGGTAGAACATGTGACTCTTGATCCTGGGATTGTGAGTTGGAGCCCCATGTTGGGCCTAGAGCTGACATTTAAAAAAAAAAAAAGTGGGGTTTTTTTTTTTAAGATTTATTTATTTGAAAGAGAGGGAGAGAGAGCACAGAGGAGGGGAAAGGAAGGGGCAGCAGGAGAAGGAGAGAGAGACCCAAGGAGACTCTGCGTTGAGCATGGAGCCCCACGTGGGGCTCCATCTCACAATCCTGAGATCATGACCTGAGCCAAAACCCAGAGTTGGACACTTAATCAACCATGCCACCCAGGCTCCCCCAAAGGTGCTGTTTGTTTGTTTGTTTGTTTGTTTGTTTGTTTTAATCAAATAGCTAATAAATTGTAGAGCTGGGAAAACATTGTGCCTATTTAAAAGACAGGAATAAAAATCATCCATACTTTGCTGCATACAGTTTCATACTTGATTAATATGAAATAATAATCATTTGAAATACATTAAGGCAGGAAATATTTGCTTTCTTTTAATCACACAGTGTTTTAAAAGCTGACTATTTCAGCCTAATAATTGAAATTTAAACGTAGTAAACAAAGGTGGCTAATAGTTGAAGCCACAGTCATGGACATTTATGACATAATGATTTGTCTATGTTCCCTACAGGTTTATTTAGAATAAAAATCAGTAGCTCTTAATAGTGATAAGGAAGCTGGATTCTCACTGTCCATCTTGATGCTTCTAAACTGATCTGGTTAGGACAGCCAGAAGGTTGAGATTGGAAAGGATGTGATCTCATCCTTATGATGTCAGTATGCACTGATAAGGGAAAATAGAGATATTCAGATTTGAGCTGTGAAACAGGGCTCTTGTGTAAGCATCATCCTATCTCATGGTACGTTCGTCAGACTCACTGTTGTCTGCCTAGGAGAGAACCTTTACACTTTCCTATCTTGGGAAGATAGGCCAGGCTCCACTAGTTCTAAACTCCTTGGGAAGTCCTCACTCCGGGGTGTGGGGCTTGCCCAGGGCTCACTGGTGGTCATGGAGGCCTGACTGAGGCAAACAGGAGAGGAACTGGCGGGGAGAGGGAGGGATTTCTGGCTCAGCAGAAAGCAAGCAGGGAGCTACCAACACCTGCCTAGTGTGCCTTGCAATTTGGAGATTGCTGGCTAGGGCTTCTTTCTTTTTTTTTAAGATTTACTTATTTATTTTAGAGAGAGAGGGTGGGGGGAGGGGCAGAGGGAGAAGGAGAGAGAAACTCAAGCCAACTCTGTGCTGAGTGTGGAGCCTGACACCGAGTTCGATCTCATGACCCTGAGATCATGACCTGAGCTGAAATCAAGAGTCAGGTGCTTGACCGACTGTGCCATGCAGGCGCCCCTGGGTCGGGTTTCTTAGTGCACCAGCAGATCCTAACCAGGCCACTGGCAGGTTCTCGGAGACACGAGGCCCTCCTTCAGGGTTTCTCAACCGGTCTTGCGGTAATCACCACCCACCCCAAGTGAGCCTTTTAAGATATTTTTTTTCCTATTTGTCATCTTCCCCCATGAAATTTTAGTACCACAGATACTCTCTCTTTCCAGATAGATAGATATGGTCACCTACTGTGCCTTCAGAAAGCCACAAATCATTGTAATATCTTAAAAAAATGTTTCACCACAACCTCCTCCCCCTCACGCGAGCATGAATTTTCACCCCCGTCGGAGAGGTGCCGCCCCAGCTGAGAACGCACGCCCTGGGTGGAATGAAGGGTCTAGGCGGGGCCCCTCTCTGCCCACACTTGGAGTGAGTGGTGAGGGCAGTCCCATGGAGAAGATGATCAGGTGGCCCAGTGTCCCCTCACTAACCAGGATGGTCCCCGACTTGAGATTCCAGCACAGCCAGAGGACTGTCCTCCAAAACCACGCTGTCCCCACGCCATCTGTTCAGCCTGCCTGCCGTCCTCCAGGCTCTGCCACCACGTCCTGCCGCCCCCGGCAGAAACAGCCCTCTGCCCGGCGGCTGGCTTGCTGTGAGGGAAAGCGGGGTGCTGGTGGAGGGGCACAGCTCTCCCTGCCAGGGGCTCCCCCTCTTCCCGTGCTCTCCTCCAGCCCCTCCCCCTGTAGGCCTCTCCCAGAAGCCTCACTCATTGCTCTCCCTGTGTTCCTTCACCCCAAGTGAAAGCATAACATTTACCAGGTTTCCCCAGTCTTGCACTGACTAGGGGGACCTTTACACTCTTCGCTGCACATTTCTTTAATCTCCTCCTCACAGCCTCTTTAAAGGTCTCCTAAAGTATCTCCCTGCCCCCACAGAGGAATGGGTGTCCCAGACCCCAGCACCTACAGGGGGCCACTACTAGAACTCTCTGAAGCCTGGCCTCCCTAGTAATTAAGAGCTGCAGGACGCTGGTTGCTGTCTCTTCCTGGCTATGAGAGCATCCTGCAGCATAAAGCCAATCACAGCCTACACTCCTTCCCCTGGGACCCTGGGGTCATACCCTAGGGTCACGACCCTCTTTGTCCCTAGAACCGTTGGCTGATCCCTTCTGACCTAGGCCATGAGTTTTCGTTTCGAAAAACGTTACCAAACAAAGGGGTCCTCTGAGATGATGCTGTCTAGTCCACCCCTCTTTTGTGGAGCACCCGCTCTGCTCCAGGCACCGGGCTAGGCCTTTCATATACACATCTAATTCAGTATTTATAGTGGCCCTATGAGGTAGGTTCCCATTTTACAGATAGTCACAGAGAAGGTTGAGTAACTTGCCAGGATGGTGAAATCAGGACATAAACTCAGGTCCATCTGATTCCAGACCATTTAGTGCATTGTCCCAGCTGAGAAAACATGTTCCCAGTTGAGAAAACCATTTTCCCCAGCTATGTCCAGCGGGGCTCCACTGTAGGTATGAAAATACTGAATTTGCCGTTCTTAAAAGATGACACATGGCTAATAAAAAGGCAGGACTTAAAACCACATTTGTTTGTTCCCTCTCTGCTGCTTCCTCAGGGGTCACAACACGAGGGCTCCCGCCAGTCCGTGATTCGCCCTTAAAGGATAAAGAATGACTTGTACTTCCCCAGGCCCACCAGATGTTCATGGCTCAACCCCCTGCAGACAGGAGCAAGGCAGGAGCCCATTCTCAGAACGTGGAAGCAGGAGCAAAGTAGGACTGGCCCCCACGCTAGCCTGAGGGCGAGCCATCTCAACGTTGGCGCAGCCCTGCTGGCGTGGGGGTGGAAGGTGGCAGGGATCCTGGCAGGCTGACATTGTTCTCTCTCTCTTTCCTGAACCCTTTGTGATATTCTTTCTGGAGAAGAAATAGTGCATTGATTTGGGATTTAGTCATGTTTCATCCCATCTGCCTTTTCCCTGGCCTCTAAAACCACAAGCCTGGCTGAGGAATTCGGGTCCACAGTGTGCGCTTTGAATAGCTTTGTGTAGGGAGAGGTTTTGAAAAGAAAGGAAAGTGGTATCTACTCGTCAGATGGAATGTGTTAAGCCATCGAGGAAGAATGCAAGGGTTTTAGCTGTTAGGGTCCGTCAGCAGTTCGGGTGATGAGTCATCCAGCGTGGGGATGGAGTCCTGAGAACTGAAGCCTCGTGATGACATCATTCTTGCAAGATTGTCTGGGATCTGTTCTAGCCGCCTGACAAGTTCTTACCTTGGGGATTTTCATCACATGGGTTTTTTCCCCAACCACACTTAATACCCATCATGCCTTCTAACTAACTTCTAACATCCACTTTTCTATCAACTAGAATTTGGCAAACTGGGACTTTCACACGTCTGTCTCATTGTCATGCCTGCTCCAGGGCATTCTCGGGACAATGTGTGCTCCTCACGTGATCACTCAGCACCCACCCTCCTGACAGTTCTCCATTTAGTCAGCACGTGTTTCAGTGATGAGCCTGGCGCCATTCTAGTCTGAAGGGGTGAAGGCCAAGGAGGAGGGCAGGAGCATGCCCGAGGGTACCTCCCCAGACTCCTGGGATCGGGGAAGACACTGTGCTTTAAATGTGGTGCCAGTCAGTAAATATGTGATGACTAGTTAATACCTCAGTGGAGTCTTAGCAGATGAGTAGGAGTCAGTCTAGGGAAGAGTCCAAGCGAGATATTTCTGTGAATGAAGACCCAGGTTTCCACAGGTGAATAGGAAGAGGTGAGAGATGGAACTAGGCAAGTGTGCTAGGGAGCCTTCATGCGCCATGCTGAAGAGCTAAAATTGTATCCTAAGGAAGATGAGAAGTATTCAAAGGGCTTTAGGCATGGAGGCAAAGTGGCCAGATTTACAGCAGTGTGGAGGCTGGGTTGGAAGGGGCCAGACTGGAGGCAAGGAGACTAGTCAGGGCGTTGATGCCGTCCTCTAGAGGTAATGTGAGCATGAAGTAGGGTGATGGGAGGAGGGATGGAGATGAGAGGACAGATTTGAGAAATATTTAGGATTTAAACTTGGCAACTGGTGAATAATTCGTTCTATGGGAGGGCAATATCCAGAAGACCCCCAGACTTCCAGTGTGGGAAAGGTAAGGGGCCCCGTGTTCAGGCAGAGGTGCGCGTTCATTTGGGGCATGCCAAGTTAGAGTTGCCGGCAGGGGACATGAGCCTGGTCGAGCAGACTCATGGGTAGTTGGATACACGAATCCAAAGACAGAGGAGAGTGTGTGCTGAAGATACTGACTTGGGACTCCTCGTGTTCATAGCAGTTGAAACTGTAGCTGCACAGCAGTAGAGACCCCCCTGGAAATTACGGGGAATGAGAAGGACAGTGGACCAAGGGAACACCAATATTGTTAGTGCAGGAGAAGGGGAAGGGCCCATGATAGAGACAAAGGAAAGTCAGAGACACAGAACCCAGGAGAGTCCCTTGCTGCTCTGTGCTTCTCTCCCTCCTGAACATTCCACTGAAGCCCCAGCCCCCCCGACCCCCGCCACCCCGCCCCGGCTGTCTTATTCCTCATCGTAAGCTCCTTTACATCCTTAACTCTCCAGAAAGCCTTTGCAGGTCAAAGCTGCTCTCATCCCAAAGCCCGTTTGCTGCAGCCTCCAGCCATCCCTCACCTACCCTCCTGTAGAGATTCCGGTATCTCCGAGGCTCGTGCAATTCACTTATAATGCCTTGACCTCCTTGCCTGACTGTTCTGTTTATCGACATCACCATTTTTCTCTCCACCCCACTGCTGCCATCCTGTCAGATGACTTCAGTGCCACGAGGGTGAACCATCACTGAGTCTCATAGTTCCCAGATGCCCTCATTTCCAGTGACTCTTCACCTCCCCTCCAGCCTCCCACTTCCATGAGACTCCCCGGAAATGGTTAACACCTGCGTGGCCTCCATTGTAGGGGAGTACACCTCACATCCTGCTCTCTGGGCACAACCAGCCCTCTCATCTCTTACCTCACTTCTCACTGCCCTTAGTTCCCTCTGTTTCCTTCTGACCTGTAGACTCCCTCCTGACCTCCCCCCCTTCCTTAACCACGTTAGACTAACTGGCTGTTCGTCGGAGGTGGTGTTCCCTAAAACCTTTGCTTTCTTTGCACTCCCACTCGCCCCCACACCTGACAAGGGCAACGCAAGGTCACCGTCTCGTCTCTACTCCTGCCCCAACCACACGGAGGAAAGTGGGTCCCCGTACAGAGGGACAGCATTAGACATTCACCGTCTTCACTCCGTCACCCCCGTCATCCTTCGGTGCTATAGAAAACCTAAGCCTTCCCACGGGGAAATAGGAAAATTCAAGCCGTAGCCAAAAGCCCAATCTCTCTTTCCCAAAATATCTTCTCCACCTGCTCTGTTGCAGGGATTTCCACACAGATGACCTTGGTACAACTCCTGACTGCCCTTTACCACCTTTATTCTTCCCTCGGGCAAGTTACTTAACCTCCTCGAATCCTAGTTCCTCAGTTTTAAAATCAGGACCCTCCAGTGTTGCTGCCAACCTCTGGGGCACTTAGTGCAAATTAGAAGAAGGTGCCCCTTTGGCCAGGCACACAGCGTGATGAGCTGAGCATGGCCTGTGGACCACGGTGCCCCCCTCACCTGGGCACCGTGGTACAGTGCCACCTTGAGTCACCATACACCAGGGCCCCAACCACACCCACCTGTCCACGGGGTCTTGTGAAATCAAGGCCACAGTAGGCACAGCACCCAGCCAGGAGCCTGACTGTGCAGGACCTCAGACAAAAGAGTTAATGTAGCCCACTTGGACTTGCATCAACATGTGGGCGTGCTCTGCTGGGATGGCACCAGCTCCGTGAGGTTTATCAGTGCGTGCCCGTTTCTCGTCAAGAGAGCAGAGCCCTGAGAGACTGGAAGTGGGCTGGCAAATGAGGGAGTGGGACAGTCGGACAGAGAGAGGGGCCCAAAGGGGAGGAGAAGGGAAATGGGTAACAACCTCCCGAGGGCAAGAATGCCTCAGGCTCTGAGGCAGAAGCTGCCCACGCCAACCCCACACCCCAACTCTAGGGTGCTGCCCTCAGGAGTTCCCACCTTGCAGGTGCTCCGTACCCCACCAGCCCTGCAGAGCGCCTGGGCCCCTCCCCCTGCCCACCCCCCTGGAGGGCTCAGGTAGGCTGGGCATGTTTTGCTGTCCTTTCACCCTACTCATAGTCCACTTGCCTCTCTGGGTGCCACAGACCAGGACTTCTCCAAACCCAGGAGCGTGAAGGCCCCATCCATCCTGTAAGAGCGGCTCTTCCTTAAGAGGATATCACTGCGCAAAGGCAGCGAATAGTAACCACCTGGGTATTTTTATGGAAGAAAGATGAATTATGCCATCACCCCTTCTGGCACAGAAATAATTTTCAGTAAAAGGTTAAAACCATCATGTTGTATCAATGAGAAGTGTTCCATTATTCCAAGAATGATTGATTGGAAAGTACTTTCCTTACAGGGAAATCAAAGTGATACAATGCAGCTTCCACTTTTAAAGCACTTTCCATTAAAAAAAAGCATACCAACGTATAAAAATAGTTATACTGAAGATGTGAATCAACAGCCGAAGAATTTATTGGCACTTGAAAGGCTTGTGATATAAATAGATTCAACAATGAGAATGAATCTCAAGTAACTCTGGGCTGTGGCAACCTAACCTCCATTTTCACTGACACAAAAGAAAGTCACATGTAGTTCAGCAAGTCCTCTGGCCACCTTGGAAGAGAACACAATGGAACTAGGTCCAACAGGGCAGGTCAACTCAAAGCACTGGGTGAGGCAGTGGGAGAGACAGAGGGGACAGAGATAGGGCCTCTGCCCTCAGAGTTTTCAGATTGTCCCAGACTGTAGTCCTGACAAAACACAGCCAGCAGTATGGTGTCCTGAGGGAAGGACAAAGGAGTAGGAGGTAGAAGGGAGAAAGCTGCTTCTTAACTTGGTGATTTCCTTCCTTCTCCCCTCTCTCCCTGCTTCCCACAAACAGTCGCTCTGTGGTGTAATGTGAACAGAACATGGAAATCAGTTGGGTCTGGATGCAAACTGCCACTTACCAGCCATGTGACCCCGGATGAATTATTTCATGTCTCTCAGATTCGGTCCCCAGAAGGGTTGCAGGGGTCAGGGGGCTGTGGTTGTAAAGAAGAAATGTCTTGGGTGTGTATGTAAGCACCCAGCTTTGCTGCTTCCTGATGCAGAGCAAACAATAAATGTTCGCTCCCTTCCTTACCCTTCCACTCCTCTGTGAAGGTTAAGTAGTACTTACTTGTCCACACCTTTCATGCTTAAATTTCAAAGAGCTTTTCCATCATGGGATATAATGTGATTTTCAAGGTAGCCTTTGCTGGTCTTCATGGTTCTGAGTCGATGGCCCCTATCCTCCAAGGGCTTTCCTACTTCTCTGTGTTTTGGGAGTCAGAGACCCAACGGCCGCCCTCTTTGTAAAGAAGAACATGCAACACCCACCACCACCACCACCCCACCTGAGACCAGGGGCAGCTGAGAAGTGGCCCATCGGCAGTCCTTGACTGAGCATATATTGTATATGAGCATGTATTGTATAAGGGTTGTGTAACTCTGAGGAGTCAAGGAAAGAACTGGACAAGATTTCTGACCTCTCATAAGACTTCAACATATGGCTGTCACCTCAGTCAAGGTTCTTGGTTCTTGGTTGAAACAACAGCCCAGTTGTGGTCCTGGCATGAGGCACCGGATGCTATCACCACGGTGCTGCCTCTAACATCTCAGACCTCAGTTTTTCTGCAGTCACTGTCATGGCCAGAAAGTTCCTCCCAGTCCCCTCGACCTGCAGGTGGATGTCACTGCCTAGTCCTTCGCTGAAAGGGAAACTGTCTGGATGAGATGACGAGACGGGGATTCTCAATGCAGGAAGGAGCATCTCTCAGTTCAGTTCACCCCGGCTTGGAGTCGATGTCCTCTTAATTGAATTAAGAGAAAGGAAAATTATTCAGAGGCTGAAATTGGCTCCTTTGTAAATTCACAAAGTGACTGATGAAATTTTACTAAAGAAGTTTTGAAAATCAACTTGTATTAAAAACTTTAAAATGTTTGCTTACCTATGTAAAACTGACAGACAAGTTGTTATAGGCCTATATACCCTGCAGAGTTTCACCAGTGATTAGCATTTTGCCACATTTGTTTTACTGCTGCCTCTCAAAGTACATAAATATACTTTTTTTTTGGATGAGTCATTTGAGAGTAGTAAGTGCAGACATCATGACTCTTCACCTCTTACTACTTCGGGAGAGAGCGCCTGAGAACAAGGACATAACAAAACTACAATATAATTATCAAATTCAGGAAATTTAACACTGAAGTAATCTTTTATGCACAGTCCAATAATGTCTCAAAAGTGTTTTTTATAATTTTTTTGGTCCAGAAGGCAATCCAAGAGTTTCTATGGCATTTAATTGTCATGCTCTTTTAGCTCCTTTAATAGGAAACAGGTCCTCAGCCTTGTCTTTCATGATATTGATATTTTTTTGAAAATCACAACTTCACTCTTTCATAGAATTTTTCTCCATTTAGGTTTGTCCAGTGCTTCCCCATGATCTGAGTTAGGTAACATGTTTTAGGCAGGAATACCACATAAGTGACATTATGTCCTTGTGAAGGCCCCACATCGGGGAGCATGCGATGGCAGTTTGTCTCATTATTGGTATGTTGCTCACTTGGTCAAGGTGGTGTCCCCCAGGTTTCTCCACTAGACTGTTTATCTGTTATGAATAGGCCATCTCTATGGAGATACTTTCAAACTTGTAAATATTGTATCCTCCTCAAACCTTTATCCAGCAGTTTTTTTTTTTAAGATTTTATTTATTTATTTGAGTGAGAGATAGAAAGCACGAGAGGGAAGAGGGTCAGAGGGAGAAGCAGACTCCCTGCTGAGCAGGGAACCCAATGCGGGGCTCGATCCCGGGACTCCAGGATCATGACCTGAGCTGAAGGCAGTCACTTAACCAACTGAGCCACCCAGGCGCCCTATCCAGCAGTTTTAAAAGCATCCACTGATGATTCTTGCCTGAATCAGTTATTACTATGATGGCTACAAGTGATTTTTCAAACTTCTGTATTTACTAATTGGCATTCTACTTTAAGAAGAGTTTTCCCTTCTACATTATTTTTTCATTTATCTATTTAAAATGAGTATAGACTTGTGAGTTCATTTTTTTTTAAAGATTTATTTATTCAGGGGTGGGAGAGGGGCGGAGGGTGAGGGAGTCCCAAGTAGACTCCACACTGAGCACAGAACCTGACTTGGGGCTCGATCTCACAACCCCAAGATCACGACCTGAGCCAAAACCAAGAGTCAGATGCTTAACTGACTGCACCACCCAGGCACCCCAGACTCGTGGATTCATAATAAATTTTCAAGTGATTGTTAACAACTTATCTCTTATCCATCCCTTCTTTTTTTTTTAAAGATTTTATTTATTTATTTGAGAGAGAGAGAATGAGAGATAGACAGCACAAGAGGGAAGAGGGTCAGAGGGAGAAGCAGACTCCCCGCTGAGCAGGGAGCCCAATGTGGGACTCGATCCCAGGACTCCAGGATCATGACCTGAGCTGAAGGCGGTTGCTTAACCGACTGAGCCACCCAGGCGTCCTCTTATCCATCCCTTCTATACATCACTTCTGCATTTGCGGATGGGTCAGCCTCATTGCATGCAGATTTCTTTTTTATGTGGACTTGAACATTTAACCTACAGCCCACTATTTACAAAGGCAGACAGGAAATAGAAAACTGAACTTTTTATGGGATTTTTGGTTGAACACATAGGTTATCAAAGTGTTTTTAAGTAGCTGTGGCAAAATGAGATACCCTGAGAAGACACAAGGGCCCTTCTAAAGAAAGGAAAGGGGTTTTGCAGGAAGACATGAGAAGGTAAAGAAGAGTGGCATGATCATACTCCATGACTGGACACAGAAAGGGGGGTGTGGCAGCACAAAGTGGGGTGGGGGAAGGGCAGGGCGATGGAATGAATAGGGGAGTAAGGTGGAAGGTTAAGTTAAAGTAGCAACATGAGTTCTGTGAACTGAATTTGGGTAAGAAAACCGAGAAGCAAGGAATGACAGATTCACAAAAGCCCTATGAGATGTTAATCGTTTCATTATTTATGAGAAAACTCACAGAGAATTTACATTAGTTTTCCCAATGTCACAGAGCTAGTAAGTGGCAAAGCCAAGATTCAAATACAAATCTGACTTCAAAGCCCCACTGCTAGAAGAGAAACATCTATAGTAGAAGAACAGAGGTGGAATTAGGGCTCACGATACAAGGCCTGATAGGCTCCTATATGCCAATCATAACACTTAATTAACCCTGGCCCATAGTAAGTCTCAAAAATTATCCCAACCATACACTTTAATCAGCAATAAGCTGAGGGCACTTAAATATTCCCAAAGTTTTCAAAACTTACATTACACTCCTGCATGACTCAGTGCCCCCTACCCCTGCCTATATAAAAATCAGCTTTATTTCACCCATTTTAAGTGTATGATTCAATGAGTTTTGACAAACGTAGAGTAATTTAACCACCAATCATAATTACAGAACTTTCTATCACTCCAGAAAGTTCCCTGTGCAGCCCCTGTGGAGTTGATATTCTCCAGCCCCTGGTCTGTTTTTTGTTGATATACTTTTGACTTTTCTAGAATTTCATATAAATGAAATCATACAAGATAGTATGTAGTCTTTTGTGTCTGGCTTCTTTCACTTAAGATAATGCTTTTGAGATTCATCCATGTTGTATAAGCAATTTGTTCCTTTCTGTTGCTAAGTAGTGTTCCACTCTATGGATGTACCACATTCATCCATTCAAGGACATCTGGATCGTTTCCAACTTGGAGCGATTATAAAGCTCCTATAAACATTCATGTAAATCTTTATGTGCATATGTTTCTATTCCTCTTACATTAATACCTAAGAGGAGAACTGCTAAGCTATATGATAAGTGTTTGCTGAATAATGTAAGGAACTGCCAAAACTATTTTCCAAAGTGTCTGTATCATTTTGCAGTCCCACAACAGATAAGAATTTCAATTATTCCACTGGAACAAAAGTCAGTATTTTCAACCTGTTTAATTTAGCCTTCCTAATGGGTATGTAGGATTATCTCAGTGTGTTTTTAATCTGCACTTACCTTATGTTTAATGATGTTGAGCATCTTTTTATATACTTATTTGCCATTGTCTGTCTTCTTTGATGAAGTCTCTGTCCAAATCTTTTGCCTATTTTTAATGTGGTTTTTGTCTTTTGGGGTTGCACTATTGAAATATTAAGAATGCTTTATCAGATATATGGGTTTAAGATTTTACTAATTATTTATTTGAGAGAGAGAGAGAGAGAGAGAGAGAATGAGCAGGGGGCGGGTAGAGGGAGAGGGCAGAAGACAAGCAGACTTCCTGCTGAGCATGGAGCCTGACACAGGGCTCAATCCCAGAACTCTGAGATCATGACCTGAACCAAAATCAGACACTTAACCAAATGAGCCACCCAGGTGCCCCATCAGATATATGTTTTACAAATATTTTCTCCCAGTTCATGGCTTGTCTTTTGGCATTCTTTTAAAGGACAAAAGTTTTAGGGCGCCTGGGTGGCTCAGTTGGTTAAGCGACTGCCTTCGGCTCAGGTCATGATCCTGGAGTCCCGGGATCGAGTCCCACATCGGGCTCCCTGCTCAGCGGGGAGTCTGCTCCTCCCTCTGACGCTCTTCCCTCTCGTGCTCTCTATCTCTCATTCTCTCTCTCTCAAATAAATAAATAAAATCTAAAAAAAAATAAAATAAAGGACAAAAGTTTTAAATTTTGATAAAGTCAAATTTATCAGTTTTTTTAAGTATTTTGTGCATTTGAAGAAATCTCCCTAACACAGGGTTACAAAGATTTTCTCCTCTATTTTCTTCTAGGTGTTTTGTTGTTTTAACCCTTATATTTGGGTCTGTGGCCCATTTGGAGTTAATTTTTGTGTATGGTGTGAAGTATCATGTTTTTCCATATGGATATCCATTTCTTCATCATTTGTTGAAAAAGCTATCCTTCCCTCCACTGAATTACCTTGTTAAAAATAAGTTGCTGGTCTATTCGCAGACTCTTTCTGTTGAAGTGATCTACAGTGTCTATCTTTCCATCAATATCTCACTGTCTGATTACTATATCTTATGGTAAGTCTTGAAATCAGTTTACATCCTCCAACTTTGTTCTTTTTCAAAATTGTTTTATCTATTCTAGGTCCTTTGTATTTCCATGTAAATTTTAGAAATCAGTTTACCAATTTCTAAAAATTTCTAACTGGGATTTTTTATTGGAATTACACTAAATCTATACATCAGTTTAGGAAGAATTTACATGTTACTGTAAACTCAACAATATTGAGTTTCCCAATTCATGAAAATGGTTTATTTCACCATTTATTTGTTTTCATTAATCTCTTTTACTTTCCATAGTAAGAGTGTATAAATCTTGCACATATTCATTCATATTGCACATTCATTTAATCCTAAATACTTCATATTTTTATGCTAATATAGTGTATGTTTTGATAATTTAGATTTTTTTACTGTTCATTGCTACTATACACAAATACAGTTGATTTTTTTATATTGACTTTGTGTCCTGTGACCTTGCTAAATCTACTATTTCTAGTAGCTTTTTTGCTGGATTTCTTAGGATTTTTTATGCCATCAGCTAAGAAAGAGTTTTACTTATTCCTTTTTGCTTGCCTTTTTTTTTTCTTTTCTTATTGCACTGGACAGCAATCCAGTATGATGTCAAATAGAAGTAATGAGTACAGACATCCTTGATTTGTTTCCAGTATCAAGGGAAAAATCATTCAATCTTTCTCATTAAGTATGATGCTAACTGTGGATTTTTAATAAATGCTCTTTATCGAGAAGATCAAGTTATACCTTCTATTTCAAGTTTGCTGAATTTTTATTATAAATGGATGTAGAATTTTTTCAAATGCTTTTTCTGCTTCTACTAAAATTATCAGAAGGTTTTTCAATTTAGTGAACTAAATTGTTTTTTTTTTAAAGATTTTTTATTTTTTAACAGAGACAGCAAGAGAGGGAACACAAGCAGGGGGAGTGGGAGAGGGAGAAGCAGGCCTCCCGCCGAGCAGGGAGCCCGATGCAGGGCTCGATCCCAGGACCCTGGGATCACGACCTGAACCGAAGGCAGACGCTTAACAACTAAGCCACCCAGGCACCCGATTTTTTTAATGTTAGTTAGTTTTAAATGTAATTAGTTTTTTTTTAAGATTTTATTTATTTGACAGAGAGAGACAGTGAGAGAGGGAACAGAAGCAGCGGGAGTGGGAGAGGGAGAAGCAGGCTTCCTGCAGAGCAGGGAGCCTGATGCAGGGCCCGATCCCAGGACTCTGGGATCATGACCTGAGCCGAAGGCAGACACTTAATGACTGAACCACCCAGGCGCCCCTAATTGTAATTAGTTTTAAAGTTAAACTAATCTTACATTCCTGGGACAAACCCTATCAGGAATGAGATGCGTGCACACGCGCGCACACACACACACACACACACACACACACACACACACACGAGTTTACTAAATCTTTTTAAGGTTTTTGCATCTAAGTTAATGAGAAATATCTGTTTTGTCTTTCTTTTCTTGAATTTCTTTTTTTCTGCATCTTTGCAGTCTCTACGAACAGTGTATAGCACTAAGAATGAAAGGAAATCAAGTTGTGAAAATCACTGTTGCCTAAATAATGCTTCCAGCACACACAGTTCCACCAAACACTGTTTCCCTGGCTCTGGCTATAATGGGAAGCAATTTCAATAGTCTTTCAGATATAAGTACAATGCTTTTTATACTTTCTTAAAAATCTTGTCTGCAGCTAAATACCCCACTAGCCAACAGGAATATATAAAACTGATTTCTGGCAGTGATGCTAGAATGTTTCCCCTCAGCCCTGTGCCTTTGCACTGGTCAGGCCACAAGTTAAAGGTGAGAGAGGTACAGAAACATGACTTAACTATTCATGAAATATTTTTATTGTTTTTTTTTGGAAAAATATAAGCTTATAGTAAGCTTAAGCAATAATATAAAAGATACATAAAGGAAAAAATACTGCCCCCATTCCTTGTAAATAAGAAAACCAAATATTAGCACTGTTGCATTGCTCTGCTGTAAACTAATGGAGGGCAAGAGCCCTGTCTCTCTCTCTCCATTGTTTCCGTCAGGAAAGACTGATATAAACAATTGCAAAGCATCTAGCATGGTGCCTGACACATTTTGGGCACTTAGAAGACATTTATGGGAGGAAGGAAAGTGTTGAATTCACACCTGCGTTACTATGACTCCCTGGCAAGTGTAATACTGACTGCTTTATCTGTGTAAACAAGGGGAAATGTCATTCTCCTTAAAGCCATTCACTGTCTCATGAGCTCACTCTGTTCCTTCCTCCTCCTGTGTCTTTGTTCCTTGAGGCCTTCCTTCTCTATAATCTGCCTCATCTATAAGAACTCCCTTCTTCAGGGAGGCTGCCTTCAAACTCTGAGGATCCAACAGCATTTATAAACTCTGCCATACTACTTAGCGTTGAATCCACAATGGATTCTCCCCTTTGCTAGCACCCATCACTGTCCTGGGCATATAGCTCCTTAAATACTTCAGTTGCAACTGGAACAATCTTGCATGGCAAGGCTCTTCATGAAGCCTGAAGTATAGCCTCAAGATTTGTTATGAAATCCTTGGGTGTAAGGAACAACAAACTGGGAAAAACTAGAAAATGAATCTGAAAGCTATTAAATACCAGAATGATTTTTGTTAGGTGAACACATGTGTTACCCCACCTGAGACGGAAGTCAACAGACTTTCTTTGGTGTTTTCTATTTCTATGGATCCATATATGTACTTTACCCACTCAGACATTTGGAGCTTCAGAGAAAAGGGAAAGAAACTGTTGTGTCCCTATAGTTAGTTTGAAAACAATATCTGGATAACTCTCACCACATTCTGCATCCATTTTAATGGAGAAACAGTTAATTCCAGGACTAAAGCAGAGAATATACAAGATGAACCCGGAGCATCTTATAATATCCCAGAAAGTAAAGCACTCAACAAACAAAACAATGGGGGTATGTCAAAGGGATACAGGAGCCAACTGAAAGAGCTCCCTATGGCCAAAGCTGGAAGGATTTGAGCAATGAAATAATGTAGTACTGGATTATAGCCCAAAGAATAAATTTAAAAAATTTCAAAAACCCATGAGTTCCTTCAGATATAATTAGGTGACTGAATAAATGAGGGGGCGGGGGAGACAAATTTCCCATGGAGAATTCCAAATAATACTCTGCCCCACCCCTTAAGTGTGGACTACACTGAGTGACTTGCTTCCAAAGAGTAGAGTATGAAGAGGGAGGAAAGTAACTTTACAGTGGAAAAACCTGGCAAAGACTGCCTTAGCTGAGTAATTGAGATTAACATTATCAGTGGCAAGTCCTGTTGCCAGGATGTACCCTTGATATATATGATGAGAGAATGACACTTCACTTCCCAAAAACCACAACCACAGTCTATGAGGAAAAGAGATCCCAACTGAGGCACAGTCTACAAAATATCTGACCAGCCCTCAAAACTATCAAGGTCATCAAAAACAAAGAATGTCCAAGAAATTGTCACAGCCCCCAGGAGTCTAAGGAGACATGACAACTAAATGTAATAAGGAATCCTGGAGGAGATCCTGGGACAGAAAAAAAGGACATTAAGCAAAACTAGTGAAATCCGAATAAAGTATGGAGTTCAATCAATATCACTGTTTCATTCATTACCAGAGGTTACCAGACATTACCAGAACTGGATGTGGGGTATATGGAAACCTGTGTGTACTATCCTTTTACTTTTTATGTAAATCTAAAATTCTTCTAAAATAAAAGGTGTACTTAAATATTTCTAACATACACTCTGGGTACCAGGTGATTACATGCTTATCTCCACAACTGTGCTTTCAATTACAGGGCGCTGGTGACAGTTTTGTGGGGGCTTTGGCCTTCTACCTGGCTTACTACCCAAGTCTGTCCTTGGAAGAAATGCTCAAGAGATCCAATTTCATCGCGGCAGTCAGTGTCCGGGCTGCAGGAACACAGTCTTCTTATCCATACAAAAAAGACCTGCCACTTGATCTGTTTTGATTGCTACTAACCCTAAAATAAACGTACTTGGGGGAGGGAGGTGGCCTCTCTTAGCTAGCAGCTTACTATCAAATAGCCTCTTCTCCTTTCTTTGCAAATATGTTCATTTGTGAAGTCATCCTCAGCCTTTACTCTTTTATAATAATGATTTCTTCACTTTTCATGTATTTACAAGAGCCACCCAAAATTAAGGATGCCATGACCAGGACCTGTACAAACATTACCACGATGAGGAGCCAGCAAACTCACTTGCCAACAGATCCTGAATGCCGTACGTCCACCACAGGGCAGGGCTTGTGGACAACAATGTCTAGAGTCCGAGCAGAGAATGTTAAATAAGGGAAGGGTCACATGAATTGGACTGTTCAAGCTGTTCCTAAGAGAGACAGTTGATATTTGGTGCTGGTGTTGTCAAAGCTTCTGTTTTGTGAGAGAAGCCAGAAGTTTGGATGTTTATTGAAATTTTTTCAATGTTTAAGTATCAGCAATTGATTTTTGAAAAATGTAAACACCACCTGTGGGCCACATTCAGCTCATGTGCTGAATAGACAAGTCATTTGTTAAGCCAGATTTTAAGTTGTTGTTTTGCTTTTTTCAATGGCGACTCATTTATGTCACAGACCCTTTATAGCAGGCTTAGCTGGGACAGGTGAAGGATTTTTCTTGTAACCCAAAACCACTATGCATAGTTTCAACCGAAAAATAGCCAAGATCTCACCTATTATTGCTTTGAACCAAAGCTTTAACAACAGATGCCAGAAAATAGCTGATCGACTCTAATGCCACAAGCCCCCGAAACTCAACAACTGTCTACATCTAATTCCAACTTCAGAAAGCTACGCTTGCATGTCCTCCATAGACAGACTGGGCCATGGAGAGGGAACACCTTGGTAACACCAATGTTACCTTGAAACATTGGTTTCATCCTTCTTGAGGCCATGGTAGGCACACCATCATTCTATATAAATGCTTTAAACGGTGTAGGATATGAACCAGCAGAACTCAAAATAAAAGCTGATCCTTCTTACATTGTCAGAAATGTGATAAGGAGAAAACTGAGTATTTCTGAAAATCTGTAGGAAATAGCTTGAGTGAGAAAGTATCTGGATCTGGGTAAGGCAGTCTTACCTCACCTGAACATTAGGGATTAGTGGAATTTCCACTGGTTGGCTGTGTGGGACCATGCCCCAAAAGCCCTAGCCGTGGCTCTATGGAAATACACTATAGCTCTTCTTTAAAAAAAAAAAAGGAAATCTAGAAGATAAAGGGAGTCCAAAGCATTCCTAGAAACTCCTAGATACTGCTTCAGTATCTACTCAGTGACCGGAGTTTGAGAATATGGACCAATGGCATTTTTCCTAATTATATAAGCACAAAACAGAAGTTCTCATAGTTTCTTTTGTGTTACAAGGCTGG
Organism: Callorhinus ursinus; assembly: GCF_003265705.2. Taxonomy (NCBI): domain Eukaryota; kingdom Metazoa; phylum Chordata; class Mammalia; order Carnivora; family Otariidae; genus Callorhinus; species Callorhinus ursinus. The sequence continues at coordinate 22,809,412 of NW_027397072.1, read as the reverse complement.
CCCCCTTATTCCTGTTCACCATTACCCTCTCTGTTATTTCAGGGGAGTTTTTTCAAGATCACTCTATAGAGTGACTCTGCCTTTCCTATGAGGTACAAAGAGGAGCAGACTGGAAAGTCTTGCATAAGTTTCATTATGGAAACTTTCTTTTATACGAACAATGGTTATTCTTCAGTAATGTAGTTGTTTTTTATTTCAAAGAGTGGGGGAAAACATCACCAAGAGACAATAGCACAGGCTATTTTAATATTTTTTATTAAGGGCTATAAAAATATCCAGAAAGATAAATAAATGTGATGCAATGATCTATGTCCTAATATGAAGAACTTTCTTTCAGTACATTGTTTTTCTTCACAATGGCCTTCAAATCACAGGAGGCAGTGATTCCGTGCCATTTCCTCTTCTTTTATTACACGCTGCAGAATTTCTGAATCAGTATCCCACCCTCAGTATTCTCATTTATAAATCAAATTCGTTTTCAATCCATTGTTTAGAGGGAACGTATTTTCTTCTGTTCCACAAAGAGGACTTTTGCTTTCACTGTAAGAGAAAAATGGGTTGTAGCAGAAAACTAAAAGTTTCATTACCGTTTTTAAATAAAAATACGTATCAGACCACAAGCACTCTCCTTTCTCTCCTTTTACTATTCCTCTGACATGGGAATGGAACAGATTGGCAAACTCAGTTCCTCGATCTCCGAGGCCAGATAAACCTAGAGAAAATGGGAAGGTAATCAAGGGTAGGCTCACCAGCTGATCAGTGGCATCTTTGGTACCCCACAAGGTTATTTCTCCCCCAATATGAAATATCCAAATCAAAACACAAAACTAGGAACATAACATGGAAAACACTCAATGCCTTCACCCAGTTAGTTAATGAACATTCTTGCAGGAGATGAGCAAGACCAGACTGAGAGCTGGACTCCAGAGAAAAAAGCAACAAGAACTGAGCAGACCAAGGAAGAAAAGGCCATCTGACTAGAGGAGTAAATACACATCAAATCGTGTACTTTCCAGAGATAGCTTAATACCCAAATAATGGATTTTCTAGTATGGTAATAGAATGAAAATTATAACCAAAATTTCATTATTGAAAATAACGTAACAGTACAGCTCTCTGAAACAAAACCAAAAGTACTAATTGCCTGGGGCGCCTGGGTGGCTCTGTCAGTTGGGCATTCAGCTCTTGGGTTTCAGCTCAGGTCATGATCTCAGGGTCAGAGATCGAGCCCCGCTTTGGGCTCCATGCTCAGCCCAGAGTCCATTCAAGATTCTCTCTCCCTATCCCTTCCCCTCTACCACTCCCCCAACTAATGTGCGTGTGTGCACATGCGCGCGCACCCACATGTACTCTCTCTAAATAAATAAAAATAAAATCTTTAAAAAAGTACTAATTGCCTGGATGAAAGATCAGAGACCGGATGCCGGGCAGTAAGGTTTTCATGGTTCCTATAATGCCTTATAGTACTCCCCAATTAAAAAAACAGTAATAATAGGAAGATTAATTTGGCTCCAAGTCATAGAAAAAATAGGGAGCCTGAAGTTGAAAAGATTGGGTTTAAACCCTGGCTCTACCATTTATATCTGCTGTGAGTCCTTGGGCAAATTTCTCAAAATGTTCTTCCTTCAGTTTGCTTCCCTAGGAGGGGGGTAACTCCATCTCCCTCACAGGGTTGTTGCCGGATATACAGTTGAATTGAAATGACATACTGCTATCCATAATCATAAACATAAATTAATTTTCTGTCAAAATATTTGCTGCCTAATTCATACAAGAATGAATCTGTCAAGTTCTTTCCTTACATCTAACCTAAGTCTATTCTGCTTCAATTAAAGTCTATATTGTCTTGTTTAGTCATCCAAGGAATCAAAACTGACAAGTTTTCATTTTCTTTATAAGCCTTCATACATTTAGCAAAGTTTAATAAGCTTACGCCTCAGCCTTTAATCCTTCCTCCTTGGAAATTAGCATCTAGTTCTTTATGAGGAAAAGGAGTTTGAAAAGACAGAGGCTGGTTCTAGCCAGAGTTTACTATGAATGCTCAAATAATTGGGAGCTTTTCTGTGTCCTTACCTGATTTCCTTTAAAAGCAGACTAACAAAACATTACCCTTAAACTAATCATTTACTCACTGCAGTAACATCTGCTGGGAGGACTGCCAAGCTATTTGGTACCTTGAGCAATGGGGCAGGCCCCATGGCGACTATCATCATGCTAGTCTGCAGGGCATTCAGTAGGTGGGCAGAAAGCCAGAGAGTCCACTATCCCAGAACATTCTCTTCTTCAGGAAAGACAAAGTTGTGCTGTCAAGGCTTAGACCATTCCTTATCAGAAAAGTTCTAGCAGTCTGTTTGAAATTTATATATGAGTCTTCTCTCCCACTTTCAGTTAGGATCAGAATTGTTCATGGTTGTGTTCTTTCCCAATCTCAAAACTTAAAATCAATCTGACAAATAATAAGTTCCTAACACTTCTATACTAAGGATGAAAATCCTGATACATTTTCATACTGAAAAGATAAAAAGTCATTCAAGTAACATTAATGTTGTACAAGTTCCTAAAAATAAACTCTAAAGGAGCTAAATGCTAGAAAAACAATTACTTTAAAATTCATCACTTTGAGTTTTCACCAGCTGATACAAAGAAATCAGAGGGAGAAAAGTATCACACCAACTCAGTATCATATTGCTATGGTTTGAAAATTTGTGCCCGCCCTGCCCCAAATTCATATGTTGAAATCCTAACCCCCAAACACAATGGTATTAGAGGTGGGGCCTCTGGGAGGTGCCTTGGTCATGAGGGTGTGTTCATGAACGGGATTAATGCATTACAAAAGACCCCACAAGCTTGCTTGCCCTTCCACTGTGTGAGGACACAAGAAGGCACAGGCTATGACCCAGGAGGGCCTTCCCGAGAAAGCAACTGGCACCATGCTGGCACCTTGGTCTTAGGACTTCCCAGGCCCCAGAACTCAGAAATAAATTTGTTGTTTATAAGCCACCTAGTCTGTGGTATTTGGTTATAGAAACCCAAAAGGACTGACACATACCCTATCATTCTAATAATTTTTCTGCCATATGAGGTATCATCCTGAAATTCAGACTCCCAATCATCAGGTACAAACCTAGAATTCCTTTTATATTATGATAAAGAATGACCAGAAATTGTAACACCATAAAAACAGCAGGGAATTTTATTCTTGTTAAAGAATGGAAACTATCCGGGTGCCTGGGTGGCTCAGTCATTAAGCGTCTGCCTTCGGCTCGGGTCATGATTCCAGGGTCCTGGGATTGAGTCCCACATCGGGCTCCCTCCTTGGGGGGAGGCCCGCTTCTCCCTCTCCCACTCCCCCTGCTTGTGTTCCCTCTCTCGCCATCTCTGTCAAATAAATAAATAAAATCTTTAAAAAAAAAAAAAAGAATGGAAACTATCCAATTTTATAACTGGGCTTCTTAGAGCCATTTTAATATGCCTCCTCACACTGGTACAGACTTTTTTTTTTTTTTTGAAGGTGATATTATTTTTCTTAGCCATTGATGAATGCAGCATAATGAATGGTTCAACAGTGGTTGTGAGACCTTCTGTACCAGCTCTGAAGGCAGCTCTGAAGGCAGCTCTGAATGTAGCTGTTAGCCAGGATTTGCACTAATAGCCTGCCCAGAAGTCATGCACTGGTAGGTAGGTTTTAGCCTCCTGTGAATCCTCTCATTACTAGGTCCCTACATAGAGTGGTTTAGGGCCCGGGCACCGAAGTCTGACAGTCTTGAGTTCAAATCTTTGTAACACATTTTAGCGGTGTGTCCCTGACTAAGATCCTTGGCATCAGATTCCTCATCTATAAAGAGACTGCCTGGAGAGCACAGGTGCTTGTGCTCGTAACATCTGAAGATACGAGGCTTGTGTAGGTAAGCAAACAAGACAGAATTTCCCATTTTGTCTAATTATTCACAAACACTAGTTTGTCTCCTTTCTTTCAGGGTCACTTTTATTGCCCACACTGTCCTTTTGTTGTTTCCAGGGAGAAGGGAGATTCGGTTCCTATTATACCATCATGGCCAGAGATAAGAGTCTATGAGTCCTTATTCTTAGTTAATAAAAAAGCTAATTATGAGGTTAGGTATCTGTATTTCATTATATAATGGATTAATTTTGGGAAATAGGATTCCGGTACCAATTCAATTCTGATCACCAGTTGGGTGTCTTACAATTCAACTCAACTGTGCTCTTTTCGTTCCCAGCGCAGCCATGGCTCGTGGTCCCAAGAAGCATCTGAAGCATGTGACGGCTCCAAAGCACTGGATGCTGGATAAACCGACTGGTGTGTTTGCTCCTCGCCCATCTACTGGTCCCCATAAGCTGAGAGAATGTCTCCCTCTCATCACTTTCCTAAGGAACAGACTTAAGCATGCCCTAACAGGAGATGAAGTCAAGAAGATCTGTCTGCAGCGTTTTAGTAAGACTGATGGCAAGGTCCGAACTGATATAACCTACCCTGCTGCTCTTATGGATGTCATCAGCACTGACAAGACTGGGGAGAATTTCCGTCTGATCTATGACACCACGGGTCGCGCTGCTGTTCATCACAGTACACCTGCGGAGGCCACGTAGAAGCTATGCGAAATGAAGATCTTTGTGGGGACAAAAGGAATCCCTCACCTGGTGACCCATGATGCTCACACCGGCCGCCATCCTGACCCCCTCATCGAGGTGAAGGACACCATTCAGACCGATGTCATCAAGTTAGACACTGGTAATCTGTGTATGGCGACCGGAGGTGCTAACCTGGGAAGAACTGGCGTGATCACAGACAGAGATAGACACCCTGGTTCTTCTGATGTAGTTCACATGAAAGATGCCAATACAAGAGCTTTGCAACTGGCTCTCCAACATTTTTGTTATTGGCAAAGGCAACAAACCATCATTTCTCTTCCCCGTGGAAAGGGTATCCGCCTCACCATTGCTTAGAAGACAGACAAGAGACTGGCAGCCAGAGCAGTAGGTAACATGGTCTGTAGATGTGACTGATAGTCTTTATACTTAAAAATAACATAACACACACACAAAAAAGAAGAAAACTCCTGATACCAGCTACTAGTAACTGAGGAGCAGCCAGATGGAAGTGACGCACAGGGCAGGTATGGGGAAGGGGCGCACAGCCTCTACGCCCTCTCCCAGCAGGTCACTCTCCCACAGTCACTACACTGTCACCAACCCAGAAGCTCCAGTTCTTATTAAGAAGCAATTATCAAGAGGCTGTTCAGAATCAAGGGCACAAAAATGAAACAAATGGCCTAAAGTTTTAAAATAAATAATTTGTTTGCTAGTTTACTTTATATAAATCTGCTCATGAAATCCAAAAACAAAATTAGGCTTCTACCAATAGCTATCAGCTGCTGTCTTTTGTTTGTAAGCAGGCAATCTGGCCTTGGGAACACTTATCTCTTTTGGACAAATACTTCTATCTACTGAGAACTTTTTTTTTAAGATTTTCATTTATTTATTTGACACAGAGAGAGAGCTAGCAAGAGAGACAGCACAAGCAAGGCAAGTGGCAGGCAGAGAGAGAAGCAGGCTCCCCGCTGAGCAGGGAGCCCGAAGTGGAACTCGATCCCAGGACCTTGGGATCATGACCTGAGCTGAAGGCAGACGTTTAACTGACTGAGCCACCGAGGCGCCCCTCTACTGAGACCATTTAAAGTTACCATTATGGCATTTTAGCAGAGGGTACAAAATGTAAATAATATATAGTTATATTATTTCTGCACTAATATATAGATACCATACTCCTTTCATTCAAATCTGGACCTAACCGCCTGCCACTGTTAGACGATCCCAGGAGAATATTCTCTCCCCATCTAAAGACACTCTATTCTTTCTGTTTCCTGAACAGTATCACCTGTTCTCTTTATAGGGCTGGTTCTTTCCCAGATCTATCCTACCTAAAGGATAGGATAAAGGTGGAATCTGCCTTTCCCCACCTTTATGCTATATCTCAGCATCCTGCTTGTGTCTCTCAAAGCAATGAGCAGAACATCATTTTTTCTTTCTTTCTCTCCCTTCCAAACTGGACTGTAAGTACCAAGATTGCAGAGACTGAGCCTGACTGTGTCCTGGTGTATCCCAACACCTGGGGCAGTAACTGGCACTATAGTAAACATTCAGTACTCACTGGCTGACTGAATGCTACAGAGTCAAAGGGACCACAAAACTGCCCAGACATGTTGAGCGTCAGTCTGGAAAGGGCAACAGGCCTTGAAAGCACTTGTATTGTGGAGTAATTTCTCTGCATCTTACCAATTGGATCATAATGCAAGAGAGTCAGTTTCTCCCGTAGTCGGCTTCTCTTCGTGTTGAAGGAGTAACCTGTCCCAGCTTGGCTCAGCATTTTCACCAGAATGGTTCTAAGATTTAAAAATAAACTATTACAAGCTGAGGAAATAGAGTAAAATCAGTCATGGGAGGATGGCACATTTTGAAAACTTTGTACGGTAGTATTAGTTGTCAGATATCACTTAGCCCTAAGAAGGTTCAGTTCTAAGACTAAGCCTACATTTTCCATAAACCACAATTTCAATGGCTCTGATTCCCAAGGTCTGTTTGATTATAGAGTGCCTTGGTAATCAACTAACCAATCAACAAAATCAAACTACATGTGGGAACAGACTCAGACACCCACCACTTAGAAGGAGCAGAAGTCAGGAAGGGGGAAAATACAAAAGTACTGGCAACCCTAGCTGGCCAGTCAGGAAATCGTAAAGATGGCTATCTCAAAAGAACCCTATCTTCCAGGATGTGCAATAGGAGTACAATCAGAAGAGACAACCCTGCTCCCCTTCATATTCGATTAACTTATAGTCATTCAAAACAAAGTTCATGTTTTGCCTCACTAGACCCTTTAATACCTTATACTGTTACTTTTTCATGTGCCTGGCTTCCCTATGTAGACCATGCCATTTTATTTCTCATCTAATTCCAAAAAGAATTTGTAGCATCTACAAATACATTACACATCTTTGCCTCCCTTTCAATGTCCAGCACAGTGCCTCATACATAAGCAGCACAAATATGTTATTTAAGAAAGACAACATTCATTCAAAAAGATTCAACAAATACATATTAAGTGCTTACTCTGTGGAATGCACTATGGGAAATGCAAAGCTCTGTAAGGCTGCCCCTCCCCTCTCCAGGAACCAACAGTTTAGTATGGAAGGTGAGTTGTGTATACAAGGTCTATAAGGCAAGACATATTTGACAGATGTCACAAGAAAGATACAAAGAACATGAGAGGCAGGGATTACCTCTAAAGAAACCAAAGGCATGGGAGATTCCTATAGAACCTGGAGGCGGGGAATTCTAACATAAATAACTGGACTGTGGCAAAAGCAATATGAATAAAAGCTATCTGAGAGAAAAACACTAACTTACATGTTTTTCATTAACTTTAATCCAAAAAACATAGTTTTATGATCTGTGATGTGTCTTGGGTTTTAAGCAACGGCTGCTTTAGAATGTTCCGTTTTTTTTCTAGAAAAGAATTTTCCTATTTTTAACACAGAAAATCTTACTTCAGTTATTGTCTACAAAATATATTTTGAGATGCCAGTTTGGTATTTATAGTCTCTCTGGTACAGCACGGAATCTTTAATCTGCTATTTTTAAAATGCTTAGTCCATGAATGCAAAGGATTACAAAACTCATTAAAACTGACTCTGTAGTTCAATCAAATCACAGCTTGTTCAGTCAGATTCCCGTACTGGACTCCAGACAAATGGCCCTCAGTGCTCCCTCTGAGGAAACAGAAATATGATGGTAGTCCAAAGAGAGCATGGGAACCTTGATGGTTTGTTTAGGAGCAAGACAGCAAGAGCTCCTTCAATTATTTGAACACTCACTTAAATAGGTCAGTTGGGCAGGAGGGAAAATTTTTTTGAAAGAGTTCACAGAACCAAAACAATTCATCAAGTAAGTAATCCTCAAACCAACCTTCAGAAAATCGAGACCAAATGCTTAGTTTAACAAAAGGATGTATTGGCAGCGGCTGGAAAAACAAACCAAACATAAACAAGTTAAAAAAAAAAGAAAAACCTTACTTACTTTGACTTGCTCTTGGCAACTTTCTCGCAGAAAGGTTGAAAGAGAAAAGAAAATAGCAACTTGTTATCTTTCTTATGCAAAGTTTATATAAATGTCTGTAATAAATATGTAAGTGACCAAGTATGCCATGGGTTGTCGCTCAAGTAACTACTCCCTAGCTTGTGGGGATCCCGCTAGGATTCTAGAAAGAAGACAAAGATCCAATAAGACCAACACAATTCTGGATGTAATGCTTTGTACAATCTCTTTTCAGTTGGACCGGTTACTTTTCAAATCTAAGATCTGCTCCACATGTTCCTCTTCTAAGGTGCAAAAATTGCACTGGAACAAGCCACTGGTCTGACAAGTTAACCTATGCACCGCCAACAACCATCACATCAGGTGGAGGAGGGAAACTAACCTAGAAGTTGGCCTGGTGCAGGGAAGAGCGCGGCCTTGGGGAGCCAGACACTTCCTTCCCAGCCCAGCTGTACTGACTTAGGTAAGTCACTGCCCTTCTCAAGCCATTTCCTCATCTTCAGAGTTCGAAACGAGTGCACTAAAAATTCTGAGGGTTTTTTTTTCCCAGTTAGGACGTGCAGGGACTGTGCTACCACATCCGTACGGAGGACGGGGGAAAGCGCCCCACTACCGCTGACCAGCCTCGACTGCCCGTCTCGGACCGCAACGGGACGGAGAACTAGTGCCGCAGAACCCCAAGCACCACTCGCCCCGCAAAGCCGTGCGCCGCGAGGCATGCCGGACGCTGTAGTCCAGAAGGCCTGGAGAGTCGCAGCGGCAGCTTCCCGGCCGACGCGCGCCCCCGGCCCCGCACCGTCCCGATGCCTTCCTCCCGCCCTCGCCGCAGGCCCTGCCGCCGCCTCCAACCCCACTTACAAGTGACCGCGGACAGGAACATGGTGACAACACCCACGCAGTCTCCTAAACGGGACCAAAGACTCTCAGCAAACAACTGCTTCCGGGGCACAGGCCTGTTCCGGAAGAGGACGTCGGTAGCTGCCTGAAGCCACGCCCCCCGCATAAGCCTCCAGTCCCGACGCCCCCTCTGTCTTGGGTTCTTCAGAGGCTAGGCGTTTTACTTTTGTGCTGGAGGTTGGAGTCCCCTTCCCTGGCAGAGAGAATTTAAAGCGCTCAGGTTCACGCCCCAAGCCCTGCCTCTTACTTCTGGGTCAGAGTTAGGTCTTTGCATACTTGTTTCACTAAATAATCGCCATCACCTTCATTAAAGTCACAGGAACTGTATGTGTTTCTCAGCCGCTCCAGGCTACTAGACTCCCCCACAGTTCCTTAAAATGTTGCCTTCTTTTGCCTCTCCCGGTCCAACTTCATCTCCACCTGGTTGAGAGCTGCTTTCAGTCCCTTTGGAGTTAGAACCCCCATCTGAGTATCCCCCATTCCTTAATTACCTGTTGGATTTCTAGGAGAGCAGCACCTTGTGTATCTTGTGTTAACTGCTATATCCGAGCAACTAGTGCCTGCAAGAGGGGCTGAATAACAGATGCGGGGCACTCACATAACTAGCCTAATGTCACAAAACTAGTCAATGGCAGAGTCAGAATTCCAACCCAGGCCTTGTCTGACTGCCAAGACTCATGCCTTTCCCACTACACTGGGACCTACTACTAATGTGCCTCTTCAATTCTTCATGTCTCTCTGCAAGGAACCTGGGCTCTTTCAACACCAAGAACTTCATCTGTAACCTCATTTCCCAACTAATAATAGGACTTTCGAATTCTTTCCTAATCTATGATTTTGTCTATATATTAAATCTTACAAACATGTGAAATAAAATTCAATCTCATGGATTATCTTCACAAAAAGTAATAAAATTATTTAAAAAATTATTGAACTCTTCAATACAATTCATTTTGTTAAATTAGGACAGTCCTTGCCCTTAGTTCCTTACGGTTTTTTAACCCTCTAATGATTTTCGGTCTTCTAATAACCTGACTCTTAACAATTGAGCACCCTCTAAGGGCCCAAATCCTTTACCTTGTGCAATTCATCTGCTGACAAAGAGTTTTAGGTGTTCAAGGTCAGGTTTCTTATCTAAGAAATTCCTTTAGAGGATATACAAGAAAAGTACATAGGACTGGAAGCCAAGAAACATGAATTTTAGCCTTTGTTCTGTCTTTCGGAAAGTCTTTCAACTATTCACACCTCAGTTTCATGCTCAGTGGAGCATTGGATCAGTGGTTCTCATCCTGATGGTATATCAGAGTCGCCTGTGGTCTTTTAAAAAATCCATTTGCCACCAGTGAGGCCCAGAGTCTGTATTTTCCCCAAGTTTTCTATAACATTACAAACATATCAAAAACTTAAAAGGATAGTGCAATGAACACACCATATGCCCAATTCAACAAATGCTGACATTCTGCTATGTATTCTGAATAAATAAGTATATTTTATATACATTTTTTTGCTAAGCTGTGAAATTGAATCGCAGATATCACAACCCTTCACCCCTACACATTTAAGTAGGTATCTGCCAAGACTAAGATTATAACTATAATACTATTTTCACTCCTAAAAAAATTAACAATAGTTTCCTAATATCTAGTCCATATTCAAATTGTCTTTTCTAGCTGGTTTCTTCAAAAACAGTATCCAATCAATGAATTAAGACAACATCTTTCTCTCTCTCAGAATCTGGCATCAAACGTTTGCCTCCCTCCTTCCTCCTTTCCATAGAAGCCACTCTGGTGAGGGCCCCAGTGATCCCTTCGGCACCAAGCCCCATGGTCAATTCTTGAGCCTTATGTTCCTCAGCATCGATCAGTATTATTTTACACAGTGGCTCACTCCTCCCTGAAAACTTTTCTTCACCTGGTGTCCAGGTAGCCACTCTCTTGGTTCTTCCTCATCAGCAATTCTTTCTCTGTTTTCACCTCACCTACCCTTCAGTGGAGGCCTGCCCAGGGCTCAGTCCTTGGATCTCTTCCCTGTCCACACTCCTTCCTTTGGTGGTCACAGCTAGTTTGGGTTTTGAAAAATCTAGAGGCTGAAGATTTCTAAATTTATATCTCCAGTCTCAACCTTTCCTCTGGATTCCAGATTGGCATATTTAACTGCCTACTTGACAGCACATGTCCAAAATCAAATTCCCAAACTTGCTCTGTATCCCTAAGGCTTCCCCCATACCAGTGTGTGGCAATTCCATTTTTTCAGTTGCTCAAGTAAAAAGCCCGGGAGCCAACTTGACACCTCTTTCTCTCATGGCCTATATGTAATCAATCAGTAAATTCTATCATTCAAATGTCACCTAATCAGTGAAGCCTTCCCTGGCCACAGAGGAAAGCAACACACACACACTCACTCTCTCTTTCCCTATTCTCCTTACTTCACTTTATATTTTTCTACATCACTTCTCACCACTGAATATTTTGTGTGTGTATTTGTTGATTTCCTTATTATCGGTCTTTGCCCACCACAATGTAAAGTTCCTAAGATCAGGAACTTTGTCTTATTCACTCACTGCTCTATCCTGGTGCCTAGAACAGTGCCTACCACACATGTTGACTAGCTGCTGAATGAACTGAATAAATGAATCTGAGATGAGCGGCACCATAGAAATGTTAAATTATTAATAAACAAGTTTAAATGGCAAACGATAAGTGTATACTTGTAGTTCGGGGTTCAGGAGAACTTATAAGCTTGTGGGGGGATTCGGGCTTTTGTTTTTTTTTTTAGAGAGAGAGTGTGTGCACTGAGCAGGAAGGGCCAAGAGTGAGAGAGAATCGTAAGCAGGCTCCATGCCCAGCACGGAGCCTGATGCAGGGCTCAGTCTCACAACCCTGAAGTCAGGGCCCTGAGATCATGACATGAGCTGAAATCAAGAATCAGACACTTCACTAAGCCACCCAGGCGCCCCTATAAGCTTGTTTTTAAAAAGAGATAGCAGGGGGCACCTGGCTGGCTCAGTTGGAAAAGCATGTGAATCTTGATCTCCGAGTCATGAGTTCAAACCCCACATTAGATGTAGAAATTATTTAAACAAGTAAAAAAATTTTTAGAAAGAAATATCAGGGTGCCTGGGTGGCTCAGGTGGTTGAGCATCTGACTCTTGATCTCCCCTCAGGTCTTGATCTCACGGTCATGAGTTTGAGCCCCACATTGGGCTTTGCACTAGGCATGAAGCCTACTTAAAAAATTAAAAAATTAAAAAATAAATAAAAAGAGATAGCATAAGAACTATTTCTTGAAATTCCTGGATGGAGTAGAAAGGAAGCAGCAGCTTTCTAGTCTCATTACTTCAACCTGCATCCACCTGTTATTTACATCTAACACTTTGTTGGCAGTTGGTAAGTGTTAATTAAAATGTTTATTAATACAGATGCAATTCATGATTTGGGTTTTGGGGTGGGTTTGTTGTTTTTTTTTTTTTTGCCTGAATTTACATAATGAGCCCTCTGTGCCTTATTAAAGTGCAGAATAATTAGAGAATCCTGGCAGCCCAAGCGGAAGGGGTGAAGGCCTTAGAAGAGGGGTATGCATCTCTTCGGTGTGGGGGGAGGTGTTGAGTGGGGGAAAGGTACAGCTGTTTCACCTGGATTGTCAGCCCAGGAAAGCAGATGGAGGAGAACATTTATTGAACATCTACTCTCACAGAGCTTTAGACACAGTGTCTGTGTTACATCAGTTAATACTGCATTCCCAGCGCTTAGCATTGGGATTCAAACCCCAGATCCAGAAGCTATTCCCCTCCTCTCCTGTTCCAGGAGGTCCCTGACTGCCCATTGCCCAGCGCACTCTCATACCTATGTCCCACCTGACTTATGGTTGGGAAGTACAGCCACTATTCTTATCTACAGGGTCAGCGACTTGTTCCAGGGGCCTGGGAACGTGGGCGGGGTGGGGAAGGAGACTCTACAGGAGATGGCCGGGGCTCCCTGCAAAAAGCTGGCGCCTTCCCAAGCATAGACACCTCCAGGCAGATGACACAGCCTCACAATTAGGTCCTATGCCTCAACAGATTGGTATTACAGCAAAGACTTCCTGAGGGAGCAAGAATAAAAGCTGGCAAGACCTGGGGGCACCAACTGGGTTCAATCTATGTGGTGGGTGTCCTCAGGTTGGCATTCAGTGCCCTCCATAATCTAGCCTCAGCCTCCTAATTCAGTCCCATCTCTTTTCACTGGGGCCCGCTGGGTATCAGTCCCTTTCTGGATGAAGTCTCTCCTGACTCACCCTCCCACCCGACATGTACTCTCCACATATTCCTCTCAGAGCACCTATTATGCTTCCCTGCGCTTCTCACTGGTCTGCCTCCCCCCACTGGCATCTAAGTCTCTTGAAGGCCAGAGCTTCTGAATCTCTGCAAATCATCCCTCCAACCCCCCAAGCAGGAGCTCCTAAGGTGGCTGCCCTACTGACTTTGACAAATATGAACTGAGCACCTTCAGGAAACATGCCTGCAGCCATTCTGTCTCTTCAACCTTCCTTCCCCCACGGTCCACCCCAAGACAGGCAGAGTGGGAGGAACCTGGGAAAGAACAGAAGCAAAGGCACAGTGTCTAAAAACTGGACAGTGAGCATCCTCCTGGGGCTAGGGTGTATGAAGAAGTGAGGGAGAGGAGCTAGAAAGGATGGCTGGAGCAAGGTCACGGAAGAACCAGGATGTTGTGGTTCAGCCAAAGCTTGGTTCTGTGGTGGGGGGAGTTAAGGGATGTGATCAGACCCCTAGAGTGGCAGCATCTGAAATCACATGGTTTTCCTGGCTAATTGGGAGAGGTAGGGATTCTCCCATCCCACCAACCAGAACACTCCGGAGGTCCTCTTCACTTGTGAAGCACCTATAGACACTTTCCCTGCTCTGCATATTAATGCCTATTTATTTAGTTAACACACACATTTGGTGTTTCCTTAATAATTGGTAAATTCTTCCTGCTTATTTATTATCTTAGACCAGTCCCTGAGCCTTTTCTGGGGGGAGGGGAGGGAGGGAAGGCAGAAGGTGCCATAGACATCTTAGCTTTCCCAGAAAATGCACATACATTTATCCAGAAACAATTTTCCCTGGACTTTCAGCAGCCCTCAACCTTGGTTGCACACTGGAATCACCTGGGGAGCTTCATAAACTAGTGATGCCTACCTGAGGTTTTAGTTTAATCGATCTGAGTGCAGTCCAGACTTCCGGTTCTTTTAAGCTCCCTAAGAGATTCTAATGTACACTCAAGGACTGGGCTCGGGTATGTTGGACCATGAGCTCCAAGCCTGTCCGTGGTCAGCAGCACCTCCCCGAGTAGGGTGGGGAGGGGAGAAAGTGGCCAAACTGAGAGAATGAGGAAGTCTTGAAGCTGTAAGCCAAGATAGGAGGTGCCCACATAATTCCAGAAGGCTGCAGAACACTCACCAGAGATACTGAAATGGAAGACAAAGAGTAGAAAGTTCAACTGCCTTCTTGAAAGATGGATGAAAGTCCAGAGGACAACACCCTTGCCACCCACATACTTCACCTGCCCCCAAGAAGAGCCGCAAACATTATCAAAAGGCTGACAGAAACGGTCTTTGGGGAAAGTCAACCAATTAAACGTGTGGTTTGGTTGGTGGGTGTTATGGGTGAGGAGAGGACAGCAGTAAAGCGCTGGTGAGGGTGTAGAGGTTTAGAGGTAATGGGCTGAAACTCGCCACTGGAGGAGGGAAAGATTTGGGTCAGGGTCAAGGAGAGGCATTCCCGTGGTGGGTAGGGAGCAGGGCTGCGGTGGAAGGAGAACTACACATGTGCTGGAAGCCAGACTCTGCCGTTTCTAACCACGGGACCCTAGGCAAGAACCCGGCCTCAGTTTCTTATCTGGGATTTGTGTGAGGGTAACGTCGGAGGAGCCCACGATCTCAGATGATTATCATCAGGTCATCTCTAAGGCTTTTTCCAATCCCATGAAGCTCAGACATTGTCCTCCGAAAATGCTTTGGAGGTTTTCAAACCTGGTATCCATCAGAATCACCTGGGGTGCTCACTGCCAGGTAATACAACGTAGTGGGCGGGGGAACGAGACCCACAGGGATTTTATAACTGTCACCTGTAGCTTCTGATGTTGCACGTACTTTGGGAATCACTGCTCTAGATTGCTGTTTCTCAACTCCTGGGAATCTTTTTTTTTTTTTAATTTATTTATTTATTTGACAAACGGAGACACAGCGGGAGAGGGAACACAAGCAGGGGGAGTGAGAGAGGGAGAAGCAGGCTTCCCGCTGAGCAGAGAGCCCGATGCGGGGCTCGATCCCAGGGTCCTGGGATCATGACCTGAGCCAAAGGCAGACACTTAACTGACTAAGCCACCCAGGTGCCCCTCAACTCCTGGGAATCTTGTTAAAGGACAGATTCTGAGCCACTAATTCTGAAGCAAGGCCTGAAGATCCGCATTTCTAACAAATTTGTAGATGGTGCTGATATTGCTGGCTGTATATCCTTGCCACTCAAGGTGAAGCCAAGCAGCATCCTAGCAGTATCATTTGGGAGCTTGTTAAATGTGCAGAATCTCAGGCCCCACCCAAGACCTACTGAATCAGAATTTGCATTTTAACAAGGTCCCCCGGGTGATTTGCATGTACATTAAAGTTTGAGAGATATTGTTCCAGAAGTGGCTTACTGACCAGGGAACGACCATTGAAATTTGGGACAAAATGGTAGGACAAGACTCAGTTTCTTAAAATGAAATAAAAGTCAGAGATGGGCAGGGATTTCCAACTGTTTTAGTTACCGCCATATTTGTGGGCCTGGCACAGAGCAGATGCTCAACCAATATTTATAAAGTGAATGAACAAAGGGAAGAGTCCCATCTCTGGAGCCAGGCAAGAGGCCAGAGTGGAGCCAGAAACCACCATGACTTGATGTTAACTACTAGGGCCAAGCTCTGTCTAGTCCTCTTCCCAGGACAAGATTGGTCCTGATGCTGTCACAGAGCAGATCTCTGGCCACATGAGACATGAGTGTGTTAAACTGTCTCATCTGTGGAGATTAGCAGACTACAGAACAATGCAACCGGGAAAATACACTGGCCTTCTTAAGTAGATCTGCTATAGGAATCGGGGACTGCACCAACCTGTGGGGAGGTAGGTGGCCAGAGAGGCCCCAGTTCCAGAAATAACTCATCTGGGCTATAGGATTAATTCCATGAAGCTGCCTGGAACGTGTTTGTCCTGGGCAAAATTTAGTGCATTCAGCATCAATTCTATTACTCTCCTACTTCCTCTGTGCAAAACAGATGTCAGTAAGATACATGCCGGGGTCAAAGGCAACCAGTGTGGCTCTGTGAGTTAAGGCCAAATTCCATGTGCTATACGTAGGTTGGGCAAATGTTAAATCCTACAAAGAACAAACAGTGTATTTGTTATTAACTAGCCTTAGAGCAATGGATCAATAACTCATATTTGAAGTGACTATTATTCCTAGTCTTCAGGGGTGCCAGTCTAGAAAAGAAAACGTTTCTCTTTGTTTTTCCTATGCATAGCATTATCCAGACTTTCTGGATCACCCTGACAGTAGCAGTTAGGATTTCAGTAAGGTAAATTCATTCTCACTCTGCCCTAGCAACAAACTGGGCTGAAGATTTCTGATAGATTCCTCAAAACACCAGGCCCTTTTTCCTAATGATTACTATAAATATACTGTGAACACAAGAGAATGCTTTTTAAAGCAGTGTTGTTTTTCTCAGGCCAATTCATTTGCTTGATTCCCACAAGTAAACTGGGTAAATAGTCATTGTGCATTTCTAAGGGTTCATCTCCCTCCGCCTTGGACTGGATCTCACATTTAAGGCAAAATGAAATGACTGTATTAATGGCCATACCAGTCATGGCAAAGTTCCCATGAATAATTGTTTTCAGAAGAAGAAGAATTTTCCATCACTTCTTCCTCCCCAATAACCTGATCCTCAACCTAATTTCTAACTGTCCCAAAGAGCCTGGTTCCACAGAGGGAGAGTCCTGTGAGTGTCTCTGCAACTTCTCCAAGGGCTTTTTTTTTTTTTTTAAGATTTTATTTATTTATTCATGAGAGACAGAGAGAGAGAGGCAGAGGGAGAAGCAGGCTCCCAAGGAGCAGGGAGCCCGATGCGGGACTCAATCCCAGGACCCTGGGATCATGACCTGAGCCGAAGGCAGATGCTTAACCATCTGAGCCACCCAGGCACCCTCTCCAAGGGCTTTGAAAGATGGTTCCTGGGTGCCTGGGTGGATCAGTCAGTCAAGCGTCTGTCTTCGGCCCAGGTCATGATCCCGGGGTTCTGGGATGGAGTCCCGCATCAGGCTTCCTGCTCAGCGGGGAGTCTGTTTCTCCCTCCACCTCTACCCCTACCCCCTGCTCATGTTCTCTCTCTTTCTCAAATAAAGTCTTTTTTAAAAAAGAAAAAGAAAGATGGATCCTGCCCAGCACACAGTCCCCCATGTTGCCAGGTGCATGTGAGGAGGGAACAAGAAATCAGACATTGTACTCATTGGTTACCAGACCAGACAAGAAATTTAAACTCGTGTACTCAATGGTCCTGCAGTAAACCGGTGTGAGTGTACCGTTGCACGTTTCTTGGCTTGTGAAAAGGACGCGCTAATTAATTCTCCTTTGCTTTGGAATAGCACTCAATGGCAAGTCACCAAAGTCATGCAAATTCCATCTTTTCAAGCCATTTCTGAATGGGTCTATGTTTCTTTTTGTTGACTAAGAGAGACAGCAAGTTGTCATGTTCACAAAGATGACCTAACTTGAGCTTCTGTGGTTTGGGATCCTGCCTGCCTGTGTTTCACCCTGTTTTGCCTCCAAGGCAGGAGCCTACAGTCTCCTAGCCAGGAGATTGTGGTTAGTTTCCTGGCCTCCAACCGAGGTGGGGACACACCTGCACCCCTGAGGGAGGGAGAGCCTGTGGAGGGTCCATGAGGCCAGGGCTGAGTCATTCACCCGAGAGACATGTCAAACGGCATGAGAACACCAGTTTGGCATTTAAGGAGCAAGAACCCACAGAAAAATTCTTCTGTATGTTAACAATCTAGTCCATTTTTTTAAACTAAACCAAGAAAAGAAATTCAAGTTTGGTGTCACCTTACTCCAGTACTGAGGTTTACTCTTCAAGTGAAATCACCCCCAAAAGAAACCTCAGCTTCACCCACAAATCTAAGAGAGGTGAATGGCCTCCACCTGATAATATATCCTCCCATGGGTCCGTCCCTCTCTATGACTCCCACACTTCACAGTTCTATTCTAAGCCCATGGAATTCAGAAAACCCCACTGCAAGCCATTGTCTTAGATTTTTCTACCCAAAACCCAAACCAGTTTTCTCTCTCAGAAAATTACTTGAAATGTAACTTGAATAAACCTGAGCCTTCTTCCTCCCTTATGGAGGTCCATCTTCATGTGGTATTTTATTCAAAAGAAACACAAGCTGGGGCAGCTGGGTGGCTCAGTCGGTTAAGTAGCCAACTCCTGATTTCAGCTTAGGTCATGATCTTAGGGTCATGAGATAAAGCCCTGCATCAGGTTTCATGCTCAGCATGGCGTCTACTTGAGATTCTCTCTCTCTCCCTCTCTCTCTCTCTCTGCCCCTCCCCCTACTTATGCTCTCATTCTCTCTCTCCCCCCCTTTGTAAAATAAATACATATTTTTAAAAAACACACAAGTTGAACTCCAAATGCCTTAAAAAAACGTAAATCTTTGCTAAGCTTCTTGAAGAAATGGCCATTTTTCTCACTCAAAGTCCCACTCAAGAGCTACACCCAGCCCATTCTCTCTCCGGAGAGTATTTTCACACTTTTTCCTATGAAAATAATCTAGCCTATGTGGCTCCTTCCATCCTAGCCATCATCTTAATCCAGCCACAAGAATGGGAGGGCACACAGCTCAGAATCCTCCCAGAGAATGCTGGAAGGGAAGAAAGGCTGTAACTACCTGTGCTTCAGGGGCTTAGTTCCAAAAGGAAGAACGGGGAACAGAAGCACAAGGACACCGAGAGCACTATGAGAACCTGAGGGACCTTCTCCATCGTCAAGATGGCAGCCCTCCAAATGGGGCTGGGTTCTAGTGCAGCTGCCCTGATGCTCACCAGCACATGGAAGGCCAGCAGTGAAATCTTCAGGACCCTCCGTGGAATCCTGGGAAAACTTTACCCAAACAGGGATAGTCAGAGCAATCTGCATGTGTTTGCCTCTCTGGGAAGAGCTTTTGAAAGATTCAGAAGGTTCTGGTGTAAAATGGTGTATACCCAAAAGAGAAAAACAGGGTTCACATCAAGTTTGATTTTCATTCCAGTAAGCCATTTGAAATGAAGGAGACAAAGTCTTTCCAAAGATGTCTTCAGTGATTCAGAATAATTGGGTCCAGTTTAATTTGGTGCACGATGGAGTTAAAGAGCAACATGGCTGCTTCAAGTGTGTTTTGCAGTTCCCAGCATCACTAATTAGCTCTATGACATAAAGGTTAATGAGATAAAACACCTATAAATCAAGTTAATGGCTGATTCAAGAAGAAAACCCCCAACTCCTGCTATATCATGATAACACTATAATTTCACTCTTTTAGGCTATTTATTTGATTAAATTTGATTATGTGAGAAGATATACAAATGTATAATTATAAAATTCATACTTAAATTATAAACTACCTTGCCCAAAGCTCCTTTCTAAATTTAGTTATTCAATACCCATAAGAAAATAAGTCAATCATTAACTATTATCAGCATTAATTATACTGGAATTAACTAATTTGATGAGAGGGTTCATAGTGACCCTTCCCAAAGAGAATAAGTCTCTTATATTCAAAACCTATGTTCCTGAAAATACAGAAATAAAACAAAGTCCAGAAAATAAAAGTGTGGATTTTATTGACTAAAGTTATAGGGGAATTCGGGATTTAGAGAACATTCTGGTGAATCCTTTTGTAATGTGAAGGATTCTATCCCACTTAAATCCTCTATTTGTATAGGTGAGTTTTTCAGATGGTTATGAAAATAAAAAAAAAAAAAAACCTCAGAGTCAGGAAACAAGATTAACATCTCAACTCAACCACTTACTGGTGTCCTTAAGCAAGTTACTAAAACATCTTTGCCTCAGTTTCTGCATCTGTAAAAGGGGATAATAATAGACTCTTATCTCATAGGGTTTGAGGACAAAATGTGATAATTCATGTATATCACTTAGCACAGGGCCTGGCACGTAGTAAATGCAAAGTAAATTATGATGATTATGAGTCATGTAGGGCCTAAATGTACTTAGACTTTACTTCTTGAGCCTAGTGCGCAGAATGTGCAACCTTGAAGCATGAATTTAGTAAGACAAAGCTCTTTGCCATTTATCATGAAGGTATAGTTACTCATTATCGAGCTAGTTTGAGTGCAATATTTAGCAATTTTTCCTTTTGTCAAGGACTTGACAAAGGACTTGATGCACCTTGGTTTTTTTCCCACTGCAGACTTTGTTTTAACTTTAAAGATTAAAAAGAGTTATATCGTGTCCAAGGCATGCAGATCCCCAGGAGATGGGCAAGTAGCCCAGAGTCTCATTGATATTTGATACAAGGGGTCTTGAATAGAAATGGCATTTCTTAGGCCACATTTTGAGACTTTGGCTACACAGGAAATATCCAGATCTTCTGACACTCTCTGATCCTCCTGACTGAACCCACTTCCTCAGAAGAGCACTGGGAGCACATTCTTAGAACAACTATCTCACTTCCGGATGTCCCCACTGGGTGCGCGTGCGTGCGTGTACACACACGTGCACATTCCTAGCAGGCAAGGATGTTCTCTGCAGGTTAGAGCACTGCAAGTGAAGGATATGAGGAGACTCTAACACATTGGTATCAACTATTGGCTCTGACAACCAGAGAATAAACTCCATTCCAGGAGAGAGTCGAGGAAGAAGAGGAAGCTGAAACTCTGCAGAGAGCCGAGCCTCGCAGCTGCAGCCCAGGTGGGCCCAGCCCAGCTGACCTTTGCTCTGTCTTTGAAGAACCACACAGGCTTGCGTCCATCCCTCTGTCTATTGCATCAGCTGCGGCCCATCTGCCCTTCCCCTCCCCGCCCCGGGAAGTGGTAAGGAGGGTGAAGCAACAGCCTGTGAGGCAAGCACTCAGGCAGGGGGAAATCTGGGGGAGGCTGGCTCATTCCTTCCAGCCAGGCCCCACCCAACAGGCGCTCCTTAAACCTAAGTCCACAAAAGGCAAGTGACCAACTGGCCGAGAGTCCTCCCCACTGTCCTTCCTGACACTGCGTGCGCTTCCTTCTAATTCCACTTGGCCATGGGTGGGGTCATGGGCAGGACCTCAGAGCCTTCTGTTTTAGCCAGAGTGGGCTCCAGGATCTCAGAATGTTAGAGCTGGAAAGCCTCAGAGGGCATCTGAATCAACATTTTCCTTTTGCAGATGATAAAAGTGAGGCCCAGGGAAGTAACGTGATGTGCCTGGGTGGGCGGGGCGCACAGCTAGATTGCATCAGCTTATTATGACTACGGCCCACACCTCCTCTCTCCTGCACACATCAGGAACTGCTAAAGAACCCCAGTGTTCAGACTTCAGACTTGGCCAATCTTTGGATGGAAGACAGCACCAGAAATGAATGTTCAGAAGTCACGTAAGCTGGCAAATAGGATGCTTAGAAGATTCTAAGGAGTGAGGTTGACATACATTCTGAACATATGCAGAAGAGGAGGAGAGGGGGATCTCCCAGGAGAACAGGCCAACATCAGGATGAGCTGGGGCAGGAGTAGACTGTGAGGGAGAAAGAGGGACCCATTCTGGAGCAGGCCCAGTGAGATGACCCTATGCCTGAGTCTGCCCAGGCCCTCAAGCCCCCTGGATCCTGGGACATGCCAGGCCCACTGAGGTGGACTGGCAAGTTCCAGGTTGCACTTCAACTACCAGGTGCACTTTGGCGGGACTCAGAACAGGGGGAAAAAGAGCAGCCATCAACGGAAAGTGTTGACATGGGCTTCCAGGGTACTGGGTGAGATCAGGAACCACTGACAATGTGTGCTGACTTAAAGGGTACATTAGAACCTATAACTGCACACAGATTTACACACATATTCTTTTTAAAAAAACACGTTATTTAGGTATGACATATAAAAAGCTGAAAATACTTCATGTATACTTGATGAGTTTGGAGAACATACATATTCTTTATTAACCTGTAATTCCACCGATGCCCAATCTAGGAGGCAGCCAGCTTCCCTAGGCTACTTGCAGCCCAGGAGTGCAGCCTCAGTGAGCTCCTGTCCTTTCTGGGGCCCTGTTTAATAACCACCTTCTTTGGCTTTTAACCTAAGGACTGCAGCAACACCTGACTGTCCTGCACTGTAAGCTTTTCCTGAACTCTGGAAAACTCACACTTGAGCCTGTGAGCATGATACTGATTTGATAGACACTCGGGCTCATTATCTGGCACATGTGATTGTGCTGAAGGTGACATAGTATTTGACCGACTTTTAAAGTCTGCCCACCTTCTGATAGGCCCTCTGGACTCAAGAGTTCAGCCATGTTCTCTTGTTGACTACCCATCTTTCTGATTCAGGGATCTACTTTTACGGTGCAATTACTTGTCTCAAATTTTCATAATCATCTCAAAGGGGATTCTAAGAAGTGAGGTTGAAATACATTCTGAACATATGCAAAAGAGGAGGAGAGGGGATCTCACAAGAGAACAGGCCAACATCAGGCTGAGCTGGTTTTTTTTTTTTTATAAATGTGTAAATTTGTGTGCAGTTATAGCTTCTAACCTCACTCCTTAGAATCTTCTAAGCATCCTACTTGCCAGTTGTTTCTTAACAATCTTCCTTCTTTTCAGCCTGATGTAGAAAGGTTTCCCAGCTGCCAGTAAATGCTGGGCCCCACCGGGTACCCTATGGGCACAGTCCCACCCAGTGTGTGGGGGCCCCAGGGAGGGCCCTCAGGACCACAGGAAAGCAGGAGGATAGGGCTTCCATGTGACCATGGGACTTCCCCCATTAGGCAATCAAGCCCCTGGCATACCTAGTAAGTCAGCCTGACACGTCACACCTCACCCTTCCTCAAAAAAGTGTCAGATAAGCAAGAGCCTCTGAGTTGGGCAACCCCGTGGAGAGGAGTAGGAAATGTACACAGGCTCGCTGGGGGAACAGGGAGATGGTCCTGTGAGCAAGAGGGTCTGGCAGAGTCACAGTGGGGAAGTGGATAACAGGGGAGGGATCAGGGAAAAGGCCCATGGAGAGGAGCCCCAGACAGTGGAGGGGGGTCCAAACCAATACCATCAGACGGGTTTCTATTTTCGCCTAACAAAGTTTCATGAGTCGACTCAAATGTTTGCTCTGACTTTCTGCCCCTAAGGAGGAAGAAGGTAGCTAGTCCAAGGATTTGGAATTTGGGCCTGTTGATTTCCAAGTATGGGAAAAATCCATTAAAAAGGAGCACTCATACTCTGTCTTCATTCCATTCCTAGCATAGACAACATTACTATTCCAAAGAAGGAGAGTGAATAACAGAACATCGAGGGAAATTTGAGATCAGCTAGTCAACATCCTCATTTTACAGATGAGAAAACTGAGACCCAGAGAAGTGCTCAGAATCACTCAGCCAATCACTGCGGAACTGGTAGCACTAGAATGCGATCTCCTAACTCGGTCCCTGCCTTTCTTCCCTTCTACCTGTCCCCACCGCAGCTGCCATGACTGCTTAGGGGTGAGAGTTTGCCTTGGAGCGCCCTCCTCTGGCTCTGGCTCTGGCTCTAGGCTGCGGGCGCCGTTATGGTGTAGGCCTGGGTTCTTGAACTTGAAATGAACCATGCAACAGAATCACCTGCAGGGCTGTTGAAAACAGATTGCTGGGCTCATCCTAGGAGTTTCCGATTCAGGAGGTCTGGGGCAGGGCCCAATCATTTGCATTTCCAACAAGATCCAAGGTGACGCTGATCTACTGATTCAAAGACCACTTATTGAGAATCTCTGGTGCAGGCAGAGATCTTGCGGCTCTTGCAGCCAGAATGCTGGGATTCAAGTCCCAGCTTTGCTCTGCATGTACTGGAACCCTGGACACCATGTGACTTAATCTGCTGGCATCTCAGTCTCTTCATCTTATGATGGTAACTATTATAACCACCCAGAGAGTTCATGTATAAAATAAATAAATCCAATGTAAGACTACCTGAGGATTGCTGTACTGATGCTGTGTGAATACACAGACTCACAGATCTATGACACTTGTCTGGAGAGATGGCACTGTGCACCAGAGGAGGCCCATGGTGACAGAAATGTTCTCTTAATGCCACTCAAAAATACCACAAAGCCAGCAGCATGGGTGTTCATTCTTACACAGATATTGCCTGAGGAATTATTAGGGCCCTGCACTGGATTTACAAAGGTGAATGACACAGTGCCTGCCCTGGAGAAGCAACTAAGAGGAAGATAAACATGCAAATCCTAATAATTACTTACTGGGTGATGAACCAAGGAAGGAACCCTATGCCTTGGAGCACAGAGCATCCAATCCGGTCCGGGGAGTCAAGCAAGATTTGAAGAGGCATCTGACTTTTGAATAGGGTCTTGAAGGATGAATAGGAGTTCTTTAAGAAGAGAAGTAGCAGGGGGCACCCCAGGCAGAGGAAATAGCATATGCAAAGTGGTCACAGATGTGTGAAAATGCATAACATCTTCGGGGGAATAACAGTAGTTCCATGTAGCTAGAGCCCAGCGGGTCCGGGGAGAGAGAGCAGATGGGATTGGCAAGGAAGGCTGAGGCAAGATTCTGCAGAGCCCCGGACGCCACACTGAGAAGTCTGGATCTGATCATCGCTCTGCTGGGAAGCCACTAGAAGACACCCACCTTCTCCTTGGAAGAGTCCTTGGAAAAAAATCCCTAATGTATCCCCAAGATGAAAATTTATGAGCCAAGGTACTTCACCACCCTCTGCACCCCCAGTGCCTCTCAGCCTCCCCTGCCAGGAAGCCAAGCCCAGAAATGCCTCCAGAACTGGGTGGGGGCCCTTGGGAACAAGCTGCCCTGGAAGGCAGAGGAGCAGCCTCTTACCTCTTACCTTCATCAGATAGGCGGCACTTTCCCAAGATTTCCTCATTCCCTCTCCCCTTGGGTGTGGAGTCACTGGGAGAACAAAAGACTGTTATCTTAAGCTAAGAAGCCTCAGGAGGGGAGGACGGGCACTCTGGCTGCTGAAGCAACCCAGGAAGAGCCCGGTGGAAACCTACACCTGGGGAGCAAGCCCCTCACCTCACTGACCTCACTGAGCTATGGAGACTTTTGGAGCCGGAAGACCCTGGAGAGTTCATCTGTTCCAGGTGCCTCCTTTCCACTCAGAGGTGGCTGGAGAACCCGGAGCTCCCTCCCCACATCAGACTCCAAGATTTAAAGCTCCAGTCTTGGGAAAAGTGGTGGTTTATTGGGCCACTGGCCTGCTGCCCCTCTCCTGAGTCTCTCACATAGTCCCCAGCCAGCCAAATCCCTGCCCCTCTTTCAAAGTCAGTCTTGTTTCCAAACAGGCAGACAGAGGAGTGCGCGGAAAGTGCGCGCTGCTCTTTCTGGAACCAGCAAGGGCAAGGAAAGGGGCCAAGCTGCTATTGGAAACTGCATGGGCTGGGGTTTTTATACCGATTCCTCTCTCTCCTGCAGAGGGGGAAGCAAATTGCTCTGGCAGGAATAATCCCTTTTGTTTTCGGCAAAAAATTTTAATAGGTCTTTGGGTTATGCAAGGATAAAATTTCAACCTATTCTGGAAAAGAGACAAAGCAATCTGGTACAATGTGAAGCTACAGGCCGTGCATCATAATGGTAGAGGGTAGTTTTCCTTCAGAATGAATGGCATCTCTTCGGAGTTTGGGGGGAGTTTTGTTTAACACTGCAGCCTGGCCTTAGCTGTGCTTTGGGGAGTTGCGGGAGGCGCCCCTATGGGCTGCGAAAGAGAGGAGGACTGGAGCTCCTGGACGCCAGGGAGGGCCTCCCAGTCAGTGTGGGATTCCCAGGAGGCCTCACAAACCCTGGAGGAGGAAAGCCAGGAAAGAGCTGAGCCAGGACCTGGACTGTTCCTCTTCGGCTGGGGGTTACCATTTGTTCCTCTCTCTGGCAGGGCTACTGAGACCATCAAAGCCAGTCCCAAACCCACTGAGCTCTTTCTGAAAAGACCACAAAGTCATGTAAAACTGGCACATCCACCCCCAGACCCCTGCCACAGCCCACCCAGAGTGGAGTAAGAGCCCCTCTGTGAGAGCAGAGCCTCCCCACCCTTCAACTTGGTTCTGTTAGTAGCCCCAAGGTCTGGTGGGATATGGACAAAACCAGTAGAATCTTGGAGTTGCTAAATGTTTTACTTCTAAAATTTTCCTTTTCCTCAATACTTTAGTTTGATCAGATAAAATATTCTATTTTGAAAAAGTTGCTCTAGGAAAGTGGATCATCGTGGGATTAAGGATGAATGTCCTGCCAGACATAGGGAACTGGGTTTAAGGCAGGAAACAAAGGAAGGAATAAATGGTCATTTGGGGGTTAAAGCACTTCTGTCTTACATTAGTGTAAAAATCACACTGATCTATTATTTATATGATAATACATTGTAAAGATGATAAATATATTACTATGTATTTATATTATTTTATAACAAGTACAAATAATTAAAAATAGTAATTTATAACAGAAAAATCCATGTTAATATAAATGTAATACACTACTTTATAGAAAATATAAATAATATGTAAGTGGTAAAAGCCATAAACATCACCAGTTATCTCACCACCGAAAATTAATCGACATTAACATTTTGGAATACTCCTTCAGAGGAGCATCCTCTATGCATATAAACAAACAAATTACTAGATATATTTGCTTCTCCCTCTCCCACTCCCCCTGCTTGTGTTCCCTCGCTCGCTGTGTCTCTCTCTGTCAATTAAATAAATAAAAAATCTTTAACAAAAAAAGGAGGGGGCACCTGGGTGGCTCGGTCATTAAGCATCTGCCTTTGGCTCAGGTCATGATCCCAGGGTCCTGGGATTGAGTCCCCCATCCAGCACCCTGCTCAGCGAGAGGCCTGCTTCTCCCTCTCCCACTCCCCCTGCTTGTGTTCCCTCTCCCACTGTGTCTCTCTCTGTCAAATAAATAAATAATCTTCAAAAAAAATTACTAGATATACCGAACATTCACATACTTATTTTACAATCCCAATAAAAAGAGAACATGCTTCTTTTTCAACACTTCTAGTAATAATCCCAGGGCCAACTCTCATTGGCCCAGCTCAAGTCATGTGCCTATCTCTGAATCTAGAACCCACAAAAGCCAATTTAATGTTTAAGACTGTTTAAGTGAATGTATGCTTTTTTGAGTTGGTATAATTAATGCATAAACGAGACCATGTGTGTGGAAGTTCTTTGCACATATGAGTAATTATGAAGATCATCGACTACAAACATTATTATTAATATCACCACCCTTTCCCCACCATCCTTCTTCCTTACTTCTCCTTGCTTTATCTCTTTTTCTGCTTTCTCCTCATCCCACCAAGTCCCCATCACATCTGGATTAACTAGGCTGTGGTGGACTGGTGAGGACACCAAGTACTATTTATAGCAGTGTCTCCTTGGGCAATGTGGTGTGTGGGAATTTCTATCTCTCATTGCAGCCACAGTGGCTCCTGAGAACTTTGTCTAGAGTGAGGAAAAATGTGGAGAACATACCGCCTCTCTCCCAGCAAAAGCAAGCCTGCCTTTTACACTGTCTACTCAACCATTTAGGACACAGATTTTGGTAGAATAAGAGTTTGTCACTCACTCAGGGAGTACCTGAGATGGATACATTTTTTGTCAGTGGACCTCCAGAAGGACATTTCAACTGGAGAGAAGCCAGAGAAAAACAACCATTATGACTCAAAGCCTGGATAGGATATCAATGTGAGAACCGGCATTTTTAGTTTAGCAAATTAAAGCCTGGGAAGAGATCAGGGACTGTAAGAACAGAGTGACATTAAGCCCTTTATGGAATTTTAGACAAAATAAGTAGTCTGGGGACAATTAAAATGAATTCCTACTTTAAAAATTGGGTGGTTGACAATACATGTATACTGGAATTGAATAAGTAAATGGCTAGAGAATGAGAGCCAGATTTCTTATTTTCAGAGTTTATATTTACAGATAAACATGAGGAGAAGGCTAAAATGATGTGTTAAGGAATTAGAGTTGAAGACATCAGTGGCAACCCATGCATAACTTAATATGATATAGTTACATAGGGAAATATTTATAGATATGTGTACACACATCTATTTCCTTGCTATGCCAGCTGAGAAGACATAGGGAGAATAACATCCCTGTAAAAATAAGCACATCTATCACCAGATACCATTCTCCAATAAAAGGACTAGGTCACCTTGGAGAAATGGTTGATTCTAGAACTGGGGGAGGAAATATGCAGGATGATCCAGCAGCATCTAATAGTGCCAGGAAGTAAGGAAGTGCCCCAAAAGTCCACAATGATGAGGGAGGTGGAGAGAGACACAAAGGGACACAGGAGCCAGTTGAAAGAGCTCCCAATGACCAAAACTGGAATAATTTGAGCAAGAAAATAAATAAAGAAGTATTGTATTATAATCCAAAGTATAAAATAAATAACCATGAGTCCATACTGATATGAATAAGTAAGTAAATGACGAAGAATAGATAATATCTCACAGGCAGAAGAACTCCAAATAATTTCTGTTGTTACATAGCATAGCTCCCCACCCCTTCACTGTGGGCTGCTTATAGTGACCGCCTTAAAAATAGGACAATTTGGAAAGGAGTGAGGGAAGAAGTAACTCTACAGTGCAGACACCTGTTAAATACTAGCTTAGCCAGGTGATCAAGGTCAACATCAATAGTAATAAGTCACGCTGATAAGTATGTACCCTTGATATGATGTGACAAGAATGGCACTTCACCTCAGTGGTCTTCCTCCCAAAAAATCCATAACCCAAGTCTAATTATGAGAAAAGCATCAGACAAATCCCAGTTAAGGTGCATTCTACAAAATGTCTGACCAATACTCCACCAAACTGTTAAAGTCATCAACAACAAGGAAAGTCTGAGAAACTGTCATAGCCCAGAGGAGCCTAAGGAGATATGACAACTAAATAATGTAGTATCCTGGATGTGATCCTGCAACAGAAAAAGGACATTAGGGAAAAACTAAAAAAAATCTAAATAAAGTTTGCACTTAGTTAATAATGAGGTATCAATATTGGTTCATTTATTGTGACAAATGTATCATACTAATGCAAGATGATAGTATTAGGAGAAAGTGGGTGTGGAGTATATGAGAATTCTGTGCCATCATGGCAATTTTTCTGTAAATCTAAAATTATTCTAAAATAAAGGGTTGTTTTTTTTTTAAGTACCTGATTGTATCATGCACTGCAATGTTCATATTGATTATTTTTGGGTGGTAGAATCATGAATGCTTGCTTTATTTTTTTTAAAGATTTTATTTATTTATTTATTTGAGAGAGAAGAACATGAGCAAGGGGAGGGGCAGAGGGACAAGCAGACTCCCCACTGAGTGGGCAGCCCAACCCAGGGCTCCATCCCAAGACCTCGAGATCATGATCTGAACCAAAGTCAGACGCTTAACCTACTAAGCCACTCGCGCATCTCCATGAATGCTTGATTTAATGTGCTGCTCCAATTTTCTACAATGTACTATTTATAAAATCTGTGAACATTTTTTTAAATTTTTTTATTGTTATGTTAATCACCATACATTACATCATTAGTTTTGGATGTAGTGTTCCATGATTCATTGTTTGTGCATAACACCCAGTGCTCCACGCAGAACGTGCCCTCTTTAATACCCATCACCAGGCTAACCCATCCCCCCACCCCCCTCACCTGTAAACATTTTTTTAAGTAGGTATGAACTTCTGGTTAGACAACAAATTAATTGTATGCCTTTATCTCCTCTCCCTCCACACACCCCACAACATTTTTTTTTTTAAGTATAGACCTATGAGAATACAGAGAATAGAAGTGAGGACATTAGTGGACAAGAGAGTTAGTTCAGCAATTTGGAGATGATTAAACGTGGCTGGAGGAGAGGTAACTGAATTAGTAAAGTAAGTAAAACTAAGACTCAGAAGGGCCTGGAGAGGGAACTGATAGTGATGATGAAGCAGATTCTACCCATAGAGCCCAGAGAGATGGGGGACTCAGAAGCAGCAGATTTTGCAAGAAGTGGGTTTGAAGCATGAGCTAAACACTAAGGAAATGGTTGAAAAAGATATGTGGAGAAATAACAACTCTGGATCCCCTCTTAATCCCATACAGTCAGGGAACTATGTTCCTACAAGAGACTAGAGGGGTTTTTTTCTCTAGAGAAATTGAAACAGAGCACTTCCAAGTTCAGTGACTCCAGCAACAGTAGAGGGACAGCTGCCTGGCTGAAAACAGGGAAATCAAGTGTAAGTTGACATGTTAATATTGGGGCCCTCTGCCAGACTCCTTCCATTACACCATTCCCAGAAAGGAACTGTCAGGTATATGTCCCCTGGGTAGAAGACTGGAGGATTCTTCACTGGAAAACATTTACTAGCTCCAGAGAGAAATCCTCTAAGTAATGACTTTTCATGATCTCCCAATGAAATGGCCTGAGAATGAAGCCCGCCAGTCAAATCCCTCTCACGTCCCCACACTGCACACACAGTTGCCAACCACATTGATGCCTCTCTGTTTTATAGGACTGTATAGCCCAGGATCACCAGAAATTTGCAGGAAGCATCCCACATGAAAGAGACAGACCAAAGCAAACAAACATTAAAAACAGAAAATGAACTTAGAGGAAATAGAGATGAAGAGAAGAAAATTTTTTTATATATCCATTTAATTAATGGCCCCAGATCTAAAAGAAGATGCATTTCCATGAGAAAGAGCAGGATGGTTTGAAAAAAGAATACTCAGAGGATGAACAAGAGCAATTTGAAATTTAAAATGTGATAGCTAAAATTAAAGATTCAACAAAAGGGCAGAAAAATAAAGTTGAAGAAATCTCCCAGAAAGTAGAATAAAAACATCAATGAAAATTAGTTTTAGAGAAAAGAGTTTTAGAGGATTACTCAAGGCGTTCTGACATCTATATTCAGTTTCAGAAAACAAAATATAGGAAATTATTATTTTTTAATAACAATGTAAGAAAGGACATGTATCTCCAAATTAAAGTTACCCTCTAAATGTCCAGGAGAATGGGGGAGGGGGAATACCAAGGCAATAATTTGAAATTTCAGGATGCCAGGATAAAAGACATAACCTAATTGCTTCTAGAGAGAAAAATCATGTTGTGTGTGAAGGTGTAAGAAGTCGTGGAATCGGACATCTCAACAGCAGTACAGGATGCTGGAGGACAGTAGTGTTGGGCACCCTAAGTTCTGAGTGAAAATTATTTTTATCCTATAATTCTATACTTATCCAAATAAAGGACAAGTATAAGTGTGAAATAAAGATATTTTCAGATACATAAGAACTCCAAATTTGTACCTCCCACACACCTTTTCTTAGGAAGATAGTGAAGGATATGATTCAGTGAAATGAAAGACTAAGCCAAGAACTAGGAACAAGGGGATGCCAGAAAACAGAGAAACAATCCAAAGGATAAGACTGAAAAAGGAAGTCCTAAGATGACACCTGAGCCCCAGGTATAAAGAGGAACCCATCCAAACTGAAGCAAGATGAGAGAGGGCATAAAAAGGAGACCTCCAGGGATGGAAGGCAGGAAAGATAGTGATAGATTATTTGATACATTTGCACATTTGGAAAGAAACATCACTAGATGTTTAACAGATACATAGAAAACATTTTTTAAATATTAGCAATAGTTATTAAAAAGAAACTAAGCAAAAGAAAAACTATGGCAACTATTAACTGCAAGAAAAACACAAAGGTGGACGGAATGTAATTTGTAGTAATGTTCAGCAGTAAATAAAATTTATAGAGTCATAATACAATAGACATTGACTATTGATTTTTTTAAAAAATCATATTATACGGGAACATAAGAGAAGAGAAAATGCAAGAAAACTAAAACTTTAATTATCATGAAGAAAATTGACAGATAGTATCTGTCATGCTCATGCATAGGAGACAAGGCAAGGCCAAGGCTTGATTGATTCAACCAGTAAAAACATAATGGGCCACTTTTAGATTTAGACAATTTTATTACTCAAATAGACAACAAAAAGGAGCCAAAGGTGTCAGCTCCCTGTGATCCTGGTCCCAGACACCAAAAAGGAAAAGGATGACACTGAAGCAGAAGGGACCAGATGACTGAAACATGAGTTGTGGGATACCTGTTGTTGAAGGGCCAATTCTAGACTGTAGCTAAGCAGTTTCATATTCTGCAACTCTAATCTGAGGTATGCTTTAGTGATTAGGTATATAGAAGTGAGGAGGTCTCCTAGATCATAGCTAGAAAGATAAAAGATATGGGATTAAAAAAATAGTGGTAAGATTCCTATAATGAGAATTCTGGGATAGAAATATTTTTAAGTGGCAGAAAAAAAAAAAAGCCCAAGTATATCATTAATCTCAATAAATATAGATTTAATATATTAATTACAAATTAATACTTCCAATTAGATCTCTTAATCAAAATCCAGCTAGATACTATAAAAGAGAGGAACAAGCCTTGAAACAATGATATAAAACAGATGAAAATAAAGGGACAGAAAAAGGGACACCAAGCAAGTATTAACCAATAAAAAGCTGGTTTTAATTCAATGTTATTGTCAAATAAAATATAATTTTTAACTTTCTTTTCTTTACTCTTTTTCTTATGTGTGGTATGTTTATTACTCCAGCAAAGCAGATAGAGAAATTGCTACATAGAATTGAGATGCTGCCATACCAAAGGAAAAAGGGAAAGGAAAAAGAAAACACTACAATATGTGGTATTGGCTTTGGAGCTGGGCAGAGGGTAGTGAGGAAAGTTTTACTGGAGGCTGAAAAAAATGGTGCCCTCTGTGTTGCAGAGGTGCAACATTTGAAAAACTGTCATCTGTGATCATTTGGAAGGCTTAGGTACCTAGTGAACTTGTAGATTCAAGTGAAGAGGCTGTGAAACAGGATATTTAGTAGTGTATCCTGGTTATTACTACCTGCATTTGACAATGTTCTACAAGACAGAAGAAGGTTTAGAAAATGATTGGCTGGTTTTCAAGAAGGGATGAAAGATTAGCAGGGAATCTAGAATTCAGGGACTTGCAGGGTTGAAATATCAGTAGAAAATAAAGCAGAGAAATGCTGCATGCAACAAGGTAACTGTTGGGCAAAGATTTTTGTTAAAATAGCTTTTGGGCAAAGATTTTTGTTAAAACTGCTAAATAGAACTAGACCAAGAGCCCACCCTACCAATGAGAACATGCAATGGCGCTGGCTCCTGTTCCATGCATGCTCCCCCATGAGAGGCCACTTCCTCAAGGGAGGCTCAGAAGAGCTCCAGTTGTCACAGAAGTCACCTACAGAACTGATGCCACTGCTCCAGGAGCTTGTGTTTGGACCCGTCCTCCTGCCTTCTGAGGCTTCCCATGATTTCAATCTGAGCTCAAGGCCACATCTGGGCCTGACGGGCCAAGACAGAGGATGAGGAAGGTGGAGACCCCAGCACACCAGTTATTGTCTGCTCTGCCTGTTCTGCTTCCTGTTCCACAGTGCCAGAGTGCATGGCCCTGCATCAGGACTGGAAGCAATGCTGGTAACTGATGCAAACCTGTAGAGAGGTCATGCATGAACACAGGCAAGGCAGTAGGAGAAGCTATAGAGACCCAAACCACCTATTCACATAGGAAGTCTCTGCATAAACCAGCACCCAGAGAGATGAGTGGGCAGATGAAATCCTAACATGGAAGGTGGGTCAGGAGGTATCAAACTTGGAGACAGTCTTTGGGCCTAAGAGTAGGAGCCAACAGCCATGGGTTTGGATGTGACCATCGCAAAGAACGGCATGTTTTCAGTCATCTCCCCACCATCCCCACCCATCTTGTTCCACCAATGGCCACACAAAACAAAGACTTGGGTTAGGTAACTTAATTTTTTTAAAGATTTTATTCATTTATTTGACAGAGAAAGACACAAAGAAAAACCACAGCGAGAGAGGGAACACAAGCAGGGGGAGTGGGAGAGGGAGAAGCAGGCTTCCCGCGGAGCAGGGAGCCTGATGCTGGGCTCGACTCCAGGACCCTGGGACCATGACCTGAGCCAAAGGCAGACGCTTAATGACTGAGCCACCCAGGTGACCCAAGGGCATTTTAATTTTAAAAGTAATTTCACAATCTAAGGGTAAAATTGGTTACCTGAGCAGGTTTTCATTTATCTGGTCATTAGTTCACCAGCATGTTTTTGTGAGACCCTCCCATGGGCCACCATAGCACATTGGAAACAAGCGATAAATACCATGACCTCTGCCCTTGAGTCATTTTGAGTTAGAAAGGAAAAAGCAACACTAAAGCAACTAACTTATTTGAAAGAAAAGGTAAAAATCCCCACAAACCAACAACCAATTCTAAAGAGAATAAGGTAGCCCCCAGTACATCCTTTCAGTTGGACAAAGAAGAGTATAAACAGGATTCCACATAAGCTGGTTAATCAAAATATTTGCATTGAAGTCTAGAAAGAGGCAATTCTCCAAAAGAATTATGGGAGGGAACAGCTATGGACATACGGAGTTCCCTAAAATCAAATAGTTTAAAAAAAAAAAAAACCCCACAAAGTTTTGGAGCTCATTGTCAAAAGAGCGACCAACCAGTACTGAAAGAAACTGTGACAGTTTGAGATGTGAAATAAACTTCAAGCCACCGTCCGGCACCTGAGAGTGAGTACCTCCCTAAATTTTGATAACGAGATTTGGAAAATTGTCCACACAGAAAAGCTGACTAACACCTTATAGAAAATTTCTAACACAGCAAAATAGAGAAAATAGTGTAATGAAACTCCATATACCCATTATTCTACTTCAATAATTAGGGAATGTTCTTTCAACTGAATCCCCACCCACTCCCCCATCTTTGTCTTGGATTATTTTGAAGCAAGTCCAAGATTTCTTATCATTTAAACTGTGAATATTTCCGTATGTGTCTCTAACAGCTAGGAGACTCTCTTTAAAAATAACCACAATGTCATTATCACACTTAAATTTTTCTTGCCTTGAACCTATTTTTTTAAATTGTGGTAAAAAATACATATCATAAAATTTACCATCTTAACCATTTTTAAGCATATAGTTCAGTAGTGTTATGTATATTCACATTGTTATGAAACAGATCTCCAAAACTTTTTTATCTTGCAAAACTGAAACTCTATACTCATTAAACACCTCCGCTTCCTGCCCCATTCCCACCCCAGTGCCTGGTAACCATCAGTACACATTCTGTTTCTATGAATTTGACTACTTCAGATACTTCATACAAGCGGAATCATGCAGTATTTGTCTTTTTGAGACTGGCTTGTTTGACTTAAAATAATGTCCTCAAGATTCATCCATGTAGCATGTGACAGGATTTCCTTCCTTTTTAAGGCTTTTTAAGGTTCCATTGTATGTGTATATGGTATTTTGTTCGTCCATTCATCCATCGATGGACATTTGTGTTGCTTCCACTTCTTGGCTACAGTATCACACTTAAAAGTTCTTTTCTTTTTTTTAAAGATTTTATTTATTTATTTGAGAGAGAGAATGGGAGAGAGAGAGAGAGAGCACATGAGAGTGGGGAGGGTCAGAGGGAGAAGCAGACTCCCTGCTGAGCAGGGAGCCCGATGCGGGACTCGATCCCGGGACTCCAGGATCATGACCTGAGCCGAAGGCAGTCGCTTAACCAACTGAGTCACCCAGGTGCCCCACACTTAAAAGTTCTTAACATTATTTTTTTAATATCAAATTGCATTTACTTGATATATCTTTTAAGTCTCATTTAATTTGCAGGGTCCCTCCCTTTTTATTCTTTATATATATTTATATACTTTGTATATATTAAATATTATTATGAAATATATATCTTAAAATATATTTTTATATTATATTTTTTATGAAACTGTGTCATTTTTTTAATAGAATTTCCCACGGTCTGGATTTTGCTGATTGACTCTTTGCAGTGTTAAAAGAAAGCCACAGGTCCAAGGTGGAGTAACTCACCCCCAGGACAGCAAACAAAGACTTTTTTTTCCTAAGATTTTATTTATTTATTTGAGAGAGGAGAGAGAGAGAGCAAGTGAGCACGGGCAGTGGGGAGAGCGGAGAGGCAGAGGGAGACGCCTCACGGAGCAGAGAGCCTGATGCAGTGCTTGATCTCAAGACCCTGGGACCCTAGGACCCTGGGACCATGACCTAAGCTGAAGGCAGACGTTTAACCGACTGAGCCACCCAGGCGCTGTCCAGCAGTGGAATTTTAAACCAATCAATCTGGAATTTTTCTGGTCAGCCCAATGAGGTAATCTGTCACATGGACCCTCTCCAACCTCCAAAGGAAGGTGAAGTAATCTGCAAGATAAGAGCCCCCAGCCCTTCCCTCTAAAGGAAGGTGACCTTGCCTGAAACAATCCTTTCTTTTCTTTTGCTAATAACTGCTTGCCCTATGCTCCTTCCTATAAAAACCTTCCATTTTGTACAACTCCTGGGAGTTCTCCTCTATTTGCTAAATGGGTTGCTGCCCAGCTCATGAATCACTTAATAAAACTAATTGGATCTTCAAACTTACTCAAGTGAATTTTTGTTGTTTAACAGTAGTGTTGTTTACATCTTTCTTTATACCCTGTGTGTCCAGTAAATTGGTAAATATGTGGCATTTTTATTTGATTCAGGTTCAGCTTTTCACAAGACTACTACTAGATTGTGTTGTATACCTCCATCAGGACTCACATTATATCTGGATGTCTCTCTCTGTGATTCTATTGGCCATTGATAATGGCCATTGCTAAATCTATTTTTTTTAATTATTTCCCTATCCAAACATTATGTCAGAAGCTTCTTTTTAAACAGAATTTTTTTATTTTTTTTTAAAGATTTTATTTATTTGACAGAGAGAGACACAGCAAGAGAGGGAACACAAGCAACAAGAGTGGGAGAGGGAGAAGCAGGCCTCCCGCCAAGCAGAGAGCCCGATGCGGGGCTCGGTCCCAGGACCCCGGAACCATGACCCGAGCCGAAGGCAGACGCCCAACGACTGAGCCACCCAGGCGCCCCCATTGCTAAATCTATTATTAGTACTTTACAAACTGATATTCTAAATCTGTTACTCCTTTTTTATTTATTAGCTGGAATACTTCATCAGCCTTTTGGTCACCCTGAGATACAGTTCATATAGGAAGGAGGTTAAATACTTAAAACTTTTCCTTTTACCAGTTTTCAGAATTATGAGCTGTTTTCATAGCATCCTCCAAAGGTGACTAATTTTTTTGAAAGATTTTATTTATTTGACAGAGAGAGACATAGCGAGAAAGGGTACACAAAAGGGGGACTGGTAGAGGGAGAAGCAGGCTTCCCGCTGAGCAGGGAGCCCGATGTGGGGCTCGATCCCAGGGCTCTGGGATCATGACCTGAGCCGAAGGCAGACACTTAACGACTGAGGCACCCAGGTGCCCTGACTAATTATTTCTTGATAATAATACTAACTCAGGCTTTAAGATATTTTCTGTGTTTTAATCCAGTGAAGTTATCATTGTCATTGACACTTATACTATCCCTCTTTGGCCAGTGGGAGCCTCTTCAAGTTGATGCTGCTGTTCTTTTGACAAGACCCTGATAGTATTCGACAACTTCTTTCTGTCTGGTTTGATTTTTCCACACTGTACATTATCTTATCCTATAATCAGCCATTTCCCCCAAGCAGTCCTGGTCTTAGTAAAATGTGGTATTTAGAAATCACAGTCTGGGAGTTAGAGGTGCTCATTGTTAACTGGTTTGGTTATTGTTTGAAAGGACTTCTCATTTGACCTCACTGGGAGATTATTTTAAATTGATTGTAAGCCCAGGGATGCCTGGCTGTCTCAGGTGGTAGAGCATGTGACTCTTGATCATGGGGTTGTGAGTTTGAGCCCCACATTGGGTATAGAGCTTACTTAAAAAATAAAATGTTTTGGGGCACCTGGGTGGCTCAGTTGTTAAGCGTCTGCCTTCGGCTCAGGTCATGATCCCAGGGTCCTGGATCGAGCCCTGCATCGGGCTCCCTGTTCAGTGGGAAGCCTGCTTCTCCCTCTCCCAGTCCCCCTGTTTGTGTTCCCTCTCTCGCTGTGTCTCTCTCTGTCAACTAAATAAATAAAATCTTAAATAAAATAAAATAAAATGTTTTAAAAAATAAGTAAATAGATTGTAAGTCCATACTTATATTTCCAAATCAAATTTTGAATTTTTGCTTAATTTATTTGAGTTTTATATTTCTATCTTTTCTCTTACCTGGAAATCTAGGATACTAATGATGTTAACATAATTGTTTATTTGCTTCATCTTACCTACATATAGTAGGTGAGTTCCAGAGTAATATTAATAATATTACTAACAATATGATTACCATAAGAAGTTTAATATTGTTATAGGGCTTTTGGTCACTATTCCATAGGGCATGTTCTTCTATAATCACATCCTCAAATTATTGTTTTTTTGTTTTTTTTAGTTTTTTAAAAAGATTTTATTTATGTATTTGACAGAGAGAGACACAGCAAGAGAAGGAACACAAGCAAGGGGAGTGAGAGAGGGAGAAGCAGGGTTCCCGCTGAGCAGGGAGGACCCTGGAATCATGACCTGAGTCGAAGGCAGATGCTTAATGACAGAGCCACCCAGGCACCCCAAATTATTGTGTTTTAAAGTCTCTTGGAGGGGCACCTGGGTGGCTCAGTCGGTTGGGCGTCTGCTTTTGGCTCGGGTCATGATCCCGGGGTCCTGGGATCGAGCCCCACATTGGGTTCCCGGCTTGGCAGAGAGCCTGCTTCTCCCTCTCCCTCTGCTGCTCCCCTTGCTTGTGCTCTCTCTCTGGCAAGTAAATAAATAAAATCTTTTTAAAAAATTAAAATTAAGGGCGACTGGGTGGCTCAGTTGGTTAAGTGACTGCCTTCGGCTCAGGTCATGATCCCAGGGTCCTGGGATCGAGTCCCATATCAGGCTCCCTGCTCAGCGGGGAGTCTGCTTCTCCCTCTGACCCTCTTCCCTCTCATGCTCTCTATCTCTCATTCTCTCTCTCTCAAATAAAAAAAAAAAAAGAAGAAGAAATTACAAAAATAAAGTCTCTTGAAACAATTCCCTAAGTTTTGCCACCAATTTGATACATGGTATCATTTCCTTTTTTTTTAAATTGCTTTCTTCTATTTTACTCTATTTTTTTATAATTATGTAAATATTTATATGGCTCCAAAGTCAAGTCCATAATATCATCTATTCAAAGAAGTTTAGCTTCGGGTGCCTGGCTGGCTCAGTTGGTAGAACATGCAACGCTTCATCTCTGGGTTGTGAGTTCAAGTTCCACGTTGGGTATAGAGATTACTTCAAAATAAAAAATACTTTAAAAAAACAAAACAGGGCACCTTGGTGGCTCAGTCGGTTAAGCAACTGCCTTCGGCTCAGGTCATGATCCTGGAGTCCCGGGATCGAGTCCCACATCGGGCTCCCTGCTCAGCGGGGAGTCTGCTTCTCCCTCTGACCCGCTTCCCTCTCATGCTCTCTATCTCTCATTCTCTCTCTCTCAAATAAATAAATAAAATCTTTAAAAAAATAAAAAAATAATAAAAAAAATAAAAAAACAAACACAGAAAAAACCCGGAGAAGTCTATCTTCTATCAATGACACCTATGTTCAGTCTCTCTACTGTTTCATCTTACCAATATAAGCTAGAAATTGCTCTATAGAAGCGTATGGAGATGTCACTCATTCTTTTTCACAACTGCATACATAGTATTCCATTGTGTAGATATACCACAAATGATTCAACTAGTCCTTTATTAATGGGCAAAATAAAATAGAATTTAAGATAAAAAGTATTATAAGGGTCAGAGTGGGACATTACATAAAAGGAACAATTCACCAAGAAGATATAATAACTGGGAATTTGAATGTAGTTAATGCAGCCTTGAAATAGATAAAGTAAAACCCAAAAGTTACAGAGAGAATTTTACAAATCCATAAAAATCCATATTCTGTTCATTTGTTTCATAAAAAATGGCTAGCAATATCTCACCCAGGATCTTGGAATACTTTTTAGATGCAGCCATTGCATACCTGACCCTCCTTCTGTCTTACCTCATCCTGTCAACGCTCCACACTGAAGCCAGAGTGATTTCTCTAAAACATGCACTGGACCATGCTTCAAACCCAGCAATGATTCCATAAGGAGCTAAAAGGTCTTGCTGCTCTGGCCTCACATTTGTCACCAGCCATCTTCCTCATACTCCCGCTCCCACAGCCAGTCACACCAAACTGGTTTATAGATCCTTAGTACGGACCATGGTTTCCCTTAGCTTGGGGCTTTTGCATATATTATTTCCTCTACCTAGAACACTGCTCATCTTTTCCTTTCCTTTTCCTTCTCCTCCTCCTCTTTCTTCTTCAACATAATTCCTTCTAATCACTTAGGATTTGGCTCAGGCATCACCTCCTCCAGGGAGCCTTTCTGGCTCCACCAGACTGCGTGCTTCCTTAGATGCCTGACATTCCCTAACACAGCGTGTATTCACCTGCTGGCCTTGGGCCTCTCTTTCTCCACTCTAGATTGTGAGCTGATTTCCTGAAAGGCCAGGATTATGGTGTTTTTTAACCACTGAATCCCTAACCCCTAGCACTTGCCTAAAATATTGAAAGGCTCAATGTTAATTAAATAAATGAATAGTGGGGGCTCAGTGGGTGGCTCAGTCGGTTAAGCATCCGACTACTGATTTCAGCTCAGGTCATGATCTCATGGTTGTGGGATCTAGTCCTGCATCAGGCTCCATGCTCAGTGGGGAGTCTACTTGAGATTCTCTCTCCTGTCCCTCTCCCCCTCTAAAATAAATAAATCTTAAAAAAAAATTTTAATAAAAAAATAAATGAATAGTGAGCAGAGGTAGTAATTATATTACCTTTATGTTACTAGAGAAGAACAAAGGCCCAAAGATGGTCAAAAACAAGTCAGAATCAGTTGGAGGTGAACCCCCTAAACTTCTGGTCTCTTAGCCAAGGCTCTGGCTTCCAGGTCTCACAGACCCATAATGAGCTGTCTAAAATAAACAATGTATCTCACATGTAGAAAACAGATGAGGTCTGGGAGTTTTATAAGCAAAGCAGTGCAAATGGGAGCTTCTTGGAGTTCCTGATCCTGAAGTGTCAGTCATACCTGGGCTGGGTGGCCAAAAACTCCACACTCAGCATTTGCTCAGGTGACCCTGGAAAGTGGTCTGTGCTCCCCACCACTTTCTACTATACCCTACAGAGTGAAAGTCAGCTTTCTGGAGCAGAAAGCTCCATCCTGGGGTGGAGGAGGGTGCTGGGAGGAGGGGACAATGCAGAAGGGCAGGGGGATAACAGATGAGGCTAAATTAATTTTGGAAACCATTAAATCTTTGAAAAGAGAGCATGTTTTCAGCAGGGACAGTGAATCACTGTGATTTGCAGAAACAGGCACAAAGCAATTAGCCATCTGGATGCTGTGGCTTCCAGCCCCCCAACGGAAACTTCAAGTGAGCGGAAGGCTGGTCATTACCCGGTCCAGGCCCAGCTCTCCAGGCCTCATAGATAAGTCTGTGCCTCCAGCCGGCTGGGAGCCCAGAAGCCTGGGACAAAGGGCAACTTGGCAAGAGTCACAGAAAAATGGGCAGGAAATGCAACACCAGCCACAGGGAGCCAGGACTACTTCCTTCTTCCTGTGAGCGCCTCTCAAAAGCCATCATGACTGAGTGAGCAGTTCATTCACTTGAGAAGCATTTGTTAATCACCTACTATCTTCCAGGCCCTGTGCTGCTGGTACATAAATCATGTCACTTAATCTTCACAACAAGCATAGGAGGAGTTCCACACCACAAACAACTGCAAGGGGACCATCACTTAGGAGCAAGGGGACCCATCGCTTTGTTCCAGTGCAAATAGCACTCCCTGGAGTTATAAAGCAGTGTAGCCTTGCGGGAGAGCTTATTATCTCTTTTAAGCAATGAAGAAATAAAAGCTAAAAGAGATGACGTGAACTTGCCCAAGATAAGTAGCAGGATTGAGAAGGTAACTCAATATTCTGTGCCCTTTCCTTAGATGAACATATTTACCAATTCTGCTCTGTCTGGCTC
Organism: Callorhinus ursinus; assembly: GCF_003265705.2. NCBI lineage: Eukaryota > Metazoa > Chordata > Mammalia > Carnivora > Otariidae > Callorhinus > Callorhinus ursinus. The sequence continues at coordinate 22,767,131 of NW_027397072.1, read as the reverse complement.
ATAAAATTACGAGAACGAAATACACATGGACATGAAAGGGTTTTTAATAAACTGTAGAGTGCCATACACAGCTGAACTATTCTTATTAGCAGTTATCCCGCCTCCTGTGACCCTAAGGTGCTGCCCTTCCATTCATTCCTAGAAACTGCTAGGGAGTACTGGCCAAGCCCATCTAAGAAAAGAGTCATCCAGCTTTTCCAGGAGGGGAATGTACAGTGGACCAGAAAGAGTGTTGCTCAAGGAAGCCTGCCTGGATTGGACTGGACTGTGATTTATAGACTACAGTGGTTCTGGCACTGTTGAGCCATCAGGCTGCACCATGTGTGGCCGAAAGGCCAAACAGAGCCAAATGCTGCCAAAGGGAGTCTGCTTCCAGGGAAGAGAAAGAAGCCAGGAAGGGCAACCACTTAGACTGACCAGAGAGAGGTCAGTGCCCCCATGCCAAGGTGCCTGGGGCCTCTCACCTGTCTGTGTTTGCTGTGGGACCACTGACCAACCACTTCCCGCTCATGCTTTGGTAAGGTGTGGCCTCTCCAGAGCCTCAGCCAAGAGCTATTTAGCCAAGCTCAGGACTCTGCAGTGGCCTAGGAGGGCCCAGAGCTTGTTGGTCAGATTTTCATTTGCCATCTACATCTGCAGTCCATCCAACTGCTGCTGGGAGTACCAGCTCTTTGACTAGGAAAAAACTGGGTGAGACTCCCAGTCCTGTCTCCCCCTGGCTATGACCTTGGGCCATAGGCTATTGACCTCTCCCCTTGCTTTTTTCATGTACCAGATGGGCTTAATGTTCTTCACAGGGGGTTGGGGAGGCCTGAATGAGACCGCAGGTGCTCTTGGGGACAGGCAGGTAATGGAACTAGTGATGAGAACTTCCACAAAAAGCTTTCCTGACTCAGCCATGGCTGCCACGTGGAACACAGGCTCAGGGGTGCCAGATCTTTGAATTGGTCAGAAAAATCAGAAATCTGGATTTTCATGTGAACTTTTCCAATTTTCAAAAGCCTATGAGGACAGAACGGAGCATGTCTACAGGCTGTCTGAGTGTCAACTCAGATGACAATGACATTCCTACAGGTCTCCTCACACACGACCTGCTCAAAGAACGGGTTTCCTTCCTCCTCTCCCTGTTTTACTCCTTTCTTCCAGGCTCCCTAAGACTCTACCTTTCCCCTAGTCTGTCACCCACATTGTAAACTGAGCTGGGGTTAGTTCCGCCCTGGGGTGGCCTGAAGGCAAGGCTATGGGTGGGGTCGAGGGACGACAGATGTTCTCAACAGAAGCAGGCTGGATGCAGGCCCGCCACTCAGAAGCCCCACCAAGCCTCTTTCCCAAGAGGGAGAGGGAAGGATGAGGAACAGGGATCTTCAACCGCAAAATGAATGAATGAGTGAATGAATGAATGAACTAAGAACAAATGAAAGAGCCAGGGCTGCCTCAGGTAGAATTTTGCTTGGCAGCTGTGGCGCAGGACTGAAGATTATGCTCTTCTCAATAATGTTGACAGAGCTCCGAGAAGGCCTCTTGCAAAGGTTGGTGGGGCCTTCAGCTGGGAGTCCTTGTGGAGCAAGTAGGCTCAGAGCCAAGTGAAGCAAACTGCCTTCCAGCTCCCAATCTCTATCTCGTGCTCTGATTAGAATCAGGCCACAATCTCCTCCCCCAGAGACTTCCAAAGAATTAAGCTGGGGCTGCCGGAAGCAGGAGTGCAGGGCGAGGCTGAGGGGGTAAGGGAGGGGGTGGGCACTTGCATCAGGGTCCTTCCCAGAAGAGGCAGGTCCTTCCTAGCACTGAGCCTGCTGGTCTCCCCCCTCTGCCCTTTCCCGGACATGCCGGTGTCCCTCACTGCAGTCTTTCCCAGGCTGGGCTCAGGCTGGTCAGTCCTCAGGAGCCCTCGGCGAAGCCATGAGGAAGCACATGGTCCAGAGACACATCCCTCACTCTCTCAGCTGCTCTGGGGAACACTGAGGAAGAAACCCCCACAAAGCCGCTTTTCTTTCCTGTGGCACTTCCCAGCAGATCCTCCGGGGAGGAATTTTCCACAGCGTTCCCCCTCCCTGTGTCCGGGTCTGACTGGAAGGGGCAGATGTGTGCCCAGCCACGTCTCCTCCCTCCTGCAGCTACACGACTTGACCTCAGTGCCTACCAAACAGACAGTGGAAACTCATCCACCCAAACATCAGATACAACTAAACTGAGGGCTCTTTACAGAGCAACAGAAAGATAACAGGGCTGAGAGACTATTCGGGACTAAAGGAGACTTAATAAACGCAATGGGTGACCCTGGACTGCATCCAGATTGGGCGGGGCGGGGGGGGGAGCCGGAAAGGACATCACTGGCAAAATGTAAATAGGGACTATATCATAGACGGTAATATTTTTGGTGCTAAATTTCCTAAATTTAATTACTGAAATTTATGGAGAAAAAAGTCCTTGGTTTGTTTTCTCTGAAGTATTTAGAGATAAAGGGGCACATCTGCAACTTATTCTCACAGGTTCAGAAATAATAATTATAGGGGCACCTGGGTGGTGCAGTTGGTTAAATGTTGGACTCTTGGTTTTGGCTCGGGTCATGATCTCATGGGTCGTGGGATCGAGCCCTGCGTGGGGTTCTCACTCAGCAGAGTCTGCTTGAGTTCCTCTCTCCCTCTCCCTCTGCTTTTTCCCATCCCCCCCGCCTTCTCTCTCTTTCTGTGTCTCTCAAATAAGTGAATAAATCTTAAAAAAAAAAGAATAATAATTACATTATTCTTCCTCAAACAGACAGGCATACATATGGTAGCATATGACCCAGCAATTCCACTCCTAGGTACATGCCTAAGAGAAATGAAAACATGTGTCCACACAAAAACTTGTACACCTATGTTCACAGCAGCATGTAATACATGCTCATTATGTAATACATGATCATTATGGAAGTTCTGGAAAATGCAGACATTCAAAGAAATAAAAATCACCTGTAACCCCCAAATTCTGTGAAAATCGTTAACATTTGGGATTGATCTGGTGGTGATATATTTAGAGTAAACATAATACAATATTTAGCACACTGTGCACGTTATTTTGTAACATACTTTGTTCACTGTATATAACAGACGTCTGCTGAGTATTTACCACATATCAGGTGCTGGATTTAGTGCTAAGGATTCTGAAATGAATAAAACAGACATCCAGCCCCTAGGAGTGAAATCTAGGAGCAAAAGAGACTTACTAGTAAATAATCAGAAGGCAAATTGATGAGAGCCACACTGAAAAAAAAAGGGACAGGCCCACCTGACTCAGTCTACAGATGTTGGAAGGATTTTTCAGAGGTTCTCCGTAGAAAAACAGACATTTCAGATAGAGAAATGGGGAAGTGTTGTCTGGGTAGAGAAAAGAGTATGTGTGGACCAGCTGGGCTATATTCATGGACTGTTTAGGCAGTGGATCATGGTGGTAGAAGGCAGGGAGGGATAGCCATGGGACTGAGACCAGATCATAAGGGAACCTGAACTCCACGCCAGTGCTTCTAGACTACAGCACAGCCTTCAAGGGTTGGAACAGACCTCCAACCTTTTAACTCTCCCTCTTACAACACAGTCCTTAAAGTCCCAACTTAGGAGGCAGATTGGCTGTGTTTAAATTCTGGCTGTGTTGCCTACCTGCTTTGTGATCTTGGGCAAGTTACTTCACCTCTCTAAATCTGTTATCTCATGTGGACAGTGGAAAAAATAATAGAACCAAGCTCACTGGGTTACTGTGAGGATCCCATGAATTTACAGTAAGTTGCTTAGAGCAATGTCCGGCATGTAATAAGCACTAAGTATTTGTTACTATATTTCACCCAACATCACCTCAAGCCTCCCTTCTAGCCGCTGAATTTTCAGTAATTTATCTCCAAGAAAGTGTTATAAGAGCAAGGGAGGTGCCCAGGGCCCTGGGGATCACAGGAGCAGACCCTTTGCCAAAGCTGGAGCCAACATGTGCGAGGGAGGAGGAGAAGGCAAGAAAGGAGGCTCCTTACTTCGGGGAGCCCTCACTAATGTCTGATTCCCTCCTATCAGGAAGTTGTCCCCTGGGGCTGGGGCTGGGGCTGGGCTTGTCCTTTGAGGGGAAAGCTGTGATGGGAACACTTCTCTCTAGGGAGGAAATGGGCAGGGAATGACATTTGTGTCCCTACCAGTATGCAAATCATCTTGTGAGACAAATGATTTTGCAGGAAAACATATCCTGTTCTCTGCAGAACATTTCCCCTGACGTCTGGGAGGAACCAATCGGGTGGTCAGGGCCAGAGCAACTGCTCAGGGAACTCCTGACCACTGGCCTACAGCCCTCAGGGGGCAGAGGGGTGGTGGAGAAGGAGGCCTGTAGGCTGGGCAGCCTCAGACTTGGCAGCTGAAAAGGGAAGTGGCCCAGGACCCCTCTCCAGCCAGGTTCTCCCAGCCAGCAGGGAAGGCAGCAGAAGCCTGGCAGAGCAGTGTCTGGGGGACCAGCGGTCCTGGCATCAAGAGCTGACTCAGTCCCTAACCCGCTGTGTGACCCTGGACAAGTAATTTCTCTCTCTAGGTCTGAGTTTCCCAATCTACAGAATGAGAGGGTTAAATTAGAGAAAGCATTTGCGACATGGGGAACACAGATGCTCACATCATAAATGGGAATTCGTGCCACCTTCAACTGTATGCAAATTTCCATGCATGTGGTGTTTTTCTGGGGAGGTATACAAAGCTGTCTTCAGTTCACAGAGGGCTCTATTACCCCGACAAAAGTTTTGGCAATCTCTGGGGTCCCCTGAGCTAGCTGCTGGTTAGATGGAAGTCTCTTAAGGACAAGAATGTGTCTTGTAACATCAGCATAGCATAGTATCCGGCACACAGTAGATGCTCAATAAATATTTGTTGACTGAATGAATGATACTCGTCAAATGCTGGATAATGACCACAGCAAAGGGTGGTGTTTGTTGGTGCAGAATCTCAGCTGTGGGAGTCAAGGTGGCCAGTGATGACGGGGCTGATGTGGGGACAGAGCACTGGGGATTGAAGGAAAGATGTTGAAAATGGGTCCTGGAATCTGCTCAGTTCGTGAATTGTCTGGCTTGGGTTTCTAGTCTCCACCAGACATGCACACCTCCAGCCCCCCTTGGTTTTTTATGGAAGACTCAGCCAAGCCAAACTCTGCTCAACATTCCAAGGTTCAGCAACTAGATCTGTCTGGTAGCAACAATTTAAATTCCCATGATTCTCCAACCGGAAAATCCACTGAACCTGAAGAATGTGGATGAACTGCCTGGTCTCTGGGGGCGGTCACTGGAGCTAGTACAGGAGTGAGAGTGGGGGCAGTCGGCCTCCCCATCCAGGACACCTGCAGCGCTAACTGCCCTGGTGCCCTCCCTCCCGGCCCTGGCCCCAGCTTGGGCTCCTGGCTGACCTCCATCACCCTGCATCTCTGAGCCTCTCTCCACTCACACCTCCTCCTGGTCTCTCCTGGCCTTAATTAAAATGCCTTCACACGTTTTCTATGACCTGGAACAATGTTTCTGATTGGGCGTTATGTGAAAAAAAAAAAAAGGGAGGTGGCATAAAAATTCTATCTCTACGGTAAAGTCTCAACCCCAATATAAAACATAGAGACCTATGTATATTATACCACTTTTAAATTATGGATTTAGGTAGATGTTTCTATAATTTGAATGTTTGCTCTGTCTTAAGACCATCCTATTTCTCCACTCAGGAAAACTGCTCAGGTGAGAGGCATTCTGGGAACTCTGCTGCAGAGGAGGCACAGGGCTTGGGGGCATCTGCCTAGCAGAGAAGACCCAAAGAGGATAACCACATGGCCCGAGACACAGAGGTCCTGGAGCAGACACACTCTGGACCTGGCTATACAAAGCTCATCTGCCACTGTGCCCAGGGAGGCCAGGCCTGGGAACAAAGGTTCTAGCCGGTCAGCCCCTTCCAGGCAGGGTCTCAGCCCATTGGGAATGGGGGGTGGGGTGAGTGCAGGACCCAGCAGGATCCAGTTCTCTTGGAGAGGGGGTGACGAGGGCTAGGTCAGGCCTGGGGCTTGGGGCTGAGCCTTTCATGCCTGCAGACCTGGGGCAGACCAGCTCTTTCCCCAGGCAGAGGCCAGCACTCAGGAGGAGGATGGGAGAGGGGGAAGGACAACCCAGTCTTCTTGGGAAGTGGGGAGAAGAGAACTGGAAGCCATTTTCTGCTTTCCTCTCTGCAGGCTGGCTTCCAGCCTCACCCGTTTTCTGGAACCATTCTCTTGCTAGAGTCCCATAGGCCTCCTTCCAACAGCACCAGTGTTAGCACCGCTCGTGCCCCCTTTCCTGGAACCCTCTGCATCATTAGCTTTCCTGATCTTAAGCTCCTGGTTGTTCTTCCCAAGACCACCTATTCTTCCTTCACTCTGCCCTTTACATGCCCTTCCTTCCCCGCTGGGGGCACCCCCCCCAAGACTCAATCCTTGAGACTCTGACTTCTTTCTCTACACTCAGAAAAATGAGCCCTCTCAGGGTTTCAGTTGATGCCTCTATGTCTACCAATGGATAATGGAGGGACATGTTCACCACTGGCTAAGGGAGAGATTCTTTAAGATACCATTCTCACTTTGCCGATAAGGAAAGAATTCAGATGACTTAAGTGACTCCCCCAACGGTCACCCACCCTGGGTAGCCTGGCCCATTTTGTCACCTTCTCTTCCACTGTGGCCCCATCTTCCGCAGCTGGTGAGGCTATCACAGAGGCTAAGGGAGCATTTGCAGAGTGAGTAGCCTGTAAAGGAAGCCCCACTTGGTCCTAAGAAGTATGAGTGACTGGGCTGCAGACACTCCCCCTGCCCCACCCCATGCCTCCGCCAGGTCCTTGCCAAACTGTCCCAGATGTGTGTCCTGGTGACTCCCTGGCCTTGGAAGGAGTCGTGAGCTAGCGATTTGACTTCCTCTTCCTCTTTCCCTCTGCCCCTACTGAGAGCATCTGGGAGGAGCTGCCTCTGTCAGCTGGTCCGTTTGTAGATTACTAGTAAAATAATCATAGATGATAATAGTGGTATCTCCATTCAACTAGTATCTGCTAGGCCAAGCAACTACAATATACCCTGAGTTTTCACGGGTTCTGGAGACACAGCAGTGAGCAGTAAAAAATCCTTATGCCGTACTGTAATAGAAATACACTGAACAAAGCGTTTCGGCCTTCGGTGACACATACGTAAACTCATACAGACAATGCTGGCCCAGATGCTTTCACCACAGAGATTTACCATTTTGTCTGCCCAGAACAGCACCTCCCTTCTTTGAGGAAATGACTCCTTGCCCCACCATAATGTATAATTATGGAAGGAGCTGCCCAACAGGAGTGGCGTTCCAGAGTTCACAGGGGTGAATGCGTAACCCAGATGCGGCCAGTTATAGAACTCTTGGCCACTGATTGGTCTAGGAACAGTCACATGGCCCAACTTGAACCAATCAGAATGCTTCCATCATTTTTTCCTCTCCACTTTTAATTCTACATAAATTATACACAAATGTTATCATTGAAAAAGTCAAACCTGACAGTCTCCTTCAACTCCCACCCCTAATCTTAGTCCCTCGTTGCTTTTTTTGTAAGCATTTGGATACAGTGTGAAATATATGTGAAAAACATATGCATAGACATATCTATTATTATTTCGAGGCTTTGTTTTCATTTTTGTTTATGCTTGAGTGATACCATATTGTATGCATCATTCTGCAAATTACCCTTCTTATTTACCAAGATGTCTTAGGGGTTTATGTCAGTACACATTTCATTCTTTTTTAACAGTTTCCATATTTTCAGAGTATAAAATATACCATGGTTTAAAAATGGACATTTAAGTTATTCCCAATTTTGTTCTACAAATAACATTTCAGATAACATCCTTGCATTATTTCTTAATGCACATGTGTGAGATTTACTAATCTGGGTTTTGAGAAGGGGCACCATCAGATCAATGGTACCCACACTTAAAATCATAATACATAGTGCCACATTTCCCTCCAAAGTGGCTGAGACAACTTACGCCCCCTCCAGCAGTGTATCAGAGCATTAAGAGGTCCCCATTTTCCCATCCCTTCACCAACAGTTAAGATTATCTAAGTTCAATATTTTTAAAATCTGACGACTAAAAAATGCTATGTCGCTGTTTGCTGGGGCTTTCTATCTGAAGCTGGTGGGAAGATCTCTCTTCTCTCTGGCACAGCCCTGAGAGATGTGGATGAACCAACACCCAAGAGGGTAAGGCGAGTCCCAAGGGTGTCCACTCCCGGAACCTAGTTGCTCCCTCTCTGCGCCACAGTCAGCTTATGTAAGCCAACACCTTTCCCTTGGGGGCTCAAGCTAATTAGAATGGTTCCTGTTACTTTCAGCCAATAGACCAAACTTTTTTTTTTTTTTTTTTGTAATCTCTACATCCAACGTGGGGCTTAAACTCACAACCCCAAGATCAAGAGTCACAAGGCTTTTCTGACTGAGCCAGCCAAGGCACCCTTGAACTTCTGATTAAAATGTATAAATGACTGTTGGGTCTGTCACCCTTGTCCCTGAGCTCACAAGACAACTGGTAAGTCTCTCATTGCTCCTTGTCTTTTCTCTTCTTTCCTTTTCTCTTTTCTTTTGCTCTCCTGACTCACACGCACATCGCTCGCCAGAGGCACCACATTCAGCGCTCCAGATCCCACTGCAGAGCTCTGAGGGCAGGGCAGGGCAGGGCGGAACAGCGGACTAACCCCCCCCCCCCCCCCCCCCCCCCCCCCCCCCCCCCGCCAACAGCAGGAGGAAGGAGAGCATTAGCCTGGCTCCCCAGTTGGAGTCTTCACAGAGTGAGCACCAGCACTCTTAGAACCCAGCTTATTTGCCTTGGCCTTGTCAGAGATGGCCAAGGTCAATGTTAACAGAGGGGTCAACACCTCTGTTTTAAGGGGGAAAGAAAGAAAAAAGGAGAAAAGGAAGAGAAAGCAGGATTGAAAAGACGCAGTAGAAGAATCTGCCCTCCTTTTTGTTCTTAATTATCATACTCCCCAGCACTGAGGGAAAACTCATTTTGTTACAAATCTACACTGCAGTTGCAGCTTCAGTGACAGACACAACACAAACACATAAACACAGGCTGTCAATGTTCTTTTGATGGTAGTGTGTGTCTATTGTTTTATTTTATTAACAAGAGTGAGAACAAGGTGCTAAACTACATCCAATCTAAAATAAAAGGGAACCTTTACTCCCATAGAGACATCATCTCCTGAGTTTATAAAACACGAGGGTCTGGTCTTCCCCCAGCTGATCTAACACTGAGCAAGATGCCATCAAGTGTGTCTCTGGATGACATGACCCACGGTGCTGGAGATCTGAGGAAAAGTCTTTTCAGATATGAGCTCATTGCACCCTGGAATAATTCTGAGAAGTGGAATGGAAATGGGATAGAGACAACATCCCCACGTCAGAAAGCAGGGGCCCTACAGACTGAGGCCGTGTTCTTCAAGGTCAAACAGTGAGACAGAAACAAGACAAAAAGCCTGCCCTCCCAAGACTGGAGTGTGTGTGAAACTGTGGGCAAAAGGCTGGCCAGACTGGGAGCTTGGGTTGGGAGGTAGAGGGAGACAGGTGTGCCCCCAGGGCCCACTTGCAGGGCTGCAGGGCCAAAGAGGGCCGTGAGAAGGATTCGCACAATGAGGGGCTATGAGAAGAGCCATATTGCTTCTTGCCCTGTCCCAGGAAATCTTCAGTAAAATGAGTCCCCCGTGCTATGTTTGGTAGAAAAGGATTTTTTTCTGGAAGCTGGTAAAGGGGCTAAATTTTGTATTACATTTGCTGGGGTCAAAACAGTCAATGCACGAGCAAGAGAACAATCTGTGAGGCACCAGTGTGTGCACATCTGTTGTATCCTTTAGTATCCCCAGGATCTAGAATGGCGTCTGGCATGTAGTAGATGCTCAGAAGGTATTTCTGGAATAAATACATACAACTCCTCACATGTGCGATTTCAGCCACACACACCACTGTGTCTTCCTCCTTCAAAGTCTGGTTCAACATTCACTGAGACTCTGCTGTGACTGACCCACATCCTCACAGCACTCAGCACCCACCCCGCTGCCCCAGGGAGGTCCTCTCTGTTGCCCACTCCGTGCCCAGGAAGGGGTACAGATAAGATGTGCTCTGGAAGGACACTCTCTCCTTCGGTGAGAGCTGCCAGCCTGCCTTCTTTGCCTATGGCCAGGGTAGGGCTGTGGCCTGGTCCACCTAGTTTTTTAAAGCATGGTCTCAGGTCTGCCCCCTACTGTGAAAATGGAGAAACTTCACCCAGAGTACCAACTCCCATACTTCCTGAAGCAGCAGCCTGGCTGATCCCTTTGCTCTGTGCTGGGCGGGGGGCCTCTGCTCTCTGGGCAGACCTGAACTCTCAGCCCCAGTTTGCTCATCTATAAAGGAGAAGGTGGCTGCAAATGCCCTCCTTGCTCACTTGACAAGGACATGGTAAGAGTCAAATGAGGCCAGACATGTGGCAGCCCCTGAACTCGGTAAAGCCCAGGCCAGGTACGGTGTTGCTATTTTCTATCAGGGGGCCTCTGAAACACACACCCCACCCCACCCCGCAACCCTGACCCCACCACCTTCATCCCCAGGGCAGAGCTTACCTGTCCCCAGTCCTCTAGTCCCAGGCCTGCTGGGCCACCTCCTGGGCCTGGATGTGACACCCTGGCAGATGCTGCTGACCAGAGGACAGCCCTGGTACCTCATCTGTTAGGTCCCATGACCAGAAGCAGCAGGCTGTCCATCCAGGTGGGGAGCCGCTAGCATGTGGAAGGCCACAGCAGCTTGGGTTAGATGCCCGCTGGGCTGAGCCAGAAGCTAGAGGCTATCAGAGACAGAGCTTGTGTCCCTAGGTGACCTGAGCCCCAGAGCAGGCTGAGGGACACAGAGGTTGTTCTTAACATGGCCTCAGACAGAGGAAAATCCCCAAGGCCCTGGGATGCAGTGGCAGTGAGGCACCCCAAGGGTTGCCAAATTTAGCAAATAAAATAGGACAGACATCCAGTTAGACTTGAATTTCAGATAAGAATCAAATACTTTCAAAATATAAGTAAATCCCATGGAATTTTTTTTAAAGATTTTATTTATGTATTTTGAGAGCGAGCGAGCAGGGGAAAGGGCAAAGGGAAAGAGTATCTCGAGCAGACTCCACACTGAGCACAGAGCCCAATGCAGGGCTTGATCTCACGACCCTGAGATCACGACCTGAGCCGAAATCAAGAGTCAGCGCTTAACCAACTGAGCCACCCAGGCACCCCTCCCATGGAATGTTTGATATATACTTATCCTAAAAATTATTTGTTACTTATCTGAAATTCAAATTCAACCGGGCATCATATTTTATCTGGAAACCTGACCCTCTCTGAAATCCCCAGGGTTGAAAGGGCTCAGGGAATCCAGCCCCCTTCCCAGAGCCTGCAGTGACAGCCCACTGGCTGCTCTGGGAACTCTTCTGAGATGCCACTTCCTGGCTGCCTGCGAAGGCTGTGTCCTCACTTCCTGGGTGGTGACCCGTGTAGCCCAGCACTGAGTGGTAGGAGGAGGAGCACGCCAGAGGGAAGAACCAGGGGTCCCCTTGGGTCATTTTACCTGTGAACCTCTGTAAGACAAGAGTAACCTGTCTCCTTCACAGGGTCTTGTCCACATGGATGGAGGTCACTGGCAGGCAGGTGCCCTAACATACCATGTGCTCCTCCTGAGAGTACTGTCGCAGGGCTGCACCTGCCTTTGCTCAGCTCTTAAGTGCTGGGGTCCCTAGTGTTCCTCCCTCTTCCCTGGGCCACCTCATCTACTGCCCCACTCCAGTCACTGTCTATCGAGAGCTCTGGCCCTTTACCAAAGAACCAGCATATTCTAATTGACTCAGGGCTGACACCATCCCAGGGGCTGCTTGCTGTGCGCAGGCAGACCACCAACTCTCACCTGAACTGCAGATAGCCTCCTGGCCTGCCCTGCTCTGAGTCCCTGCCAGACCACACCCCGGGCCCCTTGCTTAAAAACCCTCAAGGCTTTCCCACTGGTCTCAGGATAAAGTCAAAACACCGTGTCTGTCTTCTGCCCCTGTGCAGCCATATCTCTTGTTGTGTCACAAACCAGCCAGCACCGTCCCTCCTCCCCAGCCCACTGTCCACCCAAATGCCTTGCAGTTCCCTTGCCAGCTCTGCGCCCCCCGCAGCATGCCTCTGTCCACCCCAGCCCTCAGTGCCCTTCACTTATCCTTTTACTATGTCCTTCCATGCACAGTGGTGATATTCGCCACCCTGCCAGGCTTCATGGGTCTCAGAGAGAATCAAGTGAGAAAAGGGATGTAAAACTAGCTTGTAAACTGGAAAGTATTGTGAGAGGTGAAGAACAGAATGGCAGTTGGGTGGTGTGGAGGAGACTTCAAGCCTCCTTACAAGCTGACTTCAGATGAAATTATAGCAGTTTAAGCAGGGAAGTGTGGGTAGGTGGGTGGGCAGTGCCTGGGTGGGGGCCTTAGTGGAACAGCCATAACCTATGCATGAGATCTGGGCTGCAAGGGAACCCCTGGAGAAGAAGGAATGGTGATCAGGGTGCAGGATAACGGGGTTTTGGCCCCTTCCTTCCAGCTCAGCAGGATGAGTCATCCGGAGGTGCCGGCCCAAATCTCGCCCTCCTCCACTCAAGGCTGGGCTGAAATGGTCCAGAGGATGTGCCCAGAGCATGGAGACGGCAATGCACAGGGTGAGTCACAGAGCTGAGTCAGAGCCCACTCAGCCCTTTTCTGGGCTCTGACGAAGGCTGTGCTAGCAGAGAGGTATTCTTCCAGCCTTGCCCCTTTCCAAACACACCACACACACACACACACGCACACTTACACGCTCGATACTCCAGATCCATGAACTCACAGCATGTTTCCCCTGACTGCTAGCCTCACTTATTTCAAAGGTTCAGTGAAATCCTGGGTCTCCCATATAATGGGCCATCTTTACTCTATCTCCCTCTCATTCATTCGTTCATTCATTCATTCATTCATTCATACTTCAGATACCAGGGATATAAACCTAGTTCCTGTCTAAAAGGAGCTCTCTACCAGGCAGGAAAACAGTTTCCATTCAGGCCCTGCACTGCAGTCATGTGGGCCAGTATGGCCCTGGGAGAGCCACGCACACCACTGGCATCCTGGGTCACAGGAGGGGGAATGAGGGAGCCGGTCCCAGACACAGCCCCTCAGTGTTGGGAGGAGCCAGTTCCAGGACTGCCAAGTCCAGGGCCCTCTACCTCCCCATGAAAACACTGAGCCTTAAGGACACATCTACACAGATTTAAACAACATTCTTCTTCTTGGAATGAACATGGAGAAGTTGACATGTGCAAGCATAGCCTAAGCTAATAGTTACAAAACAGGTTCTTGTCTGATCTGTTTTCAGTTGTGAAGACTGACTTTTGGCTTCCAAACCTGTAACAGAAAAAGCCACCTGCTTCTACCAGAGAATATACAATATCAGAGGATGAGTTAGCAGACCTCTCCTTCTAGTCTAACTGCTTCTTACAGAAACTGAAACTCAGATCCAGAGAGGAGAAAGGAAGCACAGTTCTTTGACCATTTCCAACCATTTTCCAGCCTTTAAACAAATATAATTTTTGCTACAAAAATAAACCACATTACAGAAAGAATGAAAAAGAAAAACCACATTAATCCCAACACTGTAATATAACCATTGATATCATTCTGCTACTATCTCTTTATGGTTTCTTTTTATACAATTATAATCATATGTGCATGTAACTGTGTGAACTTTTTTTCATTAGACTGCATTCTAAGCATTTCTACCATGTTACTAGAGGCTTCATAACCATCACTTTTAATGAGCATATAGTATTCCCACAAAAAAGACAGCTGTCATTTTTTCCTATTTATTATGTAACCATTCTCTTATTTTTTTTTTAAGATTTTATTTATTTGAGAGAGAGAGAATGAGAGATAGACAGCACAAGAGGGAAGAGGGTCAGAGGGAGAAGCAGACTCCCCGCTGAGCGGGGAGCCCGATGCGGGACTCGATCCCAGGACTCCAGGATCATGACCTGAGCCGAAGGCAGTCGCCTAACCAACTGAGCCACCCACACGCCCTGTAACCATTCCCTTATTGAAAGACATTTAAATTATGCCCAAAGTTTGGCTCTCATAATGCTAAATTGTACTTTTCCATTTATTTATTTGCCTGGGTTAGACAGACTCCCATAGGTGGAATCATTCTGAGGCAGAAACTGTGAACATTTTTTAAGTCTCCCGATACATGTTAACAAATTGCTTTCTCTAAGACTGTACTCCCTAAACTGCCACCAGCAATGCGAGGGCCTATTTGCACTGCGTCCTCACCTTTCATTGCATACCATGGCTTAAAATAAAACCACAACTTGTACATTTCAACGAGTGACCAAAATATAAGTGTTCATAACTTCTGGCCCCCCAATTCCCCACTGGAATTGTGAAATGATAATCAAGTGTGGACTGCCCACACACACAGATGTCCACGGAAGAGCATGATAGTGTGATACCAGGCACTTTAAAATGTAGAAGTGTGTCAAAGTCTATGCAGAGGCACATTGTGGGGAAGGACTTCTATATTTTACTTTGTACACTTCTGTGTTGTTTTAATTCTTCACGGTGAGCATATTACTTGTAAAATTAGCACAATGACAAAGATATTTCCGGATATTTTGAGGAAAAAGCTTGCCAAAACTAGCACCTCCTTTTAATCTGCAGAGTCCTGGTTCAGTGCACGAGCCCCTCAAGCCCTAAGCCTTCCCCAACCTCGAGTTTTCTGTCAAATGGTGGTGATACTACTAATAACACAGGTTACACAGTGAGATCATTCCTGTAAAATGCTTAGCATTTTATTAATGCTAAATGACTTGCAGTTAGTATTAATAAATGTTAACTGCATCATTATTTTATTCTGACATTTCTTTTAGTCCCCTCCCCACAACCTTAGCCACTATTTCTTACCACTTATTCCAATAATTCCCAGTCTCCAGGGAACAAAGCCCATGTGAAGCCACACTAGCCGCATAACGTTTCCTGAGAATTCTGTTCGGCAAATCATAAGCCATTAACCCCAGAGCGACACAAAGACATAACACGGGAGGGAACCAGGGCCGCGTGTATGTGTGTGGGCAGCGCACTTGAGCACAAATGAGTGCCCGTTCCATTCCAGATGGTGATGAGGATGCACAGCATTTGAAAATGGCAAAAATGAGAGCACTTATTTTCAGGAGAGGAACAGCTGGGGGGAAAAACACCCAGAGAAGTAAAAATAAGAATATCTGATTTTTTTAAGAACTGAAATCTCCAAGCACCCATAACGCTTAGCATCTCAAATACCTTATACTTATTTTCAGGGGGAAAAAATTAACAAAACAAAGATCATTTTTAGAAAGAAAAGCTGCGTAGAAGGGCACTAAGCTAAGAGTCAATAGCATGTGAAATCTGGCAGAAGGGACCTGCAGTAGACCCCTGGGGCCCAAATCCTGGCTCTTCCACCTGACTATCTCTGTGAACATAGCCGAAGTATTCATCTTTTTGTGTTTCAGTTTCCTCATCTGGAAAATGGGGATAATAAAAGTACCTACTCGTACCTTCTAGTGGGAGGTTGTTACGCAGTTAAGTGAGTTAGTTAAGTGCTGGCCAGGTACTATTCTTTTTTTTTTTTTTTTAAAGATTTATTTGTTTATTTGAGAGAGCGAGAATGTACATGAGAGGGGGGAGGGTTAGAGGGAGGAGCAGGCTCCTCGCTGAGCAGGGAGCCCGATGCGGGACTCGATCCAGGGACTCCAGGATCATGACCTGAGCCGAAGGCAGTCGCTTAACCAACTGAGCCACCCAGACACCCCTGGCCAGGTACTATTCTTGTATGTGGTTGTTGGTCTCAGGCAGCACTGTAGGAGTGGGCCCCACTCCTCATTGGCAAACCTCATAGCCAGTCTTTGTGAGGGTACCCTCTGTGGACGTGTCCATGGAAGGAGGACCAGCCCCGGTCTGCAGGCAGAGTTTTTGCTACTGTTCAACCCCTCTGGAGACAGTGGTCCAGGTGGAGAGAAGCCTGCCCTGCTGGCCTTTCTGCAGGCACCGGGCTTTGAAAGTCTCACAAAGGTGGGGATGGTGCCTGGGGCAGGGGTGGTGGAGGGGTCATGCAGTCTGGCAGAGGGAGGCTGACCTTGAAGGTTGTTGCTCCTAGAATGACCTCTGATTGGATTGCCTAGGAAGACACAAGGCCTCCAGGCAGCTTCCTGGGTAAGAGGGCAAGGTGCTTGCAACCCAGAGGCCAGGAGCAACGCGGGCAGGCTCTTGGGGGAGAGGGCAGAAATGGAGGGGCTGGTGTGGGAAAAAACAGAGGGGGAGGGGAGGGGGAAAAAAGAGCGGGGGTTAAGGGAAAGGTAGTGGGTGGAGGAGGAGGCTGGAGGCAGTGGGAGAAAGTGGAAGATCAAAGTCAGGGATGGGAGATTGTGGGGGAGAAGGAAGGAGGAGGCAGATGAGAAGGAACCAGCAGAGAGACAAGCGGGGCCCCAGGCCAGAGAGGGCAGCCCCGCCCTCCCATCCCGAGTGTGACTATTTACTGAGCAGTCCTCCTTCCTCAGCAGAAATGCAGCCTCGGCCTTTCTGGCCTTTTCTGGCCTTTTCTGGCCTGACTGCATCCACACACGCCTCCCACGCACTAGTCAGGCAGCCGCTGGGGAGGACTCGGCAGGAGCCTCAAATGCCACCTACTCCCCAGCCTCTCTCCCAGTTGATGCTTCTATTTTAAGCACCACATTATTTCCTGCTGTGATTTTTTCAGCCTTCTAATTCGGGCTCTGAGGTAAGCCGTGACATCCGCTCCGGCTCCCGCAGCCTGCCCCTCCCGCCCCCTGGAAGCAGCGACGCGACCCTTCCTGGGGTGGCCACCCCTGCACCCCGCGCTGCACAGCACCCCGGAGACTTCAGGGAGTCACTCCACCACCAGGGCCCCAAAGGAGGCTTTCGGAGGAGGGCTTTCCACCCCGTCCTCCCCACACCGTGCCCGATGAAAAGCTACCTAGAATATATTTCTGGGCAAGGATTTAGAAAAAATGGCAGGGACCAGGTATAAATTATACCAGTGTCCCTGTAGATGCTTCAGAATTAGTGGTTTTCCACTCTTTTTTGGACAAAGGCCCCTTTGAGAATCTGATGGAAGCTATGTACCCTTCCCCCAGAAAGTGTCCATATGCAACCCCCCACACACAAACAGACCCTGCAATTGTGCTTATAATGTCAGGCTTGTGCGTGCAACCCTAGGAGTCTGAGGACCCCAGGTCAAAAGCCCCAGCTCAGGGGCCCCGAGTATCCCAAAAATCAGCTCCTCTTGCCAGTTTCCTCCCAGACTCACTGTTCCCTTCTTCCTTTCCTCTCCCCTCCCTTGTGACCTGCCTCTTTATAGTCAATCAATTGTATTTTTTTAAAGATTTTATTATTTATTTGAGAGAGAGAGAGAATGAGAGATAGCACGAGAGGGAAGAGGGTCAGAGGGAGAAGCAGACTCCCCGCTGAGCGGGGAGCCCGATGCGGGACTCGATCCCGGGACTCCAGGATCATGACCTGAGCCGAAGGCAGTTGCTTAACCAACTGAGCCACCCAGGCGCCCTCAATGTATGTTTTTAAAAGTGGCTTTGTATCTGCAAGGATTTCACCCCCAAATGGCCACGGGAGGTCAGTTTGTAAAGCGCTTACTTGGGATAGGGGGCATCCCTCTGGTCTCCAGTCTAGTTCATTCCCTGGGTCCTGCCTAACTGGTGGTGGAAAGGACATCGCACTTGGACTTGAGGAGACTTGCATTGGAATCCAACACTTAGTAGTTTTGGTGCCTTGACCTCCCTGAGCCTCCACTTCATTTGCACAACGGGAACTCTATTAATAAAGCTTCCCTCACAGGACTACATGAGGCAGTGCAAAGGGACGCAGTTCTCAAAGGGATTTCTCTGTCAAGGGAGGGGTCAATTTACTTCTCACTCAATCACTCAGACCTTGTCTGCTGCCCCGCAGAGTAGGCAGCACCCAATAAAGTTTTTGTTTTTGTTTTTTTAATGCTGATAGGAAAAATGAGTCCAAAATAAGGAAGTGACGTGAGCTGAGATATCTTCAGAATGATGAGTGAGAAGTCAAGAGCCCATCCCCAAGCAAACAGAGCAGCTACCATGGAAATCAGCCTTTGAAATCTGGCTGCTTTTGATTCAGGATCTCCCCTCTTCCCATGGGGCTTAAAAGGGATCCTCAATCTCTTCCTCTCCGTTGAAGCCTTCCCTACCACCTGCAGACACGCCTCCCTCCCCCCATCCCTGTTCCCTAAGCCGCCCTCTGCTTGTGGTCTTAGTTCTTCCTCCCTGCCCTGTGAGATGTCTCTAGAGTGCCAGAGTCACCTCTACTTCCTAAATATGCATTCTCAGCGTGACGTCCTCCTCATTGTCCAGTTCGGGGACCTTTTCTCAGTCCCTGCTCTCTCGACTTCTGGACATGTTTTCTGACACTATAGAGGGCTCTTCTCAAGCTCTCTTCTCATGAGCTCCTAGAGCTATACCCCAACTTGGCTCTCTTCCCGCCTCTCTGATTGCTCCTTCTCTTTGCTGGCTCTCTTCCTCCTCTGCGCCTTTTAAAGGGTGGCTATGCCCAGGGTTCATCACGTTGCCATCAGTTCCCCATCCTGTGTCCTCTGCCCTTTGGTGACACCGATCCTGGTGGTTTCAGCTATCTCCTCTAGGCTACCAGCTCTGACCTCTCTGAGTTCCAGTCCCAGTTTCAACTGCCCGTTGGGACAGTAAATGTAAGCCCTGTTGTCATCTAGAAATGAGTTCTTCATCTTCCCCAAGTCAGCCTTCCCTCCTGGCTTCCCTTTTCTGTTTGGGGCATGACATTTCCCTGGTCACCCAGGCACAAAGGTGCCATCAACTTTGACTCTTCTGCCCTCTCCGCCCACCTCCATGCCAGCACCAAATCCTGTCCATCCCCCCTTGGGCTCTCCCTGGCACCCACCCTTCCTTCCCTTTCCCATCTCCATTCACCTAAACCTAGCTCTCAGCTCTGATGGCTGTAGTAGCTTCCTGGCTAGTTTTTCTACCCATAGTCTCTCTGTTCTTTAAAACAGGTTACCTTGGGAGTCAGACCCATCTCCATTAGAGCTTTCTCAGCCATCTGAACTGCTTTAGCTCATCTTGCCTGTTCTAGTCACTTCAGCCAGTACATCTTATCTTGTCAGGTAATATCGCTCCTATTGTTATTTAGTGTTTCACATTTTTTACCTAAATGGGAAGACCCTAGAGCTCTTTCTTAGCCCCTGACCTGAGCTTGCCCAGGACCAGCCGGGACCCCTGGTGTTGCACCCTGGCATTCAATATAAGTGCTTCTGATTCCTCGTTGTCTCACCTATTTGGTCTGGCTCACTTCAGACCTCTTCTTTATTAAACAAGGAAGGCCCTTCACCATAAAGCACAGAACCCAAATTCCAATGCCTAGAAGGGCCAGCAGGTCATGAAATGGGTGAGGTAGGCCAAGTATACAATGATAGGGTGATGGGAGATGGCATCTAGATCCCATGTCCCCAGTTAGAGGGGTTGCTGCTACTCGGTCCTCCTTCATTGCCACTGGGCCAGGTATAATTAGATTTTCCAGCTTTTCAAAAGAAACAAATTTGGATTTTTACGGGAAATTTCCCAACTTTTAAAACACTGCGTAAGCCAAACAAAACATGACTGCAGGGTAATTCAGCCTGTAGGTAACCCCGGACATAAAGGTTTCCTGCTTTGTAATTATTCTCGACATGGCAGCAATACTTTGGACTGGAGGTTTCTAGTTACAGTTGTGTCAGTAACAAGCTGTGTACCTTTGGGCCTCAGTTTCCTCATCTGTACACGAAGGATCCTATTAAATGATCCCCAAAGCCTTTTCAACTTGGTAATTCTGTGGCTCCTCAGCTTATCCTAAATGGTGGGGAAAATGCTGTTTAATTGAATCGTCTGGTTACTGAGATTTACCATAAAAACACACTGAACATAGATTACCACATTTCAAAGAACTAGAATACAATAAGGCACTGGTTAACTGAAATTCTCCAAGGTTAACTGGAAAATCCCCTTTTCATCAAGCTTATTGTTTAAAGACTTTCTGAAGTACCAGAGTTCAGTTTCCTGCCTTTCTAAGCACAGGAGATGCAGCAGTGCTGGGAACTGATGAGTCAATGTCTGGGGATGGCTCTGCCACCTGGGCTAACAGGGGTGGCCACAGGGCAGGCCAGGAGCTGCTCGTGGTCTGGGACCCCTGGCTGAGGCCAGAAGATAACTACACTGGGGCCTCACCAGCCTCTTTGCAAGACTTGGACCCTTGGGTTTAACATCCATGTTGGGAGCCTAACTAACCTCACCCAGAAGCTGGGAATTAGTTGAAAACCCACCCTGTCCAGAATAAGTGTTGAGGCTGAGTGTCATGACACCGCCCAGAGCTCCTTCCCACCAAAAAGAGTGAGCTTTGCAGCCCAACACATCTTAGTTGGAATCTAGACTCTTCCACTTTTTAGCTGTGTGACTTTAGGCCAATACCCTAACCTTTCTGAGCCTCAGTTTCCTCATCTGTAAATTGGAGGTAACAATGCTCTCTCTCATAAACTTGTTACGAACACTGGTGAAACAGTGTCTGCCAAGTGGCTCCCATGGTGTCTGGAGTTTAGTAAGTGCTACATAAATGGAAATCATTATTCTATTAGGAAGTAACGTCTTTTATCATTTAAAATCCAGTCTGATTCTTTAGTTTTTTTCCTAGGAGTGTTAGAAAGTAAATACCAGTCATCTACTTTCTACAATAGACACTTAAGAAACCAAATGTTTACAAAATTAGATGTTGTCTCCAGCTCCCCTGTCCGTTCCATCCTACCCTATCATCTTGAAATAGAGACACCAGCCTTACAATCAGAACCAACATCTCCATTTTGCAACTGCCATACTAATCGACTCAGTCAAGAATCATCAATGGATGGAAAAGTTTGGTGAGGGCAGAGTATTCACAGGCTTAAAATATCTCCCCTTAAATTACTTATTAATTATAAAGGGAGATTCAAAGAGCTGGGACAAATAATCCTAAAATTTGTATGGAACCAGAAAAGACCCCAAATAGCCAAAGGAATGTTGAAAAAGAAAAACAAAGCTGGAAATATTACAATTCTGGACTTCAAACTCTATTACAAAGCTGTAATCATCAAGACAGTATGGTACTGGCACAAAAACAGACACATAGATCAATGGAACAGAATAGAGAGCCCAGAAATGGACCTTCAACTCTATCGTCAACTAATCTTCAACAAAGCAGGAAAGAATGTCCAATGGAAAAAAAGACAGTCTCTTCAACAAATGGTGTTGGGAAAATTGGACAGCCACATGCAGAAGAATGAAACTGGACCATTTCCTTACACCACACACAAAAATAGACTCCAAATGGTTGAAAGCCCTAAATGTGAGACAGGAATCCATCAAAATCCTAGAGGAGAACACAGGCAGCAACCTCTTCCACCTCAGCTGCAGCAACTTCTTCCTAGAAACATCACCAAAGGCAAGGGAAGCAAGGACAAAATTGAACTACTGGGACTTCATCAAGATAAAAAGCTTTTGCAGAGCAAAGGAAACAGTCAACAAAACCAAAAGACAACCGACAGAATGGGAGAAGATATTTGCAAATGACATATCAGATAAAGGGCTAGTATCCAAAATCTATAAAGAACTTATCAAACTCAACACCCAAAGAACAAATAATCCAATCAAGAAATGGGCAGAAGACATGAACAGACATTTCTACAAAGAAGACATCCAAATGGCCAACAGACATATGAAAAAGTGCTCAACATCACTCGGCATCAGGGAAATCCAAATCAAAACCTCCATGAGATACCACCTCACACCAGTCAGAATGGCCAAAATAACAAGTCAGGAAATGCCAAATGTTGGTGAGGATGCAGAGAAAAGGGGAAC
Organism: Callorhinus ursinus; assembly: GCF_003265705.2. NCBI lineage: Eukaryota > Metazoa > Chordata > Mammalia > Carnivora > Otariidae > Callorhinus > Callorhinus ursinus. The sequence goes on along the minus strand of NW_027397072.1, from coordinate 22,745,133 downwards.
CCTCTTACTCTGTTAGTGGAAATGCAAGCTGGTGCAGCGACTCTGGAAAACAGTGTGGAAGTTCCTCAAAAAGTTAAAAATAGAGCTACCCTTTGACCTGGCAATTGCACTACTAGGGATTTGCCCCAAAGATACAAATGTAGTGATCCAAAGGGGCACCTGCACCCCAATGTGTATAAGCAGCAATGTCCACAATAGCGAAACTATGGAAAGAGCCCAGATGGCAACCCAGATGTCCACTGGCAGATGAATGGATAAAGATGTGGTATATATGTATGATGGAATATTACTCAGCCATCAAAAAAGTGCAATCTTGCCATTTGCAACTACATGGATGGAACTAGAGGGTACTGTGCTAAGTGAAATGAGTCAGTCAGAGAACGACAATTATCATTGTCTCACTCATATGTGGAATTTAAGAAACAAGGCAGAGGATCATAGGGGAAGAGAGGGAAAAATAAAGCAAGATGAAATCAGAGAGGGAGACAAACGATAAGAGACTCCTAATCATAGGAAACAGAGTAGCTGGAGGGGAGAGGGTGGGGGGATAGGATGACTCGGTGGTGGACATTAAGGAGGGCACGTGATGTAATGAGCACTGGGTGCTATATAAGACTGATGCATCACTGACCTCTACCGATGAAACTAACAATACTCTATATTTTAATTAATTGAATTTAAATTAAAAAATAGAAAAAAATTATTAGGGGAGAAAAACAGTAACTTTACAGTGGAGAAACCTGGCAGACACTTCCTTAGCCAAGTGTTTGAAGTTAATGTCACCAATCCTGGAACAAGCAGATATCATGTGGTTCCTGATAGGATGCAGGGGACACGGCATCACTTCTCTGAGACTCCTGTCCACAAACGCCTAACCTGAATCTAATCATGAGCAGACATCAGACTAGACCAAGCTGAGAGATATTCTACAAAATGACTGGTTTATACTCTGGAAAAATATCAATGTCATGAAAGAGAAAGGCTGAACAACTATTCTGAATTAAAAACAAAAGGGATATGATAGTTAAAAGGAATGTGTGATCCCGGGTTGGATCCTGGACCAAAAAAGTTTGTTATAAAGAACATTATTGGAACAACTGGATAAATTTAATATGGATTATATATTAGGTAGTGGTATCATACTGATGTAAATTCCCTGATTTTGATTTTGTATAAAACAATATCCTTGTTCTTAAGAAATTCACACATAACTATTTAAGGGTAAAGATGTATATATAATGTCTGCAACTCACTCTAAAATCATTCAAAAAAAGAAAATCAGCATAAACGTGGAAAAATACAAGCCAGGAGAGAGAATATTAAAACAAATACAGCAAAATGCTTACATCTGGTGAACTTGAGTAGAGAGTACACAGGAGTTCTTTGTACTAGTCTTGTAGCTTTTTGGTCAGTTGAAATTATTTCAAAATAAAAAGTAAAAAAGAAAAAAAAGTCAGAGTCGGGGTGCCAGGCAAAGAGCCTCATGTGGTGAAGCATAAAAAGCCCTGAACTGGAGACAGTCCTGTGAACTGCAAGATACTTAACATCCCTAGACTCTGTCCCTTCACTCCAAAATGTACATAATAATACCACCTTTCTCTTAGGGTTGTCAAGAGGACTAAATGAGGTAGTTTATGAAAAAAATCTGGCACATGCCAACATATTATTCTCATATTCTACAAGTATATGCTGCTAAGGGTCCAGAAGTGATCAATACAAACAGAATTCTTGTCCTCACGCAGCTTATACCGTAGTCAAAAAGGTGGTAAATAAATAACTAAATGAACAGGCAGATGTAGAACTACAAACTGCCATAAATTTTGAGAGTAATGGAGTGTGGCAGGAGAGCTGGGGAACCCTACCACATATACAGTGGTCAGGGAAAGCCTTATTGAGGAAATGACATTTAAGCCAAGACTGAAGAACAAGGAGGGAGGGGTTGGCAGTCTAGGTGGTGCAAGCGGCAGGAGAAAAGGCCCTAAGGTGGGCAAGAACTCAGTGCATGCAAGGAACTGTGACATTCTCGCCTCTGCTACAGCATTTAGAACTCCTTGAATGCTCCTTGAGGGAAAGGGCAGCAGAGCACCTAGCAAAGACTGGACACTCTGTAAGTGTTTGCTGAGTGAACAAGGGAATGGGTATCCCTTGGTTTCAGTATCTGCCATGGGGAGATCTCCCCTCTCCCAGCCTTTAGCTGTACCACGTAGCAGAAAGGAAGCTTTCTTTTGAACTTGCAGCTCGGACATTTACCCCTCTGTGGGCAATTTGCTTAGATCACAGAGCTGGAAGGGACCCCCAAAATCTCATGCTCCCACCTCTAATGTTGGAAGGAGGAAGCAGAGGCCCAGGCTCAGGACAGACTTACCAGAACTCATGGACCCGGTTGGAGACCCACGTCTGGTGCCTTCCCCTGCCCTGCAGCCTGCCTTGTTTATTTGTTCAGCGAGTTTGTTTCAGCCATGGCACAGCCTGTTCTGATTCTGGAACATTTATGAGATGAGCCAAAAAATCACAGAAAAAATGGTCTGCTATTGGAGTTAAGGGGTGGGGCAGCCAGGGTGGGAGACAGGTTTCAGGCCAGCTCTGGGGCAGAGTTTTGGCTTGTCCTTTGCTGTCTTTTTCCCTTCTGCCCTTGGGAACCAAAGGGACGCTGGTGGGATTTCCTGCCTCAGTTTCTCCAGGACCATGACGTGGACAGACTAGAACATTCGACCATAAAATTTCCAATTCTCATCTCCACCCTCATTAGCTCCCTTCCAAAACTCAGCTTCCACCCACTAAGTTCATGCCACAGCCTGATCCATTCGATCAGCCCAAGGGTGGAGGAGGGACAGCAGCAGTGTGGGACTGTTCTGCCCCCTCTGCCTGCTGCAGCACCCTCTTTCTCTGCTTATGAACTCTTGCTTATCCTTCAAAACCCAGCGGTTATGGTCACCATCTCTAAAACGGACTCCCCAGGTAGTCGGCCGGCCACTCTCCAAATTTTAAAAAGCTCAACCAGGATAAACAGGATAGCTAAAATGCTGATTACTTCGCTTTTGTCTGACTGGGTACTTACTCGGTGTAGTAATGTCAGTTATTACCTTGTGTTGATCAAAAACATTTACTGGTTTGCAGTTACATAAATCATTAATTACGAAGAACTTAGAAGTAAATAATTAATAAATGCAGTTTTTTGGGTGACAACATAATTTATTTAAACTTTAATTAAGTCTAGGGTGGGAGAAGGGCTGGGGTAAGGATGACAAAAGGATTTCTGTGGTAAAAATGTGACTCTAAGGTCCTATGCAGCCCTTTTGACTCACATGGCTGCCTCATTTCCCCAAAAGGCCTGGTACATAGTGGGTACTCAGAAAGTATTTACTAAAGGTATGAGTGTGTGAGGATAATGATCCTCCCTGGCCCCTGGGGTCATTCCTCTTCTGCCCTTTTACTCTAGGCAGCTCCCCAAGAAGCAGAGTCTGGCCAGCTGTGGGAGGTGCTGTTCTCCTTCACTTCCAAGATTAGCTCAGACCTTAAACATCACAGCCCCGCGCCTGCTCCTCTCATGCCAAGGAAAACAGTGGATGTCAGAAGCCTCCTTAGGTATCTGGAAGAGAACAGCTCCTTCGGCTCCCTCCCTTCCTTGCATGAGGTCATTGAATCAGGATGACAAAGCAAACAGTGACATGTGTTGGGACTTGTTTTGCCCAGATTCCAAGCTTCTCCAGCCCCTCCCTCCTCCTAGTCTTCAGAATGGCAGACCTAGGTGTGGACAACTAAGTGAACTGAACTCAGTCCTTGGGATGCTAGGAAATGCATGCTAATTAGGAGGCATCCTCTGCAGCAGTAAAGAGAAAGTCCTGGGGGCACCTGGGTGGCTCAGTCAGTTAAGCGTCAGACTCTTGATTTTTGGCTCTGGTCATGATCTAGGGGTCATGGGATTGAGCCTGAGTGGTTGGGCTCCACGCTCAGTAGGGAGTCTGCGTGAGATTCTTTCCTTCTGCTCCTCCTCCCCACTCATGCACTCGGGCTCTCTCTCTCTCTCAAATAAATAAATAAATATTAAAGAAAGAGAGACAGAGACAGGAGGTCCTGGATAAACCTCAGTAAGACAGGGAATTAGGATATTAGCACCACTGGACATTTGCACAGGGGTTTCCCAGGCTTCCATGTGCTCCCATTTGTTCTCATTTGAGTTAAGGAGGGCTAGAATTCTTTTCCGACTTTGCAGAAAGAATGAGAAAACTGAAGCTCACTTAAGGTGAGCAACTTATTCAGGGTTACATGGCTCGAGGGTCACAGAGCCAGACTTGAAATGAATTTTGTGACTCTAGTTACATCTTCCCACCTCACAACAATTCCTTGAACTTGAGTCATTGGTACACCTGCTTCATGCCTCTTGGCTATTGCATACCACCATACTATTAATTACTTAACACTTTTCTTTAAATAAACTCACTTAAAAAATTGACTTCATTTTAAGCAACAATACATATGCATCCGTATATAAGTAATATATGTGTATATTTATATGTGTAACTGCTAAAATTAAACATTTTCATCCTCATCCTTTAAAGTCAACTCCCATAACACGAGGGATGCCAGTGCACTCTCTGAGAAACTGTCCAACTGTCCTACATCAAGTCTGCATTACTAAAGATGGATCTTCACAGACTGGCAGCCAAGTGGCTGCCCCTGCTGAAACAGCCAGCCAGTGGGATTGCTCAAGGATACCAACGAATCAAAAGTTACTGAATCGTGGAGGATAAGGGCAAGATCATGGAAGCCAACTCCCACGGCGCAGGGCCTTATACAACACACCCAGTCACAGTCCTGAAAATTAAAAGGGACACCATTCAGAGACATGAAGATGAATCAGATGTAGTCCTTGCTCTTAAAAACTCAGAACTGACAAACATAAGTAACTGAAAACTACAAATAAGCAAAGGATCTGGAATCAGAGAAACTCTAGACTTGGTTCCACCATGAACCTGGCATGATAACATCTCTTCTTGTTACCTTCTAAGACTAACAGGAGATTCAGATTTTTTAAATAGGCATAATATGTCGAAACATCAAGTTGTGTATCTTAATTATATACAATTTTTGTCGAATTGTACTTCAATAAAGATGGGGGGAAATGGGTGTGAAAAATTCTCTGTAAAAAACCATAAAGCTCTACAAATCAAAACCTCAGTGAAATACCACCTCACACCAGTCAGAATGGCTAAAATTAACAAGTCAGGAAATGATAGATGTTGGCGGGGATGTGGAGAAAGGGGAACCCCCCTGCACTTTTGGTGGGAATGCAAGCTGGTGCAGCCACTCTGGAAAACAGTGTGGAGGTTCCTCGAAAAGTTAAAAATAGAGCTACTCTATGACCCAGCAATTGCACTACTGGGTATTTACCCCAAAGATACAAATGTAGTGATCCAAAGGGGCACCTGCACCCTAATGTTTATAGCAGCAATGTCCACAATAGCCAAACTATGGAAAGAGCCTAGATGTCCATTGACAGAGGAATGCATAAAGAAGATGTGGTGTATATATACAATGGAATATTACTCAGCCATCAGAAAAACTGAAATCTTGCCATTTGCAATGACGTGGATGGAACTAGAGGGTATTATGGTAAATGAAATAAGTCAATCAGAGAAAAACAAGTATCATATGATCTCACTGATACGAGGAATTTGAGAAACAAGGCAGAGAATCATAGGGGAAGGGAGGGGAAAAATGAAACAAGACAAAACCAGAGAGGGAGACAAACCATGAGAGACTCTTAATCTTGGGAAACAAACTGAGGGTTGTTGGAGTGGAGGGGGGTGAGGGGGGATGGGGTGGCTGGGTGATGGAAATTGGGGAGGGTAAGTACTATGGTGAGCGCTATGAATTGTGTAAGACTGATGAATCACAGACCTGTACCCCTGAAACAAATAATACATTATATGTTACTAAAAAAATTAAAAAAAAAAAAAAACCATAAAGCTGGGGCACCTGGGTGGCTCAGTCGTTAAGCGTCTGCCTTCAGCTCAGGTCAAGATCTCAGGGTCCTGGGATCAAGCCCCACATCGGGCTCCCTGCTCCGCAGGAAGCCTGCTTCTCCCTCTCCCACTCCCCCTGTTTGTGTTCCCTCTCTCACTGTGTCTCTCTCTGTCAAATAAATAAAATCTTAAAAAAACAAACAAACCATAAAGCTGTAATATAGCGTGTAAGTACTAAATAGGCAATGCCCAAACTCCTCCATTGATATTTGCATTACTACTAGAGAATGACTTTCTCAAGGTGAAATGAAGCACCAGCAACAACAGGTTGGGAAGAGATTTAAAGGAGCACCATTTGGGTCTTACCAGCATCCCTGACTAACTTGCTGCTCTTGGGTCTTGGGCCCAGGAAGACACTGGTGAACCGAACCAGCTTGCTACCTATAACTCTTTCAGAATCCTTATTTTCTTTTCTGATTTGTACTCTTTCTTCTGCTTTGAAACATTTTCTTCTTGCTCTCAGCCCAGCATGCAAGTTGACTGCATCGTAATGGGCCTCTACTGCCCTCTTGTGGCCATTCTCTGACACCGCAGCATTGACTTTTGAAGGGGTGTGCGTGACAGCCTGAGGAAACCAGAGCCAAACCTCAAGATCAAGATTTTCCAGGGCCAGCAGAGTACTTAAAGCGCAAATTAAAGCCAGCTGCTGGAATCCAGAGCTCTTTGACGGGAAGGGGTAGTTCTGCCTGGTTTTGCCCCAAGTAGGACAGGAATCCAGGCCCTCTGCGTTAACCCTAATCAAATGGTCAGTTCCTGGATTGTCCAGTTTGTCTGGAGCAAGATCTTGGAAATGAAGGCAGCTCTGAGGTATCCCTTCTCTGCCCAGAAGACCCAAGAGTCGACAGGGCCAGGGCCAGAACCTTCAACCCCCACTCATTTAAAGAAACAATAAACTGAGTCCTCATTTTGTGAACTGGTAGGTGTCCTGGGCTAAGGGTGGGGTACAAAATAAGATATATAACTCCTATCCTCAAAAACTCATAAAGCTTAGAAATGTAAATAACCCAAGCATACATATAATTAACAGACATCAGGCCATAGGAGTAAGGGCCATCATAGAAGTAAAAAACAAAATGCTACAAGACTGGGCACCTGGGTGGCTCAGTTGGTTAAGCGGCTGCCTTCGGTTCAGGTCATGATCCTGAAGTCCCGGGATCGAGTCCCGCATCGGGCTCCCTGCTTAGCAGGGAGTCTGCTTCTCCCTCTGACCCTCTTCCTTCTCATGCTATCTTTCACTCTCTCTCTCAAATAAATAAATAAAATCTTTAAAAAAAAACTGCTACAAGACTGGTGGGGAAGGAGAGATTCATGACGACCATGCAGATCAGGGGTTTCTGAAGGTAGTGAGATTCAAGCTGGACTTAAAAAAATGACAGGCATGAGCAGACATGAACAAGGAAGACCACAATGATGTAATAGCTACATCTGGGGAGAGCTGATTATGCATCAAGCACAGCTAAGGGTTCTGTAGGTATCTATTATTTAATCTCCATAACATTATAAGGCATTATTTTCTCTATTTGATAGACCAGGAAACCGAGGCTTAAGGCCATGTACAGCAAGGCTTGATAGAAACTATAGGAAGAAGTAAAAGCAAAAAGTGTGTTTGGGGAAATAATCTATTATTACTAGAGTATCAGGTATACCTGGTGAGGTGGCAGAAAGGAAGGGACAAGGGCATATGGGGTGTATGATGATCAGAAAGTACAGGAACCCTATAATCAAGGATTTTGAAGGCTCAAATGAATTTGGACCTCACCCTTTGGATACTGAAGAACCTCTGAGATTTCAGAGCACAGGACCCTGCTCAGGGATAACTCAGATGCGTGGAGGAGAGCATGAGGAGGCAGGGACAAGACGAAGGGAGCTCTGTGAAGAATCATGGGGTGAGGGGAGCTTGGGTCAGGGCAGTGGGCAAGCTAAGAGATGAATCTTAAAACCTTTACACGCAGAAATTGTTAAGACTGACTTGGGGGATAAAGAGAATGGTGCTACCTTTGGTGGGAACCACTGTCCCCTCCCATGCTGAACCCTCCAACCCACCTCATCTTACTGGGGGAAGGGAAACTTCTGGTCTCCCACAGAATGGAAGCCTCAGTCCCACCCTGAACTATGGTTGTGCCAAACCTCTAAGACCAAACAAAGCAGGGCAAAGTCTGCTCTGAGACCAGAGAAGAATCTTGAAAATTGTTCTCAATGCCCACATCAAGTGAGGAATCTCAGGATCAAAGAGCAGCCTGTCACAGAAGAGACCATGCCAGTTTAATGCTGTGACCACTTCCCAAAGGTCAGGGAGAGTTTTATGTCACTTCCCAGCAATCTGTCAAACCTGGTTGGGTCCAAACAGGGCTGGATCAAACCCTGTATGGGAACACAGCTCCCCTCCCAGGGGCCTGGATTCCTGCTTTTGACTACCTCGGGGCTGGGCTGGCAGGCTTCCCTCTGGTTCCCACTTTCAGGAAGCCAGCCACAGCTGCTGGCTACTTGTCACACCCTATCCGGAAGGTGGCAGCATTTCGATGGTAAAGCAACAGATGCCCAGGCGGTGGCTAACAGCCTCAAAGTTTGTTGGGAATTATGTCATATTTCCCAAAAGAGCTAACTCCATCCAGTTCCAATGAAGTGGTAACTGGTAAAGGCTTGGCCTACAAGGAGACAGCGAGGCTTCATAATTCCTATCCTAGACTGGGGCAATTCCAGGGAAAATATTTAAGGCAGGCACTCAACAAACATTTAAATGTACCAGGCACTGTGCAAACTCCTTAGAAATTTCCTGAAGCAGACAAAGAGACTTGTTTTAATGTTAAATATATATCCTTGACTTTTTTCCTCCAGAATGCTGCTCACAGTGACACTTACTTTACCTTTTTCCTCCAATAAATGAGTCCCCATACCAAGAAAAAGTGCTCCCAATACCAAAGAAAGGGCAAAATCAGCCATCCAAGCCTAGGGTCGGCCTGCAAACTTCCTGCCTGCCTCCCGGTCTTTAACCCCCAACCGCTGGTACCCCCTGACTCCTAGGCTCACCAGGTGGAAGACAGCAACTGTTCGCCAGCCCTGTCTCCTGCGATCCAGACTGCTGTCTCCAGCTGCTTTCCTGACAGCTTTACTTAGATGTCTCGATGGAACATCAAGTGCAACTTGTCCAAAACTAAACATTTATTCTCCTCTGACTCCACCCCCTCCTCCCACCAATCCATCACTCCGTCTCAGCCATTCCACTTTTCGAGATATTGCCAGGACCCCAGGTACCCCTTTGCATTTCAATCTCTACTTAGTGCAAGCCGCCGCCACCTCTCACCCGGACGCCTACAGCAGACCTCCAACCTGTCCTCCGGCGGCCCCTTGTCCTCTTCCCTCCTTCCTCTGCATGGTAACTTTGAGGGTCCGTTTAAAAACCCAAATCTGACCACTCACCGTCACTAACACCCAAATGGCTTCCCGCTGCTCTTTAAATAGAAAGGCAGAAGTGATACAGAACTCCGGGGGAGACCAGCACAGCTGACCAGGGACACCTTGCTTTTAGTTAACTGATAGTGTTCTTGCTGTAACAGTATTTTTTGTAATGACCTTACTTTTCTTTCTTTGAAAAGGAGACTGGATTACCTTGATTTCTGGTAACCATAAAACTGCAACCTCCCAGTTTAGGAGGGTATAATTCACCTTTTGAATAGAAACTTAGCAAACATCCATGAACTGGGGCACACATTACTTCTTAAAGTTCTTGTAAACACCTTGAGCCAGATGGGACCTTGAAGATGAATTAGCCTAGAAGAGCAGGGGTTGGCCAATGATACCCTGTAGGCCAAATCAAGCCTGCCACCTGTTTTTATAGATATTTACTGGAACACAGCCACACTCATCCATTTGTGTACTGCCTATGCCATTTGCCCTCCAATGGCAGAGTCGGGTGGCTGTGACAGGGACTGCATGGCTTGCAAAGCCTGAAGTACCTGCCCATTAATCGAAAAGGTTTGCTGGCCATGCTGTAGAGGTTGGGCTGCACATTAAAATCACCTGGAGTGCTTTTTAAAAGGGATCACATCAGAGATTCTGATTAAACTGATTTAAGGTGGGACCCAAGCATTAAAATAAAAAACTTAACAAATTTTCAGAGGTGATTCTAATATGCAGCCACAGTTGAGAGTCATTGATTTCATCCAGTCTCCTGTCTCACAGATGGGGAGCAGGCCCACAGGTCAGGATTTGTCTCCTGTTTGTAATGAGTGACAACCACTAATGCCTACAAAGCCCTGTATAGCACATCCCTCTACATTATCTCATTTGATCCTTAGAACAAATCTGACGTTCAAAGAGCAGGAAGCATTACTGTCCCTGCTTCACACACGACAGAACTGAGCCTCAGGGGATTTAAGTCATGTCCCCAAAGTCTCCTATTTGGTAAAGGGAGCTAAGACTCCTGCACACATCTTTTCAACCAAGTCCACCGACCACTGATGTTCATTGTACCAAGTGACATATTTATGTTTTATTTTGGCATATGGAGTCCTATTTGCTTTCGGGGTCTCCAGAATGCTTAGAAATCTGCCTTCTTAAATAGACTCTGCTCTGTGAGCACCTAGGATTCCTTAGGAACACCATGAGGGAAGATAGAGAGGATGCATGCGGGAATGTATCTATCAATCCCATTTCTATGCCCACACTTAACCAGAGTAGATATATTTTTACCTGTTCAAACCTAAGGATCCCACATATGATTTTGTTTGAATAAAGAGTTCCACCTTTGAGGACCACTGACACGGCTTGGACCTTTGCTTACTGTTTCAATCCAAGATGGCATGGTCACTCTGACCCTGAATTCCTGTCACTTCTTACATCAAGTTCTTCCCTGTTGGTCTAAATGAAGTCCTAAATAGTAGTTTCTCTTAATACCAATATTGGTATTGTTTTTTGCGAAATGAAAGGCATCACTTTCAGTAGACCAGACTTCCCACATCTGTCAGGGAGTTCTGAAGTTTCTCATTACTGCTCCTTGCCTACTTCACGTATATCATATAATGAAGAAAAAATATATATACACACACACACCATATTAAAAAAAAAAAAAGGAAAACATCACCCTCTTCCACTCTCTTGCTGGGCCACAGACTTTCTCCTGCCTGTTCACTGGGTCTGCCTCCTACCTAATCCACAAACTCTCCACCCTGCTTCCACTCTTAGGCTTTCATTCCCTGTGGAAGTGGGGCGTTCATTAATGTTTGGGAGGGGGAGAGGGTACACTGGGGGAGATTAAGACATCTTCTCACATTTCTTTGTGTTTCCAGAGACGAAGAACTTTTATTCTCCTCTCCACAGAAGTGAGAAGCCCCACAATGGGCAGAACACATCCAGCTTTTCATTCTCTGACCCTATTTGCACCTTTCCACAGGAGAAGGAGTGACTAATCTGACTGGTCAGAGTCCAGGACATTCAAAGGACTGAGATTTTATCAGGACTGGTGCCTGAGTGCACAAGGTGTACTATGGTCCTGAACTGTGTCCTGACAAATCAGGGTCTGTTCTCAAACCTGGCAGGAGGATTATAGTGGGAGGGAGGAGGAAACCCCCACTCTGTATCTACTTTTAGTTCCAGGAATGACAGGGACACCCAGGGTCACACTATGGCATGATCTCAAATTTGAACACTTATTTGAGGAGGCCCTATCAGTGAAGCCTGAAGTCTAGCTGCCAGAAGCACCCTATTCCTCAGGAGAAGCATAATCCCTAAAACTTAATGAAAGACAATGTGGCCTTAAGCAAACATGAGACATCTTCACCTTCTCTTTTAATAGAGTCATATCTCACTTTATCAATTCTCAAAATATATGGTTTCTTTTTACATACATACACAAACACTTTTAAACATAAATGCCAAATTCAAGACCATCAGATGAGTAGATAAATTTAGGGAGCCATAAGAATGGAAGAAAAGGCCAGTCACCAGATGTTACAAAAGATCACCTGAACTCCTTCTCTGGACATTCAACTTGATATAGGACCCTACATATCCCATGTCACATGGTCCACAAGGTCTTCCTTTAGGATTCTGAAGCAGTCAATAGCCATACTTGTCATTCAGATGGGTCCTGCCATCTCCACTTTGGCCTAGATCAGAGTATAAAGAAAGAAACACATTCACTTTTCCAAAGTCAGGAGGGAAAAGATACCCAGACATTAGTGGGCTGAAAAGTAAAACAGACAAAAGAGGTTTCTTCTATTCTAGAACTCTGCCTTTTTGCATACAATTTCAAAATATGGTTCTCTTTCCCTTTCTACCTTCATATTCATTAGCCAATAAAAAGCAAACATTTCTAGTAACAAAATTTCTATTAACTACTAGTATATTAGAAACCTGATCCATAGAAAAAGCAACCTATGATGAGCATATGGGGAACAAGCACCTCACATATTGCCTTAAGAGTGTATGAACATAAGCTATACCCCCTCTACAGAATGCAATTTATAATGTCTTAAAAATGTTTATAGCCTCTGATCCAGCATGTTAACTTTTATGATTTTTTTCTACATATGCACCTCTATACTTGTAAAAGTATTGTTTGAGGTTACTTATTGCAGAGTTGTTTTTTTAATTAATTAACATATAATGTATTATTAGTTTCAGAGGTAGAGGTCAGTGATTCATCAGTCTTATATAACACCCAGTGCTCATTACATCATGTGCCCTCTTTAATGTCCATCACCCAGTTACCCCAGCCCCCAACCCCTTCCCCTACATGCAGAGTTGTTTGTAATGGCAAAATTGGAAACACAGCATATATTCATTGAGGGAACGGAATAAATAAGTAAAGGTATTATCTATACCATAAAAAAGAACTATGCTACAAAGGAAGGAGGGAGGGAAGGGAGGAAGGGAGGGAGGGAGGGAAGAAGGAATCTATAGCTATAGTGTTAAGTGCAAAACAGCAAGGTATGGAATATGCTTCTATTTGTGTAAAAACAAGGGTGAAATATTATGTATTTAATTGCTCACACAAGCATTTTATGTGACATATATAAGAAGTCACAAGAAAGTGATATCTGGCACCAAGTAGCTGAGGCAGAGCCAGTAGTTGTTGTTTTTATAACTTTTTTTTTTAAAGATTTTATTTATTTATCTGTCAGAGGGAGAGAGAGCACAAGCAGAGAGAGAAGCAGGCTCCCCACTGAGCAGGGAGCCCAATGCAGGACTGGATCCCAGGACCTAGGGATCATGACCTAAGCTGAAAGCAGACACTTAACCGACTGAGCCACACAGGCGCCCCTGTTTTTATAACTTTAAAGAAAATTTAAAAGACATGCAGAAGTAAAGAAAAAAATATAATGAATCTCCATGTACTCATCACCGAGCTAAAACAACTATCAATATGTGACACATCCTGCTTTATCTATTACCCCCTCCACGCTCCCTCATCCTCTACTTCTACAGGATTATCTTAAGGCATATCACATATATTCCATCTGTGAACACATCTGTACAGTCCTAGAAGATAAGGACTTTTTCTAAAAAACATAACATCATCCACACTTTAAAATAATTAACAATTTCCTAGTATCATCGCATATCTGGCTAGTGTTCAAAATTATCTGACTGGTATATAATTTTTTTAATAGTTGTTTGTTCAAATAAGGATTCAAGCAGAATCCACAAATTATATTTGGTCGATATGTCTCTTTAGATCTTTTACTCTACCTGTTCCCCTAGAAGGGAGAACTTTCCCACTACATACTTTTTTTTTAAGATTTTTTTTTTTTTAAGATTATTTATTTGAGAGAGAGAGAGAGAAAGAGAGCACAAGCAGGGGAAGCGGTAGAGGGAGAGGGAGAAGCAGACTCCCTGCGGAGCAGGGAGCCAGATGTGGGGCTCGATCCCAGGACCCTGAGATCATGACCTGAGCCAAAGTTAAGACGCTTAGCCAACTGAGCCACCCAGGCACCCCTATTTATTTTAGAGAGAGAAAGAGAGAGCGCGAGTGAATGGGAGGGAGGGGCAGAGGGAGAGAGATTCCCAAGCAGACTCTGCACTGAGTGAGGAGCTCAACATGGGGCTCAATTTCACGACCCTGAGATCACAACCTGAGCTAAAATCAAGAGTTGGACACTTAACCGACTGCACTACCCAGGTGCCCCATCCCACTATATACTCATAAAAACTTTATTTTGAACCTTACATATACATTACCTATTCAGAAATATAAATAATTAAGTCTTAGAAGAGAAGAAAAGTAATAAAAACAATCTACCTTCAGGTGGGACCCACACACAGTAGTCTGGGTCATCTTCTGGATATTTGGAGGAAAGTGTTGCTGGAAGCTGCAAAGAAAAGATAGGTTATTTTACTCAAAAGAATTTTAACTCTAAGAATCATTGTCCCTATGCCTGTCAGCAAATAAAAACTAAGAGAAAAGCTTCCATTAATTACCTTAACATAAGTAACCAAACAATGGGGGAACACTCTCTTTCTGAACCTTGACTTTTTGCCGTAAAGCCTCAACAAGCTGATTTTCAGCCAGTGAGAGTGAAGTGATATTTTCTAAAAGGGGCTGTTAACAGAGGTATGAGTTCTAACGATATAACCCCCATAGAGGGAAATTTGGAATCTGTCTTTTGATCTAGGTGCGGAAAAGAGTTAACAGGGCAAACCTGACTGCTATCCTTTCAAAGGCCTGTTTACAAGGTTGGCCCTCGCTTGGTATCTGGGGACTTGGATTTCCAGAGGGTTCCTACTACCCTGATAAAAGTGGCTTACTATGCCTACAATGTCTATAAAAGCAATACGGTTTGTGCTGAACATCTACTTTCCTTCTGGGAGAATGGAATTTGAGGGCATGCCAGGCAGGAGGTGCCTATGTGATCAGTCCCCAGTAAAAATCCTGGGCACTGAGTCTCTAATGAGCCTCCCTGGTTAGTAACACTTCATAAACTGTCACAACTCATTGCTAGGGGGATTAAGAACATCCTGTGTGACTCCAATGAAAAAGGACTCTAGGAAGCTTACGCCTGGTTTCCTCAGACTTTGCTCCATGTGCCTCTTCCCTTTGCTGACCGTACTTGGTATCCTTTTACTCTAGTAAATCACAGCTATGAGTACAACCACAGGCTGAGTCCTGTGAGGCCTCCGTGAATTACCTAGCTTCAGGGTCTTGGGACCTCCTGACACAATCTAGCAATCCCACTTTTGGGAACTTACTGTATCCACACAAAATTATGTATACACAAGATTATTCATTATACCACTGTTATAATAAAAGACTAGAAACAACCCAAGTGTCCACCTATAGGGAACTGGTTAAGTGGAGTACATCCGTACAGTAGGAAGCTCTTGGTATACCGATACACAGTGATTTCCACAATAGGTTAAAAAAAACAAATCCTGATGTAGAATGCAGCACATTACATTCTATCTTCTGTGTAATAAAAATAGTCAAATAAGAATATGTTATTGGGGGCCCCTGAATAATAGTGGTGGCTCAGTCGTTAAGCATCTGCCTTCAGCTCAGGTCATGATTCCAGGGTCCTGGGATTGAGCCCGGCATCAGGCTCCCTGCTCCGCAGGAAACCTGCTTCTCCCTCTCCCACTCCCCCTGCTTGTGTTCCCTCTCTCGCTGTGTCTCTCTGTCAAATAAATAAATAACATCTTTAAAAATATATATATATTATTCAAATGTCTGTGTACGGCATAAAAGGATATGAACAAAGATTCACAAATTAATCAAAGAGGTATATGCGGAGTTATAGGGAACGGTGTGGATGGAGAAAAGAACAGAGAATTCAAAACATAAAAATTCAAAAATAAAAGAGAGCCCAGACTTCTAGAAAAGAGAGTATTAGGCAGTTGGGAACTCTGCTAAGACAATCCCTAAAAATTCACTCTTCTGAATGTGGTCTATGACAAGAGGATTCACTTTTACTTCTACAGAGGTGAAGATTATGGCTAAGGTACTTACTTTGCCTGGACCGAGAGCTTTCTTTTTCTTCAATTCATCTCTGTTTTTCTCATATTCATTCTCTGATGCTAATTTGAGAAAAAGAAAAACAAGAGGCAATAGCTATTTCAGAATAAGTAAAATAGAAAAAAACAAATTCCTCCTAAGAGAGCATTATAAAAATTGAAGAAAACATGTAACAATCAAATTCTCAAAAATTCCTTCTACTATAAAGACTATCTTAAGAGAACTTTCTCTCTGCTAATAACCCTAGTTTTCAAATCCTAAGGCTGTTCTACAAGCTTGAATATAATCACACCATTTAAAAAGGGAAAGGAGGGGCACCTGGGTGGCTCAGATGGTTGAGCATCTGCCTTCGGCTCAGGTCATGATCTCAGGGTCCTGGGATCAAGCCCCACATCGGGCTCCCTGCCGAGCGGGGAGCCTGCTTCTCCCTCTCCCTCTGCCTGCTGTTCCCCCTGCTTGTGCTCTCTCTCTGTCAAATAAAAATAAAATCTTTAAAGTAAAATAAAATAAAATAATTAAAAGGGAAAGGAAAATGAGGCTGATTTTACTGTTCTACAGTTCAACCATTACAGTTAAAACAGTAGAAAACCAGTCTTTTTTTTTTTTTTAAGATTGTTTGTTTGAGAGAGAGAGAACATGAGTGAGGGGAGGGACAGAGAGAGAGAATCTCCAACAGACTGTGCTGAGCATGGAGCCCGATGCAGGGTTCAATCCCACAACCCAGGAGATCATGACCTGAACTGAAACCAAGAGTCAGACACTCAACCAACTAAGCCAACCAGGCATCCCAAAACCAGTCCTTTCAATTTATTTTTTTATTTTAATAGTTTTGGAATCACTCCCATGATAGGCAGACTCATCTCTGGGAGATGAAAAGTTGTGGGGGGCTTTGCATGGCCAGGGCTTTCCATGCCAGGGAAGTGCGAAGGCAGTAGGAATTTTGTAGGTCAGGGAGACAGAACCCCAGGAGGCAGGAAAGGAATAAAGAAAGGCAAATGGGATGACGCCAAACATAACCTCTCATATATTCCAGTTCTGTCCAGGGCCTGGGCAGGAGCATCTGCCCAGTGTCTGAAAGGC
This sequence comes from Callorhinus ursinus, assembly GCF_003265705.2. Taxonomy (NCBI): domain Eukaryota; kingdom Metazoa; phylum Chordata; class Mammalia; order Carnivora; family Otariidae; genus Callorhinus; species Callorhinus ursinus. The sequence goes on along the minus strand of NW_027397072.1, from coordinate 22,728,078 downwards.
CATTCTCTGTGCTGCTTCAGCTCAGCTCCCAACCCCTCCTCTCTGACACCAGCTGGTTGCTCGTGTGCAGGGCAGCAATGGAGTCGGCTACACTACTTGCCTGAGGGTTCCTCACATGATGCAGCTGTTTCACTGATCTCTTGATAATCTTTATTCTGTTCCACTTGGCTGAGTTGAGACATGTTTTCTATAAAATGCAGAACCAGAGCATATTGTTATTATTTAATTCATGGTGGGGAACCAAGAAAACAAAAACAAAAGCAAGAAAAGCTAAGTAAATACATAATCATCCAGCTTTACTATCATTAGCTTCAATAAACTTAATTAGATTTTCAAAAAAATGTGCCTCCATATGTTTAACAGAGAAATCAATTTTCCACTTTAAAAACTGGCCAACTCTGAAGTAAAACTTTTCAGCACTACTTACCAAAAGCCTTAAAAATGTACATATCCCTTGGCCTAGAAATTCTATTTCCAGGAACATATTCAAAGAAAATAATCAGATGAGTACCAAGATTTATTATATATACAATATGTTTAGAATAGCAAAAATTAATAAATTATGTACAGGTCTAACAACAGGGAGGTGTTATGGCACAAGCATGTGATGGACCACTGTGCTCCTTACTGACTCCACATTTTAAAAGAAAATTTTAAGACACAGAAAAAAATTGGTTATAAAATAGCATGTACAATATGATCCTAACATTGAAAAAAAAAAAAAAAAAGAGGCCTAGAGTAATCCTAATCAGCTGCAGATTTACTCATTAATGTATCTTTACCAAATTTTAAAATCTGCTATTTTTACACACACATATATTTCCTTTGGTCCCTTAACAAAAAAGTACTTATTGCTCGCCCTCCTACTAACCTGTTTATGCCACCTTCACAAAGTATGGATCAAAGATTGGACTCATAAAAAAAGTACGTGTAAGTACCTTGTTTGGAAAGGCTAAGCATTTTGCCAATAACTAAATAAAGGAAAATGCAAAAACAAAAGATCTCTCACAGATGAAAAAAACAGAAACTTTTCTTTTCTCAAACAACTGAGGATGAATCAAGAGAAGGCCTCCATACCAGCCTGGCACTTTATGCAGACAAGCCGGATGTGTTTTGGAAGTGGACATGCGTGCATTTCCATGCATATTTAATGTAAGTTTTTGTTTTGTTTTTCCTCATGCTCCCTATTTTCTGTGAAGTCTTAACACCCTGAGGAAAATAACTCCTGCAGCTGAGAAGGGACAAGAGGGTACGGAAAAGATAAACAATGATCTCTGGGGGTGAGCCTGCAGGAGATTTCTCTTTTCTTCTTCGGACTTTCACATATGATCCAAAGTTTCTAAAATGAATACACCTTCCTCTTATAATCAGAAGAAAACATATTTAAAAACCAATCAATTCCGTCTTTTGTCATTTGTCATCAAACCTTGGCTGAGGTGGGTGAGTACTGTGTGCCAGGTTGCCCACTAGGTACCAGGGACAAAAAGATGAATAAGGCACTGTGCTTCCTAAGAAGTGTGTACCGAGGGCACAATTATGCTTAGCCTCTGTTTTAGAGATGGGAAAATAATGACTAAGGGGAGGTTTACCCTGAGGCTACCTGATCAGGCCCCATCATGCACCCTCTTCTACTGCCCTCCAGTCACACAATGGCGGCAGCCCAGGGCTGTTCCACAGCAGCTGTGGTTTCACATTCCACAGCTTTCAATGTTCTGTAATTCTGAAATACCCTGGAAATGTCTGCTCTGATTTTGCAGTGAGAATAAATAATGACTGACAGTCAAAGAAAGACCAAGAAAGTCCGTTTCCAGAGTCAGCGGTATCACATATCATCAAGTGCCACAAAGTCAAAATGCACAAGCAAGAACTGGCTTTGCTTTTCAAACCTGTGCACAATCAACACAAATGCCCCACTGAACAGCACGGGAAGGAGAAGAAAGATATTACCATGGGTTTTTGCCTCTTTAGAACAAGTGAGGTCAGTGGCAGGCCTCGCTTCCTGCATTGCATCTTCTGGCTCTGTCTCCTGCTGCAGCCTACTGCTTCCAGCCTCCATTTTCCCCCTTTCGTCCCCCTCCTTTTCCCTCTCATCTTCCTCTTCCTCTTCCTCCTCCTCTTCTACTTCAGGCTCATCCTTCATTCTCATTAGAGCTGGAGGGAGTTCTGGACGCTTAGGGGGTAACTTCTACGAACGAAACAAAACCATGAACAAATAGTTCCACATAACGATAGAGACAAATCTCTTCAAGGAGATTAAGCTAAATGTGTAAAATGTCTAACCTCTCCAGGCTGACAGACCCTGCAGAAGTCTGCTGGAAGTAGGACTCGCACATGAAATTTTACTCATCTATGGACCTTTAACACATATCTTTATTGGTTTCTAGGGTCAAAAGAATATTAAGGACAAGTCACTTGAAACAGCTTGTAGGGAACTGAAACATTTATTGCAGGTATCAGCTGCAGGTTCTGTCCTCTTACCCCTTGCGGTGTTAAAGGGTCTTAATTCATCACAAAATCTTCCAGGGGTAAATCAGACACACATTTCTAAGAAACAGATCATTTGTACAGCTTTTTCATTTTAGATTTCACACAATTTCAAAGAAAGGAGACATGTAAATCAGTAAAACAGATCCTGAAGACATTTTCTTTTTCTTTTCTTTTTTTTAAGATTTATTTATTTATTTTAGAGAGAGAGACAGAAAGAGAGAGAGCAGTAGGGAGGGGCAAAGGGAGGGGGAGAGACTCTCAGGCAGGTTCTGCACTGAGCGTGGAGTCGGACCCGCAACTCAACCTCACAACCCTGAGATCACGACTTGAGCTGAAACCAAGAACTGGACGCTCAACCGAATGCACCACCCAGGCGCCCCCTGAAGACATTTCTTAAAGAATAAAGCCAAATATTTTAATCAAGACCTTTTAATAAAATTATTAGAAAAAGTTGATTGAAGCTTAAGGGATAGAAAGAAAATATCAAAGTATATGTTGGGCATATCACTTTTAAAAGATAGGATTGAATTCAGTAAACCTTTAAAGAGAGCTTTTTCGTAAAGAGTTTTTCCTCTAACTAAAACACAAGTACCTGCTCTCCCCCACCCTCACAGAAAAGTCTGCATCTCGGGTGAACCTGAGTTTGCCCTAATTCAGGGTGCTGGGGGCTGAATTCTGTCCCCCACAAAATTCATATGTTGAAGTCCCAACACCCAGTACCTCAGAATGTAACCACATTTAGAGGTAAAATTTTTAGAGGTAAGTTAAAAGAAAGCAGTTAGAGTGGGGCCCTAATCCAAGATGACTGGTTTTCTTATAAGAGGAGGGGGAGACACCATAAGTGCAAGTGCACAAAGGGATGACCACAGGAAGATGCAGGAAGACGGCAGCCACCTCCACGCCAAGGAAAGGGCCCTCAGGGGAAACCAACCCTGCTGGCATGCTGATCTCGGACTCCCAGCCTCCGGAATTGTGAGAAAATAAATTTCTGTCATTTAAGCCACCCAGTCTGTGGTGTTTGGTTAGGGCAGCCCTCACACACTACTACACAAAGTTCAGCTCTTTAGGTAATGAAGACCTTTTAAAAGCTGAATCTGTGAAAAGGGTTGTATGCAAAGCAATAACATTCACCAGTGAAGTGTTAGAGGACAGTAAAGAAATCACAAAACTCAAGAAACCGAGCACCTGGATTTGATTGCCAGTCTAGTCACTTATTGATGATGTGATCTCATATTTAACCCCTCTGACCCTGTTTCCTCACCTGTGAGAGGTAATAATTCCCACACGTCATGAAGTGTTGGAGTGAGTAAATAAAGTGTGGAAGGCCATATGGCAGGGCCAGGTGCAGGGACTATACGACTAGCAAATGTTAGCTGAGTCCAAATGTTACAATATCCACCCACCAGGAAGAGACACTTCTTAAATGTGACCGACATTCATCACAAATTAATAAATTGATGTTCAATGTACAAATCAGTTACATGCAAACTGACTCAAGAGCTAAAAGTTTAACAGCATGACCCCCAACTTACCCCTACTGTTCCCGTTTTTAATTTGAATTTGCTTCCTCCTTTCATGGCACCAAAGAGAGGCAATGTAAGCTTTTTAGCTTTGTTTTCCACATCTGTAGCCTGACTTTCAGTCCTAAGAAAAAAGAACAATTATACATATCTATTCCAGTGAAGCCAATATTTTATCTAAAAAAACCCTGGACAATGACAAAGAAACTTTTGGCAAAACAAAAATTTCCACAAAATGAGTATCGAAGCATATACTAATAGGAAAAGGCCAAGAGAATCTGAAGGGACAATGACACTGCTGACTCTCACAGACACAAGGCTATTAAGGGCAAGATGAGGCTCCGACTTTAGTAAGTTGCAACATGCTACCTGACTTCACCTTCATAAACTGATGCTGACAGTACAAAGATCACTGGCAAAGGGGGCAAGACCCCATTCCCACTGAGTGGTAGGAGGTAGATCCATGGGGTAAAGCCCTATTTTCCACCAACCTCTCAAGAGGACTCACAGTGCCTTACTTATCTGGAGTCCACACTTACATCATACCACACACAAAGGCTCTGATCACAAAAGTTAAAAAAAAAAAAAAGTATGTGCGTAGGGGCTACACTGCATGGTGAATAATGACAAAGACATAATGAGAGACCTTACAACTGATGAGCTTGTCACCATTCTCACTGGCTGGACAGAGTTAGAACAGCTAAGCCCACTAGAGTAAAGCTGAGGAAGAACAAAGAGAAGAGACTGTAGAAATTAGGAAAGAGAAAAAGAAAAAAAAATGAAAAAGAAATGAGCAAAACCAAAAAGGATGGCAGTTGAGTTGACCAGACACTCAGAGAGTAAGCAGCAGTAACGATGGCAAGACAGCATGAGGAGACAGAGGGAAGGACAGGCCTGCATTCTGGAACACGGGGAGAGCGCTGGCACGCCTGACGCACAGTGACCATACAAGAAACTGACCTCACTGCTCCAGCTAAAGCCCCATTTGCCACTGCTGCCTTCTTCTTCTTACCCTCTCGGCAGTGCTCTTGGGCCTAGCCTCACCCCCTTGCTCTCCACCAAAGACAGACCCACTGCCTTGCTAAGGCCACCAGAAGAATCCTGCCTGCTTGGCCTTAAATATTATCCTTCACAGCCCCTCCCCAAAGGCCTCAAAGACAAATTGAAGAGCAACACAGATATTTTTCAGCTCCATTAAATAGCTTGGCTGGTCTGGCAGATGAGCAAAGACACCCCAAGGAGATGAAAAGGCAGAAGATGGGATCACAATCAAGAGCTGCTTGGGTCAGCGGGAAAAGGTGTTAGGTAGAAAGTTTGGAAGTTCAACCCTCAAGGAGAAGAGAAGGAGAAGGTACACACATCTAAAGGCCAGGATCTAAAGTAGGAAAGGGAGGAGAAACTAAGCAGACACACAGACAGCAAGAAGGGAGGCTCCGGAGGATGCTGACATACCCTCTCTCGCAGGGCTGACTTATCAAGGGAAAGGATTTTGGAGTTAGAATTAAAACTCACTGTTAATTTGTTTACCCTGAACTATGCCTCGGGAGTTTTTATCCTTTCTCCACAAATACAATGTTATGAATAGCTGCTAGGTATAACAGAAATAGGACAATATGATGACAATAATAATACATATATGCCAGCACTTTGTCAAGTGCTATTTATGTCATCTTTTCCTTTTTAAAGACTTTATTTTATTAGAGAGAGAGCACAGGAGCAGGGGGAGGGGCAGAGAGAGAGAGAGTACAGAGTCCAACATGGGGCTCGATCCCACAACCCCAAGATCACGACCCAAGCCAAAACCAAAAGTCGGATGCCCAACTGACTAAGCCAGTTGAGGCACCCCTATTCATGTCATCTTTCAACATCACCTGTACTTCTAATTTACAGAGGAAAGCAAAGGTCAAAGAAATTATATAACTTGCCTCAAAATGCCCAAAAAGTAATTCACAGAACTGAGAATGGAAGCCAGGGAGTCTAACTTGAGTGCTAACCCCCCTCCTTACTATCAGTAAATGAAATACAACTTAGGTCATAGCTTTTGTGAACTGACCTATGAATCACCGTATGAAATATCCAAACTACACATAAATCTTTTAACAACCAAAAAAAGGGTGCCTCCCAATATCTAGATATTCATCTGTGCAATGCCCCCAGCATCAAATTACAGGTTTTGTACACAGTGGTAAGGGGCTACATAAATGCTTACTGACAATCTAAAGTAGCACTGTCTGATGTTTATAGCAGCAATGTCCACAATAGCCAAACTATGGAAAGAGCCAAGATATCCATCAACAGATGAATGGATAAAGAAGATGTGGTATATATATACAATGGAATATTATGCAGCCATCAAAGGGAATGAGATCTTGCCATTTGCAACAACATGGATGGAATTGGAGGGTATTATGCTGAGCGAAATAAGTCAATCAGAGAAAGACATGTATCATATTATCTCACTGATATGAGGAATTCTTAATCTCAGGAAACAAACTGAAGGTTGCTGGAGTGGTGGGGGGTGGGAGGCATGGGGTGGCTGGGTGATAGACATTGGGGAGGGTATGTGCTATGGTGAGCGCTGTGAATTGTGTAAAACTGTTGAATCACAGACCTGTGCCTCTGAAACAAATAATATATTATATGTTAAAAAAAAAAAAAAGAAGATAGTAGGAAGGGAAAAATGAAGGGGGGGAAATTGGAGGGAGAGACAAACCATGAGAGACTATGGATTCTGAGAAACAAACTGAGGGTTCTAGAGGGGAGGGGGGTGGGGGAATGGGTTAGCCTGGTGATGGGTATTAAAGAGGGCATGTACTGAATGGAGCACTGGGTGTTATACGCAAACAATGAATCATGGAACACTACATCAAAAACTAATGATGTAATGTATGGTGATTAACATAATAAAATAAAATAAATAAAATAAACAAAGTAGCACTGTCCATGGGGCACCTGGTGGCTCAGTTGTTTAAGCAGCCAACTCGATCTCAGCTCAAGTCTTGATCTCAAGGTGGTGAGTTCAAGCCCCAGAGTGGGCTCCAGGCTGAACCTACTTAAAGCAGCGCTATCCAAACAGAACTTCCTGCAATAATGAAAATGTTCTACATCTGCATTGTCCAATATAGTAGCCACTAGCCACATACATGAAATGGGACTACTTGACTGAAGAACTGAGTTTTTAATTTCATTTAATTTTAATATCACAGGAGACTACTGGGTGCTGTATAGGCCAGCACAGATCAAAAGAAAATAAGAAACTTTCCAGAGTTAATTACCTTCATAAGTGAGTGATCCCACCTAGGCAATACCACTTTTTGAGATGCCTACCTGAATTGTGCTCACTGGTAGTTGCTCATTTCCACAATAACCTACTCAACATTTTCAAAATTTGTTGAGACCACATAGATCAAAATTTGAAAATAATGTCAAATTGAAAGACTGGATCTTATGCTCTCTCTCACACACACACACACACACACACACACCACACATACATTCACACACTCAAAAATACTAGCCAAATCTGGGAAAAATTAGTCCCAAAATCTTGTTCACAAACTACTAAAAAAAAAAAAAAAGGATTTAATTAATTTCTTCCAATAATTTTCACAAAATCAAAGTTAACCAATAAAATCAACTGTAGGGGGTTATGCCTTCCCCCATTTTAAAGGAAGAAATTCCACTTTAAAAGTATTTAAATACAGAGGCGCCTGGATGGCTCAGTCAGCTGGGCATCCGGTTCTTGATTTCAGCTCAGGTCATGATTTCAGGGTTGTGGGATCGAGCCCTACATCGGGCTCTGTGCTCAGCTCAGAGTCTGCTTGCCCCTCTCCCTCTGCTCCTTTCCCTGCTGTGTTTTCTCTCTCTCTCAAATAAATAAATAAAATCTTTTAAAAAAAGTATTTAAATATATTAAAATTGTCAACTGGTTCTTAGGAATTACAAATCAGGTGCTAAAATAATCTGCACTCATATCTTTTCATCTGTGGTTTTAAAATCATAGATTAAAAAATGGTATTACATTATTATATTTGTATTTCTCTTACAAGCAAGACTGAGCATTTTTTTACATGGTTAAGAGCCATTTGTATTTCTTTTTCAGTGGCCTGCCGGTTGATACCCCTTTCCCATTTTTCTCTTTGGTATATGGTTGTCTACTTATGCAAAGGTCTTTATGTATTATGGAAATTAGCCTTTTGGCATGTTTCTCTTTAAAGAAGTTCACTCTGCATTAAAAGATTAAGTAAAAAATTCAATAAATAAAATCTTTTAAAAAGGTGAGGGGGGGGTTACCTGGGTGGCTCAGTCGGTTGAGCATCTGCCTTTGGCTCAGGTCATGATCCCAGGGTCCTGGGATCGAGTCCCACATCGGGCTCCTTGCTCAGCAGGGAGCCTGCTTCTCCCTCTGCCTATGCCTCTCTCTCTCTCTCTCTCATGAATAAATAAATAAAATCTTAAAAAAAAAAGATTAAGTAAAAAATTCAGAGCCTTGGGGCGCCTGGGTGGCTCAATCTGTTAAGCATCTGCTTTCGTCTCAGGTCATGATCCCAGGGTCCTGGGACCGAGCCCTGCATCACTCTCCCTGCTCAGCAGAAAGCCTGTTTCTCCCTCTCCCTCTGCCGCTCCCCCTGCTTGTGCTCTCTCACTCTCTCTGTCAGATAAATAAATAAAATCTTAAAAAAAAAAAAATTCAGAGCCTTCCAATGAAACAGGAATCAATATAGTTTTCTCTAAAAGTCCTACAGCAGTCTGTATTTCACAAATGAAATGGTTTTGACTATATGAAATCACTGCCTCCTGTGCTTTAAAGGATTTCTTACATTCTATTTCTATTCTGCAATGATTATCTAAGAAAACAACGATATAATTAAAATGTTATCTATGCAAACATGCTTATTTAAAATTTCAAGTGTAACTAAGACTTACTTTTTCAGCTCTGGAATCTCTGCTGGCTTTACAATTTTTATCAACCCTTTAAGTCTCTGTTGTTCTTTCCTCAGTTCAAAAGTTCTCAGGTGAAGTTTCTTCCGGGACACACCATCCAATGCATTCCCTGATTTCATTTCTGACATAAATGCATCTAAAGAGTCTTGAGATGGTGACTCTGACAGAGCTGTCCAAGAAAGGGATAATATATATTCAGAAAATTGGCCTCAAATATTTTAAAATTCAGTTAAAGTTTCCATAGAAAAGTCACTAACAGGGGCGCCTGGGTGGCTCAGTCAGTTAAGTGTCCAACTCTTGATCTCAGCTCAGGTCATGATCTCAGGGTCATGAGATCAAGCCCTGTGTCAGGCTCCACACTCAGCAGGGAGTCTGCTTGGGATTCGCTCTCTCTCCCTCTGCCCTCCCCCCACACTGCACACTCTATCCCTCTCAAATAAATAAATAAATCTTTTTTTTTTAAGTCACTAACATAAATTTGGGCAGAGGACATTATTCATATCAGAAATAAGAAAACAGGGACGCCTGGGTGGCTCAGTCAGTTAAGCGTCTGCCTTTGGCTCAGGTCATGATCCCAGGGTCCTGGGATCGAGCCCTGCATTGGGCTCCCTGCTCGGCGGGAAGCCTGCTTCTCCCTCTCCCACTCCCCCTTCTTGTATTCCCTCTCTAACTGTATCTCTCTCTGTCAAATAAATAAAATCTTTAAAAAAAAAAAAGGAATAAGAAAACAGGTTATAGCTTGAAGACCTTGGGACATCATTTTGCCTCAATGGGCTTCATTTTCCTCATCTATTACCTAAAGAGTTTAAAACAAATAACTTATAATGTTCTTTCTAGTTCCAAGATGCTATGTTGCTCCTTAGAAAGACTCCATGTTCTATATATCTTATTAACTAGGCTCAGTGCTGGCAGAGAGCACTACATATGGTAGATGCCCAATACATACTTGTTTAATGGGTCATTAACTTACCTTTGCTTGAGGCTTTCAGTTTCTCAGAAATCTCAGAGAGTTCCTTTTCAGCATCATTTAACTTTGCAACCTGTAATACCCAAATTAACAGGGTTAGCAAATGTTTTTCTTCTTTCAAAATATGGTAGCTTTTCTGTCGTCTTCCTCTTATTTTCATAATTGTTACAAGGTTTAAGAGGAGTCATTCAGAATTCCAGTTAAATCTGCATCTTATGGAGTTAACAATTTTCATGTGTTTATTTAATTTGAATTGAGTTAACTTCTGAATTAACTCAAAATTAAACAGAATGAATGTATAGAACACAGACTTGACGTTACTCAAAAGAACTCAAGGCATTTGTTTTCATTGATGAATCAAAAAAACAGATGCTGGGTAATATTTTGAAGCTCTGAATACTACTTAATATAGTGAAAACACATGCTATCTTATGATGATTTCATGAAGGATATGTAGTTTAAGACTATTACCGAACTATACTCCTCAAAATTCCTTTCACAATTCTTGACTGCCAGAAGTCTAAAGTTGATTCCACCTCAGAATGGCCGAATTTGAAACTTTTTCCTTTCTTTTTGTAGGATTAACATCATATCCAAAGAATGCTCTTTCATTTTTGGCTCTAGCAGCAAGCCAAACTTTTTCCAACTTGAGTTAAGACTGGTTGTTACTATCAAATTTACAGATCAAGAAAGCTATACTTCAGTACCAAATTTCAATGCTACTGCTTTAAAAATTATAATTATAAAACAAATTTGAATAATACATTATTTTATTTAAAAATTAAACTACCACAGCTACTTCTATAAATAAAACTTGCCAATGATTCAAAGGTCTCTGGCTTCTCATCAATCTTCCCAGCTTTCTTCATTCGGTTCAGACGCTTCTTTTCAACCAGGCCAGTCCGATCAAGAAACGTGTCATCATCACTATCATAAAAGTCTTCATCCTCCCAGTTCTTGGCTTTCCTTTTCCGAGATACTAGGAGATAAAATAAATGATAATTAAATGAGTTTAAAGAAAAAGAAGACAAGTAGGTAAGCAGCTTAAAATATCACCATCAATTATTTCAAGACTCAACAAGCTGTCAAACTACATATAAAAACAAAGAGTTAAACCTGGAAGACATTATGCTAAGTGAAATAACTAGAGTAGCCCGATTCAGAGACAGGAGGTAGGATGGTAATTACCAGGGGCTGGGGAGAAGGAAGAATGAAAAGTTAGTGTCCAGTGGGTACAAAGTTTCAATATGGGAAAATAAGAATCTTCTGAGACGGATAGTAGTGATGGTTGCACAGCAATGTTAATGTATTTAATACACTTAATGGTTACAATGGTAAATTTTGTGTTATGTATATTTTACCACAATAAAAGAATTAAAACAAAGGGCTAATTTATTTAATGAGCAAGAAGTTCTCAAAAATCAGTATGTAAAAAAGGAAAAAGATAAACAAGGAAAAGGCCAATAATCCAAAAATTTTTAAAAGGATAATGAAAGCCGTTAACAGAAAAAGAAACATATATGGCCAAAAAAATTTTTAAAGATTTTCAACACTTTTTAATAATTAAAAAATACAAATTAAGGGGCACCTGGGTGGCTCAGTCGTTAAGCATCTGCCTTCGGCTCAGGTCATGATCCCAGAGTCCTGGGATCGAGACCCACATCGGGCTCCCTGCTCCGCGAGAAGCCTGCTTCTCCCTCTCCCACTCCCCCTGCTTGTGTTCCCTCTCTCGCTGTGTCTCTCTCTGTCAAATAAATAAATAAAATCTTAAAAAAAAAAAAAGAGGACATGGGCAAGCCATAGTATCCTCAACTCTTATAAAAAATAATAATAAAATAAAAAACACAAATTAAAATAATGAGATACCACTTCTTACCTATAGACTAGAAAAAACATGAAAAGATTAATAATGCTCAATTTGGCAACAGTATGGGGAAATGGACTCTCAAACAGTTGGTGGGAATGTACACTGATACAATCTTTTTGATGATCAAATTTACAACATCTGTCAATACTAAAAATCCAATTGACCCAGCAATTCCACTTATAGGAATTTATTCTACAGATATCAATGCAACATTGTTTATAACATTGAAAAATCTGGAAAGCTCATCAAGAGGGGACTATGGTAGCTATCTTTTTTTTGACCCTATGCCATCTTACTCCCCTTGTTCTGGTAAATGTACGCCTTTTCTTCTAGAAAACTCCTCCCCCATTCCATCTGGGTTAGGGGTAGTCAAGTGATCAAAGCCAATCAGTAAGAATCCCCATATTTATATTTAGATATAAGGGGAAAAGGGCTCTTCTTCCAATGAGGTTATGAAAGAGGGAAGATATAAATTCTGTAAGCAGCCAGCTTTTCCACACAGGATAAGAATCTATCTGTAAAATAAAACCATGCGCTCATGAAACAGATCACACAGATACACATATACAGTTTTATAGTGTCCTGGTGTTACTGAGAGTTCTGGTTTGATAGGACCAGAACTTAAGGTCCTGGTTCATGCACTTCTTCCTTCAATCCTGTAAACTACTCTTCCCAGGCTCTGGAGCCAATAACTTTTCTCACTAAGCTAGTTGAATTGGGTTTCTATTATTTACAACCAAAGCAGTCCTTATTAATATAAACTTCATAATTTCCAAGTTAAGATGGTACACTGAATATACATATCTAATTTCATTCTTTCCCCATATCCCACTAAAGCTGAAGTAAAAAGATTTTTTTTAAAAAACATTAATCTAGGGATGCTTGGGTGGCTCAGTCAGTCAAGCGTCTGCCTTCGGCTCAGGTCATGATCCCAGGGTCCTGAGATCGAGTCCCACATCAGGCTGCTTGCTCAGCGAGGAGCCTGCTTCTCCCTCTGCCTGTCGCTCCTTCTGTTTGTTCTCTGTCTCAAATAAAATAAAATCTTAAAAAATAAAAAAATAAAAAACATTAATCTAAAAATAAATGGATAAATAAATAAATAAATAAATAAAACACAACACTAATCTACTGGGGCAGCTGGCTGGCTCAGTTGGTAGAGCATGCAACTCCTGATCTCAGGGTTGTGAGTTTGAGTCCCATATTGGGTAAAGAGCTTACTTAAAAAATAAATAAACAAAAATTCTAAATCTACAAAGACAGGGAGAATGGGAGAAGGGATAGCAACACCAAATTTTTAGAAATTAGAAAGTAGACAGACAAGTGGAAACTAAATTAGCAGAACTAAAAAAGATGAATCCTAAACCAATAGTGAGGAAAGCCGAGAATCAATCTGATGATACTGCAGAATCTACAAAAGGATCTGGAACTGGGGATGGTTAGTAGTGCTAAAATAAGCAGACAAGAGTAAAAGCTGGTTGAGAAACAGACCCTCTTCCCTGACTACTTACCTCCTTCCCATCCCCAGAAAAAATCCAGAAGTTAATCTCCAGAAAGGGTAAGAGAGAAAGTCTTTACATTGTGGACTGACCAGTTGAGTTGAGGGCATGGGTACTATATTCTAAAAATGGTACTATCCTGAAAATAGGTGAATATTGAGAATCTGCTTGGCCATCTTCCAGCATTTTAGCTCTAGAAATTTCACACAGGAGACTGGAAGAATATTCTCTGAGGAATCCTGCCTGCAGAAGAGGAAAAACCTAAGGATATTTAAATGAGGAGTTCCCCAACAAAGGCCCACCAACATCATTCCATATTGTTGCTCAAAGTTAGTAAGTCCCACCTATATAATCCAAGCTGTCAATCACCTTTTTTGTCCCCAAATAAGAATCTACAACCAAGGACTACACCACTGAGAAACACCTCTAACGTGCAGAATAGAGACCACACAAACAAAAAGAAAAGGCAACCTGGACAGCACAGATTAGCAGTGAGACCAGATACTTACAATCCATGAGACAACAATAGCATATTACGTTTTTAAAAATGAATATTCAGGGGTGCCTGGGTGGTTCAGTTGGTTAAGCATGAGACTTGATTTTGGCTTAGGTCATGATCTCAGCATCGTGAGATTGAGTCCTGTGTCAGGCTATGCTTCCCCATGGAGTCTGCTTCAGATTCTCTCTCCCCCCCTCTGCCCCTCCCTCGACTTGTGCTCTCATGGGCACATGCTCTCTCTCTCAGATAAATAAATTAAATCTTTAAAAAAATGAATATTCGAGGACAAAAATGAGCCTTGGAAATTAAAATCTTGATAGCAAAATAGAGACAGAAAGATAAAGCTGCAGAAATCTCCCAGAAAGAACAAAAAGATATAGAGATAAAAAAGCAAAGAAAAGCGGCACCTGGGTGGCTCAGTCATTAAGTATCTGCCTTCTGCTTAGGTCATGATCCCAGGGTCCTGGAATCGAGCCCCGCGTCAGGCTCCCTGCTCAGCGGGAAGCCTACTTCTCCCTCTCCCACTTCCCCTGCTTGTGTTCCTGTGTCTCTGTCAAATAAATAAATAAAATCTTTAAAAAAAAAAAGAAACTTGAGACGGTCAGTCTAAAATGTTCACTATCTAAATAAAATCCCAGAGAGGGATGGAATGATTAATGGCATAATTCCAGAAATGTTCCTGAACTGTCAAAGATTTCCAGATCAGGGGCGCCTGGGTGGCTCAGTTGGTTGAGCCTCCAGCTCTTCACTTCGGCTCTTCACTTCAGCACAGGTTATGATCTCATGAGTCATGGGATCAAGCCCCAAGTCAGGCTCCAGGCTCAGCACAGAGTCTGCTTTGGATTCTCTCCCTCTGCTCCTCCCCCACCCTGCTCACTCTCTCTAAAATGAATAAATAAAATCTTAAAAAAAAAAAAGGATTTCCAGACCAAAGGACCCAATAAGTACCTAGAAAAATGGATGAAAATAGGCTAACAGAAAGGTACATCATAGTTAAGTTTCAGAACCTTGAGAACAAAGGGTAACTCTAACATACTTCTAGTGAGAGGGGAGAAAAATGACATATAACTGATCAGGATTCTGAACAGTTTTGGACTACGAGAGCAACACTGGATATAGGTGATAAGAGTAATACCTTCAAAGTTGTGAAGGAAATTGTTTCCAATTTAGAATTCTACTCCCAGCCAAACTATTAACTGAGAATAAAGCTAACATAATTATATTTTCAGAATAGAGAATTTATAAAGTTTACTTGCTATACATCCTTTCTCAGGAATCCACTACAGGATGTCCACCAAAACAAGAGAGTAGACCAAGAAAAATGAAAGATGTGAAATCCACTGAAAACTATCATCACCCATGCCCTCTACTATTGTATCAACTTTTTTTTTAAGATTTTATTTATTTATTTTTCAGAGAGAGAGAGAGAGAGCATAAGCAGGGAGAGCAGCAGGCAGAGGGAGAAGCAGGCTCCCCACTGAGCAAGGAGCCCGATGCAGGACTCAATCCCAGGACCCCAGGATCATGACATGAGTCAAAGGCAGATGCTTAACCAACTGAGCTACCCAGGTGTCAGTCCTGCAGCAAGTCTAGAGAGCAATAAGCCCTAAAAGAATAGTGCTCTTCAGGAGAAATGTTTTCAAAAGAGTCAGAACTGATCAATTAATACTGAATGTGACTGACCATGTGGAAAAACATACTGAAAGGCTATTAAAAGGTGAGAGAAGAATGACCAAGAGCTATAAAATCCAAACACATGAAAAACAAACACAATTATTTACTTTAGGAAAAACAAAAAGAAAAAACTGCTCAGTTGCGACTAATATTTGCATAAACATAATCATGTAAATACTAAGTACTAATTTAAGTCAGTAGATAATGTTTTAAAATACATGACTCAAAGTCAGTAACACAAGCTGGCGTAGGAGTAGGAGACCTTAGTTTCATCTGGTCCCTGCAATTTGATAGCTAGACAGCTATCAAATCATTCTGAACACCTGTGAACTCAACCAAAAATCTAAGAAAATAGCTGCAACTCTACAAACAGAAAAGCGACCACTTTCTGCAAGGTAGGAGCTTCGGAGAAGTGAATCTGAGGCAATATATCAGAAGATAAACCATGGGGGAAGGGAGCCTCCGTAAGCCGGAACCAGAAAGTGATACAGCAGCAGAGCACAAAACATTTAGCACATTTAGAAGTCTGCTCTGGTGAGGGACATCACTCAGGTGGCTAAGTGGGGGCGGGACCCTAGCTGGGACACTGTGGTCTCAGGATCTCCAGGGTCACAGGGAGACGGGGGGTGCCTAAGTGTGTCAGAGTTCCCAGGCATTGGAGCTGGGAAGCCAGGGGCAATCAGCGTGCACAGGAGTGGGCTCTTAGCTCAGGTTGCCATAAACCGTGAACTGCAGCACAGTCAAGCAACTGAACAGGGGCCCAGCAAGTGGCAGAACTGTGGCGAGACCCGCTCTTCATCCCCTGGGAGGAGCGCCGGGAGCACACACGGCAGGAGTCTTCAGGGTTTGGAGAATTGAAAGGAGGCCACGTGTCTGATAATAGAAACAATCCGTCACCTGCTAGGTGAGCATGGAGTGTAAACGGAGACCAGGGAGACAGGAGTGATTGACTGCTCTTCCCTAAGGGCCCACTGAGGAGTAGGGCCCCAGCTGTCAGCTCTGGGGTTGGAGACTGGGAGGCTGCCATTTTCATTCTCATCCTCTAAAGTGGCATGGAAGCCTTCAGGGAACAAAAGCCACACAGAGCAATCTGGAGCAGATTACTTAGCCTGGCCCCCTGGCAAGGGCGGTACAGTTCTGCCGGGGCACAGACACTTGAGAATCAACACAACAGGCCCCTCCCTGAGAAGATCAGCAAGAACATTGGCTAAAACCAAGTTTACTGATCATAGGTAACTGCAAAACTCCAGCACTAGGTGAAAGTAGTATATAGAATTCATGGCTTTTTTTCCCCTACGATTCTTTCAATTTTAATTTTTTTTCTCTTTTCTTTTTCAACCAATTTCTGATTTCATCAACTCTTTTTCTTTTTAAATCTTTTTTAATTTTCATTTTTACAGTTACATTCTATCCTTTCATTGTATTTAATTTTAATTTTGTATATATATAGGTTTATCTTTCTTTACAATTTTGGGGTCTAGTTTTCTAACAAACAGACCAAAACACACAGAGGATCCAGTGTATTGCTCTATTCTGTTCACCTGTCTGATTATATTCTCTCTCTTTTTTTTTTTTTTCCGGTGTCGGGCCTCTTCTGACTTGTTTAGTGTATATTTCTCTGGGGTCGTTGTTGCCATTTTAGTATTTTGTTCTCTCATTCATCTATTTTTCTCTGGACAGAATGACAAGATGGAAAAACTAGCCTCAAAAAAGAGAACAAGAAGCAGTACTGACTGCCAGGGACCTAATCAGTATGGATATAAGTAAGATGTCCCAACTGAGTTCAGAATAACGATTATAAAGATACTTTGCTGGGCTTGAAAAAAGCATAGAAGACACTACAGAATCCCCTTCTGGAGTAATAAAAGAACTAAAATCTAATCAAGTCAAAATAAAAAAGGCTATTAATGAGATGCAATTAAAAATTGAGGCTCTGGGGCGCCTGGGTGGCTCAGTTGTTGGGCATCTGCCTTCAGCTTAGGTCATGATCCCAGGGTCCTGGGATGGAGCCCCCGCATTGGGCTCCCTGCTCTGCAGGAAGCCTGCTTCTCCTCTCCCACTCCCCCTGCTTGTGTTCCCTCTTTCGCTGTGTCGCTGTCAAATAAATAAATAAAATCTTTAAAAAAAAAATAGAGGCTCTAACTGCTAGGATAAATGAGGCAGAGGAGAGAATTAGTGATGTAGAAGACAAAATTATGGAGAATAAAGAAGCTAAGAAAAAGAGGTAAAGAACTACTGAATCATGAAGAAAGAATTCAAGAGATAAGCGATACCATAAAGCGAAACAATATTAGAATAATTGGGATCCCAGAAGAAGAGGAAAGAGAAGCCGGATGCAGAAGATATACTGGAGCAAATTATAGCAGAGAACATCCCTAACCTGGGGAAGGAAACAGGCATTCAAGTCCAGGAGGCAAAGAGAACCCCCCTCAAAATCAATGAAAATAGGCCAACACCCCAACATATAATAGTGAAACTTGCAAATCTGAGACAAAGAGAAAATAATGAAAGCAGCTCGGGACAAGAGGTCCATAACCTACAAGGGTAGAAACATTAGACTAGCAGCAGACCTATCCATAGAGACCTGGCAGGCCAGAAAGGATTGGCATGATATATTCAGGGTTCTAAATGAGAAAAATAAGCAGCCAAGAGTATTTTACCCAGCTAAGATGTCATTCAAAATAGAAGGAGAGATAAAAAGCTTCCAGGACAAACAAACTAAAAGAATTTGTGATCACTAAACTAGCCCTGCAAAAAACATTAAAGGGGATCCTTTAAGCAAAGAGAGAGCCCAAAAGTAACACAGATCAGAAAGAACAGAGACAATATACAGAAACAGTGACTTTACCGGTAATACAATGACACTAAATTCATATATTTCAACAGTTACTCTGAATGTAAATGTGCTAAATGCCCCAATCAAAAGACACAGGGAACCAGACTGGATAAAAAAGCAAGACCCATCAATATGCTGTCTGCCAGAGCCTCATTTTAGACCCAAAGACACCTCCAGATTTAAAGTGAGGGAGTGGAGGGGCACCTGGGTGGCTCAGCTGGTTAAGTGTCTGCCTTTGGCTCAGGTCATGATCCCAGGGTCCTGGGATCGAGTCCCACATCGGGCTCCCTGATCAGCGGAGAGCCTACTTCTCCCTCTTCCTCTGCCTGCCGCTCCCTCTGCTTCTGCTCTCTCGCTCTATCTGACAAATAAATAAATCTTTAAAATAAATAAATAAATACAGTGAGGGGGGGTATAAAACCACTTATCATGCTAATGGACATCAAAAGAAAGCTGGGGTGGCAATCCTTATATCAGACAAATTAGACGTTAAACCAAAGACTGTAATTGGAGATGAGGAAGGACACTATGTCATAATTAAAGGATCCATTCAACAAAAAGATCTAACTGTATATATTTATGCCCCTAACATGGGAGCAGCCAATTACTATAAGCCAATTAATAACAAAATTAAAGAAACACATCAATAATGATACAATAAGGGGCACCTGGGTGGCTCAGTCATTAGATGTCTGCTTTTGGCTCAGGTCATGATCCCAGGGTCCTGGAATCGAGCCCCACATTGGGTTCCCTGCTCCATGGGAAGCCTGCTTCTCCCTCTCCCACTCCCCCTGCTTGTGTTCCCTCTCTCGCTGGGTCTCTCTCTGTCAAATAAATAAATAAAATCTTTAAAAAATAATAATGATATAATAATAGTAGGGGACTTTAACACCCCCCTCAATGCAATGGACAGATCATCTAAGCAGAAGATCAACAAGGAAACAAATGAATGACACACTGGAACAGATGGACTTTACAGATATATTCAGAACATTCCATCCTAAAGCAACAGAACACACATTCTTTTAGAGTGCACATGGAACTTTCTCCAGAATAGATCCATAGTGGGTTACAAATCAGGTCTCAATGATACCAAAAGATTGGGATCATCCCCTGCATATTTTCAGACCACAATGCTTTGAAACTGGAACTCAATCACAAGAGGAAATCTGGAAAGAACTCAAATACATAGAGGCTGAAGAGCATCCTACTAAAGAATTAAAGAAGAATTTTAAAAATTCATGGAAACAAATGAAAATGAAAATACAACTGTTCAAAACCTTTGGGATGCAGCAAACATGGTCCTGAAAGAGAAGTATACATAGCAACACAAGCCTTTCTCAAGAAACAAGAAATACAACCTAACCTTACACCTAAAGGAGCTGGAGAAAGAGCAGCAAATAAAGCCTAAACGCAGCAGAAGAGAATTAATAAAGATTAGAGCAGAAGTCAATGAAATAGAAACCAAAAGAACAGTAGAACAGATCAACAGATTAACAAAACTAGGAGCTGGTTCTCTGAAAGAATTAATAAAATCAATAAACCCCTGGCCAGACTTGACAAAAAGAAAAGAGAAAGGACCCAAATAAATAAAATCATGAATGAAAGAAGAGAGATCACAACCAACATCGAAGAAATACAAACAATTTTAAGAACGTATTATGAGCAACTATATGCCAACAAACTAGGCAATCTGGAAGAAATGGATGCATTCCTAGAGACGTATAAAATACCAAAACTGAGGGCACCTGGGTGGCTCAGTCAATTAAGGGTCTGCCTTCAGCTTGGGTCATGATCCCAGGGTCCTGGGATTGAGTGCCACGTCAGGCTCTCCGCTCAGCAGGGAGTCTGCTTCTCCCTCTCACTCTCCCTCTGTGTTCTTCCTCTCTCTCAGATAAATAAAATCTATTAATTAATTAATTAATTAATTCTTAAACTACCAAAACTGAAACAGGAGGAAATAAAAAACTGAAAAGACCCATAACCAGCAAGGAAACTGAAGCTGTAATCAAAAATCTCCTAAAAAACAAGAGTCCAGGACCGGACGGCTTCCCAGAGGAATTCTACCAAACATTTAAAGAAGAATTAATACTTACTCTTCTCAAGTAATTTCAAAAAAATAGAAATGAAAGGAAAATTTCCAAACTCTATGAGGCCAGCACTACCTTGATCCCCAAACCAAACAAAGATCCCACCAAAAAAGAGAATTACAGACCAATATCCCTGATGAACGTGGATGCAAAAATTCTCACCAAGATACTAGCCAATAGCATCCAACAGTACATTAAAAGGATTATTCACCATGACCAAGTAGGATTTATTCCTGGACTGCAAGGGTGGATCATCATCCACAAATCAATCAATGTGATACACTACATAAATAAAAGGACAAGAACCATATGAACCTCTCAACAGATGCAGAAAAAGCATTTGACAAAATACAGCATCCTTTCTTGATTAAAACTCTTCACAGTGTAGGGATAGAGGGAACATACCTCAATATCATAAAAGCCATCTACAGAAAAGCCCACAGCAAATATCATTCTCTGTTGTTCAACATAGTACCAAAAGTCCTGGCCTCAGCAATCAGAAAACAGTAAGAATAAAAGGCACCTGAATCATCACCAAAGAACAAGTCTAACTCTCACTCTTCGCAGATGGCATGATGCTCTATGTGGAAAACCCAAAAGACTGCACCCCAAAATTGCTAGAAATCGTACAGGAATTCAGCAATGTCACAGGATATAAAATCAATGCACAGAAATCAGCATTCCTATACACCAATGAGACAGAAGAGAGAAATTAAGGAGTTGATCCCATTTACAATTGCACCCAAAACCTAAGATACCTAGGAATAAACGTAACCAAGAGGCAAAAGATCTGTACTCAGAAAACTGTAGAACACCCATGAAAGAAATTGAGGAAGACAGAAAGAAATGGAAAAACGTTCCACGCTCATGGACTGGAAGAATAAATATTGTTAAAATGTCTATGCTACCTAGAGCAATCTATACATTCAATACAACCCCTATCAAAATACCATCAACTTTTTTCACAGGGCTGGAACAAATAATCCTAAAATTTGTATGGAACCAGAAAAGACCCTGAATAGCCAGAGGAATAGAAAAAGAAAACCAAAGCTGGTGGTATCACAATTCCAGACTTCAAGCTCTATTACAAAGCTGTAGTCATCAAGACAGTATGGTACTGACACAAAAACAGACTTATAGATCAATGGAACGAGCATCTGCCTTCAGCTCAGTTCATGATCCCAGGGTCCTGGGATCGAGCCCTGCGTCAGGCTCCTGCTCAACGGGGAGCCTGCTTCTCCTTCTGCCTCTGCCCCTCCCCCTGTTGGTGTGCATGTGTGCTCTCTCTGTCAAATAAATAAAATCTTAAAAAAAAAAAAAAAAAGACATACAAATGGCCAACAGACATATGAAAAAGTGCTTAACATCACTCAGCATCAGGGAAATACAAATCAAAACCTCAATAAGATACACCAGTCAGACCAGTCAGAATGGCCAAAATTAACAAGTTAGGAAATGCCAGATGTTGGTGAGGATGCAGAGAAAGAGAAACCCTCTTATTCTGTTGGTGGGAATGCAAGCTGGTGCAGCCACTCTGGAAAACAGTGTGGAGGTTCCTCAAAAAGTTGAAAATAGAGCTACCCTATGACCCAGCAATTGCACTACTAGGGATTTACCCCAAAGATACAAATGTAGTGATCCGAAGGGGCACCTGCACCCCAATGTTTATAGCAGCAATGTCCACAATGGCCAAACTATGGAAAGAGCCCAGATGTCCATCAACAGATGAATGGATAAAGAAGATGTGGTATAGATATAGATATAGATATAGATATAGATATAGATATAGATATAGATATATACAATGAAAATACTACTCAGCCATCAAAAATAAAATCTTGCTATTTGCAACAACATGGAGGGAACTAGAGTATTATGCTAAGCGAAATAAGTCAATCAGAGAAAGACAATTATCATACGATCTCACTCATATGTGGAATTTAAGAAACAAAACAGAGGAGCATAGGGAAAGAGAGGAAAAAATAAAACGACAAAATCAGAGAGGGAGACAAACCGTAAGAGACTCTTAATCATAGGAAACAAAATGAGGGTTGCTGGAGGGAGGGGGTTGGGGGGATAGGGTAACTGGGTGGACATTAAGGAGGGTGAGTAATGTAATGAGCACTGGGTATTATATAAGACTGATGGATCACTGACCTCTACCTCTGAAACTAATAATACATTGTATGTTAAGTGAATTTAAATAAAAATAAATAAACAAAAATAAAATAAAATAAATGACTCAAAATAAAGTAGCATACTCTTCCTTTTTGGAAATATGGATATTTTTAAATGCCAAAAGGAGTAACTGAAAGAGTTAAAAAGCCTTCCTTCTAAGGTTGAAGACTGAGGAGGGGCAGGGCAAGGAAGAGGTATATTTTGTTATAAGCCTTTGGTAGTTTTTTTGTTTTGTTTTTAGATTTTATTTATTTATTTGACAGAGAGAGACACAGTGAGAGAGGGAACACAAGCAGGGGGAGTGGGAGAGGGAGAAGCAGGCTTCCCGCCAAGCAGGGAGCCCGGTGCAGGGCTCGATCCCAGGACCCCGGGACCATGACCTGAGCGGAAGGCAAATGCTTAATGACTGAGCCACCCAGGCGCCCCAAGCCTTTGGTAGTTTTAAACTATACATAAGTTACTTTGCAATAATAAAAACTGATTTTAGAATAAACAAAAATATAGCATAAGCCTTTATTAGTAAATGATGATATAATCAGACAGGTTTTTAAAATGAGATAAATTTAATGCAATCACATAGATAATATCCATTCTTATTTTAGAAATGTAAGTACGAAAGAGTATAAGTAATGTAAATGCATTTGTGTATGAGTGCTCGCTTTTTATTAAAGGATCTAGTTCTGAACACACATCTATATTCATAAAAAATGTCTAGGAGAATATAAACAATGGCTTCCTTTGGGTATTGAGATAGGAATCTTTTCTTTTCACTTCACAGAATTCTAGACAATTTACACTTTCCCCCTAAAGAGATATTTTATTGCCTTCTGTGTTAAATTTTCCTTTCTTCTTTCTTTTTCTTTCTGCCTCTGTCGATCTATTTGTATCTCTCTCCCCTCTCTCTCCCCCCCTCTCTTTTCTTTCTTTCTTCCAAGTAAAAGAAGTGTTCCCACATACCTGCCTCCTGCCGCAGCAATCCCAAAGTATCAAGGATTCGACAAGCTTCCAGTGAACACTGGATCATTGCTTCTTTTTTCTTTCCTGAATGAATTGCCTCAGCTACCAGTTGTTTTCCGGTTGAATCATCCACAGGTAATCTGTATTGGTTTGGAGGGAATCACAGCACAGTACTAAGCTCCAATTCTCATGAAAAAAACTAATATGCTGTGATAATAGTCATTTTTTGACATGCCTTTTTAATCTCTCCATTCATCTCGTTCTATCTTACCAAGGTCAGACTTCAAATCTTTTCCTTAGACCTCTGACCCATCCCACCCCACGTGCCAAATTATCAAGGCCCAAATTCAAGAAAAGCCTAAAAATAAGGCTAAAGTTACTCTTTGGGTTTGTTGTCTATAACCTGAAATTGACCAATTTTCAGAAATGGACATTAATGAGAACAGAACATACCTCACCCTGCAGAGCCAAGTGCTATGTCCCTGTTCATCAAATTCATATTCTAATTCTTCTCCTGTGGGAGGAAGAAAGACAAAACAATTTTAATAACATCTGAAAACTACTAGTTGAGACAAAGGGAAAAGAGAGGAAAGGTTAAATAATGAGTATCAAGTTCCCAATACCACACTGACCACTAAATTTCAAAGCATTTCACTTCTTATTCCTATGGATAATCATCTGATAATAAAATTAAGATGAGCTTGGGGAGCCTGGGTGGCTGGCTTAGTCAATTAAGTGGCCAACTCTTGATTTCGGCTCAGGTCATGATCTCAAGGTCCTGGGACAGAGCCCTGTGTTGTGCTCCACGCTCATCAGGGACTATGCTTCAGGAAATCTCTCTCTCCCTCTGACCCTCCTGCTTGCTCTCTCACTTTCCCTCTAAAATAAATAAATAAATCCTTAAAAAAAAAATTAGGATGAACTTGAGGCAAAGAAAAGCAAACTCAGATCAAAATAATCAACTCTCTAAAAATAGCTTTGTCCACTATATAGCAGCTTTCACACTTTAGTTGTAGATGTAAGCTGTTAATCTGTCAAAACTTTTAGAAGCATTAAGTGCAGAATGCAACCAATTCATATATATATTCATACACACACACAGATATTCTCTCAAAGCACCTCTATTGAAACAATCCTCTGTGGGAACATTCTTTAAATCATATAAAGTGGACATCCAGGGTAAGAATTACAAAAGATCAGATGAATTAGAAACAAAAAATTTTAAGAAGTTAGGTCAATCTCCCCACCACCCAAGTTTAGGATCATTTGAGAAAAATGAGCTGAGTCACCAAAAAAAAAAAAAAAAAAAAAGGCAATCCCTTTTTTCCAAGATGGGAAGACTAACAAGACTTTTACTATTTTCAAAATAAACCTGAAGCAATCGACCACAAGGGTAAGAACTGATTAAGGAGAACAGCAGATAAAACACAGCATTTCTAAGTACCCTGAAGATCTATAAAACAACACTGCTATGGATACATTTTACTGGCAGGGTCAGAATCTGTTTACATACCTTCTCGGTCAAAAAAGCCTTGGAGAGCCTTTTTTGGATCCTTTATATAAAAAGCCTCCCTTTCCTGCTGAAACTCTAAGACAATGGGGTTCTCTTCAGCCTCCTCTTCTACAGCATCTTCTCCTACAAGATATGGGAAAGAAAGAAAAGACAGACATAGAAGAGACTGTCTTAATGACACCCACTTTCCACTCAGCCTGCATAAATATACAGTTATCCATGAAAAGAAAGGTGGGGGGTGGGGGAAAAGGGGGCAAAGACAAAATCACCAGTATAAATATCTTGAGTTTTTCTAAATTGTGTGACAAATTAAAACTTGTTTTCATGGCACCTTGTTTTTGTTTTTTTCCTCCATCATTATATTTTATTTTATTTTTTTAAAGATTCTATTTTTTTTACTTTAAATTTTTGTTATGCTAATCACCATACATTACAACATTAGTTTTTGATGCAGTGTTCCATGATTCATCGTTTGTGCGTAACACCCAGTGCTCCACACAGAATGTGCCCTCTTTGATACCCATCACCAGGCTGACCCATCCCCCCACCCCCCTCCCCTCTAGAACCCTCAGTTTGTTTTTCAGAGTCCATCATCTCTCATGGTTCGTCTCCCCCTCTGATTTACTCCCCTTCATTCTTCCCCTCCTGCTATCTTTTTTTTTTTCTTAACATATATTACATTATTTGTTTCAGAGGTACAGATCTGTGATTCAACAGTTGCACAATTCACAGCGCTCACCATAGCACATACCCTCCCCAATGTCTATCACCCAGCCACCCCATCCCCCCCACCCCCCCACCACTCCAGCAACCCTCAGTTTGTTTCCTGAGATTAAGAATTCCTCATATCAGCGAGGTCATATGATACATGTCTTTCTCTGATTGACTTATTTCACTCAGCATAACACCCTCCAGTTCCATCCACGTCGTTGCAAATGGCAAGATCTCATTCCTTTTGACAGCTGCGTAATATTCCATTGTGTATATATACCACATAAAGATTTTATTTATTTGACAGAGAGAGACACAGAGAGAGAGGGAACACAAGCAGGGAGAGTGGCAGAGGGAGAAGCAGGCTTCCCACGGAGCAGGGAGCCCCATGCGGGGTTTGATCCCAGGACCCTAGGATCATGACCTGAGCCGAAGGCAGATGCTTAATGACTGAGCCACCCAGGCACCCCCATCATTGTATTTTAAAAACAAAATTACCTACCACATTGTCCATGGAAAAAAAATCTAAGCTTCTTGGCCTGGCATTCCTGCTCTCTATCACCTGGGTCTAGTACTCTGTCTCCAGTATAATTTCTTAATATTTACCGTATCTGTCAAATAGACTGGTCTACTCATTACTCCCCTAAAATCATCAATTCTGCCCTGAAAACCATACTCAACACTCAGCTTCCTGGAGGCTAATTTTCCTTTCCTTCAAGTTCCAGCTCAAGACCTGTCTGTTTGTAAATTTAAAAACTTTTCCAAATTTTAAGTCAGTGTTGCCCAAAAGAAATATAATGAAAGCCATACATGACATTTTTCATTTTCAGGGTGCCTGGGTTGCACAGTCTGACTCTTGATTTAGGCTCAGGTCATGATCTCAGGGTTGTGGGATCGAGCCCCTCTTCCGACTACACACTCAGTGCAGAGTCTGCTTGAGATTCTGTCTCTCCCTCTCCCTCTGCCCTTCCCCCTGCTCACACCCATTCTCTAAATAAATAAGTAAAATCTTTAAAAAAGAAGTTTTTCATTTTCTCATAGCCACATTAAGAAGCAGAAATGGGTAAAATTATTATCAGGTAATCAGTAAAAAATATTATGAATATTTTACATTCTTTTTTTACACTAGGTCTTTGAAATCAAGAGTGTATTTTACATTTATAGCACAAGTCAGTTTGGACTAGCCATACCGTAAGTGTCCAATAACCACATGTAGGTAATGGATACCATATTGGACAGTGCAGGTGTAAGTCCTCAGTGATTACTCCCTTCTCTGAACGCTTACTCTGGCATACTTACGGTTTCTAGCTTTTGCTTTGCACTTACAAAAGTAATTTCATAATATTTAACCAGTCTTCCCAACAACATATTAAGGCTGTCTTCTTTTTATATTCCTAGATCCTGAATACCATCCTCCAAAATGTCTGGCATTATGGAAAATTCAATTTATTCCTCTGGCTAAGGGACAAGCTTTCTCTGATTAGCTATTTCACATTTCAGGGAATTTACATAAAGTACAAAAAACTGAGGGACTATCCTATACTGAACATTCCATGTTATTTGATTGAATATAGTTCCATCCCCTCCAGTGATGATAATCAAGGTCAGTACTATATGTATATATTTATATATATTTAAATGGTAAAAATAGTAAGTTAGTTGTGTGCTGAGGAAGAGTTCTGAACAAGGGAGTGTGATGAAAAACGCATTAAAAGAAATCCATAGTGCCCATAATTCAATTTTTTGACATCATAAAAGTTTAACAAACCTCTGTGGGTTTTGGTAATCTCATGTCCAAATTGTATTTGTCTCCCGTATCTCAAAAAGTCATGAAAGCTGTATGATAGAACACAATTAAGGATACCACTAGTCCTGAATTTAAAATATTAACCTCTGGCAGCAATTTTAATTTCTTACCCATTCCCCAGGTGCAGCCCATTTCATCATCTTGATTACTAGTATCTCTCTTCTTTTCAGTGGTATCCACTTCTTCCTCATCGGAGTCTTCCCCTAACATCTTCTTCTCCAACATCATTTGTTGCTGCTTGCGCAATTCCTTCAGTTGCGTTACCGTCAACTCGGATTCTGCCTCTCGGTCTTCCTCTGGTCCCTGATGAACCAAGCGAAAGAATTCTTTCAGAGTTCAGGGTTGTTGGATTCACTTTCAGAAGTATGGCAACGCGTAGAGAGGTCTGGAGAGGGCCCAGACTCCCCCACTTTTGACATGGCTGACTGGGAGAATCTCCTTCCTCAGTGAAAGCTTTAAGGAGCTCTGGAACCCAGCCCGGTGCACTCCAGAGATTGCAATCCTAGGTTTTTCTACTTACCTGAAGAAGAAAGAGCCGGGTGCTGCCTCCAAAGCGAAGAACATGCCCGACGTGGACGCGACAATAGGTGCGGGGTGGGATGCGGGTTTTGTTAAGAAAAGTGCCGTGGGTGCTTCCCAGATCGTAAAGGTAGAAGCCCGGCCCGTGGCCGTCGCATTCTCCTTCGAGGCCGGACGCCCGGTGCTGCAGCACGGCGTGGTACCGGGACACCGAAGGGTGCTCCAGGCACACGTCGCAGCTAGACAGCCTCCCGAAAAGGCAGCAACTCGTCCCTTTCAAGCTACGGGTGCCAAGGATCGTGCCGCCCTTGAGTGTCTCTAGGCTGTAGGGGGCCGTCGCGGGGCCACTCCACGGCGGCTCTCGGTAAGGGGGAGCCCGGGCCGGGCCTCCAAGGGAAGGAGCCGCTGTGGGGGGCCGCGGCTGCTCCTTTGGTGGACTCCTGGTGCCCCCGCTGTCCGGCCGGGCTGGCGGGACCTCAGGTTCCCCGGAATCGGGCTCTAGCAGCGCCGCGGGCCTTTCCTTCTTCACCTCTTCAGGGTTTGAAGGATTGGTGGTCGGGGCCTTGCTCCGCATAACTGGGGGCACCGGCAGGGTTGGCTTCTTGAAGTCATCACTGAGCTCTTGCAAAGCCAGAGGCTCGGACTGAGAGGGACTATCGGCCATCCTCAGTCAGATGCAGTCTCGAAATCTGCTCCTGGGAAACCATCCCCTTCGGTCTCTAAGTTCCTCTCTCTCTCTCTCTCCTCCCAGCGGCTTCTCTGGGCAGCGATAGCAGAATTGCTCCTTCACCACCCACAACGTTACGAAGAGGTGAATATCACGGGACGGAAAAAACAGAAAAAGGTGGCCAAGGTGCTGTGAGAACGGGGACATCTTTAGAGGTTGCAACCGGATTGTAATAACTTCCTGTGGCATACCCTGATTGAGAAGAAGCGCTTCCGGCAGCCTAGGACCACTAACCAACAAGCCAGGCTTCGGGGCCTGGCGCGACCCTCGCCTCAGGCCTTTCGGAGTCACACAGTCGTCCAGCCCAGCTCCTAAGATGGGGCAGTGAACAGTAGCGCTTCCTTGCCGCGGTCCAGGTCCAGACCTCCTCGTCTCCTGGCCGCCCCCGGCATCAGGTGACTCCAGGACCCTGCGCCTGCTGACCGTGACCGAGGAGCCCCCGCGGTGCCTGGGCATTCTTTGAACTCGCTGCCTATTCTTCTTGCTCTTTTCGGTGAAACTAAGGAATAGGGTGATTTTTTTTTTTTTTTTTTTTGGTCCCTTCGTTGATCCGTTTCTTTGTTCCTTTTGTTTTTTTCCGAAACCAATTATTGAGACTGCACAGTGTAGTGGTTAAGAGTACAGACTCTGGAGCCTGGCTGTCTTGATTTTCTCCCTCCCTCATTTGTGACATTGGGCAAGACAGTGGGCCTCAGCTTCCCCATCTAAAAAATGGGGTATTTGGGGAAATTGAATTAAACAATAAAGGCAAAGCCTGGCACATAGTAAGCACTCAATAAATGCCAGATACACTGTGTGCCAGACACGGTACAAAGATCATGGTTGTGGGGGGTTGATTGGGAGAATAAACTCGATTGAGATAAGTCCTAGTTTAAATCCAGGTATAAACGCTGTGGTGGAGACATGGGAAGTGTTATGAGAATATAATGAAGGAAGATTTACTGGGGAGGTGATGGAGACTGGTGACTTAAACTATTCACTTAAGAGTGAATACAAGTCTACCAGGGATGTGGTGGGCAGCCGGGCATTTCTGGCAGAGATCACAACTTAAAGGATCAACTGGAAATACATGACATTCTCAAGAAACTGAGTAGTATGATATTGTTAGAACTAGGGTGGTGATTTCCTCCTGGAAGCTCCCTCTTTGTGCTTCCACTGCACCATGTCTGTGTCTCTAGAACAGCCCTTACTGCATGCTTTCATACTGAAATGCGGTTTATATTTCTCTCCCTCACCTCAGGTCAGGGATCTTGCAGTGGTCTTTGTCTCTTTCTGTAATGCCTGGCATTTGAAGAGACATATGGGCAATGAACCTGGAAAGGTGGGTTGAAGCCAGATTGCAGATTTTGATGAATGGTAGGCCCAAGAATTCTGGCTGACTTTTTCCAATAGGCAACAAGGAGCCATTAGATCTGAGTTTTTAAAAGATTAAGTCTAACAGCACTGGAGAATAGATTAGATACAAGGAGAGACTGGAGGTAAGGGATACAAATTAGGAAGCAGCAGAAATCACTCAGATTCTTCCCTATATCTGTCAGAAATTGAATGCATAAGACCAATTAGATTACTGGTCAATAAATTTTTCTATCATGGGTGCCTGGGTGGCTTAGTCGTTAAGCATCTGCCTTCGGCTCAGGTCATGATCCCAGGGTCCTGGGATCGAGCCCCGCATTGGGCTCTCTGCTCAGCGAGAAGCCTGCTTCTGCCTCTCCCACTCCCCCTGCTTGTGTTCCCTCTCTCGCTGTGTCTCTCTCTGTCAAATAAATAAAAAGTAAATAAATTTTCCATCAGGACCAGGGAAAAGGTTGCCTGTGTTTGACACAGACAGAATAAGAACTACCTCTTCTTATCTTTAACTCTATTCCCCTTTCTCCTACTGATTCAAGACAGATGTGTCAAGATACTCCGAAAAATATTGCAGGTCTCATTTAAGTATCTTGCCTTGCAAATTGTTCGGGATTGAGCATGATGATAGTTCTAGTAATGAGTAAGTGGGGTGAGATGGAAAACATGGTCACTAAAGCTCCTGATACTATTGCAGCTATTAGTCTACTAATGATCCAAATTCCACCTGTGGTTCAGTCCAGTAGGAACTGTCACTGTATGTGACTGGGGATAACTGGCATCTAACAGTTGTATTTCTCTTAATTTCTTCAGGGAGAATGTCTTCGGTCCTACAGTGTTGATGACACTGACATTTTCTGAGTGGTCTTGAACAGCCTACTTTTTATGTAAATAACTGGCTAGACTTCATATTTTTCACTAGAGAAGTCTTTAACCTACAGATTTAAAAACACTGCTTTTAGGTTACTACTATTTTTAACTTGAAAGTTCTGCCTTTCTTATTCCAAAATGTTGAGATACTGGGGAGAGATACCAATCTCATCAAGCCAGACCAACAGAAGTTCCTTTGATTTGCTCCCACGGGAGTTCCGTCTCGTAGAAGTCCATGACCCACCCCTGCACCAACCCTCAGCCAACAAGCCCAAGCCCCCCACAATGTTGGACATCCCGTCAGAGCCATGCAGCCTCACCATCCATACTATCCAGCTGATCCAGCACAACCGACGTCTGCGCAATCTCATAGCCACTGCTCAGGCCCAGAGTCAGCAACAGACAGAAGGTGTAAAGACTGAAGAGAGTGAACCTCTTCCCTCTTGCCCGGGGTCACCTCCTCTTCCTGATGACCTCCTGCCTTTAGACTGTAAGAATCCCAATGCACCATTCCAGATCCGGCACAGTGACCCAGAGAGTGACTTTTATCGGTAAGACAAGGCTTTGCTATATCTTACTTTTCTCAAAAAACCTTCACAACAGCACTGTTAAGAAGGTAATAATATTTCCTTGAGGAAACTGAGGATAAGGGTAATTGACATGGCCAGAGTTGCTCAGGTAATTAGTAGGAAGTCTAAGACTTGAATCCTGATCCTCCAAATCCAGAGTGTGTACCTTTTATTTCTGATGTAGCAAATATTTACTGAGTGCCTATTACGTGCCAAACACTTTCCTAGGAGCAAGGTACTACACCAGTATGTAAAATAAGCCATGGCCTCAGTCCTCAAGAGCGTACTCTTGCTGTTTAACTTGAAATGTATATTATGGGTTTAGCTCAGTGTCCTCAAATTGAGATTCATGGACTTATTCTCATATTATTAGGAATCCATAAGTTCTATATAAGAATTTTTAAATTATGTACAGTTGACCCTTGAACAGCATGAGTTTAAACTGTGTGGGTCCACTTACATGTTGATGTTTTTACAGTACAGTACTGTAAATGTATTTTCCTTATGATTTTCTTAACATTTTTCCTTTAGCTTACTTTATAAGAATATAGTATATAATACATATAACATACAAAATAAGTGTTAATCAACTGTGTATGTTATCACTAAGGCTTCCAGTCAATAGTAGGCTATTAGTCATTGGGGTACCTGGCTGGCTCAGTCAGAAGAGCATGTGACTCTTGATCTGGGGGTCGTGAGTTCAAGCTCCATTTTGGGTATAGAGATTACTAAAAAAATAAAATAAACTTTTTTAAAAAAAGATTTTATTTGAGAGAGAGTGAAAGAGAGAGAGCAAGAGAGGGAGGACGGTCAGAGGGAGAAGTAGACTCCTCACTGAGCGGGGAGCCTGACAAGGGGCTTGATTCCGGGACTCTGGGATCATGACCTGAACCGAAGGCAGATGCTCAACTTACTAAGCCACCCAGGCACCCCTAAAATAAAATAAAATTTTTTTAAAAAGTAGACTACTAGTCATTAAGTTTGGGGGAGTCAAAGCTGTTTGTGGATTTTCAACTGCACAGGGGGTCGGTACCCCTAACCCCACATAGTTCAAGGGTCCAACTATATTTTCATTTTGTTAACATCACTTAAGAAATAATATAAAAATGTTCTTGATCCTTGCTACTCAAAATCTGGTCTGAGACTAGCAGCATCAACATCATCCAGGAACTTATTAGGAATTCAGAGCCACAGGCTCTATCCAGCCTGCTGAATCAGAATCTTTATTTTAACAAGATCTCCAGAAGATTCATATGTCTATTTAAGTTTGAGAAGCCCTGCTCCATATCTTCTGAATGACTGCCTTATAACCTAATGCTACTATTGGGTTTCAGTATGTAAGTTTGCATTTGGTGCCAAATAATTACTTTTTCTTTTCATTTTGCAATTTGTCAGACCAAAGAAAAATTTAAATAATAGTACAAGAAATGCCCAAATACCCTTTACCAGGATTCACCAACTGTTAGCAGTTTGCCACATTTATTTTCTCTTACATATGTATAAGCATGTATACACACATAAATATGTGCATAACAGATACACATACACACTTTTTTTTGCCAAATATTTTAAAGTTGCACATATCCCAATATTTCAGCCAATTCTTAAACATTCCCTACATAATCCCAATACCATTATCACACCAAAGTCAATGAAAACTAATTAAATAATATCACTTAATAAGTCCCCATATTCAGATTTCTCCAGTTGTCTGCAAAATATCTTTTATAGATATATTTTTCCCTAATGCAGAACCTAACAAAGATTCATGAACTGCATTTGGTTGCTTAGTCTTTTTTTTTTTTAATTAATTTATTTGAGAGAGCGAGAAAGAGTGTGTGCAAGCAGGGGGAAGGGCAGAGGGAGTGGGAGAGAGAGAATCCCAGAGCAGACTCCCCTCTGAGCAAGGAGCCTGACTTGGGTCAGTCCAACAATCCTGAGATCATGACCTGAGCCGAAACCAAGAGTCGGATGCTCAACCAACTGAGCCACGCAGGTGCCTCTGTTTAGTGTATTTTAAACCAAAACTCTCCTTCCTCCTTTTTTAAAAAACATGATAATTAATCTTTTTTAAGAGTTCAGGTCATGTGGAATGTAGAATGTCCCACTCACTGGATTTGCTGATTATTTCCTCAAGTTTAGATTCAGATTAAATATGTTTGGCAAAAAAAAAAAAAAAATTTGTAAGTAATATTGTATAACACTTATTGCATCTGCTATTGTTGATAATAGTTACTACTATTTGAACTGTCCCAAATTAATGAGAAAAGAACAGAAATGGACTTAATATGTAAGGGTTGCATTTGGGCCAAATGAAGGCCAGATGATGTCCTGGTGCACTGTATAACTGAAGGTTCTGAAGTCCTTGGAATATTGAAAAAGGCAGGGATAACTGTATCATTACATGCATGGCACACGTTCGTACAGATATGGCCAACTTCAAAAAACTTGTTCCATACTGATCAGTGCCATATTTACATTTTGAAGGCAATTTAGTTTTAACAAAATAATATTGTCCATCATGTTAAATTGATGCTGTTACTTAGAATTTTATAGTTTTGCATCAACTTCTAATTTAATCCATTTACGTCCTTCATCAGAGGGAGGCAAAAGATAGGAATTTTCATAATTAGAAGTTTGTTAAAAGTTATTTTTAGGAGATCAGACAGCTTTTTGAAATTTTTTCTTAAATTAAGATTTCTACAGCAGTGATTAGGGGCAAAATGGTATATTATGAAGAACATGGGATCTGAAGTCAGAATCTCCACCTTCTGATAATACCAAAACAGCTTCTGGCAGGTCAGCGCCTCTAAACCTCAGTTTCTCAAACCTGCCAACTGGGAATCATAATATGGACCTACTACCCATTTCTTTGCATAGGACAGGATAAAAATGATTTGTAAACTGTATATATTGGGGCGCCTGGGTGGCTCAGTTGGTTAAGCGTCTGCCTTCGGCTCAGGTCATGATCCCAGGTCCTGGGATTGAGCCCCGCATCAGGCTCTCCACTCAGCGGGGAACCTGCTTCTCCCTCTCCCTCTGCCTGCCGCTCTGCCTCCTTGTGCGCTTTCTGTCAAATAAATAAATAAAATCTTAAAAAAATAAATAAGTAAAAATATATTTTAAATTGCTTTCTTAAAATCGAGTTGCTTTCCCACTTTTACAAATGGTCTGTTGTAGTTGTATAAGAATCTCCTAGTCGGGACTTCGAATTTCTAAACTCCAAGTACCACCCAGCATATGAGGGAACTGTGTTGTGGAGAAATAATTAGAGCCCTCTTTAGCTGTACCTGAGCTATACTGTTACATGTTGTTATATCCTAAAAGTGATCAAAACCGAGCAGTTGGTAAAAGAAAACTTCCTATTCACCTGATATTCTTTTATATGGTTTATTGTAGATATGTATTGCCTGTGAAGTCTTTATGAAATTGGAGGAGCTCAAAGGTGACTGTGGGTTGTTAAGACATGCCCTGGCAGCAGCAAGATGAAACTGGGCTCTGTAACTGCAGAGAATTCCCCCAGAAAGCTGAGCCAGTGGTTTGACTGAAATTGTAAAACTCCTAGGGAGACAGGACAGGTCACCCCTTCACAAGAGCACTAATAACCCTGCCATGTCTCCCCTTTCAGCGGGAAGGGGGAACCTGTGACTGAACTCAGCTGGCACTCCTGCCGGCAGCTCCTCTACCAGGCAGTGGCCACAATCCTGGCCCACGCGGGCTTTGAGTGTGCTAACGAAAGTGTCCTGGAGACCCTCACTGATGTGGCACATGAGTATTGCCTTAAATTCACCAAGTTGCTGCGCTTCACTGTGGATCGAGAAGCCCGGCTCGGGCAGACTCCTTTCCCTGACGTTATGGAGCAGGTATTCCACGAGGTGGGCATCGGCAGCGTGCTCTCCCTCCAGAAGTTCTGGCAGCACCGCATCAAGGACTATCACAGTTACATGCTACAGGTGAGGTCACTCTGGGAGAATCGGGTAAAGATGTGTAATCCAGGGGTGTTCAGCTGGATCCCACACTTGCCCTAGAGAGCAGAGCATGGGGTCTTGGAAGAGAGTGGACTTGATCTGCTCTCATGGCCCTGGCTGTGTTCCACTGGCTTCATCACTGACCTGGCCAGACCCTGGGGCCTCCTTTAGTCAATGAGTGGCTGCATTTATTGATAACACTTCTGCTGGAAGAAATTATAGACAGGAATATGGAGTCTGAGAGAATGTGGTTAGCATGCTTTTTTCAACAAATACTTATTGAGTGCCTACTGTGAGTCAGGCACGGTGGGAGATAGCAGTTAATAAGACAAGATCCTGGAGCTTGCATTCTTGAGAGGGAAACAAAACAAATAAATAATGATCAAAACAATTCTCGATGGCGTCAAGTGCCATGAAAAGCAAAACCAAACAGAAGGAGGTGTTACTGCCCAAGGGTGGAGGAAGGGGTAGAGATACCATTTTTGGTTACAGCCAGAAATACCTAATCTCTTCAACCCTTGTGACTTTAAGCAAGTCATTTGTTGTTTTGGTTTCCCCAAATCTAAAATATGATAAGGAATTTTTAACACCCCCCAAAAAAGTCTTTGCTAAGTGATCTGGATTTCCTACACCCTTCATCATCCATGTAAGGTACCTATGTCACCTGTTAGTCTTTACAGCCAAAAAATGTGATCTTTTGTCCCCATTCTGATTTATCTTTAACAAAGTCTCTTTTACCTTTATGTAACTTTTAATTAATGATACAGACTCTTTTATACAAGACGACTTTTCTTTATGTGTTTCTGTCATTTACAAATGCAAACTCAACACCTTAAACGAATTCCGTGTGTCTACGATGCTTAAAAAAAGGTAAAAAAAAATTCCATTGGCAGTGGTTGCTTTATGCATATTCATATTATGTTGGCTTTTCCATGGGATGCCACAAGCTGACCATCCACCTTGCTTTTAACATTCCTTTGAAAAACTGACTCTTGCTTGCCAACAGATTAGTAAGCAACTCTCTGAGGAGTATGAAAGGATTGTCAATCCTGAGAAGGCCACAGAGGACACTAAACCTGTAAAGATCAAGGAAGAACCTGTGAGCGACATCACCTTCCCTGTCAGTGAGGAACTGGAGGCTGACCTTGCTTCTGGAGACCAGTCACTGCCCATGGGGGTCCTCGGGGCTCAGAGTGAGCGCTTTCCATCTAACCTGGAGGTTGAGGCTTCGCCACAGGCTTCAAGTAAGAGAAATCAACTGACTCTGATTCTGGGAGATCTGCCAATCTGATTCAGCACTTTTTGCATTTTGGAATCAAACTCTGGAGATGAGAGAAAAAAGTGGGGGTGGGCAAGAGAATGGAAAGTCTAAAAACATACAGCCTCACTGATCTAGATCTGTCAACATTCTTCTCTTTGAAATTAGTGAAGGGAGGACTAGCGCAACTTTACAGACATTCTTTTAAAATAATTCCTGGTTAGGATGTAGATGCAATATGTGCTCTCCTCTTGAGTACTGGAGCTAACATAGCTGACCGAGCTGGATGGGCAGATGTCCCCCTCATCCCTTAGTATGCTGTATTTGTCTTTCCTGATGCTTTAAAGACAACTTCCAGATAGATGGAGGAAGGCCAATTGCTCAAGACTATTTGAATAGTTGGGCTTCCTTGCTAGAGTGCCCCCAACAGATTGGAGCTGAAAGGGACTGAAAAAGGGCTATCTAGTCAGAGGCAGCTGGCCTCTGCTTCCAGACAGATTCTGTGATCACCTTAGGAACCAGGCTGACTCGATCCTTAAGTCAGTTAGATTGCAAATTAGTCTAGATACTCAGTTCTACTCAAATATAAATTGTCATTTCATCAATGCACAAATGATACAAGTAACAAATCCTAAACAGAATTAGGCCACATTTTTTAAAGTGTTGGGCAGAGAGCCTTTCACCATGGAAGAAGTAATAACCACAGAACAGCACTGCCAGAACAGAGACAGGAGGGCCAAAGAGAAATTGTTGCAGATTTAGGAGCCAGGTCTGTTTTCAGCAGTGTGGGAACTGCTGCCAGTGTTTTGTAGTGATCATGAACTCCATAATGTGAGAGAGGACCATGGACCCAAACAAAAGGCAAGAAAACAGGACAGCCTTATAGAAGGAAGGAAGGAAAGAAGAAACTTAACCCCTGAACAAGAGCCTGTGGTTATGCCTGCCTTTGGGCCAGGAGACAGCGAATCTTCCCACCTACGTAGTTCTACTTCCCTGGTTTAGGAGAAATGACAGGTGGGTGAGAAGGGGTAAAGGAAGGGGCAGGAAGTGGAAAGGAAAATAATCAGAGTTGGTAGTTTTTGGAACAGAGAATAACAACCATATTCTCCAGCCAAGTAGAGTCAAAGTGAAGTCAGCTCAAAGGCTAGGAATCTGCCCCAGGTGAAATATTTGTTCTGCTGTGTTCCAGCCTTGGCTTACCACTAGTTGTATTCTCTTCCATTGCTAGGCACGGAGGTAAATGCTTCCCCTCTTTGGAATCTGGCCCATGTGAAAATGGAGCCTCAAGAGAGTGAAGAAGGCAATGTCTCTGGGCATGGCGTGCTGGGCAGTGATGTCTTTGAGGAGCCCATGTCCGGGATGAGTGAAGCTGGGATCCCCCAGAGCCCTGATGACTCAGACAGCAGCTATGGTTCCCACTCCACAGATAGCCTCATGGGATCCTCCCCTGTTTTCAACCAGCGCTGCAAGAAGAGGATGAGGAAAATATAAAAGGAAAAGGGGAGACTTTCTCTCCAGACCTGCAAAACCCACCAGAAAACCTTGGTGTGTTCAAATTTGTTTCCATAAAAGGTGATTTGACTCAGTAAACAAGTGGATTTTCCTGATTTCATTGGAGCTGGATTTAGCCAAACAAGTTTGCATTTTACTTTTACAGCTAGTTTTTGTACTTTTCTACAACGAAGCCACCTTTCACAGACAGTTCACAATACTGGGATGGTAATCGGGAGACCAAAGCACTGTCCCTGACTGATGTTTTTACCTTTGCACAACTAAGAATCATACGGCTTGGCTCATATCGCAGGGATGTTGTACAGATTGAGATTCTTATCAAACCTCAAAGCTATGCTTGAAAAGACTCACAAGTAAATATATGGTGATATTACACGCCAGTTTTTTCATTGAACTTGCTTCACTTTGGGGTCAAATCTTTGGGAACCTCGTACTAAAACCTAACAGGAAATAGTGAATCCCCTTATCCATCAGTAGTCTTTTTTAAATTTTTTGCTGCTCATGTCTCACAAAACCAGGGCTCTGTGGTGCTCCTTCAGACAGCCCTCCTAATCTTGTCCACATCGTTTCTTCTTTTTTATTAAGTAAACTCTACCCCTCAAACTCACGACCCCAAGAGTCACATACTCTACCAGCTGAGCAGGCAGGCACGCCCCTCTCTGTTAGACTTACTCCATCTACCCTCATCCTTTTTGTCATTTTCTTATTTCCATTCAGATTTTTTTTTAAGGTTTTGTCAGAGAAAGAGGGAGAGAGCACAAGCAGGAACGGCAGGCAGAGGGAGAAGCAGGCTCCCCCCTGAGCAAGGAGCCCAGCGTGGGGCTCAATCCCAGGACCTGGGATCATGACCTGAGCAGAAGGCAGATGCCCAACCATTTGGGCCACCCAGGTGCCCCTCCATTCAGATTTTTTTTTAAAGATTTTATTTATTTCACAGAGAGATAGAGAGCACAGGTAGGCAGAGGGGCAGGCAGAGAGAGAGGGAGAAGCAAGCTCTCCGCTGAGCAAGGAGCCCGATGCGGGGCTTGATCCCAGGACCCCGGGATCATGATCTGAGCTGAAGGAGACGCCCAACCGACTGAGCCACCCAGGCGCCTCCTTCCATTCAGATTTTTAAAAATATTTCACCATGCACCTTTTTTCAGTTGTTTCCTTCATTTTCTCCATTGGAAATGAGCAAACAGGACCTGCCCAAGGACAGACTTGTGCTGATTGCATTCATTGCATCTACTCGGCCATCGGAGGACAGCAGTCCATTCCTGTACCAGAATTCACCTTCTGCACTGTGCTCATGCTTGGCTGGGCAGCCTCTGTAAGGCTAACAGTACACCTCTTTCTCCTTCACGTCATGTCCTCAACTTTACATCATTACCCATCACAGTATCTGCCCTGCTTGGCATCTGATAGTTGCAGTCAGTATTTATCAAGTGAATGATTAGCACTAGAATTATAGGAGTAATTTTAGCAAATGTGTGTTTTATGCCTTGGTAGTGGGTGCCAGCATGTTAAATACTGAAGTTTGGTTTTTGGGTGCAGAATACAGTCTTTTGAAATTTACAGCATTCTTTTTAGAGACCAAAATCAAGGCACAACTTTAGTTAATACATTATTGAATGACTTAAATGTCCCAGGCACTGAGAATAAAGGTGAAAGCAGGGGTGCCTGGGTGGCTTAGGCGGTTAAGCGTCTCACTTCAGCTCAGGTCATTATCTCAAGGTCGTGAGATCAAGCCCGGCATCTGTCTCTCCCTCTGCCCCAACCCCCTCAAGCATGCACACTCTCTAATAATAAAATCTTTTTTAAAAAATGCAATAGCAGGGCGCCTGGGTGGCTCAGTTGGTTAAGCGACTGCCTTCGGCTCAGGTCATGATCCCGGAGTCCCGGGATCGAGTCCCGCATCGGGCTCCCTGCTCCGCGAGGAGCCTGCTTCTCCCTCTGACCCTCTCCCCTCTCATGTACTCTCTCTCTCTCTCAAATAAATAAATCTTAAAAAAAAATGCAATAGCAGTAAAATGAGATTACAACATAAACTCTGATAATTTATAAATTTGCTAATTGCACAATCCTTAGCACACTTCTCTGAACTCCCATTCCACGCTTAGCTTCATTTGCCCGTTTATTTATAAAAGCAGACATCAGGCAGTTTCCATAAAGTAGTCATCTAGTATTTAATTCATTCAGTTAGCAAACATTTATTGAGCACCTATATGTACTGGTTCTTGCGCAAGGGATACAAAGATGAGGAAGACTCTGTCCCTGTCCTTATGGAATGGAGCTTAAGGCATACGCCAGGCAAGGGTTTTTTTTGTTTTGTTTTGTTTTTTAAGTAGGCTCCATGCCCAGCATGGAGCCCAGTGTGGGGCTTGAACTCATGACCCTGAGACCAAGGCCTGAGCTGAAATCAAGAGTCAGACACTTAACTGACTGAGCCACCCAGGAGCCCCAAGCCAAGTTTTTTTTTAAGGAAGTATTCAAAGCACTAAGGGGAAAAACCAAGGATGTTCAGAGTCTTGCTTTGCAAATGGTTTCTCTTGAACAGGTTCAAATTTTTACGACTAGTGCCTTCTAAGTATAGAATATTGAAATTAATATCTATAGGTATATAATCTATAGGTGCAGAACACTGAAATTAATACTTAATGGCAAAATAAAATGCTTTTTAGAATATTTACATTGGAGAATAGGCACCAGATGGTCAAGGTTAGGTACTCTGATAAAGCAGGTCATTTTAAGATACCTGAGATTCTCCTGGCCTGGAACTGTCACAGGCTATTTTAGCTAGAGCAGTTCTCAAACTTAACATCATGGGAATTCCCTGATAGACTTAACTAAAACAGATTTCTAGGTCCCACCCCCACAGTTCCTGATTCAGGTCTTAAGTGTTGTGTTTTTAACAATTTTCCAGGTCATGCTGATGCTTCTGGTCCAGTGATCACACTTGAGAACCGCTGAATTGGAGTACAGATTAGGCAGGGATAAAATTCCTTAAGAGAAATGCACTGTTTTAAGACACTGAAGAATGTGGAAGGTTTGCCTTACCAAGGCTATTATATATGGAATGTGCACCTTACCCGAACCCATGGTCTTTGAATAAATCACAAAGGATACTTCGCCTTAAATTTAAAGTATAACAGAAACGGTGCCTAGCTCTGTACCTGATTACTTGGTATGTGTACATGGGAGACTTTAGTAAACATCCCTGCTTTACTGAGACAGGTTTGGACATGTGGCTTTAAACCTCTGTGTTGAATAGAAGCGAACCTACTTGCAATTACATAATTTTCTTATTTGAAATTATGACAGGCAGGCTTACAACAAAGTTAAAATTATCCAAGTCATCATCCAAAGCAGGATTCTTATTCATTAGTCATATGTTTTGCTCACTTTCTTCAATGTACCTGTTGTCCATAATGAGTTACCCCCGTGTGAGGCACACTTTGTACCCAACATTGACTGGTTGCCAAGGAGACTCCACTGCCACCCTGGGCAAGCTCATGTTTCCTCTCCCTTTCGGCTAAAAAGAGGGGAACTCATGGTACAGGGTCAAGGGCAAGATGCTGGGAAAGTAGAATACAGACCCAACCTGACAGAGATTTGAAGTGAATAGTTCTCGCTGTTCCATCCATCAGCAGCAAAAATACTTGAGTTCAAATGATAAAACTTGAAGCTTTAGGCTTGAAGGGATATCAGCATCCAAGAATAGTCAGAATATCCTTCCTTGCATAAATCCAAGGGACAGGCCAAGGGGAATTGGCATCTACCTGCCACGTCCAGTGGTTTTCTATCCCTGGCTGCATCTAAGTCAAATTTCCCTATAAGAGAAACTCTGCTAACTCTGAACAAAATTGTCCTTTATAGTAGCCGCCAATCAGAGGTTAGGATAGTTCCTTCACAGAGTTCCAAAATTCTGGACTTCTAGAAACTACTTGTTTCTCTTCCAATACTGTGCCATTGATTCTTGCATAAAATTCTGGAATGCTGGCTCTTCACGGCTTTCCTCTGTAACTACAAGGAAAAAAAGGTCAATTCTTTTTAACTTTCCCATTAGACAAATTAGAGCTGCTGCCACCAATCCATCAGAAATAGTACTCTGCTTCTAATAAACTACGTGTTCACTCCTCGCAATGAGGAAATATCTCCCAGAAGCATACTCTATTTATCACGTTGCCCAAAAGGTACAGTTTTTTTCACCTGTAAATGCGGAGAATACCTCCCTCATAGAGTAACTAAAATGAGGTCCCACTCCTAGGTATTTTTAACCAAGAAAAATATATAGAGCAACTTTATTCATAATAGCTAAAATCTGGAAACAACCCTAATGGCAATCAGCTGATGAATGGATAAACAACTTGTGGTAAAAGCCACATCATGGAATATTATTCAATAAAAAGAACATACTTCTGATACATGGATGGTCTGTAAAAGCATTACACGGACTGAAAAAAAGTCAAATCCAAAAAGCTAAATACTGTGATCCTAATTATACAACATTCTGGAAAAAGCAAAATTAAAGGAACAGAAATCAGATTAGTGATTGCCAAAAACTAAGTGTGCGGGAAGGGGACTGAATAAAAACAAGCAGGGGAACTTGAGTATGATGGCTGTTACAGGTGCACATATATTTGTTAAAACTCATCAAACTGGGGGCACCTGGGTGGCTTAGTCGTTAAGCGTCTGCCTTCGGCTCAGGTCTTGATCCCAGGGTCCTGGGATCGAGCCCCGCATCGGGCTCCCTGCTCAGGGGGGAGTCTTCATCTCCCTCTCCTATTCCCCCTGCTTGTGTTCCCTCTCTGTCTGTCAAATAAATAAAATCTATAAAAAAATAAAAAAACTCATCAAACTATACACTTAAAAAGGGTGGGCTTTACTGTCTGTAAATCGTACCTCAATAAATCTGAGTCAGTGAGGCAGTTTAGATGTTAGCATCCAGCAAACTGGATGGTAAGGAGAGGTTTGCTCTTGGTCATAGCTAGAACCAAAAAGCGTTGTTTCAAGAAACAGATTCTGTTCACAGTCCATAAAACTATGCCAAGTGGAACCCTTTCAGGTTTCCAGAGCCATTCTATCCTCAGTGTTACAGTCCCTTCTAACTGCTTTTGGTCTGCTGAGGCCTCCTTATTCATTCTTCCCCACCCCCCACCTCATGTATTCTTAAAACAGTAATTACACAAAACAAAAATCCTGGATTTCTCAAATTGAGTTAGGACCTAAAGATGAGAAGACAAGAGACTAACAAAAAGCCTGTAATGAGCTCAATATTAACCATTCAGTAGGAAGGCCAGGAACTCAACATATGGAACTCTTTCCCGCTGCTGTATCGGGTACCATCTTTCTCTCCCCTGTCACTGGCTGCATCTATATGGTTTCTCTCAACAAGAAGCTCCTGAGCAAACAGTGTGGGGATAAGCAGCTACTCTCTTCTCATGAGCCACCTCAGCCCCCTCTCACCTCTGTGGTCAATATCATCAGTATCACTGTCTGCTTCCTCAGCCTCTTCATCCAAAGTTCCCCGAGTCAGGATCAAGTCAGAAGGGTCAAGTGCAGGAGATAAGCTGTCTATGGAGAAAACACCTGTCAGTAGCATGTCATGAACCTGTGTCTCCTCCAAAAGGTGATTTTGATTCAGTAACTATGATTATAAATTAGCAGGATGAAAATGCTCATGATAAACATAAATGCTGACTCTTACCTCTTCTAAATGTATTATTGTTAATTGTTAATACCACTTAACATTTTTACAGTAGTGTAGTTCACAAAATGCTTTCAGGATCCCAGGAACCCAAAAGGTGCTATTTTTAAGCTGAGGAAAATAATTCTCAGGTAGCTTGTCCTGGTAGTAACAGTCATTTTAGTAGCTCACAGCTTAGAAGAGGCTATAGTTTTTCCTATGAAGACTAAAGATATCTGAGCAGATGCAGTGTGTGGTGAGTCAGCGTAAAAGCGTAGGACACTAAGGAATATTCCTGGTGGAAATTTAAGTTCTGAGGGTCTGAAGAGAATAGATGGTGAAATGACAGACAGTAAAGGAGCGAGGATATTATTCAAGAAAAAGAGGGAGGAAGGAAAATGGGAAAGTAAATATACTAATAGAGGCAAATTCCCTACTCGGGGAAACTGAACAAGGGCTAAGTGCCAATCAAAGTCGAATCACTTCATTCCTGTGCAGGGAATTCAGCCTGCGAGGGTTGGACTCAGACCCTAAAGCGATGCCCAGTATCCTGGAGCCACAGGAGGACATGACCACTCTCTTCAGGAGTCT
Source organism: Callorhinus ursinus (assembly GCF_003265705.2). Classification (NCBI taxonomy): domain Eukaryota; kingdom Metazoa; phylum Chordata; class Mammalia; order Carnivora; family Otariidae; genus Callorhinus; species Callorhinus ursinus. The sequence continues at coordinate 22,683,506 of NW_027397072.1, read as the reverse complement.
AGTTGGGGAGAAGTCAGCTGGGGATGGAGGAGGCCAACAGTGGCAACATCAAGGGGCACAAATGTCAAGGAGACTGTGGCCCTGAAGAAGGATGGTGACATGGCGTGCTAACAGTCAGTGCTTAAGTCTGTGCCCAGCTATACTTGTGATTTTCCCGAAATAATTTACTGCAAGTCCCAACCTTTAACAGGTTATCTGAGTATGGAAGACCTTTTGCAGCAGATTTAACATTTGCTACTTCACATATTCTTGAGTGATGAGCACAGAAATTTATGTCACTGGGGTGCACAACAAAGACAGCCAGGTGAGTTCACATAACTGGTAAATCCCGCCAGTTTCTAGCATCTCCCCCTCCAAGTGGCTTTGCTGTTGTCTAGTCAAGATACAGAACAGAACTTCATTCCTTTAAAGGCCAGTCCATCCATAAGTGTGGGTGGGTGGGGGCGCATAGATACTAAATATGAGCACCAACCTAGAAACCCCTAAGAATCAATGACAAAATTAATTCAAACAATAAGAAAATTCAGGGGCACCGGGGTGGCTCAGTCGGTTGAGCAACCGATTCTTGGTTTCGGCTCAGGTCATGATCTCACGGGCCACAGGATTGAGCCCCACATTGGGCTCCTCACTCAGCACAGAGTCTGCTTCCAATTCTTTCTTCCTCACCCTCCCCCTCTGCCACTCCCAACCCACGCGTGTACTCTCTCTCAAATAAATAAATCTTTAAAAAATATTAAAAAACAAAGAAATTCAGTTAAGTAGCAAAATAAAAAGACTAATATATGGAAATGAAAAGCCTTCATGTACACAAACATAACCAGTTAGAAGACACAATGGTTCAGAAAATCCCATTTTCAACACTAACAAGATAAAATACTTGGAAAATTTTAACAAAAACTATGCAAAAACCACAAGGAAAAACTCCTGAAAAATACAAAAGTACACTTAAAAATATAAACATACTCCTTATTCTTGGATAGGGAGACTCAACATGAGTCTGCAGTTCACCCTATATTAACGTACATAATGCAATACTAATAAAAATACCAAAAAGTTTTTTTAGCAAACTAAATGAGTTGATGCTAAAGTTCATGTGGAAAAACAAACATGCAAGAATAGCCACGGAAACACTAAAAAAGAAAAATATGAAAAGGGACTAGCCATGGCAGACACTAAAACATTCTATACAGGCCCTACGTAATTATAACAGTGTGGTACAGACACATAATAGACAGTCCAGAAGGATAAAATGGGAAGTCCAAAAATACACCCAAGTACACATGGGACTTTAGTATACCATAGAGGTAGCATCTCAGATTGCTGGGGCAAAGGTAGACTTTTTGAGAAACAGTGCAGGTACACCTTTATGAAAAAGGTAACACAGACCTATACTTTACACCATACCCAGGAATAAACTCTACATGGATCAGGGATCTAAATGCAGAAAATGAGGGGCACCTGGGTGGCTCAGTTGGTTAAGCCTCTGACTCTTGGTTTCGGCTCAGGTCTTGATCTCAAGGTCATGAGATCAAGGCCCACTTTGGGCCTCGTCCTTAGTGCAGAGCCTGCTGGAGATTTTTTCCCCTCCCTCTCCTTTCCCCTCTGTTCCTCCCCCCTGCTCACACTGGCACGTTCTCTCTCTCTCTCAAATAAATAAATAAAAATCTTTAAATGTAGACAATGGGGTGCCTGGGTGGCTCAGTGGGTTAAGCGTCTGCATTCAGCTCAGGTCATCGTCCCATGGTCCTGGGACTGAGTCCCACATTGGGTTCCCCGCTCAGTAGGAAGTCTGCTTCTCCTTCTTCCTTTGCCCCTTCCCCCAACTCATGTTCTCTCTCGCTCACTTGCTCTCTCAAATAAATAAATAAATAAATAAAATGAAACCATATAAGTACTACAATAAAACATGAGTAAATTCCTCTTTAACATAGCATAGGTAAGGGATTCCCAATTATGATTCAAAATCCAGATGCAGTAAAAGAGAAGGCAAGTAAAGTTGATTACATCAAAACAAAACAAAAACTTTCACCTGGCAAAATAACACCACAGACAAAGTCAAAAAACAAGTGACAAACAGAGAGAAAATATTTCTAACAGGCATCACAGAAAATGGATACTATCCCTATTACATTAATGGATACTAAAACTAGTGGGTAAACATGTGAAAATTAGAAGGATATTCATATGGTCTCAAAGTATCACCCAACAAAAGACTTATTATAAAGAGAGAAAGAACTTTACAATGAAAAACCTGACAGACACCACTTTAAGCAAGTAATCAAAATTAACATCACCAATGATGGGACAAATCTACATCATGGGCCTCGGATGTCATGCATGGAAAAATCACAACTTCTCACTTCTGTAAAGTGCTGCCACCAATGAGCCACCTGAACTGAGTCCTGAAGGAGTATCAGACAAATCCAAACTGAGGAACATTCTATAAAATATCTGTCTCATACACTTCACAATTGTCACTACCATGAAATACAAAAAAAAACAAAGGAACCATTCCAGATTAAAGGAGAACAAGAGTCAAGATAACTCAATGCAATGCAGATCCAGGATTTTCTCCTGCTACACAGGGCAAATGGCTACATCTAACTAAGGAACACATCAGACAACAGTTATCAGTTAATTTCCTAATTTTTAGTCATGAGCTTATATAAAATAATATCCTTGTTTTTAGGAAATAATACACTCAAATATTCAAGGATAATATTCAAGAGTAAGTCTATAACTTATTCGTAAATGATTTCGAAAAAAGGAATATATATTTTGTTTATGTTTATATGCTTATATATACGTCATACATAATGAGAAAAAGAGAAAGAATGAAGTAAATGTGGTAGAATGTTAACATTTTGCAAATCTGGTTGAATGGTATACAGTAATTCTTATACTAGCCACACAATTTTTCTGTTAATCTGAAAGTAGGTCAAAATAAACAGGAAAAAAAAAAGGCAGGGGGTGGAGAGTAAAAAGTATTTAAGAAAATTGTAGGTGGGGGGATGGGGTAATTGGGTGATGGGTGTGAAGGAAGGCACTTGATGTAATGAGCACTGGGTGTTGTATGCAACTAATGAATCACTAAACTCTACCCTGAACCTAACAATATACTGTATGTTACCTAACTTTAAATTTTTTTTTAAAAAATTTAAGAAAATAGAGAAGATATCAAGTATCTTGCCAAAGTAAAGCAAAAACTACCTGAAGAGGAAGAATTCAAAGTGGTATAGTTATATACAAGTTTCAGGAGTTTATCTTTCCAAATCACACACAAAGTAAATGTGATATAAAAACTAGATACATCAATCTCAAACACCACTTTATCTTTATCCTTTTCTCTCTCTTAAACGTAAGTATCTTCCTGCTCAGTGGAAGTAGGCATGTCCTCCTTTTAGTTCCTAACACCAAGAGACCCTCCAGTACCTGTGGCAGTCCCTGTGTCCAAGGCTACAGAGCCCAGATCTTTCCGAAGGCGTTCCAGTTGTTCCTTCTGCTGCTGGCTCTGTGCACTGGCCTGTGCAAATAGAGAAAAATATCTTCATATTAAAGGAGGAGTCCTAGGGGCACCTGGGTGGCTCTGGCAGTTAAGCGTCCAACTCTTGATTTTGGCTCAGGTCATGATCTCAGGGTTACTGAGTGTGGAGCCTGCCTAAGATTCTCTCTCTCCCTCCACCCTCCCCCCACACCCCCACACTAACGCACTCACTCTCTCTCTCCAAAATAAATATAAATAAAATAAAATCTTTAAAAAAAAAAAAAGAGCCCCAAGTTAGATGCCAGACTTCTGACAAGAGATGACTAAATATACAAATACTAGAGGCTATTTAGACACTGAGGCAGGTAAGAAATGGCAGATACAGAAACACCAAGCAGTGTGGGCCCAGAGGAGCACAAGTTCAGACAGGAGGGCTCTGCAGACAGAATTAGAGGTTTCAGAAGTTGGACACAAGAACACATCAAAAGAACCCTCAAGCAGACATAGCGGTGGTAAGGGGCCCAATGCAGCTGAAGAGGGCAGGCCAAGTGATTATTTGGAATAAGCACTGTGAACCACCTCTTTTTTCTTAAAATTCTATAACCAGTCTTTAAATGAGCCTCAGGAGTAGGAGGGGGGTGGGGCCCAAGAAGTGCTTAGCAAATGTAACAGAAAAAATCAGATTTAAAAAACTTCAAAAAAAAGAAAAATAATTAAGGGGCCCTTCTGCATCTAGACAGCACACACACAAATTTACTAATTTAAATAACAAACATCTAAAACATACACTGATAGCCAAAACAAAAGCATTTATGGCAGGAGGATTAGTACATGGTTTGAAGTTATATCTTAGTGGCCCAAAATACACAAATAGCCTCCTCTCTTACCAGTGACTTCTTCAGACGTTCATATTCAGGACGATACTCCCTGGAAAGAGAAAACACTTTCTAAATTCCTTTATTTAATAATCTGTCCTGCCCACCCCCACATCACTTGTATTTTCCTAGGTCCCTGACAATAACAGAAGACCTTACTTCACTGAACATTATATGTCACAAGTCTTAGTCATGGAGATTCTACCCTCTGGAATTAAAAGTCAAGGTGCTTGCCCCCACCCTGAAACCAGCAAAGAGACAAAAGACTGCTGGCCTGGAAAGATTAACTCTGGAATCCATGACTCATGAGCTCATCATTTGTTTGGATAAAACTAAGATGAATAAAAGAAGGGAGGCCTGGGGTGCCTGGGTGGCTCGGTCGGTTAAGCGTCTGCCTTCGCCTCAGGTCATGATCTCAGGGTCCTGGGATCGAGCCCCACATTGGCCTCCCTGCTCAGCAGGGAGCCTGCTTCCTCCCTCTCCCTCTGCTTGTGTTTGTGCATGCGCTCTCTGTCAAATAAATTAAAAAAAAAAAAGGGGGGGAGGCCTGTTGGGCTCAGGAAGCCCAATATGTAATTATGTGGCTTATCTGGGCAGTAACAAAAGGATACAGAAGGGTCTATCCTAAGACTTTGGTAACACACAGAAAGACCCCTTGTCTGATGAATCAAAATCAAAATAATGTGTCTAAACACCACCATGTGGTTGTTAGAATCTTGCTAAGTATGAAGCCAAAGGAACATGCTAGTAAGTGGCCAATTATCATGCCACCAGCCCAAGGAAAGTGCTCTCATTACACTTTCCTGTAAGTAAACAGAACTCCAGTATTAACCGTGCTAACAGTAATAACAACCATTTATCATGAAGTGTGCTTGCTACAACGTATCAGCAATTGTGCTAGATGCACAATATCTTCTCAAATAACGCTCACAACAACCTTAACAATAAATGCTATTATCCCTGATCTACAAATGATGAAAACTTGCTAAGGCCACTCATTTATTCAGTGGAGAAAATAGAAATCCAACCCATGTCTGTCTGACTCCAAAGTCTATGTTCTTAATCCAGGGTCAGCCAATGTGGCAAACAGGCCAAATCATGGCTGTTTTTGTATATAAAGTTTTATTGGAACACAGCCATGCCCATTCATTTGCAAATTGTTTATGGATGCTTTTGCCCTACAATGACAGTTGAGCAGTTGCAACAAAGATCATATGGCCCACAAAAGCCTAAAATATTTACCATCTGGCTTTTTACAAAAAGTCTGAAGACTCCTGCTCTTAATCATTCAATACAGCGAAGGTTTTATACTATTTTTAAAAAAGTTAATGGGGACTTGTTATTCCTAAGTGTACACATACAGATCCAGTACACATACACAGGGCAAACATAATACCTGTAACTGCTACCATATCAGATTGTAGGTTACTAAAAACGTCATCAACAGGATTTTCCTTTATCCTCACCTTTCATATTCTTCTGCAGCACTGGTGACTTGCATGAAGAATTCATCTAAGCCTGTACCCAGAACAGCAGACACACCCACCACCTGTCAAAAGCATCAGTAACACTGAGAAAATTGTATATTTTTAAATGGTGTACATTACTTTGTTCAAATACCATAAAATCTTCATAAAAGTTGTTTAGATACTTCAAGAAGTCTCTGACAAAGAGTGAAGCTAAAACAAAACAGCACACATACTCAAAAGCCATGGAAAGATGTCTATGGAAAAGAAAGGACTAGAAAAAAAAGAATTAGGAGAAACACGTAGCAAGACTCGTTGTCTATTCCCTGTCAAATCCAACCACTGTTTTCTATAAAAATTAGTATCGCAATGCCTTTGCTTGGGCAACTGCCATCCTCCCCGCCACCCCAACACACTTTTGCTTACATAAATCGTACCCTTCCTGGGTGCCTGGGTGGCTCAGTCAGTTAAGCATCTGCCTTCGGCTCAGGTCGTGATCCCGGGGTCCTGGGATAGGGTCCTGCATTGGGCTCCCTGCTCAGCGGGGAGTCTGCTTCTCTCTCTGCCCCTCTCGTGTGTGCGCTTTTTCTCTCAAACACGCATACATCCACACAAAAATAAAAAAAATCTTTAAAAAAATAAAAAATAAATCGTACCCTTCTTTCAAAGCATACGTCTAATGCTATATCCTCCAAAATCCTGCATTTCCAGAGTGATCTGCCCCTTACCAGCATGAGCCTCAACCTCCAATCTTCATAAGGTCCTTACCACAATATATCATGTTTCAATTCTGCGTGTAGCCCTCTCTTCAAACTAAACCATAAACTCTGAAGGTACGGTCTTTACCTTATTTATCTTTTTTAAGTAATCTCAGTGCCCAAAGTGGTGCTCAAACTCACGACCCTGAGATTAAGAGCCAGCCATATGTTCTAATGACTGAGCCAGCCAGGTGCCCCTACCTTATTTATCTTTTAAACCTCCAGTTTTTTGTTTTTTTGGTTTTTTTTTTTAAAGATTTTATTTATTTATTTGAGAGAGAGAGAATGAGAGAGAGCACGAGAGGGAAGAGGGTCAGAAGGAGAAGCAGACTCCCCACTGAGCAGGGAGCCCAATGTGGGATTTGATCCCAGGACTCCAGGATCATGACCTGAGCCAAAGGTAGTTGCCTAACCAACTGAGCCACCCAGGCGCCCCTAAACCTCCAGTTTTAAAACTGAACAACACACAAAAGAATGGGAAAAAAAAAAAAAAAACCATAAAACTCCCATTTTTATAAGCAATGCTTAAATGCTTTTTTTTATGAAGGTAACGAACTTCTTTTCTAAGATAGGTTCAAAACCAGCCCTATGGATTAAGAGGTTGTCTGAAGGAACTGTCAGCATAAGGAGAGGAGAAAGTTTACCCTAAGTGCGCTGTAAAATTCATCTAACACCAGGCTCATTGAACGAGTCAGGTTACTGATGTATGTAGTCTCTTGATTCAAGGCATCTTGGAAAGCCTCAAAATCTTGCATCCATTCCACTGCAAAGCTGTGATCAATGATGTCAGTCTGTACCAAAGAGGAAGTCAACTATTAGCAACCAGAGATATGCTTAGATATTAAACATCAAAAAAATTTTAATTAAGTGGCGACAACAAAGCAATTATTCATATATTTTTTCTCTGCTTCCGCATTTCCTCCTCCACTACAACAAACCATAAAGGGCCAAGACTACTGTAAATAATGAAATGAAGATATGTGTTCTCTTGGTTGAAGCAGACCCTTCACTATCCACTGCCAAGTGACCATGGCAACAGTAGATGCGAGCATATTCTGGCTCTGAAGTCATGTAGTCTCTTGAATCCTAGCCATCAACCCAACAACAGTGAAGTTTTCTGTTTTAATTGTGACTGCCAATAAACTAGCAGCCCCTCCCCCATATACAATGCAATTCTGAGGGATAACCTATACACTACAGTTGAGAGGCTACTCTAGTTTAAAAATACTTTGATGAGAGCCACTGATAAATATTCATTCAATCTGATTGAATCTTTTTCCTACAACTGCTCATGACTTTGTTTCAGATAAGTTTGAATCTGTTCTCCGACATGTGAAAATCCTCACCTACCCAAACTTTCCAATAACACAAGGTTCTGATGAAAAAGAAATACTGAACTACAAAAGGAAGGATCCACTTACTTTATTCATAACCACAATGAAAGGCAGCTTGGTTTTGTACAAGATGCTGAAAATCAAACATCAAGACACTATTAGTAAAAACACTTAAGGCTCCTGCTTGCCCAGTGTCAGTCTGCTGGAACTGAGTAAAGAGAAGTGGAATGGGTTCAGACTCCACATATACATATCCATTCTCACACAGCCCTCACAGTTTCCTCTCCCAAGAGGAAAAACCACCACCTACCATCAAGCAAACAACACACACACATTCTCTCTCTTTCTTGGAGTTATAATAATGCTTTGATACTGATCTTGTTTTTTGTGTAAGCTTTTTTTGTAGGGTTGTTTTTACCAAATAACTGTCTTTTAAACAATAAATACGGAAGCAAAAAACGCTACCAATCATCAGATTTCTATTTGTACTAGGATTTCTTGAATCTAACAAGAAGGGGTATCCCTAGTCATATTAGAAGGCACAAATGCTGGTAATGGCTTTTGTGTACACCCCAAATAAATTCTCTCAGATTTAGTAACAGTTTGCCTTGTTCCTGTGTCTACTGCACTCACATACCCTAGTGAGGCATGTTCTTCTGTCCCCAGTGACTCCAAGTTGGGGCAAACTTGTGCTTTGTGGAATTATAGATAAATCTCTTTATTCATAAGCTCTCATATTATAATTTAACTCTACATGTCATAACACAGAAAAGGAGCATTTAGACCAGAGGGCTCTATTCTATTTAGACTCGTTTCATTCAACTGGGAGCAACTACCAAAAGGTTCATATTCATACACGACCTGTTTCTATGACAAGCAAGGGAGAAAGATGAGAAGCTGCTCATAGAGAATGCCAGCACATGTGTCTCTTTTCTCTTCTAACCTCTCCCCAGCTCACAACTACTAAACTGAGGGGCACATCCGAATGAGCACAAATCCAGGTTGGTAAGTACTCGGGACTCAAATACAAAAGAGAAAAGAAGAGGCCTCCTCCCTTGATTTAAGAGCATGCCCACCAGCAATCAATTACCTGCAGGCATAGAGCATATTGGACATGAAGGTCACTGGGTTGGTACTTCTTGATGTGTCCATTACATAAATGACAACTGTTGGAAATGAGGATGCCTAAAGCCACAAAATAATCACAGCCTTAGTCAAAGGGCTCATGACCTATCCCCAAACTCTTTTCCCACCTTCCTTAGCAAGGGAGAACCGCCTTAGGCAGGGTGTACAGAGCTTCCACAACTCCCTCCCATATAAGGTCCCATGCAATAAAAAGATGCTTAAGCAGTCTAGCTCTCTAGTTACTCTCAGTAACCAGACCTACAGTACTCACCAGGGCCTCAGTGATGATTGTCCCAGAAGCTGACCACGTGAACACTTCAATCTGTCCAGGTGTGTCAATCAAGACATATCTGTGTCAAGAAGGACCATTAAAGAAGTATTACACCTGTGTAATGCTGAAAGCTATTCCAGCACACAAAACACTGAACATCTGGTTATCCAAGATTGGAACCTCTTCACACTGTCAAGTCTAATTTCCTCCCACTGCCCTTAAAACGTATACCATGTTCCCCTGGGCTTTGTTCAATGTCCAATATTCATGCTACCAGGCAGGAGCAGCAGTCCACAAACTGCTGCAAATGATCACAGAGGAAACTGTGATAGTTTTAGAAACACACTGCATTAAAAATGAGAGATAAATAAAACGAGAAGGCAAATCTCTTGGGAAACCATCTGGTTTCCTGGGGTGGAGGTGGGGGTGAAGGTGGAGGAGGGGAAGGAGGAAGAGAGAGGGGAGTAATAGCTAAATACAGGGTTTCTTCTTGAAGTGATGGAAATATTCTAAAAGTGACTGTAGCTATGGTTGCACAATTCTGTGAATACACCAAAAGCCAACAGACACTTTAAATGGTATATGAATTATATCTAAATAAAGCTGTTTTTAAAAATGAGCAAAAAATTTTGGATAGACATTTCTCCAAATATATACCAATGGCCAAAAAGTACATAAAATGATGTTTAACATCTTTAATCACTGAGGAAATATAAATCAAATCTGATACCACAAGGAGACACCACTTCACACCCACTGAAATGGCTATAACCAAAAACAAGGACAACAAGTACTGGCGAGGGTGTGGACCAGGACCCCTCACACGATGCTGGTGAGAATGTAAAATGGTGCAGCCACCCGGAGCCAGGGTAGGAAGGGAGAATAACAGGAACTGCTAATGAGTATGGAGTTTCTTTTGAGGATGAAGAGAAAGTTCTGGAATTAGATAGTGGTGATCAGTACATAACTTTATGAATATACTAAAAACCACTACACTGTATACTTAAAAATTAGAGTGGACCTTTGGTACATGAATTTGTATCTCAATAAAGCTGTTATTTTTTTTTTAAACTACCTGTAGTAGTTTTTTATAAAAGCATTTTTGTGAAACACCTTATCCATCCATCCTTCTATGTATATATGCATGGAAACATGTGGAATGAGTCACTGATAGTAATAATGGCAATAATATGCATAATATTATATAACAATACTATATGTTATACATTATAAAATAATGTAACACAATACAATAGTAATAATGATGATAGTTACTTCTACTGGGAATCAGGGTGAAAAGTTTCATCTTTTAAATATTACACATGGTTTTAATTGTCTAAATTCTTTTTAAGATTTATTTTTTAAACAAGGGTTAGTAAGGTGTTTCAGAGATTCTAATGCCAACAAATGTGATTTTCCCAAGAGAAGGCAGGTAGACAACTGAATTTGGACAAAGTCTCAAAAATACCTCCGGGGCACCTGGGTGGCTCAGTTGGTTAAGCAACTGCCTTCGGCTCAGGTCATGATCCTGGAGTCCCAGGATTGAGTCCCGCATCAGGCTCCCTGCTCAGCGGGGAGTCTGCTTCTCCCTCTGACCCTCTTCCCTCTCGTGCTCTATCTCATTCTCTCTCTCAAATAAATAAAATCTTAAATAAAAAAAAAAAATACCTCCTAGGAAACCATGGGCATATATGACAGTGATTGGGGGCAGGATACTATTAAATTTAGATCTTCACCGTATATCACCTTAATGGGTTGTTTTTTGTTGTTGTTGTTGTTTTGCCCACTTTTTTCTTTTCACTTCTAATGGTTTCATCTCAATCTATACCCCTTCAGAGTTTGATGGTATCCTGAAATCCTCAAAACATGTCAAGTACAGAGTAATAAATTGGTGTTAAATTGAAATCACTTACTTAGACATGTTCTGGGCCTTCTCAATAAATTTCATCACCTAAAAGAAAAAGATGCCAATTACAACAGGATCCATTTCAAACACAAAAATCATCCTTTCCAGGGTGGCCCGCCTTATAGGCACTATCAACTATTCAATCTCTGTGTTCTCAATCTTAGGACACCAACTAATGAACTAAACTCAATGAACTAAAGAAACACAACCACACCAGCAGCACTGCCACACCCCCGAGTATACTGCAAGGGCCTGAGAAGCTAAAGATGGTCTGTCACTGCAGGGACATATCTCTTGGTGCTTCAGTAAAATGTTCACAGCCTGTCTCACGGAGTGACATCAGGGTAAAAAAATCAGTGATTACAAAACACTCTTATGGACATAGGTGATAGAGAAAAACTTAAACAGTGACCATTATTTGTCACACGTAAAAAGCCCCTTTATCTTTCCATTCCATGCCTGCTAGCCCATCCCACTCCCCAACCCTCCATTCCATCCTCAAGGTGACACAAGCCAAGATCAAGAAAAGAACCTGGATTTTTGTTTTATTGGCTGTCACAATGTTAAATGTGAAGTGTCTCACAACACTGATCATCCTGTCATAACCTCCTCTGTCTACCAAAATGCTTACTTATTTTCTATGTATATGCAGGTTTATTGCTCTTTCTCAACGTGAGCAAGCTAAGGCATTTAAAAGTCACAGGTTTTTACACAGCCATGCCTATAAAAGTAAAGACAGACATACCTGATCAAATCTGGTAGCAAAGAGATTGAGTGACGTCACTATACCACCATTGGGCCCAAGTCCATACCTGGACACTAAGTTGAGGATTTAAATAACTAAATCCTCAAGATCAGCTTAGATGATGAAATTCACACTTAGGATATCATTCACACAAACAGCATTATAACATTAGTGTTCCATGAACGGATACTGGCAGCTAATCCTTGACATACCACACAACCTTAACCTCACAAGGAATTTTCATTATCCTCGTTCCTTTATCATTTTGGGGATGCTGAGGCAAAATGAAGAAATTAAAGTGACCAAAATGTAAGACACAGATGCATCTGGCAGTGACAGCTTAATAGCATTAGCCATTAAGATCATCTGACAATACCATTAAGATAGCACACTCCTGGCTCTGATCCTCACTGGTCAGTCACCCTGCTGATTAGAATCAGTCTATCCACCTAGACCCACCTACCCGGAAAGTACACATTTCATGCAGCAATGTCCTAAGAGCTGGTCCTACTTCTGAGCTTCTCAGTGTCAGAGGAGGTGGTAGCCTCCAAGGCGACACTACTTTATGGGACCAGGCACAGCACCAGCTAGCCTCTCACCCTCAATGCTCTCCGATTACAACAGCCCGTAGTCTGGGAAGATGGTAAGAAAACTGAAACCACAAGCTGAAACAGTATTTCTAATCACCTATAATCCCTCTGCTCACATTCATCTTTCCATCCTCCTAATTAAATTACTTTAAAGCAATTACATGCTTTTGCTAGTATATTTCACAAAGAAATGCAAAAATACTCTCAAGGCCACAAAAGACAGACAGTAACTAGTCAGGGATGAGTCAGCAGCGAGGCAGATGCTGAAAAGGATACTGTTTCATGACTTCTTTATACTTCACAGTGTCACGAATATCTGGGGGGGGCGAGAAAGAATTCATTGGAATTTAACAGAAACAATATAGTTTGAGACCCTCCACCAATGGGCCTCTCAAATCATCCCTGCTTCCCCTGAGGAAAAAAAAATAAGTTTCTCTCTTCGTATCTCAGTTACTTTTCAAATTTGTTTTCTAAATTTTTAAGCCAAGGTCACTGAACTGTGACAGGGGAAAAAAAACAAGATCGTGAAGAGAAGAACAGGGCAGAAGATGCCCTGCAAGTACCTTCTCTCCCAGCAAGAAGCTGAATCCAACCGTTCAGACTTCTCTTGTCTGCATTCTCTTCTACTAATCCCCCCAGTTTCACACTGGTTTCCTTCCTTACAAAAGGTAACTGGGAAGTGACCCATGAAAAATGTTAGCTAGGAGATCAGAAGTTATGGTAGAAATGGTCTGAGACAAGGAGAAAAGTTGTTTTTTTTTTTAAGTAATGTGGCCAAGCTGGGTTTTGGGGTTTTTTGAGATTTTTTTTTTTTTTAACTTATTTGAAAGAGAGAGAGAGAGCGTGCGCACACGTGCATGAGCAGGGGAAGGAGCAGAGAGGGAGGGAGAGGGAAGGGGAAAGAATCTCAAGCAGACTCCCCACTGAGCTGGAGCCCAATTCGGGGCTCAATCTCATGACCCTGAGATCATGATCTGAGCTGAAACCAAGAGCTGGACACTTAACCAACTGAGTTACCCAGGCACCCCAAGAGAAAAGTTTTGTACAAATTAAATACCTTATCAGTGACCATACGCATAGAAAAAGGCAGCTAAAAAAAAATGCAGAATTGCTGAATCACTCTATTGTACACCTGAAACTAATAAAACATTGTATGTTAACTATACTGGAATTAAAAGAAAAAGAAAAGAAAGAAAAGAAAAAGGGAGATAAATCAAGAAAAAAGTTTATTTCTTACTAACTGCCTACTGGTAACAAAGGTAATGCAGACATGATTTTTCAAAGGGAATTAATACATCCAGTAATATCTAACTAAACCTGTCTACCAGCCTGTAGACCCCACCAACTATTAGAATTCCATCTTTTTTTTTAATTTAGTGTAACTGACATATAGTATCTTACTAGTTTCAGGTTTACATCATAATGATTCGATATTTTTATATATTTCAAGATGATCTCCACAATAAGTCTGGTTATCATCTGTTGCCATACAAAGTTATTATATTATTGACTATATTCCCTATGCTTTACGTTATATCCCCATGACTTACAGTGTACCTAGACATTTGTACCTCTCAATCCCCTTCACCTATTTCACCCGCCTCCCAACTCCCCCCTGCTCTGGTAACCAACAGTTTGTTTCCTGTATCTATGAGTCTGTTTCTGTTCTGTTTTGTTTTTTAGGTTCCACATATAAGTGAAATCATAAGGCATTTGTCTTTCTCTGTCTTGGCTTATTTCACTTCACATAACACCCTCTAGGTCCATCCATGTTGTCCCAAATGGTAAGACTTCATTCTTTTTTATGGCTGAGTAATTTTCCACCACATCTTCTTTATCCAGTCATCTATCAACAGATAGAAGTCCATCCTTTAAATGAGGAGATACCAACTTTTTCCCAAACTCTTCCCAAAATGATCTCTGCTTCTTAACAAGGTTTTCCCTTATTAGTATGATTGGGGTACAAGCAGCTTAACAGGATTAAGAAGAGACAAAGAGGGAGAGGATTAGCACAGTGACAGCCAGGAAATCAGGAGGCCCCTATATCCTATCAAGAACCATGACAGTGAATCATATCCACTCTTAATTTTTTTCACAGTCACAGATCCTCTGAAAGTCTGATGATAACTGGAAACCTCTTCCCAAAACAATGCATATATGCATATATACACACATTTTCCCATGTAACTTTGGGAGTGGAAGAAAGGTTCCTATGGATCAGTAAGTGAACTACCACACAAGAACCCTTAAACTCTAAACTTTTGAGAAAAGAAACTAAACAAAACAGGTTTATGTATCAGAGCCTGCTGAAGGTTTTATGACCTTGAGGTGAGAGGACTGTCACTTCATTATCCAAAAAAACAATAACCTGATACTCTCTGGTCAGAAAGAGGGGAGAGATAACAGTGAGAGGTAAGGAAATAAACTTACTTAGGGAAAGGAGTAAACAAAGAAAATATAAATAAGGGAGAAGGCTTGTTTAGAGATTCTAGGAAATTCAAGGAAAATGAAAGTTTAGAAAAATGAAAATGAGGGGCACCTGGGTGGCCTGGTCAGTTAAGCATCTGCCTTCGGCTCAGGGCATGATCCCAGAGTCCTGGTATGGAGTGGGAATGCGGCTCCCTGCTCATCAGGGAGTCTGCTTCTTCCTCTCCCTCTGCCCCTCCCCCTGCTCCTTCTCTCTCTCTCAAATAAATAAAAATCTTAAAAAAAAAGTAAGAAAAAAATGAAAGCATTAAAGACTGGTGGGCTGGAAGCTTTCCATTTTCTGAGGGACTTCACACAATTTACACAGTTCTTACAATTTACTCACCAATATTGGCAGGAAAGGGTACTTCATGTACAGCTGGGTCCAGATTAATCACATAAGGTGGAGAGCCTTGGCTATGTAGATGTCCAGTAAGCCTCTGCAGAGATATGAGAAGAGGGATGGAGTGAGACAAAGAGGGAATGAGAAGGGGCCAAGATTCCTGTATCCATCATACCTGAAGACTTCTACACTTCCATTTCCCTCGACCTGAAATATTCGTCCCCAATATCCACCTCCAACATTCAAGTCTCATAAATGCTATCTCTTCTTTATCACCCATCTAAGAGAGTCTCCCCTACTCTCGATCACTTATTTACCTGATTGGTGTGAGGTTTTTTTCTATCACTCCCATTAAAATATTAGCTCCCCCAAAGCGGGAACTTCGCCAAATTCAATCTCTGTATCTCCAGTGCTTGAAACATAAGAGCTGCGCAAGAAAAAATTCTTTAGTAATCTACACCAAAAGCCTGTATGCTAGCACTGTATTAATTGCCAGTTACATGTAAGCCTCTGCCTTCGAGGAGTCGGCAATTATACCGGTAAGACAATTCCAGAAAGTGGTAAGTTGTACCAAATATGAACTGAGGGTGCGAAGAAGAGCGCCCTAATTAAACCAGGCTAAAGTCCAAAAAGGCTAGCCTAAGTAGGAACCGGTGTTGCTGGCAAGTACCTTAAAGCCACACGCGGGTCCCCTCCAACTCGCCCGAGAGACCTCCCTCCCGTTCTCCCTGGCCTTCCGCCCACCACTGACAACCTCTCGCGTGCACCTACTACGCCCGCGCCGTGTACGTCACCTGTACAAAGGTGGTTTTCCCAGATCCCGCCATTCCCAACACTAACAGACAAACTGAGGGGCGAGGACCCCCCGAAGCCTGCGACTCAGCTGCTTCTGCGGGCGCCGCCATCTTTCTCCTGGCACCGCCCCCTCTACCATAGAGACGCTGCGTGCCTAGAGAGGCTGAGGTGACGCTGGGGCCTGCGAGAGAGGATAGAACCCAACTAGCGCTAAAGGGGAAGACGAAGGGGCGGGCCGGGCGCCAGAGCATCCTAGCCTCCCAGCCAACTAGCGACAGTGGCGGGGAAATGGAGGGCTAGAGAGGGCCAGGAAAAGGGACACTCACCGTCGTAGGGGAGGGTCTGGGAGGAGCAAAGCTCTGGTCCCCAGAAGGGCGAGACGAGATGGGATCCCCAAGACAGGGCCCCCACGGGTCGAAAATGAGGAAAGTGCGTTTCTCTTTCGGCCCCCAAGGAGCGGGAGAACCGGCTGCTGGGGCTTACTCGGCAGCCGACGAGGTTCAGCAGCTCAGGGCTGGACCGGCCGGGACTGGGGCGGAGTGCGACCCCGGGGGTTGCTGGGCAGCGTCGAGACCCGGGGAGCACGGAACGGAGAAACTGCGAAAACTTTCCGCAAGGGGACGCCATTTCCAAGTGTCGCAGGCTCCCGACAACCGCGCTCCCTCCTTGGCAGTCACGGTCAGTGAACCACGCCGTGACCTTGGAGATGAACGCTTGGATTCCTGGAGCAAGTAGGTACTGAGGGGGCGCTTCCCTCCACGGAAGTGTCCTCGGATACCGGAAAGGTGGTGGAAAAGCCGGGAAATGTATTGCTACTCTCGACCACCCCGGCTGTGCCTGTGGCCCTTTGTAGCTACTGCAGTGTTCAGTAAATCCTAAAATCTAGGTTTCACACCCACACTCTACCACTTGCGGCGGTGTAAATCGTGGCCAAGTCATTTAAATTCTCCGAACCTGTTTTCTCTTCTTTAAAATGGAGGGAATACCTCACAGGGTTGTAGTGAATGCGTACTGTAAATTGTAAACTACACTCATTCATCTTTACCCCTAGCTGTATTCCCTGGTGCCTTGCATAGTGGCAGAACCATAATAGGTACTCAAAAATATTTTCTTGTATGAATTAAAGTACAATTGTGCATTTTGTATTTACTAAATTTTCATTAAGAATTGATGCGGGAATGTCTCACTTGTTCTTCCTTCAGGTTTGCTAAGGACTGTAGGAGTTCCCCTCCACCATATCTTAGTTTAATAAATAATTTTTTCAAGCCAGAGAAGCTAAGAAACTCAGAGATGAGGTTTAAAGAGAAGGCAGTGGTGGAAATGATGAAGCTGACCAACCAAATAAAACAAGCTCAAATCCAGCAAGAATTACTAATGGAGGAGACCAGGCAGCTGTACGCTGAAAAGTTACTTGTCCAGACTGAAAACAAATTCTTCCTGGAATACCTAACCAACAAAACTGAGGAGTATGGAAGGCAGCCTGAAAAGCTGTGGAACAACTATTTACAAAAAACTGAGGAGATTGAACGAAGGAGGCAAGAATCAGCCTCCAAATATGCGAAACAAACTTCAGTGTTTAAAAGGGAGCTCTTGCAGAAGGAAAAGGTCCAGTTCAATTTAAAGCAGCAGTTGCAGGCACTGAGGAATGTTTCACTATTAAAAGAGAAACAGGAGAGAGAAATACAGATATTACAGGAGGAGAAGAAGAAAACCCAAGCTGAGACAGATGCAAAGAAACAGGAAGTCCGGGTCCAGTTACTCCAGGAAAAAGCATTCCTGGAGAAACAACTGAGTGAGCCAGACATGAGGCAGTTGGGAAAGAGAAAAAGAAAGGAGCTTCACAGGAAGGCCCAGGCCTTGGAGCTGGAAGCAAAGCAGTACACTCTTGAGTTCTACCGCAGCATCGGGAGAGAGAACCGGGAGTTAGGGAAGAAATTACTGCAGCAAATTCAGCAATGCCAGGAGTTGCAGGCTATTGAAAGCCAGTTAAAAAATCAGAAGCATCAGCTACAGCAGGAACAGTGGTATGTGCAGTGCTTAATCCGGGGGAGGCAACGATTGCACAGAAGGCATAATTGGTGCCCAAGACAGGATGCTCCAAAGGCCACAGTAACACCTCCCCCGAGTACCAAACCAAGGATTAATCCAAAGCAATTCCTAAAGTAACACTGATTCAATAAGGACTGGAGTATTCTTATGTGCTGCATACACCTGGTTAGGAAGGCTTTGGGACCTCAGACTGCTATGGTAAAACATCCATCATGATGTGTTAGTGTGAAAGATGAGGTGCGTTTTTCCAGCGGTATGCTAGACATTTGTGCCACCAGCTTCCCTTAAGTAGGTTTTTCCTTAATTAGATCTTGTTAATACAGGATGTTCCTTAAGTCTCCAGATAACCTAATACCATTTCCCAAACACCAGTACATTAAACTAACTCAAGAAAAGCACCTTGAGGTAGTGAAAGGCAAACAGTTGTGTGATTGATTTCATCTAGCTAAGTTAGATTTCTAAGACTAGCCTTTCAGATTGACTTTATATAGTGCCTTCTGCTCTGTAAACAATCAGTTATCCTCATGTCTCTTGGTCAGCTGCACACAAAGAAGGCAAAGTGCTTTTCAGCTCTTTTCCAGGTCTGCACCAGTGACCAGGCGGGTCCTGCTCTAGTTTTGTCAAGTGAAAGAGTAATCTAACTAAAAGGCATGTTCAGTAAGAGCTATAGGCTGGCGGAGGGGGGCGGAGCACTGGGCAGAATGACCTTTTGTCTGATGCTCAGCCCCGACAATTTTAGCTTTGAATAAATTGAGAAGGGAAGAGCAGATAAAGGGGATGTCTGTTAGGTCAACTCTTTTGAAAATCTTGTCTGTGAAGAAATACCTCTAGCATTAATGACGTCACTGCTTATTTCAGGAAAACATGAAAAAAGTTTTAAAATATTGGGACAACTTTAAAGAGTCTTGTGCCATCTATTTCCCTAACAACATTCTAAATTCTAAAACAACAAGTAAGATTAGTTAATGTTAGATATAATAAGTACTTCAGTTTTAGGTCACTTATTACATTTTCTTACTACTGTGTGCACTTGATAGTACATGAAATGCCTTTTGTAATCAATATGTGCCTTATGTTTGTTTAGAAGCACTGGAAATAATATTTTTAATTAGTATAGACTTTTAGGGTAGTTTTTAAAAAATTTTTTTGCACTTAATGACCCTACTGATGGCTGGACTAGTTATTTGCATGCTGAATCCTAGTACAGGAATATAATCCCATATTTTAACATCACTCCTCTATGGGAAAATAAAATCAACTTTATGTTTTCCAGAAATTGTCAGTGATGAAAAACTTCAAAATAATTTTCCTGAATTTTCAGTCTTATTCCTATATAAAATGAATTCCTTTAAAACTGTGGAGTGAAAATTTTTTTCTCCCTCAATGCCTTCTAGCTTTAACAATGTTTTTGTTAAATGTGTAGTTTGTTATTAAAAATAAAAACCTTAGATTATAATGTATCTGCTGAGTTTTCTCCAGTCTCTTTTCTACTCCATCACTCTTCTTACTATTGCTTCCGCATGTCTTAACTCATATTAGTGTACACATAATAAAACTGCAATTTTAATACAGAAAGTAGAATTTTAGATAGTATGCAGGTACCTTAACCTGAATACTTTGGTTCTTGAGCTGAATATACAGAAAGACTGAACTTGAAAAACATGGTAACCAAGACAAATTTGAAGCCCTATTCTCTGTGGATGCAAAAGTACAAAAAAGCATAGGAAAATACATACTAAGGCTGATGAGGAATTGGAAAGTAGGAGGGATTTAGAATCTTATTATTCTGCTGTGAATTTCCCTTCTGCCTTTGCTGTCCCAATTATCTAACTGGGGAGTAGATAACTCATTTATCTTTAATTCCTATCATCCCAGATAATGAATCTGGTGTATTGCATTATGTCTATCCCTTTCAGAGTGAGGCCTCAAGGGCTTGAAGACTTTTGAGGGTGAATCATCTGATAAAGGTACTTTGAAACCCATACCTGCAAGTGAGCAATAGGTTGGCCAACTAATTTCTCAACCTACTTTTAATCTGCTTTGCTATGAAGAAAATTAAACAGGGTGATGTTACAGAAAGTGCCTTTCAATGGAAAAGACATCCAAGGTGAAACTTAGGTTAAGACCTAAATGATACAATGAAGTCTACCTTGCAAAAACCAGGGAAGAAGCCGTTCTGGGCAATGGGAACAGTGAAGGTAAAGGTCCTAGGCTTAGTAGGTTCCAGGAACTAAAAGGTGAATGTAGCTAAAGTGTATTGGGGAATGGTCAGAGAACAGAGGTGGAGTAGAGGGAGAGGAGGCTAAATGGGTTAGCAGTGGGAGCAGAAGGCCTTACAGCACAAAGAGGTAGTGACTAAGTGCACTGGGAAACCAGCAGGCTTTTAGCAGGTGAATGAGGTCTGATTTACAATTTTAAAAACTCAATACAGCTGTTACGTGGCGTGTATCCAAGCCAGTAAAAATCAGAAGGAAACAATCAGGAAAGTATTATGGTCTAGCCAAGAGATGATGATGGTTCAGACCAGGGTGGCTGAAATTGAAGTAAACAGAAAGAAGAGAAGACTAAAGGGTGAAGGGAAAATGAAAGGTTAAGAATGAAGCACAAGTAAAATTTCTAAAATGTTCCCTTTTAAGGAGATGAGCAGAATAATTGGTGAGAACTGATTTTTAAAATGAAGTATTTCAGACACACAATACAGAAGACCAGAACAAACTCACTATCCACCTTAAGAAATAAGGACTTACAAATTCACTTGTAGTCCCTCCGAATCCCAGAAGCACTGTCCTAAATTTGGTGTTTATCATTCCTGTGCATGTTTTCATGCCATATATACATATGTATATATGATATTAAACTATAAATATACTAAATACAAATATATACAATATAGCATAGAATATTTTTTACATATCCATAAACAATATAGAGCATTGTTTTTGCTTCTTTTTAAACCTTATATAAATGGCACACTTCACATACACTGTAACTTGCTTTTCCCAGACATTATTTTTGAGATGTATTCATGATACAAGAAGCCCTAGTTAATTTTGTAGCATACAGTATTCCACTGTATGATTCTATCCCTTCTCCTGATGGACAATTCGACTAGTATGAGAGTAGGCTAACAAACCCAAGAATGTATAATGCCTCAAATAACAGGTATTTTTTTTATCTGCAGCAGTCTCAGACAGATGTTCCTGGTTGGCAATTAGTCCTTCATGGGATGAGTCAAGGCGTCAACTATTTTCCATCTTGTGCTCTGCCACCCCCTAAAGCCACTCTATTATCTGCATCTGGCCTGAGGAAGGGGAAAGAAAGCATAGAGCTAACATTCACTTTCTTAAAAGTTCTAGCCTGGATGTGACACACGTCACTTCCACTCACATTCTTCTGCTGAGCAGTTAGTTGGCTACCCCTTCACTACAGGGGCAGGGGGCTAGAGGGCTGGGAAACATAGTTTAATCATTTGTCCTATAATCCTGTAACTCTGCAAGGTGAGAGCAGATTTTGGTGGACAGCTAGTAGTCTCTGCTACGCGTTGTAAATGATACCATGATATCATTCTTTGTTTATGTCTCCTCGTACACCTGGGCAAGAGGATTTTTCTCTGTATGTACCCAGGAGTAATAAAACTGCTAAGTCTTAGGGCATATTTTGAGCTTGACTAGATACTCCCAAATCATTTCCAAAGTGATTGTAACAATTTACGTTCCAAACTGTGCATGAGAGTTCACATTCTCCACCACCTGGCTATACTCGATATTTTCAAATTTATATTATTCCAATGAATTTGGTTTAAAAATTTAAAAACTCTAGTATGATTACAATACTCTCTACTGAGTCCTGCTGAGACCTGGCCTCAGGAAGGAAAAAAAATTTTTTTAAGATTATATTTATTTATTTGAGAGAGCCTGAGCAGGGGGAGGGGCAGAGGGACAAATGGACTCCCTGCTGAGCAAGGAGCCAAATGCCGGGCTCAATCCCAGGACCCTGAGATCATGACCTGAGCTGAAGTCAGATGCTTAACTGACTTAAGCCACCCAGGAAGGAAAAATTTTTAAAGTGCCTGCAAGAGCCCCGGATGAGACTGGACAAGTTTCCTGTATTAATTCACTTTAATCTCAAACAAATTACTCATTTTAACCAGCAGATTTCAGGGGATAAAAAACTACCAACCCCGCATTTGGTACTTCTTTCAAATGCACTCCCACGTCTAGCCATTTTCTTACCCCCATATACTGTGTCAGCAAGGAGTCAAGTAGCAGGTCGGAGTCAATGAACAACTGGAAACATCATTCTAACCGACAGTCATTTATTTCTTTTGTCATTGCCCAACATTCCCCAAGTCTTACTCACCAGAAATTAATATAGCTTCTTCATTTCTCCTCCCTGACAATCCTCATCTACCGAAAGGGTTTTAAGGGTGCAACTGCCAATGAAAATGTAGAGTGGACATACCACATCCTTGACTTGTTTCAAAACTATCTATTCTGGCAGTATCCAAATCTGGTTTCAATGCTCCCTTGTTTGAAAGTGGTCTTCACAAAAGCCCACATTTTAAAGCTATGTGGAGCAGCACAGAATACAGAGTTCAAGAGTAGTAACAGCCTTTCAGAATTTGAAAAGGTAGTATTTATCCATATCAGGGTTCAGGGTCCTTGCTTTTTATGTGGCAGATGCCACCAAAATTGGCAAGAATATATAAGACCAATATTTGTGGAGAAAGGGAAGAGAATCTAGAAACCCAACAACAGAGCTGTTCTGAACAATGCTCCAGAGAAAGCCAGCCTCAAAGAAAAGTAGCCCACTAGACATTTTTTATCAGGTAGGCATGAGGTACAGAAAAGGAATTTTTCTTTCCAACACCAGAGAAATATCTACATCTGGTGTCAAGTCTCAAGATATAAAGAGGACAGAACTCCACATATAAAGAGGACAGAGGACAATATTCTCAGAAAACTCCAAGAGACAGAGGTTGGCTAAAGGGAGGAATAAAGACTTAGCACAGTGTAGACTAACAAGTGAGGTCAAGTCCAGAGGAGAAGGAATGTGTACCTTGGCTACCAATCTTAGTGGCATTACCAGGAACACTAGGATTCTGGGTCAAAACATCAAGTGCAATGTGGTATTTCTCAATCCTTAAAACTGGGGGAGCAAACAAGCTTCTGGAGGGCACTGATCATAGCAACTGATGAGGCCTCAAGCCCCAAGAAAGTCGAGGCAGTATTTATTGCTTCTTCTACTTCCTTCTTTCCAATCATTTTCATGTTTGGGACATGTTAATGTTTGGGCTGCTTTTCATGCTTGTGGGTCTAGTCAGACAGTCACTGCTACTTGGGACAAACAAAACATTTCCCAATAAAACCAGTGGTAGAGAGGTTCTAGCTTTTTCATCCTAAATCCATTTTCTTACTTTCAATCCTAAAACCATATCGAGAGAACAAACAGCCTCCATAAAATCTGTTTCCCAAGGAGACAGGATAAGCTTATTATATGAGTGACAACAGTTCTAGCTTCTAGGATTGTTATATCACAAATACAAAATGATAAGTCAGTATGATTTTAAAAAATTAATTTGGAATTGTTTTATAAGCGAGATGACGGAATGACTACTTAATCAGTGGAGAGTCCAAGAACATTCTATAGCCCAGGAAGGAAAAGGACAACCAAATGGGTTTCTCAGTTTTGTACAGGGCAAGAGGGGCCCATAGTTGGCCTTAAGAGGGAGCTCTTTGGGCAAGATAAGAGAAAAACAAGAGGACTCCAATGAGGAATAGCAGGAAAACCTACCCAAAAGGGTTGGGGGTGGGGGTGGGGTCAAAGTGAATAAATAGGGAGAACGGTGAAATTTACACAGGAGGAATGAGCTGAGAAAGTCACAGCCTTACACAAACAGCTGAAAGAGTACATTTCCCCTCGCTCAGCCCCCGTGACTCAGTCCTCCCAGCACAGGTCCCCGTGACAACAGCGGCACATCCGCTCTCCTAGGAGCTTCCACACTGCCTGCCTACTTCCTTCCTCGTTTATGATTAGTCTTTGGGGGCTTTACTTTCTGGAACTGTGCTGGCACCGGCTCCTGCTCCGGTTCCTTACGGGAGGTCGACACTAGCAATTCCTCGTTACTCCTCCTCTGATCCTTCCCTACTCTAAGACTCAGCTCTGCCTCAGGAAGCTCGATGCCAGGCTGCTGCAGCCTTCGCAGAGACCTTCTGCTCCTGTGCTGCTGCCTCCGCTTTTCTTCTTCTTGCTGCCGCTGCTTTATCTTCATTAGCTTTTCAAAGCTTTTGGTTGTTGTTGGGTTTACAACGAACCAATCCTACAGAGGCAAAATGGAAAAATCATCCAGTCAATACACAGTAGAGAGCACAAAGAATGGGTGCGGGAAGAAATTCTTTTCTTTTTTTAAAGATTTCTTTATTTGAGAGAGAAAGAGAGCACGAGGAGGGGGTGGGGCAGAGGGCAAGAGAGAATCCCAGGCAGACCCCTGCCAAGCACAGAGCCCAACACAGGGCTCGATCCCACAATCCCAAGATCATGACCTGAGCTGAAATCAAGAGTCCGACACTCAACCGACTGAGCCACCCAGGCGCCCCCGGTGTGGGAAGAATTTCTAAAAGGCATGGTTAGGGCAGAACGCAGGAAGAAGGAAACAGATAGGGAACCATAGCTTGTAATTCTGTACTTTAAACTGGGAGAAATTCAATACAGAGTAGTCATGAGCATTTATTGTGTAAGACATGATTTGGGGTACTTCAGTAGGTGATCCACAAAGTCTGTTCACTTAGCATCAACCCACTCATTTATCTCCTTTATAAAAATCTCATGAGATATAAAGCACTGGGCCATACGAGATTCTTATTTCATGATAGTATAGTGGTTAAGGGTATGTACTTTGCAGCCAGACGGCCTAGGTACAAATCCCAACTGTTTCTAGCTCTGTGACCATGGGGAAATTACTTAACCTCTCTGAGGCTCAGTTTAAAAAAATAACAGTTGAGGAACATGGAATCCAATTATGAAACATCCTTGCAAGAGAAAGAAAGAAAGAAAGAAAGAAA
>NW_027397072.1:22606385-22658138 GCF_003265705.2 Callorhinus ursinus | reverse complement strand
AAGAAAGAAAGAAAGAAAGAAAGAAAGAAAGAAAGGAAGAAAGAAAATGAATTTCAATTTGAAATCAAGTGATCTGATCAGTCTTCTAGGTCTACCTACCAATTTACAGGAATTACCCTGAGAGAGGACCACCACCACAGAAATGCAATCAGCAAAATCCAAAATGTGTGTAAACGTATGTGACAAATGACTGCTTCTTCGGAGGAAAGGGGAAACTCCTAGACCTGCAGTGTCCAGTGAGAGAGTCACTAGCCACATATGGCTAACAAGCTCTTGAAAAACGGCTAATCCAAACTGAGATATGCTTTCAATATAAAAAATACACATTAAGTTTCAAAGACTTAGTATGAAAAAATGTAAAGTATCTCATCAATAATTTTTATTGACTACATGTTCAAAAAATAGTATTTTAGCTATACTGGGTTAAATATATTATTATATATAATATGTTATGTTGATATATTGTTGATGTATTATCAACATTAATTTCACCTGTTTTCTTTATATTTTTAAAAATGTGGTTACTAGAAAATCTTAAATTACATACTTGACTCATGTAACATTTCTATTGGATAGCACTCTAGAATAAAGCATACAGTATATGGACCTTTTTTTTTCTTGCTCCTGA
This sequence comes from Callorhinus ursinus, assembly GCF_003265705.2. Classification (NCBI taxonomy): domain Eukaryota; kingdom Metazoa; phylum Chordata; class Mammalia; order Carnivora; family Otariidae; genus Callorhinus; species Callorhinus ursinus. The sequence goes on along the minus strand of NW_027397072.1, from coordinate 22,657,510 downwards.
TTTGAACAAGCCAACTGGAAAAAATTATGAGGCAATCAGGGAAATTTAAATAATTTAAATAATGACTGGGTATATGACGATATTCAAGAACCACTGCTAATTTTTAGGTGTAATGATGGCTGTGGTTATACATTTTTAAAAAGCCCTTATATTTTAGACATACACATCAAAAGAAGCAGTGACAGTGGACATGGTATGTGGAATTTGCTTTAAAATAAGCCTTTAAGGGACAAGAAAAGTCGGTGTGATTATAAAGGAAAACAAGACTGGACATACACTGATGTCTGTTAAGGCTATTCATTATAGTATTCTGTCCATTTTCATGTATTTGAAAATTTCTGTTAAAAAAAAAAAGTAGTATAAGAAAATGTGAGGCCAAGAGGGAAGAAGAGAGTAAAAATGTTTTACCACTACATATAATTCATAAATACAGGCACAAATCATTGAACTAATGCTTGAGGAACAAGCCCCAAACCAAGTGAAATTTGTTGGCTCCAACTTTTTAAGAAGAAACTGGAGAAACAGGTTGACTACATAAAGGCCAGATTCTGTCAGGAGATTAATTATCTTTTAAATAATTCCTGAGGTATAAAAAGGTACCCTATTATTGTAAAAAAGATAGGACTGCCTTCCAGAAGAAATCTCAGATATAGAAAGGGATTCCCAAAGCTTAAGCCTGTAAAACAACAGGGACCACACCTGATGACACGAACTACAGCCCACGTTGTTAAGAACTATTAAATGGGAGGGCAGAGAACAGCTAAAGGCGCTTGCTCTTTTTCCTTATCAGGCAACAATAGTTTCTACAGTAAGATCTTCCAAGAGAACGCACACTCTACTCCTTTAGCTTTTGCAACACAGGTATTTAATTATACAGAAAACAATTTCTCTATTCACCTGTATTACTAAAAACTTGTCCTAAGAGAAAACTCTTGACTTTCTGAACCTTAAAGCATTTTTATACAGAATTGATTCTGTAATTTTGAATATTTACAAACCTTAAGAAAAGTTTAATGAACCCTAGATTTACTATGGTTAACTTCTCTTCCCTTTTTTCCTTCTTTTCGTCCTTTTGCTGAACCATTTGCAAGTTATCTGCAGACTTATTTCATCCCTAAAAACCGGCATAGATCTGCCTAAGAACAAGGGCATTCTTCTGCACAACTACAATACAGTGATCGCATCTGGGAACATGAACACTGACTCATTACTATTATTTAATGAGTCAGTATTCCAATTTCTCCAGTTGTCTCACTAATGCCCTTTATAGTTGTTTCTCTGCAGTATTTGAAACAACATTAAAAACCGGTCGCTCAAAGACATTAGAATAGGAGAAAACAGAAGCATAGAGATGCCTATAAAACAAGAATTCCAAAAGTATAAATTCAGCCTTGTGCCCAAATGCCTGATTTAACTGAATTTAAAAGAACCAGAAGAGCTCAGGGATGCTCACACTTACAGTGAGCTCAAATGCTTTCACAGAAAAATATAATTATGCCTCTAATTTTACGAAGTATTTTAACTCCATCTCTGGTAACCACTTTCGAGTTACTTTCCTCAACAGTCCTAGCCCATAAAAACACACAAAATGCTCCTTTCTTGGGGCATATGTATGGGTTCCAGAGGATCACAAAAACATGGGATCGCAGGGACCTCACCTCGGCATGGACAGAGTTGATATGATACTTGACACCACTCTCTGACACAAATTCTTTTTGACACAGAAGACACTTGTATTTTCCAGCCACAAAGTTTCCCTGTTTTCAAGAGAGAAAGAAAAGGGAATTACTGGTAAATTCAGGAACACATACCTGGGTCATGTGTGGGGATCATTAGAGATGAGAAAAGGGGATTTTACTTCAGCAAAGGTAAGAAGGAAGAAAATCCAAAACAGCAATATATTTAGGAAAACCAGATTGGGCCAGACAATCACTACTATAAATCTATCCTAAAATAATTCTATACGTAATACCCCCACCCCCTCAACTCAACCCGAAGTTCTCCTACTTGTCTTATAGAACATAACATACTTTTCTATCTTCCCTTGTTTCTGTCACTTCACTTCCAGGTTCTCTTGGTTCCTCTTCCCAAATTATCAAACTCCTGAAGTTCACCAGAGGCACCAATGTATATAATTCTTCCCACTATAATCCACTGCTCCAAAGAGTGCCTTGGACATCCAAAATTAAAGAAGTATCATCCATAACACCTAGTTGAAGGGCTCAGACACTAAGATCATGATGACAAACTCCTTAGTATTCCTGGAAAGATCTGGTTTGGATGCCTACACTCCCATGCTGCCTTGAACTGAGACTTCTCTTCCCTCCTGAGGCTCTGAGTGTCCGTGGTGTTCATTTTGTGTCAAGAGATATTTCTGAATGGAATTAAAAAGTGGCAGCAGTCCCCACAGCTGTGGGTTGTAGGGCACCTGGGTCAACACAGAAAAGATTCAGTGAGGTGAACAGCTGTCTGCCTGACACCCACGGAGAGAGCCTACTTCTCATCCCCAGAGGCCAGTATAATTCAGATGGGATTAGAGGGTCTTCATCAATCCAGCTAAGCACATGTAAATTGATTCTAGAAAGTTTAAGGCCCAAGAAGACAGGGCAGGCCCAAGGCAGGAGAGGCTCAGGTGGAAGAAGTTAAATCCCTGGTAGAGGGTCAGAATTAATATTATTTTTCTCCAAATTCTTTAATTGGTAAGATTTAAGGCTATGTTGGCTTTTTCTGTATCTTGGACATATCCCGGCATCCCACCCAGAAACAAACCAAGAATCTTTAGGACATAAAAAACTAAATCAGCCTCTGGAAGATAACAGCAAACAGGACAACTAGCTGTTCACCTAAACTGAATTCTCTTCCATATCAGACTATTTTAGAGGTCACGTTAAGATAAATTGTTCAGAAAGTTACAAACCAAGGTACAAGAGCCCAGGTGAGCTTTAAGGCCCGATACACTACTGTAGACAGCCTCACAACCCTGAAAAAGAGAAGAAGAAATAACGTGAAGATCATACCAAACCTCATCCTTCTCTTAGCAATCGGTCGTTTACCCTGACCAACCGTACATTTGGAGGGAGAAGCCCAATAAATTACACTGCAAACCAAAAAGGGAAAGAATTCACACATAAGCCGCAAAAGCAAAAAGAGAAAACCAAGGATAGGTTTAAAGAAAAAAAAAGTGAACAAGCTGTTTAGAAAAGCTGGAGATATTCTCTTCCCCGGGACTTTTTCTCTGACACTTAGAGAAACAGAAAATTGCACAGTAAGATTTTTTCTAATCTGCCGTCTTCAGTACAAATGTGTCTCCTATTTGAGCATCTGCTCCTTCCCCAAGTACTGCATATATAGCTGTGGTAGGTTAAGAAGGCTGGAAATTCTCTGCCACTCTTCCCTGTGAGAAGTGGAGTCTACTTACCCTCCCTTTGAATCTGGGTGAACCCTGTTTCCTCTGACCAACAGAATGCCATGGAAATGATGCTGAACAGATTCTGAAGCTAGGCCTTAAGAGATCTGCAGCTTCCACCTTCATGTTCTTGGGATACTCAGGAGTCAGTTGCCACGTACCCTGCTGGTAACCCACTATACTCTGACGGAGAGAGGCCGTGTGGAGAGCCGAGCTCCCAGCCAAATTAGTTCCACAAAAGCCATCTTGGACACTGAGGTCCCATCCAAGCTTGCAGCTAAATACGACCCATGAGTGATCCCAGCGGGTGCCATGTACAACAGGAGAATGTTCTCTGAGCCCTGGCAGAATGAGTGATTTATAGAATTCTGAACAAATACAATACTTGATGTTTTAAACCACTGAGGTTCAGGTACTTCATCATGATGGAATAAACAACTGAAACAAGTTTGAAAACATTTACTGAATAAATGAATGAGAAAGAACCACCTGGTTAGGGCACTGAATGCGATGATATTTCTTGATATCTGACTTCCATTTGTGTAAGACTTCCTGGCTGAAGGTAGGTAGCCCAGGGCGAGTATATTTTAACTACAAGACAAGAAACATTTTATTGGAGGACTCCAATTTCCAACCAAAATACCCCAAAAGTTTCACACCCAACTCTTCAGGTTACATAATTCTGGAGTTTAACAAGCATAGTTTCATACACAGAAAATTGTAGTATGTAAGACCTTTAAATACAAATTTACCTGAAACTGGTAAGTACAATTGTCTATTGTTTAATCTTAGGAATAGTCTGACTTTTAACAGAGGGCAGGAGACTTTCAGATATAGCACTTCATCTATAGTTTGAAAAAGCTTAATGACAGAGCATTTACACAGTTAAAACACTTGTTACAAAAAAGACAGGGATACAAATATGTACTGTATATAAAATATACTTATCCTATGTATATTTACAGGGTACACATATACACACACATCTGTAATACATCCAAAAGAAATATATGTAGATGGGGAAAAGGCTAGAAGGCTATAAATGAACATGTTAACAGTAGTTGTCTCTGGGTGGTAGAATTTTGAGTGGTTTTAATGTTTTTTCCCTGCTCCTCTGCATTTCTCCTTTTTCTTCAAAGGTGTCATGTTAATTTGTTTTGTTTTTTTTTTTAAGATTTTATTTATTTATTTGAGAGAGAGACACAGAGATAGTGAGAGAGGACAAGCAGGGGGAGGGGGCAGAGGGAGAGGGAGAAGCAGGCTACCTGCTCGGGCTCCCTGGAATCAAAGCAGGGCTCAATCCCAGGACCCTGGGATCATGACCTGAGCCAAAGGCAGACGCTTAACCAACCGAGCCACCCAGGCACCCCAATTTTTGGTATTTTAAAAATTCAAACAAAAACACTGAGGTTCAACCTAAAACAAAGATGTGAGAGAACTCTGGGGATGGAACACACGATCTTTCCTTCTATTGCCCAAGTAGAATTAACTATTCCTCACACTCGCCTTCATGTGCTTTTTGACACAAGTTAGTCTCTTCTTAAAACTGCAACTGTAGTTTCCAGAAAAGAGACAGCTAGCACCAGGAGAGACAGTTCTTACAAAGTCCACCACAGGTAATAGCTATATTTCCAGTGAGTAAACGATCCTCCTGCTTGAAAAAAATAAGTATCTGAAACAGATACTGAGACAGAAAAACAGAACCAAAGCCCATTGAATTTAAGGGGAAGTAAGGAAGGCACCCTAAAGAAACTCTGGCAAATCTATAAAAGGAGTCAGAGCACAGAGCTGGCTTTATTTATAAGCACCTCCTCTCCTCTGCAGCTAGTGTATATGTGTCCATCTAAAATCCTTTTATAGTGATAGCAGAATATTTACAAAAACTATTATATTCATACAATAAACTATCATATTTATGCAGCTATAAAAAAAAAAGAAATGAGAATAATCTCAATGAACACATATGGAGTGATTTCCAGGATATACTTTTAAGTGAAATAGAGCGAAGTACAAAAAAAGTACCTATGTAAGAAAGGAAAGAATATAAGAAAAAACGCATTAATGTATGGTGATTAACATAACATAAAAAAAAAAAATCTGGCCATCCATCCCATAAAAATGTAAGAAGGATAAACCAGAAACTACTGAGTGTGTGATCTTTGCGGGGAGCAGGGTGGGAACAGGATGGAAATAAAAGGGTACTAAGAACAGGACGACTGGGAAGAGACCAGTGGCCCTTCTCTAAGAAGACCTTTAATACAAGTCTGACTTTTAGAACTATGGTAACGTTTCACACACCAAGATAAATGACTACTTTCAATTAAACAGGACATACAGGGAACCCAAAATGTAATAAGAGTAACATATGAACCTAAAGATTACAAATGCGAAACCGAATGAAAGCGGGGGCCAATCTAAGTAACTATAAAATAATACTCTGATTATATAGTATAAGGCCAAAGATGAAAAGAACTGGAACAAATACTGTTCTCTAGTTAGAAAATCTGTTTTTACAGGGGTATGGGTTAACAACTGTAAAACTATGTTATACTAGGGCTAAGCAAATAAGTAAATATATTGTACACAATGAGAGCCAGGTCTCTCACTGTTGGAGAAGGAGTTACAAATAAGCACAGAGGAAGACAAGAATGATCCTGGAGTCCCGGGATCGAGTCCCACATCGGGCTCCCCGCTCAGCGGGGAGTCTGCTTCTCCCTCTGACCCTCTTCCCTCTCGTGCTCTCTAGCTCTCATTCTCTCTCTCTCACATAAATAAAATATTTATAAAAAAAAATGAAACTTGCGGTGTTGGACTGGAATTGAAGGTATCACAGCCTTAAATATGTATACAGATAGAGAGACATAAAAATGAACACAAGAGAGGGGGAGCCTGGGTGGTGCAGTCAGTTAAGCATCCAACTCTTAAATTTCAGCTCAGGTCATGATCTCAGGGTCCTGGATCAAACCCCACGTTTTGCTCTGCACTCAGAGTGGAGTCTGCTTGTCCCTCTCCCTCTGCTCCTCCCCTCACCCGCTCCCTCACTCTCTCAAAAGGATAAATGAAATCTTAAAAAAAAAATGAACACAGAGTGTGTGTATGACCCATGAATATACATATATATGTATATGCATATACATATGCACCCTTGGATACACACACACACACACACACACACCCTAGCTCTATCCACCAAGAGGGACCAGAAGCAATAACACCCAGCAGGAATGAATACACCTAGCATTCAAATCTTGGTTTTTAAATATATTCTCCAATAAAAGAAATCAGGATTCCTTGGAGAAATGGTTGATTCCAGGGCTAGGGCAGGGAATATATGAGATGACCCTACAGCATCTCATGGTGTCCAAAAGTAAAAAAGTATTCAAAAAAATGATAGAGGCATGTCAAAAAGACATAGGGGCCCACTCAGAAGAGCTCTTGATGGCCAACTCTGGGACAATTTGAGCCACAAAATTAACAAAAATAACAGCATTGTATTATAATGCTACAATAAAATATCCATGAGTCCATACTGATATAAGCAGATTAATAGAAGAAAAGGACGTATCTTTCTGACAGAATTCCAATTAATAACTGTGGAAGAAATAATGGAAATACTAAACATCATTAGGCAAACAACCATAATAATAATTGTTGCAGTCATGGATGCTACGTTAAGTGGGCAGAAGTATGATAAGATAAGGGTGGTTGTATAGTGTCAATCCCCCACAAAATATTCACTAATTACAAGGGGGAAAACTGTAATTTTGCCTTGGAGAAAACTGGACAACACATCCTCATCAAGTGATCAAAGTTATCACCCGTAAAAAGACATATCAATATCATATACCTCCTGATACGGTGCACTGAGAAGGGCCAACACTGCCTCAGTGGTATTCTTGATAAAAACATAGGACCCTCAATCTAATCTCAAGAAAACACTAGACAAATCCCTATTAGAGATATTCTACAAAATAACCAGCCCGTCCTCTTCAAAGTATCAAGAGCACAAAAGACAAAAAAAAAAAAAAAAAAGCCAGAAGAATTATAACAGATGGGAAGAAACTAAGGATACACAGTAAAGAGAATTAAATGTGAGATCCTGATGGTATCCTATTATGGGATCCTGATGGGATACTATGTTATTGGTTATGTAGGATACTGGCCTTAGAGGAAGCCAGGTAAAGAGCATATGGGAACTCTGTACTAATTTTGCAATGGCTCTGCAAGTCTAAAATTATTTCCAAATAAAAAGTTTTTCAAAAAGGAATATATATTTGTGAAATAATAAAAAATATATATTGGTCTCTGCCCTCAGTTCCTGTTAGTACTTCGTTTTTGACCCTGGTTCCTGACAGAGAGCTCCTAAAACTCCTAAGTTCCAGAGTAATACCAGTATTTGACAGAGAGCTCATAATCCCTTTTCATAATCCCCCAATTCTTGGTAGACTCCTGGGTGGGGGGCTAGTCACCAGAAAGACCAAGCCATGACTTGAAGCTTGGAACTTTCAGACCCATTCCCCATTCTCTGGACAGGGAAAGGAGCTAGAAATGGAGTTAATCAATCATGCCGACATGATGAAGCCTCCATAAAAATCCCAAAATTATGGGGTTCAGAGAGCTTCTGGATTGATGAGCATATATATGTGCCCAGGGGGTGATGTACCCCCAACTCCACAGGGACAGGAGGTCCTATGCTTGGGACTCTTCCAGACCTCACTCTATTTTTCATCTGACTGTTCATCTGTAGGTTTTATTATATCCTTTATAACAAACCAGTAAGCAAGTTTCCCTGAATTCTGTGGGCCATTCTAGCAAATCATCAAAACCAAGGACGGGGTTATGGGAACACCAATTTATAGCCAAATCAGTCAGAAGTACAGGTGACAACCTGAGACTTGTGACTGGCATCTGAAATCGGAGCAGTCCTGTGGGACTGAGCCCTTAACTTGTAGGATCTGACACCAACTCCAAGGAGATAGTGTCAGAACTGAATTATTTGTAGGACACCCAGATGGTGTTAGAAAATTGATGTAGGAAAAACCCACAAACCTGGTGTCAGAAGTTTAAGTGTGCAGTAGTGTGAGAGTAAAGGAAAACACAAGAGTTTTTCCTAGACAATACTGCTTGTATTTGTATCAAGAAACACTGGAAGGGGGCACTTGGGTGGCTCAGTCGGTTAAGCATCTGCCTTCAACTCAGGTTGTGATCCCAGAGTCCTGGGATAGAGACCCACATCGGGCTCCCTGCTCAGTGGAGAGTCTCCTTCTCCCTCTCTTTCTGCAGCTCCCTCTGCTATTCCCCTGCTTGTGCGCTCTCTCTCTCCCTCTCTCTGTCAAATAAATAAATAAACTCTCAAAAAAAAAAGAAAAAAAACAACAACATTGGAAGGACACACAAGAAACCAGTAAGAATGGTTAACCCATGGAGACAGAATAGAACAAGGATAGGGTGAGAGTGAGATATTTCAATGTTTATCACCATTTTGACTTTTGAATGACAAGAATGTATAATCCATTCAAACAAATTAAATTTTTATTTTACTTTATTGGGGGGGCGGCACAGGGAGAGGGAGAGAGAGAATCTTAAGCAGGCTCCACATCCAGTGCTGACCCAACGCAAGGCTTGATCTCACGACCCTGAGATCATGACCTGAGCCGAAATCAAGAGGTCAGATGCTTAACTGACTGAACCCCCAGTCACCCCTAGATTTTTAATTTAAAAAACAAAATGATAATTCCCTTAGCCAACACAATGTCAAAATATAAAACAGCTGATTTTAGGAAAGTATCTGCTAGATAAGACTATCAAAACTTATCAATGAGCTAACAAATATTTATGTAAAATTCCCTAACACAGACCATGCACAGTGAAAACAGGTGGACTACAATATCACAATAAACAAATCACTGTACAAAATTCACATTTAAACTGAATTTAGATAACCACATACTTTAGCCTGTGGCAGGAAGAAAGTAGCAGTAAGTCTAAAGAAGAAAGGCTGCTCTGATAGTCAAAAACAGGATCCTACTCCCTGGACACCTGCAGGACTGATTTTTAGGCCAAGTAAGAGGTATCAACTTCTAAAATTTGACCCATTTTCTTTTAACATATGACATTCCTCTCACATGAGTCTAAGCCCTAAGCCAAATCTAAACTGTTCTTGTCCATACCATGCAGAGTAATAGGTCCTTAGCTCTAATCTTAATTCTCACTGTATATCCTCCCAAGTCCTTCCCTTGACTACTCCCGTAAGTCATATACCTCTTGTCTCCTCTTGGCCAAATAATGTTCCTCTGGTCTATGATCTATTTTAAACCAAAGGCTTCCAAGCTGGGTCCTACACCCTGCAGAAGTACATGGAGGGAATGATAAAAGTATCAAGGAGTAGGCCAAGCAGACAAGGCTTTGGGCTCACTACCCCTAGTTATTCAGAGTGACTCCGTTTTTGGTTATTTTACATACTGGTGTTTTATATAAGCTTTCACTTGGAAAACAGAGTGGGTAGGGAGTGTTCTTTGGCTAGAAAAACAAGTTGAAAGCATTTATCTAAACTAAATATAAACTACTAACAAAGTGGAAACACATTGGGCAACGACTAGGCAAAAAACTAATCTGGGAATTCCGGTTCCCTCTGGAAATAGTCTAAAATTAAGAGGGTTCCTTAAGAAACTTCTGAAACAGACTGTCTCTCTAGGACCCACATGAATCCAAACACTGAAGCTGGATCAGACATGTTCCATTTCTAAGAATAAAGAAGCAAAATATCATTTATCATGTAGTCAAGTGCAATAACTTTTCCGTATACAGGAAGCACAGTATCAGACATGGTTCTAAGTTTCTACTTTACCTTCCGATCATCAGGTACCAAATCCTGAAGCACCTTCCTCTTAGGCCATTCCTTGGCCAGTTCAGCAGAAGCCAGCTCCTGCAGGTGGTATACAGCTATCTTGGCAGAACGCCTCTGAACTCGACCCCCACTCTTTGGCTCCAGGCTCATCTCCTTTAAGCACTCTGGTTGTCCTGACTCTGGATAGAATGAGATCTGCAAGAATGAGACATAGCAAAACACGGCCCTGAAAAGTGGCTTCCATCAGAGCCAATGATTAAAGGCTACCCTTCCTGCTCTAAGTATCAAAAGCTATTTACAAGCTTGCTAACCATTAGCATAAAGCTCCACCACCTTAATGAATATTTTGTTGGTTAAAAAAAACTTTTTCGGATATTGTCTTAATAAGTCAAAGTGGTTAAAGGTCAAGACACAGCCGAGTGCAAAGACATGAACCTCAACCCGTATCTCATACTACATATAAAAATTAACTGAAAATGAATCAAATGTAGACCATATAACTGTAAAACTTCTAGAAGAAAGCAAGGGAGGAAATTTTTGTAATCCTGGGTATGATGGTTTTTTGTCACCCTGGCTAGGCTGCAGTCATCAGCTATTCAACCAAACACTAATCTACATGCTGATGGGAAGGTACTTCGTAGATCTAATTTTTAAAGTCCAAAATCAGTTGACCTTAAGAGAGGTGTGACAGAAGAAAAGGCAGGAGAGATTCAGAGCGTGAGAGAGACTCAATACATCTGCTGACTTGAAGATGAAGGGAACCACAAGCGAGGGAATGCAGATGGCCTTCAGAAGCTGAGAACAATTCCTAGCCTACAGCAAGCAAGGAAATGAGGTCCTACAACTGCATGGAACTCAATTCTTAATTTTAATGAGCCTCAAAAGAGATTCTCCCCCTTGAGCCTCCAGAAAGGAACAGCCCTCTTGACAATCTGATGCCAGCCTGGTAAGGTTCTACACAGGGGAGCCAGCTGAGCCGTGCTATACCTGGACTTGTGGCCTAATAAACTGAGTTCATACAGTTGTGTTGTTTAGGCCATTAATTTTGTGACTTTTTTTTTATAGCAGCAATAGAAAACTGTACCTTGGGTTGGGCAAACGTATCTCAGATACAACAAAAGCATTATCCATAAAAGGAAAAAAAGATAAATTGAACTTTATCAAAATTAAGAATTCTACTCTTTGAAAAACACTGTCCAAAAATTAAAAGACTAGCTAAGGCTGGGAGAAAATATTTACAAGACATGTATTTGATAAGGGACTTTCGTCCAAAATACGTAAAAAACTCAGAATATTTTCAAAACTTCATAGTAAGACAGTAAAACTGCAGTAATAAAAAAAAGGATTGCAATGGCCACTTCACTGAAGAAGACAGACACTTCACTAATGACCCACATTGCCAATAAGCACATGAAAGGATGGTTAATGTCATTAGTCATTAGGGAAATGCAAATTTAAACTGCGGGGAAATACCACTGCATACCTAACAGGATGGATTAAGAAAAAAATGACACTGGCAATAGCAAGTCCTGACAAGGACACAAAAAAACTGGAATTCTCATTTTTGCCAGTGAGAATGCAAAATGGCACAGCCACTTTGAAAACCAGTTTGGCAGTTTCTTATAAAGTTAAACATATATTTATGATTCAACCTAGCAATCCCATTGCTAAGTATTTACCCAAGAGAAATTAAAATTTATTTTCACACAAAAGCCTTTTATGTGAATGTTTACAGCAGCTTTATTCATAATTGCCAAAAAATGGAAACCCAAATGTTCTTCAACTGGTGAATGGATAAAGAAACTGTGAAACATCCATACAATGGAATCCTAGACAGAAATAAAAAGAAATAAATTAATGATACATGCAACACATGGATGAATCTCAAATGTGTTATGCTAAGTGAAAGCCAGACTCAAAAGGCTATACATTGTATGACTCCATTTATATGATATTCTGAAAAAAGCAAAACCATAGGGACAGAAAATAGATCAGTGGACAAATCGTTCTATATCTTGAATGTGGTGGTGACTACACGACTGTATGTATTTGTCAAAACTCTTACAACTGTACACTAAAAAGGGTGAATATTAATTACCATATGTAAATTATACCTTGAAACTTAACTCTAAAAAAAAAATGAGGTGGGGCAAGCCTAGAAATCAAGAAAAAAATGTCAAGACCAAAAAATTGGGACGAAAGAACCAGCTGGAAAGAGATTTCCACAAAATTTCTAGCTAAACGGGAACGCCTTAAGCTTTAAAAATATAATAACGAGTTTACTTCTGCACAGATTAAACATTGAACTTTCATTTCTCTAACCTAATTATGTTCAAAAGGCAGAAAAAAGAGAACCAAGGAAAAACAAGAGAAAACAAAAGCATTCAAAGATTAAAAGGGGATACAAATGAGGAACCAAGGATGTATGGGAAGATGTAAAGGTAAGTAGTCACCACAAAATAGATCCCCAAACAGGGTCTGGAAAGTAATCAGTACTCACAGGCCCATGCTCTGACCTCAGGTGATACGCAAGTCCAGCCTTCGATTTATATGGCTTTCCACAGTGGTGACATTTCAGGGTCATCTCCTCCAGCTCTGCAGCCCCTTTGCCACATTTTCTGACATGGTACAGATATCCCATGATGCTGGTGAAGCTACTAGAGCAACTCTGAACACAGGAGAGAGGCCTGAACTATAATCTTACATCTTTTGACATGATCTCTCAACAGCCACAAAAGACTCAACCACCACATCATATAAATAGATCCTCTGACATCGCTAGACCCTCTCCAACAATTCCCATTAGCACGACCCTTCCCTGTCCCTTGTTCCTGCCCGAAGAGCTGTCCTGTCTACCACCAAGAGTGATATTCAATCAATTTAGTCAGCATTCAGTAAACTAGCACTGTGTGTCTCCTCTGTGGTAGACCTTCCTCTCTGGTCTGTGACTCAACTCCGCCCCAGTAGCAAACACCCAGCAATACCAAAGCTCCTCACAGGGAGATTACTGGGAGCCTTTCATCACACTAAAGACGGGTGGTTAAAGGAACCCCTCTGAACAAAGGAAAAGGGGAGAAAAATAAGTTTGTGGAGATGAGAAAGAAAAATAAAGAACTATTTATGAATTCCAAACACCTGGAAAAGCAGGAGCCACTCTTATGCTGCAAGGTGACACAGAACCAGGTCTACAAGAGAGAAGGAGGAGAAATGGAAGAAAAAGTAACAGAAAGACATTGACTCAAGACTCCAGGCTGAAGGAGATGCTGTCCCTGGGCTCTTACCTCACGCATGCACCTGAGCTTTCCCAGTCTCTTTAGAACTGTTCGGAGCCGTTCTCTCTCACTTGGCTCATCTATTTCTTCTCCAGCCTTCAAAATGGGCTAGAAAGCAAGAGAAGCAAACAAGCAGATGATTCATGGAAAAGACAGATACAGAAAAAAATGATATCATAGGAGAATCAAGGACTGGACTAGCACCTAAGCCGATGCCCATGAAGCTTAGTTATCTGACTCCTGGCTTTCTCCATCTTCTCCTAGACAGACAAGGAAGCAAATGCAATGCAAAGAAGAGTCCAGAGCCTCTATCTTCCAGGAGACGAACCTTTGGGGCTAACCTAAACACACAAATACCCACCACAAAGGTTTCATTGTGCATAACTCTTCTATCAAAAGGGTGTTCTTACACCCCTAAAAAGCCCCAGAGCCTTAGCCACCCCACTGGGCTATCCACACTCATCTATGTAAAGACATGCAAACACCACACAGGCTCATATGGAACAGAAGACACTCTTACCAAGCTATTATGATTTGCCATGACGTGATACTTCATCCCTGCCAGTGAACGAAGCTGTTTCCCACAATGATGACAAGTAAACATTTCCTACGAGGAAGAAATACTGCTCAGTGCCAGGCTGTTCAACAAAGAAATAGAATGTTAAAAAGTCCTACTCAGATGCTCTTGACTGTATCTCCTTTGTTTCCCAAACTCAACAGTCAGTGAATCTCAAAATCCCACAACATCATGTCATGTCCTCAAGGACAAAGTAAAAGCAACTCATTTTTAAAGTAGTAAGAATTACCATTTACTAAGTGCCAATTATTTGCCAAGTAATGGGATGGGCACTTAACCTGTATTATTTCTTTCTTATCCTCTCAGGGGCTGCACAAAATTATTTTCTCCCTCATTTTTATTTTCTCTCTCTTATAAATGAGAAAACTGAGGTCCACACATAAAAAAGCTAAATGACACAACCAGTAAGTGGCTGAGTGAAGATTCAAACCCAAGTCTGTCAGACTCAAAAGCCTCTGTTTTCCTCATAACACAATGCTGCTGCTTTTCCACAGTCATCAGTGCACCTGACACAGCAACAGATGTCCAAGGTATGGGGAAAGATCATAACTGTCACGAAAGGCCACAAAATCTCTAACCTGTTTGCAGGTCTCCATGTGTTTCTTTAAGCCCTCTATGGTCTTTCTCCCCACTGCCTGGCAGGTAGGACAGGAGACACTGCCTTTATCCACGATTTCTAAGTACCACTGTTCCTCCAAACTGCCTATAAAGGAGAAAAAGGAATACCTCATAATCTGCAGAATTCTCTAGAAACAAAAAGCACAATCCTGAAACTTAGTAAAAGTATCATAAAAATGGTTTGTTCCCTTCCTGCGGAAAAGACTCTTGCTGCATATAATTTCTAGAAATAATTCTTTTTTCAGTCAGTAAGGAGTTTCTGAAACATCTACTCAATTTCCCATGATAAAAACCATCTGAGCACCACTCAAAAGCCCAGCGGCTTACACAACTGGGCAACATCTTTTTTCTAGCTTTACTGAGGTATAAGCAACAATGGGCAACACTTTCAAAGCAGTATATTAACAAGGAGATACTGAGATATATAACAGCCAGTTTGCTGAGTGTTTCCTGTGTGCCTGAGACTTTGTGAAATGTTTTTATCCCATTTAATCTCCACGAAAATTTTGACTGCCTTCATTAGCCCTACTTAGAGACAAGGAAACCAAAGTTTGCAGAAGTTACTAAATGGCGGCAGGCCAGAAAACCAATTAAGAGCCAAAACTTCAACGAGGATCTGACTAGCCTCCAAACCCATGCCCCTAATAACTGCCTCCTTGAAACTCTTTGCTACATCATTCCTTAACCACCACAACCAACAACAAAAACAAGGGTGTGAAAACTGGATACCCCAAAGCTTCCAACAGAAAACATACCTGCTGCATAAGCTGGTGGTTCCTTCCGAATACGACGAGCCTGGGATTTGGGATTAGGCTGAGTTTTAGGCCGTTGCTTCCTCCCTGACACAAGACAGAAACTTGAAGCCCAACATGTCAACTTTGCTACCCCCTCTCTACTACCAAAATCCTCTTCCTTCCTCTCCTCAACACCCTGTGCCCCACTCCCTCAACCAACTGACTCCCTTAGGTTGTAACAGAAAAAATGGGTAAAGTCAGGCAGGATGGAAGCCATTCGAGCCAAAAAATGAAAGGGCTCAACAGTGCTTCAAGGGTCAAAACCTAAGATCTCTCTTGTACCTCTAAAGAATAAAGCCCAGGCACCCAAGGAAAGAGAATGAGCAAAGTTACTCCCTTACCATAAAGCTTATGCTTCTTCTGAGGAAATTCCCGATAGTCTTCATCTTCTTCCTGCCTGGGTTTCCTTTTGCCTTTGGTTGATACTCCACCTGACCCTGAAATACCGTACAAAAAGAAACAAACAAAACCCTCAGTATGCCTTACGAGTGAACATCTTGGCCTGCCTTCAAACCATCATTCACAAGATCATCATTGAGAAAGATCATCAGTGAGCACAAGCCTCACAGAAGTGTTTTGACATTTTTAGGTAAGTTGGTAAACTTCACTAATTCACCCAACCTCCACTTTTCCATTTTTACTGTTCTCCACCCAAGTGATCAATTGTTCCCTATGAATAATAAGAGCCTTCAGGCAATGTGCTTCTTTGATCTTGATTCAAGGCTAACACTGAAGTAGAAGAATTGTTCCAGATAAAGGGTTACTAAAAACCCTTGAGACTATGCCCACCAAGACTATTACACCCAGAATCACCCTTACACCAGCCCCTAAACTTCAACAGAGGATCAAACTGGAACAATAAGAAAGAAGTTGTGAAGAGGAAAGGCTGAAAACAGCCTAATCTAGAGGAGTGAAGATCAGCAGAATTTCACTCTAAAATAGAAGGGCAGTTCACAAAGTTGAATAGTATGTGGCGGCCTAACACAAATGTGAGATACACATATATGATCCTTAATAGTTTAAGAGCCATTTACAACAGCTACCTAGAGAGTGCTCTGCCTTTGAAATAAGACAGAGATAGTGGTACCTTCTACACGGGAAGCAGCAGCTGGCTTGACCCTTCTCATCTTCATCCAGTAGGTCGATTTTCGGAAGGATGGTGGAAAATCACTCACTGGCTCACATGAAGAGGCAGACGATGAGCCACTTAAGGAGTCATCATGAGGGATAGTGTACTGGAAACTATTATCCTTTATGGAGCACTGGGTCCTGCTATTAATACGACACAAATATATATACCACAAAGGAGGATCTGGAGTAATGTTCCTGTTAATTATTTTATATCATAAGACAAGTTGGTTACCTATGCAAAAACTAAGAAGCCTGATAATAAAAACAGAATTGAGATTGTAATCTAACAATTACAATGGTTGATCAAATGCAACATATAAAATTATTATACTTCACTGTAATAAGAGAAAGCAGTCCACATTAATGATCACTCTGCAGCCCAAGCAGGCATTCTTTCCTAGATTGATCAAATAAAAGAAAGTAGTCAAAGTAATAGGGTGTTCTATGATCCTTTAGAAGATCCCCTGGATCAGTAACCAGGTATGTCCAGGCCTCCCTATTTCTCTGACAGAGGGACAATAACTAAATAGTATCCCTGAGAACAAAGAAGGAAAAGAACAGTTTGTAGGGCCCTAGTCTGATCCATCTTCCCTCTCCCTTAGCTGCCTCCCTAAACATGGTGTCAGGGCTGTCCTGTCTTATTAATGCAACATGACTGTTAGCTCCCATAGTGAAAGGAAGGGTGCTGCTACCTTGTCTGAGGTAAGCTGGCCAGGGAAGTGTGGTATACAGCTAGATCCAAATTCCCAAATCTAAGACCAGTCAGTATGTAGTTAACAAACATTACCCAGTAACTACAAAGTATCTTCTAGGTCATTCAGAATGCACAGAGGAGCAGCAGTTCTCAAAGTGTGGTCCAAGGACCTCGAGACATCCCTTTTCCAGTTAAAGATCTGTGTGAGGCCTGCATTAGGTTTATGGCTTAGAAAGGTCACTCTGGACGCTATATGGAAGATGACCCACGGAGGAAAAGTGAATAAAGGGAGAAGGGTTAGCAGCTTATTGTAACAGTATGGAAAAGAGATGATAAGGACTTGAACTAAGGTTTTGTAGTTAGCAGATTCAAGATAACATTTAGTGACAGAGCTGATAAGAATAACATAGAGGTTTGTGGTAAGGAGATGGAACTAACACAGGTGACCATTCTTTTTTTTTTTTTTTAAGACTTTATTTATTTATTTGACAGAGGGAGAGAGAACACAAGTAGGGGGAGCAGGAAAGGGAGAAGCAGGCTTCCCGCTGAGCAGGGACCCTGGGATCATGACCTGAGCCGATGCTTAGGACTGAGCCACCCAGGTGCCCCCACAGGTGACCATTCTTAAGAAAATATATAAGTAAAATATGATACATGCCTACTATGGAATACTATGTAGTTGTTGAAAGCAATAAACCGTTTCTACGCATAGAGACATGAACATAACCAAAAAGCATACTACTGAATGAAAAAAGAAACAGGGGTGCCTGGGTGGCCCTGTCAGTTAAGCATCCAACTCTTGGTTTCAGCGGCTCAGGTCATGATCTCAGGGCTATGAGATCGAGCCCTGCATCAGGCTCTGAGTCTCCTTGAGATTCTCTCTCCCTTTCCCTCTGCCCCTCCTCTGAGTGCACATGCACACTCGCACACACACTCTCTCCCCAGAAATAAATAAATAAATCTTTAAAAGAAAAAAGAAGAAACAGAGTAAGACTTAATGTCAATTTGGTAAGTTAAAAACAAATATACATGTAAACAACACTAGCTATTTTACAAGGATTCATAAATATTTAAGGACAAATATCAAACTCGCTAACATGGTTGTCTCTGGAAGGGAATGGAAACAGGGAAAACAAAAAACAACAGAGACTGATGATGTTGGTATGCTATGAACAGGGAAGAATGATTTTCCATTCTCTGCACATGAGATCCAAAATTACAAACTTAATACAGCAAAGTCCTGATTCTGCCGTGGTGCATTAGGAGGCCACTACAGCCCATCCCTCCCGCTGATTACAACTAAAAATCCTGGACTCTGAAAAGTAAACAAAGCAGGTGGATTGTGGAGAGGAGTCAAAACTGGGAAAAGTGACTCACACGGGGGTGTTTCCCCATTTTGTTTGTTTTCCCACACATGTGGCAATGCAATAAGGGGGCCCCATTTGCAGAGTAGCATGGGCAGCCTAAATTCCAATAGAAACTATCTTATTGGCCAGAGAAACCAGGAAAAGGGCCTCTATAGACTAAAATGTGTGAGAGAGCTGTGGATAAGAGACAGTCAAAGAAGGTGATCCTATAATTCTGTGTATGAATCCACACAAATCACAGCTTAATCTGAACTATATGTGTGTGGAGCATACCCAAACCAGCTTAGCAAAGGCTTCAAAAAATGAAATAAGATTTGAACAAACTGCACAAGTCGCACACTAACCCCTAAACTGCTAGTAAAAGACAGACCCAAACCAATGTATCAAAAGCTTGAAGAAATGAAACAAGACTTGAAACACCTGGAAAAGTCTCAGACAAACCCCTGAGCTATTCAAGACAGACCTAAACCAACACAGCAAAGACTCAAAGAATGGAAATAAGATTGAACCAATGCCCTCAGAAGGCAAGACAGAACTTATGGTCTGAACAGTAAGCAGGTTACTTGCTAAAATAAAAACCGCAATGATCTCCCAGAAGATTCTAAAAAGACCCAACGTCTATACAAATAACATTCACGATCTTGGGAATAAATCCCAAAATTATGCAACACACAAAGAACCAGGAAAATGTGCATAATTCCAAAAGGAACAGATAATGAACAAATGTCAACCCCAAAATGATCCAGATGTTAGAACTATCAAAGATTTAAAGCAGCTATTATAGGGACGCCTGGGTGGCTCAGTGCGTTAAGTGTCTGCGTTTGGCTCAGGTCATGATCCCAGAGTCCTAGAATTGAGTCCTGCATCGGGCTCCTTGCTCAGCAGGGAGCCTACTTCTCCCTCTGCCTGCCTCTCCCCCTGCTTGTGCTCTCTCTCTCTGACAAATAAATAAATAAAATCTTTAAAAAAAAAAAAAGCAGCTATTATAAATATGCTCCATGAAATAAAGGAAAACACACTTGAAGTGAAGGAAAAGGTAGGAATTCTCAGCAGAAAAAAAGAAATCATAAAAAAGAATTGAAATTTTAGAACTGAAAAATACAGTATTTGAAATAATGACAGAATGGGCTCAGCAGAAAAGGAAAAAGAAACTGTGGCACAAAAATACATTTGAAAAAAATAATGGTGGAAAATCGCCCAAATTGAATGAGACATAAATTTACAGATTCTAAGAGCTCAACAAACATGCAATAGGATAAACTCAAAGAAAAACACAACTAGACACATCTTAATGAAAATGTTCAAAACCGAATATTAAAAGAGAAAAATCTAGAAAACAGCTAGAAAAAAAGGACATGTTACATATAAAGAACAATGGTTTGAAAAATCACAGAATTCTCAACAGAAACCAAGGAGAACAGAAGACAGTGTAACATCTTTAAAATCCTGAGACAAAAGATTTGTCAATCTAAAATTCTATACTCAGTGAAAATATCCCTGAGACCTACTTCTTCAGATAAAAAAAATTAAAAAAAAACAAGAAAATTTGTTGTCAGCAGACCTGCTCTATGAGAAATGCTAATGGAAATTATTCCAGATATGATGAAGGAAAATGATACCAGAGAGAAATCTGGATTTTTAGGAATGAAGAAAAAGCAAAAGAAATGGTAAATAGCTGGGTAAATATATTAACAACGACAATGACAACAACAACAAAACCCTCTAAAACAAAATTTTAACATTATCTGGTAAGGTTTTCAATATATGTAGATGTGATACATATGACAGCTATAACTTAATGGTCAGCAGGCAGGGGGTTAAGGAATCTCCATGGTTGTAAGGCATCTACATTTAAGCAAAGTGGTAGTATATTAACTCTAAGTAGCCTATGAAACAACAGGTACGTATATTGTACTTCCTAAAGCAACCACTACACACAAGAGAAAGAGAAAAAAAAGAAAAAGAAAAAGAAAGATTCAAAAATCAATAAACTAAAATTGGACACCAAATATTCAAATAATTTAAAATAAGATATAACACTGGGTACGAGAACACAAAATAAAATGGCAGACCTAAATCCAACCATATCAATAATTAAATGTTTATGAGCTCAACACTCCAGTTAAAAAGTCCGAGGCTGTTCAAGAGTGAATAAAAAAGCAATATTCTAATACAGTTGACCCTGGAACAGCATGGGTCTGAACTATATGGGTCCACTTATACATGGATTTTTTTTGATAAATAGTACAGTATTGTAAATGTCTTTTCCTGGTAATTTTAGTATTTTCTTTCCTCTAGCTTACTTTATTGTAAGAATACCGTAGTATATAATATATAACATAAAAAATATGTGTTAATCAACTGTTTATGTTATCAGTAAGGTTTCCAGCCAACAGGAGGCTATCAGTAGTTAAGTTTTGGGCAAGTCAAAAGTTATATGAGGATTTTCAACCGTGTTGGGGTCAACATCCCTAACCCTTGTGTTGTTCAAGGGTCTCCTAACTGTATATTGTGCCTACAAGAGGCACAGTTTCTTTTCTTTTTTTTTAATTGTTATTTATTTAAGTAATCTCTATACCCAATGTGGGGCTTGAACTCAGACTCCAAGATCAAGAGTCAAATGCTCTTCTGACTGAGCCAGCCAGGTGCCCCCGAACTTTCAATATAAAGACATATATAGATTGGAAATAAATGGATGAAAAAATTTATACCACACAATCGACAAACACAACAAGGCTGCAGTGGCTATTCTAATACCAGATACAACAGACTTTAAGACAAGAGTATCACCAGAGATATAAAGGGACACTCCATAATGATAAAAGTAACAAATCATCACAAAGACATAATTACTCATTGCATGTGTCTAGTAACAGAGGCTCAAAGTACACAAAGCAAAACTGATAGAATTGAAACAAAAAAACCAGACAATTCTACAGTCTTAGTAGAAAATTTTAAGACCTTCTCCTTTCAGGAATTGGTAGAACTAGACAAAAATTCAGGAAAGACCCAAAAGATGTGAACAACACTATTAGCTAAATTACTCTAGATTCACTTTATAGAACACTACATCCAACAACTATAGGATACAGTCTTTTCAAGTAGACATTGTGCATTCAACAAGACAGAGTATACGCTGGGCCATAAACTTTAAACTTAAAAAGATGAAAATCAGGGTGGCTCAGTTGTTAAGCGTCTGCCTTCGGCTCAGGTCATGATCCCAGGGTCCTGGGATCGAGGCCCGCATCGGGCTCCCTGCTCCACGGGAAGCCTGCTTCTCCCTCTCCCACTCCCCCTGCTTGTGTTCCCTCTCTCGCTGTGTCTCTCTGTGTCAAATAAATAAATAAAATCTTAAAAAAAAGATGAAAATCATATATGTATTCTCTGACCACATCAGAATTATATTAGAAGAACAGTGTATCGAAAATAAAAAATAAATCTGGAAATTAAACAATCTACTTGTAAATAATTCATGGGTCAAAAAGAAATCACAAGAGAAATTCAAAAATATTCTGAAGTGAATAACAACAAAAATACACACATCAAAATTTGTGGATTGCAACCAAAGCAGTACCTAGAAGGAAACTCACAGCTCTAAATACTATTAGAAAATTAGATCTATAATGAATGACAAGATTTCATCTTAAGATACCTTAAAAAGGGAAAGTAAACCCAAAATAAATAGAAGGAAAAATATAATGAAAAGGAGAAATTCATGAATTAGAAGAGACAACAGAGAAAATCTGGTTCTTTGAAAAGACCAACAAAATTGACAACCCTGTGGCTAGACTGAGATAATAGCAACAAGCAACTAGAAATGAACTTATAAAAATAGTGTCATTTACAATAATATAAAAAAAACCTAAAAACAAATCTAACAAAAGATAACCAAGATTTTCATAATGAAAACTTACAGAGAAGTTAGGGATCTAAATAAATGGAAAAATATAGCATGCTCATAAGTCAGAAAACTCGGTATTGTTAAAATGGCAATTCTCCCCAAACTGATCTGATTCAATACAATATACTGATCAATACTCTAGCATGCTTCTTTTTATAGAAATTGACAAACTAATTCCAGAATTTATATAAAGAGACAAAGAACCTAGAATAACTAAACAAATTTTGAAAAAGAACAAAAGAGCTAGATGACTTACCCTATCTGATTTCAAGACTCACTCTAATCCCACAGTATCAAGACAGTTTAGTATTGGCAAAAAGACAGATATATACATCAATGGAACAGAATAAGGAGTCTAGAAACAGACCCACACATATATATGTTCAAATAATTTCTGACCAAGGTGCCAAGGCAATTGAATAGGGAAAGTCTTAACAACAGGATATACAAAATGAAAAGAAATTAACATTGACTCTTATAACACACCATCCACAAAAAATTAACTCTAACCAAGTCAATAGACCTAAATGTAAAACCTAGAAAACTTCTAGAAAAAAACAAAGCAGAAAATCTTTGCAATTAGGGATGGCAAAGTTTTCTCAAATAGAATACAAAAATAAGAAACATAAAAGGAAAAAATAACATTTTAATAATTTTTAATGATGAATATAAAACTGTTGGTCTTCAAGGCACCCAGGTGGCTCAGTCAGTTGAGTGGCTTCAGCTCAGGTCATGATCTCAGGGTCCTGGGATCAAGCCCCAAGTTGGGCTGCTCCATGTTCAAGAGGGAGTCTGCTTCAGGATTCTTTCACTCCCTCTGCCCTTTCCCTCTCTCTAAACTACATAAATAAATCTTTAAAAAAATAAAAATAACAAATAACAAAACTGTTGGTCTTCAAACACACCATCAAGAAAATGAAATGCAAATCAGAGACTGGAAGAAAATATTCAAGACACATCTATCAGACAAAGGAACTGTATTCAGAATATAGTTTTTAAAAATACTACAATTCCATAGTAAGACAAACAGCTCAATTTTTTTAAATGGGCAAAAGATATGAACAGGCACTTCCCAGAAGATGATATATGAGCCAATGAGCACATGAACAGAAGTTCTACATCATTATTCGTCAGGGAAATGCAAATTAAAATCACAATGAAACACAACTATATACCCATAAAATTGGCTAAAATTAAAGACTTATTCCCAAACACTGCTGGTAAGAATATAAAATACCACCAATTTGGGAAACAGGCAATTTCTTAAAAAGGTAAACATACTCCTGACATAAGACCCAATCAACCTAAGATGGTAAATCTTAGTAAATAAATACCATCTTAGGTATTTATCAAGAGAAAATACAAAACAAAACATTTTTCTACACAGAGACTTGTATGTGGATGTTCATAACAGCTTCATTTTAATACCCTCAAAATGAAAATAACCCAAATATCCATCAAAGTAGATGGCTAAACAAATCATAATGTTATCTATAATGAAATTTTGTTCAGCAATAAAAATTAATTTTCATCCAAAATCATTATTTTGAGTGAAAAAAATCATGCAAAAAGAGAACATACTACATGATTTCATTTATATAAAATCCTAGAAAGAAAAAAGGTCAGTGGTGTCTGGGAACAGGAGTAGAGGAAGGAATGGATTGCAAAGGAACCCAAAAAATTTTTTCAGAGGGATGGAAATGTTATCTTGATTGTGGTGACAGTTATGGTTACTTACATACATTAAAGTAGGTCATACTGTATAATTTTTTTTTAAGATTTTTATTTATTCATTTGCGAGAAAGACAGAGAGAGAACAAGCAGGGGGAGAGGCAGAAGGAGAGGGAGCAGCAGACTCCCTGCTGAGCAAGGAGCCCGATGCGGAACTCGATCCCAGGCCCCTGGGATCATGATCTGAGCCGAAGGCAGACACTTAACCATCTGAGCCACCCAGGCGCCCCATACTGTATACTTTAAATATGTATACTATAAATTTGCAGTCTATTGTACTTCAATTATACCTCAATAAAAGTATTTAAAAATTTTTAATAGGAATTGGCAGGCCTCTAGGGCCAAAACCCACCATCTAAAACAATGGGAACAATGCCTACTAGCCAGACTTAATAGTATCAAGAGGCCATTAAGAGTCAAGTCCCACGTGACTCCTCTTGGTAAACTATCCTCATAGGAATGTCTTTACTGTCAGTGTAGGACTCAAATATTCCCATATCCCCTCTCATGAATAAGTACAAGAACAGTAATAAATAAATAAATATCAATAGTTTATATAATCAGTATGATTAACATCTTGGAAATTAAATCAATGTAGTTAAGGAATCCCTCCCTATAGGTCTCTTTCATTTTTAAAGGACTCAACAAAAACAATACTTGTCAAATGAGGGTACTTGATTGCTTGTAAAAACCCACATTAATCTTAAACTTCCCCTTCCATAAATATGGCAAGAAAAAGACTTTGGTTTGAACAATATGATCATAATCGTAGTAACTTTATAATTTGTTGTCTGTGGCACACCTTTTGGTCTCAGCTTCTAACCACAAGAGTGAAAAGTCTGACCAATTTTCAGCTCCTTTCTGATCGACCAAGAATCTTTCAGAGACCCTAGTTCATTCTCTAGGTGCAACTACTTAGACTTCATTAGAAAATTATTTCAGTTCATCCCAGTTTCCTTTGCAGCCTCTGTTCATTCTACCCAATCCTTAAATGCTGACGTTCTCCAGGGTTTCATCCTCTAGTCTCTTCTAGCCTCACTTCTCACCAATGGTTCTCAAACTTCACAATCTCTTAAAAAGTCAGTTAAAAAGGATTCCTATGCCCTAACTCCAATGATT
This sequence comes from Callorhinus ursinus, assembly GCF_003265705.2. Lineage (NCBI taxonomy): Eukaryota > Metazoa > Chordata > Mammalia > Carnivora > Otariidae > Callorhinus > Callorhinus ursinus. The sequence continues at coordinate 22,632,053 of NW_027397072.1, read as the reverse complement.
CTGATTCAGATTAATAGATGAGGACCTGTTAATCTTTATATTTTTTAACAATTAACCACTTGCTATTCCATTAAATGCTTTTACCTGTTCACATTCTGTTCTCTATAAAAAAATACATTTTCCTTCTGGCTAACTGCATTATTCCTTGATTTTCAAGTCTGTTTAGTAGGAGTACTTGCTCTGGCAACTCTTCCCTTCTGAACTATCACCCCCTTTCCCCCAAATGCTTTATTAAATTCCTGTTTAAAAATATTTACTTACACCTAATCATGTTGATGTACTTGCCTATCTCCCCTTTTAGACTATTCTGTGTTTTTCTTGTCTGTATATCTAACAGATATATGTGTTATACAGCACATAACAGATACTCAGCAAATGTTATCTGAATTAATTTATTCGTTTTAATGAATATCTAGTTAATAAGAATCTCTTTTGTACTAATATGGAAAAGGTTAGCACGTTGTGTACGAAATAAACAACCAGTTTTAAAGCCAAATAGTCTGAAAATAAAAGGATTTCTTACAGCCATTTTTATCAGTCCTTCCCATGTTCATCAATGTATTCATGAGTATATATTTGATGTCTGAGGACATGCGGGGCTACACTAAGTTATACATTCCATTTTTAATATAATTCGTACTTTTCTTTGCAAGCTAGGTTCTTCTCCCCTGTATTAGGTTTAGACCTGCATTGTCCAATCAGGTAGGCACTAGCTACAGGTGGCTATTTAAATTTAAGATTAAATACAGTTAAAAATTCAGTTCCTCAGTCACACTGGCCACATTTCAAGCGCTCAAAAGCCATACGTGGCTATGGTCCTGGACAGTGCGGATACAGAACATTTTCTCATCATCACAGGAAGTTCTACTGGACAGCGCTGGCGACACAATTATAAATGGATCCCAGAAAACCTCACTTACTTCTTAGCTCCCACGATCTTCGTGCTCCTCTGCTGCTTAAAGGATGTGGGTTCCGGAGTCTAGCAAATCGCAAGCACATGAGTGAATGCTAGGGACCTCTGAACCCTGACCACAAAAGACGAATGAATCCCCTTGTGCCCAGAAGAAATGAAGCTCTCCCCAGGCAACTACCTCGAACGGAAAAAGGCAAGGCTTTTTAAGAAAAGTGTGTCGTCCTGTCTTCCTACAGAGTTAAGGCAGCTGACAAAACCATAGTCTTCATCTCCATTCCCAAAGCTCTGTCCCAGATAAAGGTTCTAAAGGGAGGCGAAAAGAGAGGACAACGGATATGGGAGGTACTGGGGATATAAAAGGAATAGAAACTAATGGCAATATGGCGAGAAACTGAGTCCAAGGAAGTGGGGAACAGTCAGCGGTAAGTGGGGGGGGGAAAGGGAGACAGGTAGATCTGACCTAGAAGGGTGGGGCCTACGATGGGCTCTGATAAAACCAACTCTGAGCATGGGACAAAAGCGAGCGACCGCGTGTTGCGGGCTCCACAGCGCTACCCCTAAAGCATAACGGTCAAACCGAGAAACTCACGGCGGGTACTGCACCGAGTCTGGAAGACATCACTCCCTCTCCACGCCTAACAAATCCACCCAAGGGCTCCGGCCAGACCAACGCCACTTCCGCTCTCCTCTCCTCTCCCGGATGTGGAGTCGGCGCCGCCGATCCCAGGTCTGAACGTCTACTTCCGCCTGGCAGTTTCCGAGGGGGCTGCGGCCGGAGTGAGTCACGTGGCACGCCTCCCTCCTCTGAGACCCCGCCCCGGGAAGCTGTAGGTGGGGTTTGGAGCCACAACATGGCCTCAGAACCCCTTACTCGCGTTCCATCCGTTTGCACGACACCAAATGTCCCTCCACCCTCCATTCCCCACCCAGCACAACGAGTGGTCTTTGTAGATGGAGATCAATTATTGCCCCTTTATTTATCTTAGAGAAATTACAGACCCATTCCCGCCCTCCCTACCCCCAGGTAGAGAGGCGTAGAGGCTCTTTGATTGCTGAGGATGCAGGTATTGGAGACAGTGGCTGAGCGGGAAAGAAGCCAGGAAAGGGGCAGCTCGGTGAAGACTTGAGCCAGTCAATGAATAATGGGGGCGAATCTCTTCTCATCTGTTAGCTTCAGGCCTCTAAACTTGCCCTGCTTTGGAGTATTTTGTGTGTGGTCCCTAGGAGATGTGTTTGAGTAACCCTTGCAATCTTTAGACAGACTATGTCTGAGCCTCTCCCTAGGGGATCTGTGCTTGAGTCTCTCCTTAGCGGGACTGTGACGCGTTCTCTCAGAGGGACTGAGATGGGTTTTGTCAGACCAACTATGTTGGCCCCTTTCAGAGTGGCTGTGTTGGCTCTCCTCAGAATGACTGTGTCTGCTCCTCTCAGAGTGCCTGTGTCCACTTCTTTCAAAGAGACTACAATGAGTTCTGTCTGAGGAACTGCGACCGCTCCTCTCAGAGGGCCTGTGCTGTCTTCTCTCAAAAGGGCTGTGTCCTCTCCCCTCTAAGGGACTGTGATGAGTTTTCTGAAGGAGACTGCGATGGCTCCTCTCAGAGGGGCTGCGACATCTCCTCTCAGAAGGACTGCGACATCTCTTCTCAGAGGGACTCTGATGGCTCCTTTCAGAGGGACTGTGATGGCTCTTTAGAGAAGGACTTCGATGGCTCCTCTTGGAGGGACTACGACATCTCCTCTCAGAGGGACTACGACATCTCCTCTCAGAGGGACTGCGACATCTCTTCTCAGAGGGACTCTGATGGCTCCTTTCAGAGGGACTGTGATGGCTCTTTAGAGAAGGATGTCGATGGCTCCTCTCAGAGGGGCTGTGGTGGCTCTTTAGAGAAGGACTTTGACGGCTCCTCTCAGAGGGACTCTGGTGGCTCTTTAGAGAAGGACTTCGACGGCTCCTCTCAGAGGGACTCTGGTGGCTCTTTAGAGAAGGACTTCGGCGGCTCCTCTCAGAGGGACTCTGGTGGCTCTTTAGAGAAGGACTTCGATGGCTCCTCTCAGAGGGACTGCGACATCTCCTCTCAGAGGGACTGTGACATCTCCTCTCAGAGGGACTGCGATGGCTCCTTTCAGAGGAATTACATGGGGTTCTCTCCCTTAAGAAGCTATGGTGGTTTCGCTTCTTGGGCATGAGTTTCTCTTTAAGGTGACTCTGTGAGGTTCTCTTAAGTGAACCATGTAGATTTCTCCCTCGGGCTTGAACTCTGGGCCCTGTTTTGGAGTTCTTGGACTCCTGGCTAGAGATTTCACTTCTGCAGAAGTTTTTCTTAGCTTTGCTGCTACTATCATTTTGAACAATACCCATACACTGTCCGACTGAAGTGGTTTTGAAAATGGCACTTCTTTGGGAAACTATGGGCTTGGGCAGTTGGGTACGTCTGAGTTGGAAAGAGCTATCTCTTTTTGGTTGTTGAGCTGATCTGAATTGCTCTGTTTCTTCCCATAATATCTTCTCCTGCTTAGTGGTTAAGTCTGTTGGTTTTAGCTTAACAACTGGCATCCTGTCTCTTTTGATATCTCTTGATAAGGAATAATCTCTGGCTTTTTGTTTTAGATGGTGGTTTTTGCTTGAGCGCAAATGGTCTGGCCTTGACCTGTCCTTAGGCTTTGGCCCAGCAAAAGCCATAATTCTGTGTGCTACGTGGAATGCTTGCTTTAGGCCTTGAAAAAGCAGCTGAATGAATTTGGGTTGGGAGGATTTCTTAGATTGTCTTTTTAAAGAGGCAGTAATTGTGTGAGATGCTCCATTCCTCTTCCTTCTTAACTGGGCTGGTAAGTCCCTAGAAGGACTCCGTATTGTGGTTCTACCATTTGTGTAGAACTTTGTGTTTTGTGTTATGCCTCCCTTAGTGATTCTTTTCATTGGGTATTTTGAACTATGGGTCTTTTTGGTTCTCCTTCTAGCCCATTTTTCATCCTGATTGCTTTCAGAGTCACTCTCTGGTAGAGAGTGAACTTGAGTAAATTCATAGTGCCCCAGCTCTCCAATTTCTGTCTTTCCTAGGTCAGGGACGATATACTGCCTTTGCCTGATGTGGACTTGTACAGGAGATTGGGAAGATCCAGACTGGAAATCTATTGTAGAAGTAGGACTCTTGGAAGCTCGAGTATAGACTTTAGCTTTCCTTAGTGATGGTGATATAGGACTCCTTGGTGTGATGGGTCTGTCTCTTTTGTGGTACTTTGGGACTTGGGTTCTTTTCCCAGTTCGCAACCTAAAGCCAAGATGCAACCTAATCTCTCCGTGGCCTTCAGGAGTGCTTACAAGGTGGAGCTGTGGATAGATAAGAAGGTAAGGCCCAAAAGTGCCCTGTAATTTATGACAGCAATTAAATCCTACACATCGGCCACACTGTAGGCAGATAGGGTATTTTAAAACCAAACCTGAAGTTAGAGGTGGAGGTACATTTGGGGGTATTTGACTCCTTAACAGTTTTGCTGCTATTTTTAGCTGCAGATCTTGTAGCAACTGGAACTGTTCTGAGAAGTCAGTCTTGGCCTGGGGAAGATAACTTGGCTTGAGACACTGTTGGGACTCAAAAATCCTTGTCTGTGAATTACTCTGTGAGTTCTTACTCTCTTCCACTGGAATAGAATCTTTCCTAGTGAAAACTATATTGAAGGAAGACTCTAAACTTACTGGGGCAGGAGGCTGGCCCCCTGTACATAAAACAGGCATGTGCTGGATGACTTCCTGGGGATTATCACTGAGCTTCGAACTTTTCTTTATTCTCGTTCTAGTCCCAGAGTATTGCTGTATTATGGAGGACAGGGAGCTATGTGTCCACATCCTTAAGGCTATTCTTTGCTCATGACCATGGCATGAAGTGTGTCTCTGAATGTAGTTTTTGGACACTGAAGTCTGAGAAATAATACTTCGACTCTTCTCTAGCAGACTCTGGGAAAATTCCATCAGTTCAGCTGGAACCCCAAATAAATTCTGAATAGATTGACATCTTCCCCTTAAAGATGTTTGAGAACAAAGCTTCCTTTCCATAGTGGTTCCCAAGACATTCCCCAGCATTAGCATGTTGGAGAGATATTTTCTAGGTAGTCGCTGTCTCCAGGAGTGATTCTCCCAGACATTCTGTTGTCTGCCCAGGACAGACGAGGTAAAGCCTCTTTGAGTTCCTGATCCTGACTGGAAGGTCCTAGATGGTGATCGCCAGCTTTGCAGTGGATGTTGGGATAGGCGCTGGAGTGAATTCTCTAGCTTTTCCACCTGCTTCTTATCCATCCTCTTAGATATGACACCCACTCCTGGGATCTCAAAATGTGGGGTTTCTACAATGTTAGCTATCTTATCAGAGGGTTGATTGTGAAGGGACAAGGGAAGGGTTGAAGCTCGTATCATAGTAGGGTCTATAAAGGACTCTTCAGGCTGCAAAATATCTGTCCCAAGGTTTTTAATATCCAAGGCCCTTGATACTTCTGGCATCTCCAAATCACAAAGGCTTCCTAATTCAGATGCTTCGACAGAGCTTGGGATGAGTGAGTTTGAAGAGTTCTGTAGAAATCTAGAGAAATAATTTCCTATTTGTAACTCCTCTCTTGACATAAAATCCTCAGATTCCCTATTCTGATATACCTGTGCTAGATTCAAATCCTTACATTCCATGCTTTGAGGAAGCCCTGTTTTTGTCCCTATTGCTTTCACAGCTTGAAGCCCTTGTTCATGAGTGAACACGCTAGGTTCCTCAAAAGAAAATGCTGGCTGTGAGTGTAATTCTGCAGATTTTACTTCGGTATTTGGCCTTGGAGTTAATTCTACAGGTTCTACCATTTCTTGAAGATGTGGCCTTGGGAATAAATCCAAACAATCAATAGCTGATCCTAAAGCTACTCCTACTGGTTCTACAATCTGAGGAATTGGTCCTGGTGCTAATTCCTCAGATTTTACGATTTGAAGTGGTGGCCCTGGGATTAACACAGTCTTTACAATTTGAAACCCTGCCAACTTCATTATTTCCAAAATTTGGTGTTTTGGCTCTGTGGTTAATTCCTTTGATTTTACACTTTGCAACCATAGCCCTGAGGTAAACTCAGAAGGTCTCACATGTTGCAGTTTTGGAGTCAACTCAACATAGTCTACCATTTGAGAGGCTGGCCCTGGTGTTAATGCTACAGACTTCACAACCTGAAGTGGTGGCCCAGGAGTCACTTTCACATATTCAATAACTTTTGGGGGGGCTACTGGGGTTATTCCTATTGGTTGAGCAGCTTGAAGCTGCATCTTTGTAGATCCTGTGACTTGATCTAGTGGCTTTGGAGTAATCCTCATAAATTCTGTAATTTGACTCCGTAGTCCTGGAGCTGTCTGTGAATATTTCATACGTTGATTCTGTGACTGTGTCAGCCCCATTGATCTATCCCCTTGCTGCCATGTCTCAGATGTGAGCTCTCCAGATTCTGCATGTCCTGCAACTTGACCTGTTTGCTTTGGGGGCAAATCTAAAGATTCCTCTCTTTGAAGCCATTGCTTAGAGGTTGAACCCACAGATTCAGGAACTTGATATCCTAGCCCTGGTGTCAGCTCTGGAGATTCTGGGACATGATGTAATGACTTTGTAGTCAGTGCTTTCAATTCTTCCCTTTGCAGTCTTTTCTCAGAGATCATCTCCACAAATTCTAGTGCTTGAGGATAGGGCCTTGGAACTCTCTCTGCATATCCAGTGGTTTTACTTATTGGCTTTGGGGTCATTCCAAAGAATTCCTTCCCTTTTGGCCCTGCCTTGGAGGTCAACCCCATAGTTTCTGTAGTGTGATGCTTGGGCTCTGGTGTCATCTCTTCAGATCCTACAACTTGCTGCAGTGGCCTTGTATGTGACTCCCCCAAATCCTTAACTTGAGGCCATGACTGAGAGAGCAACTCTAGAGTTTCTGGGATTTTCTTTAGGGTTAACTCTAAGGATTTAGAGTCTTGATTCCTTAGCACAGGAGTCAGATCAACAGATTCTGGTACTTGAAGATCTAGCCTTAGAGGCACTCCTGAAGATTCCATGGCTTTACTTGCTGGCTTTGGGGTGAACCCCACAGATTTTTCTACAGTTTCTCTGCCTTGATGTGCCAGCCTTTCTGTGATGTGATAAACTGGTATTGAAATCAAATTCACAGATTTAGAGATCTGATGCTTTGGTGTTGGGATCATCTCTGCATGTTCTACAAACTGAAGCTCTGGCCTAGGGATTATCTCAGAGGAGTCTGTGATTTGATAGCTTCTTTTTGGAGTTAGCTCCTCAGATTTTGTTCTTTGAAGCAGTGACCCCAGTGGTAACTCTACAGATTTTATATCTTGTTGCAGAGATACTGAAGACAATTTCACATGTTTTATACTTTGAAACTTTGGTTCTGGAGTAAACTCCAAAGGTTTCTGACCTTGTTGCTCTGATTCTAGAGACAAATTTGAAAATTTAACACTACTCAACATTGGTCCTGGTATGAACTTCTTATTTGGCTCTGGTGCCAACACCACTGATTTCATACCTTGCCATCCTGAAATCAACTCTCGGCAATTCATACCTTGCTGTTGGGACCCTGGTGTCAACTCTACGAATTTCACATCTTGAAAACATGGTTCTGGTGCAAAGACCTCAGAGTTAACACTTGGTGACCTTAGACGTGATGACAACCCTAAAGAATTAGCACTTTGAGGCTGTGGCAATAGGTTTGACTTCAAAGATTTCACATCTTGAGAACATGGCTCTGATTCAAACACCACGGATTTCTGCCTGAGGCAAGAAATCAAATCCTTAGAATTCACATCCTGAGGTTGTGGCCTTGGTTTCAATTCCAGAGATTTCACATCTTGAAAACACAGCTTTGGTGCAAACACCACAGATCTCACACTGTGCTGCCTGAGGTGTGAGGGCAAGTCCCCAGAATTCATACCTTGAGGATGTGGCCCTGGATTTAACGCCACAGATTTCATTTCTTTTAAACATGGCTCTAGTGCAAACATCTCACATTTCAAATTCTGCAGCTCAGAGCCTGAAATCAGTTTCACAGAATTTGCATCACAAAGCAATGGCTCTTTGTTCATCTTCCCAAACTTTACATCTTTAAGCAGTGGCTCCGGTAAAAATAAGAGAGATTTCATACCATTTAATGGAGAGCCTAAAGTGAACACTGACTGCACAACTTGTTGCTGTGACCCACAGTGATTCTCCAAAAACTGGATTTCTGGAAACTTTGTCCCTGGAATTAACTCAGAAGATTTTACACCTTGCAAATGTGGCCCGGGTTTGAACAGAATAGATTTTGTACCTTGATATTCTGATGTAGGGTTCAATTCAGAGGGTTTCATGCCTTGCATCTGTGGCCCTGGATTAAACTTTATAGAATTTATGCATTGAAGTTCTGACCCTAAATTCAAATCAGAAGAATTCACACCTTGCAGCTGTGGGCCACAGTTGAATTCCCGTGATGTTATATCTTGAAACTTTGTCCCTGGAGTCAATTCACATTTCACATTTTGTAAATGTTGCACAGGGTTGAACATAACAGATTTTATACCTAGAACTTCTGACCCCAGATTCAAATCAAAAGATCCCATACCTTGACATTTAACCCCTGAGGTCAACTTGAGAGACTGTATACCTTGCAAAGGTGGCCCAAGTTCGTACCCCATAGAATTTACACATTGTAATTTTAGCTCTGGATTCAACTCAGAAGAATTTACACACTTCATCTGTGGCCCAGGGTTGCATTCCATAGGTGCTACACCAAGAAACTTTGACCCTGGAATCAATTCAGATTTCAAACCTTGCAAATGTGGTTCAGGGCTGAACACCATAGATGTCTCACTTTGATTCTTGGTCCCTGGATTCACCTCAGATCCCATACCTGGACATTTTGTCCTTGAAGTCAATTCAAAGGACTGTATACCTTGCAAAGGTGGCCCAAGTTTGCACCCCATAGAATTTACACATTGTAATTTTGGCTCTGGATTCAACTTAGAAGAATTTACACACTTCATCTGTGGCTCAGGGTTGCATTCCGTAGGTGCTACACCAAAAAACTTTGACCCTGGAATCAATTCAGATTTCAAACTTTGCAAATGTGGTTCAGGGTTGAACACCATAGATGTCTCCCTTGGAATTTCTGTCCCTGAACTCAACTCAGAAGACTTCGTACCTTGAAGTTTTGATACTGAAGTTAATTCAGAAGGGTTTATACCTTGCAAGGGTGGCTCAGAGTTGCATCCAAATTTTGGTTTTGAAATAAACGCAGAAGAATTCACACCTTGTAAAGGTGGCCCAAGGCAGAACACCTGGGATTTTATACCTTGAAGCTCTGGCCCAGGATTCAACTCAGATTTTATACCTTTCAATTGTGGCCCAGTGCTGAATGCCCTAACATTTACACACTGAAGCCGTGGCCCTGGATTCAATTCAGAGGATTTCCCACCTTGTAATTTAGGCTGATGCTTGAATTCCAGAAATTGCTCATATGGAAGCTTCATGTCTGTACACAACTCAGATTTTATCTCTTGTAACTGTGGCCCAGGATTGAACTCTAAAGATGGCATACCTTGAAGCCTTGATCCCTGGCATAACTCAGATTTCACATCTTGTAACTGTTGCTCAGGATTGAATTCCCTAGATTTCACATCTTGAAGCTTTGTCTCTTTACATAATTCTGAAGATTTTATATGTTGCAAATGTGGTCCAGGATTGTAGACCACAAATTTCACACTCTGAAGCTCTGGCCATGGTTTCAACTTAAAAGATTTCTCTTCTTGCCACTGCTTCCCAGCTTTGAACTCAGAAGATATCACACTGCAAATCTTGGATTCCAAGGCTAACTCAGAGGGTTTTGCAACCTGGAATTCTAGGTCATGGTTGACCTCTGTGGTTTTCATTATTTGAAGCTTTATGGACTCAGGAGATTTTGCACCTTGGAACTTTGCCCCAGGGTTGAATTTCATAGATTTCATACCTTGAAGGTGTGCCTCTGGTGTCAACATAGGCAATTTCCTATTTTGTAACTGTGGGGCTGACTCAAACCCCAAAGATTTCATATTTTGGGCCTTTGCACCTAGAGTCAATTCAAGAGATTTCATATCTTGCCACATGGGTCTGGTAAGGAACTCCACAGATTCTCCACTTTGAAGCTTTGTTTTTGGTGTGAACTCAGAAGATGTTACACCTTGTAACTGCGGAATAGGTTTTAACTCAACAGATTGCAAATCTTGAAGCCTATACTCTAGCATCAAATCAGATTTCTCACCTTGTCTCTGTGGTCCAGGGTTGAACTCCACAGATTTCACACCTGGAAGCTTCCTCTTCTGAGTCAAATCAGATTTCCCACCTTGTAGCTTTGGACCATGGTTGAACTCAGAGGATTTCACTTCTTGAAGCTTTGGCCCTGGGATCACTTCAGAAGATTTCAGACCTTGAAAGTGTGATCTAGAACTGAACCCTGCAGATTTTTTATCTTGAAGCTTTATACCCATGATCAACTCAGAACATTTCACATCTTGTAACTGTGGGCCTGATTTCACACCTGAAAACTTCCTCCCTGGGGTCAAATCAGAAGATTTCTCACCTTGTAACTTTGGACTAGATTTCAGTTCCACAGATTTCACACCTTGAAACTTTTTCCTTGCGATGACTTGAGAAGATTTCACATCCTGCAAGTGTGGTCCAGACTTGAAATTCATAGATTTTACATCTTGAAGTTTTATACCCATGATCAACCTAGAAGATTTCATATCTTGCAACTGTGGGCCTGACTTCAAATCCATGGATTTCACTTTTTGAAGTTTTGTCCCTAGTATCAATTCAGAAGATTTCACACCTCTCAGCTGTGGCCCAGGTTTGAACTTCGCAGATTCCACATCTTGAAACTTCATTTCTGAGATTAATTTAGAACATTTCACTCCTTGAAATTGTGGCTCAGGGTTGAACACCAATTTCACATTTTGAAGCTCTGATCCCAGGCTCAGGTCAGATTTCACAACTTGCACCTGGGGACTGGGGCAGCTTTCTTTATGTTTTACATTTTGAAGCTTTGTCTTTGAGGTCCTTTTAGAATTCACACCTTGTAATGATGGCCCAAGGTTGAAATCTGTACATTTGGTACCTTGAATCTTTGTCCCTGCAGTCAGCTTAGAAAATGTTATACCTTCCAACTGTGAACTTGGATTTGACTCAGTAAATGTCATATCTTGGGACTTTATCTCAGGTGACAACTTAGAAGATTTTAGATCTTGCCACTGTGACCCTGAGTTGAAATTCTCAGATTTCATACCTTGAAGCTTTCTCTGAAGAGTCAACTCAGATGACTTCATGCTTTTCAAGTGTAGTGGGGAGTTCAACTCTATAGTTGTACTGCTTTGTAATTGTGACCCTTGGCTTAATACCCCAGATTTCATGTCAGGAAGCTGTGGCTCTTCTGTAAGTACTAGAGACTTCACAACTTGAAGCTGCGCTCCTGGGGATGACTGTAAGGGTTTCACTTCTTGAAGCTTTGGTTCTGCAGTCAATTTAGGAGATTTCCTATCATGCACACAAAGCCTAGATTTCAATGGCATAGATTTCATATCACAGAGCTTTGACCCTGAAGTCAGATCACATGATTTCACACTTCTAACCTGTAGACAAGGTTTCAAATCACAATCTTGAGGCTGATGTTCCTGGAGTGACGCCAAAGATCCTGTATCTTGGAGCTTTGGCCTTGGAGTCAACACAGATGACTTTCTATCTCTTAACTGTATCAAAGATTTCAACCCTACAGACTTGACACCTTGAGATTGTAACCCTATAGACTTCACACCTTGGAAATCAGGTCCTGGTATCCACTGAATACATCTCATACTTTCCAGCTGTGGCTCTTTTTTTAACTCAATAGTTTTTACATCTTGAAGCTGTGGCTCTGAGGTTGATGCCAAAGCCTTCCCTTTTTGCAGCTGTGGTCCTGGGAGCACCTCAGGGGTTTTCACGTTCTGCAGCTGTGGCCCAAGGTTGAACCCTGTATATGTTGCACCTTGAGGTTTTGGCCCTAGAGTCAATTCAGATGACTTCATATCTCTTAACTGTATCGAAGATTTCAACCCTACAGATTTAACACTTTGAGACTGTGACCCGAGATTTAACTCTACAGATTTCACAGCTTGGAACTTAGGTCCTGGTATCCACTGAATACATCTCATACTTTCAAGCAGTGGCTCTTGTTTTAACTCAGCAGTTTTTACACAAAGTTGTGGTTCTGAAGCTGACTCTGAGGGTTTTATTTGGTGCAACGGTGGCCCTGGGGTCAACTTAGGAGACTTTATGCTTTGCAACTGTGGTTCAAGTGGTTCAAGTTTGAATTCTTTAGGTTTTAAACCTTGACTATTTGATTCTGAAGTCAATTCAAATGATTTCATACTTTCAAACTGTAACTCAAAATTGAGGTCTACTAATTTTTTACCTTCAAGTTTTAGCTCTGGACTTAACTCCAAAGACATCCCATCATCTGACTTAGCCCCTCTCTTCAATTGCTCTGAATTCACACATTGCTGCTTTGGTGAGATTACAGATATCGTGCCATCCTGTTCCAGTCCAGAAATTAAATTTGCAAGTGCCATCCCTTGAAACTGTTGCCTTGGGGCTAAATCCACAGCTTTTACTCCTTGAAACTTTGGTCTTCTGGTCACTTTCACAGATTTTACTTCCTGGTTCTTTAGCCTTGGGGTCAACTTCACAGATTTTACACATTGCTGCTCTGAATCTAGAGTTTCCTCTACAGATTTTAAATTTTGATGCTTTAAACATGGGGTACTGTCGACAAATTTTGTATCTTGCGTTTGTGGCTCTAAAGTCAGTTCCTCAGGTTTCACACCTTGCAGTTCAGACCCTTGGAGCAATGGCCCTGGTGCAAAAGGCACAGATTTCTCACCTTGCATCTTTGGCCCAAATTTCAATCCCACAGTTTCCACAGCTTTGGATTCTTGAATTCTTGCATGCAGAATCAAGTCAGATTTTGCACCTTGAAGCTTGGTATCTTCGGTGTTTTTCACAGATTTGACATGTTCTATCCATGGTACTGCAGTTATCTCCACAGATTTCTCACCCTCCAGCTGTGGACTGGGGGTTAGCAACATAGATTTCATACCTTTTAGACACTGTCCTGTAGTTAAGGCCATAGATTTCACATCTTTCAGCTCAGAGATCAACAACTCAGATTTTAAACCTTGAAGTTTTGAGCCCACTGGGGTCAGGTCCATTGGTTTCACACCTCCCACCTGTGGCCCTTGGATCAATTCAGAAGATTTTATACCTTGAAACTGTGGTCTTCTAGTCAACTCAGAATAGTTTACACTTGGCAACTGTGACTCAGGAGTCAACTCCATAGATTTTGCATCTGGTTTCTGTGGCTGGGAGACAATTTTATAAGAAATGTTACCTTCCAGATTTGACATTTGATCCATCACTAAATTTTTTACACCTTGAAACAGTGTCTCTGGTAACATCTCAGGCTTGACCATTTGCTTTTGAGGTCCTGGGGACAACCCCATAGATCTTACTCCTTGCATCTTTGGCTTTGGGGACAACTCAAAAAATTTCGCATATTGGAGTTGTGGCCCTGAGTTTAAGTCTGAAGATTTCACACCTTCAGGTTGAATTCCTAATGTCAGATCACAAAATTTGACATCTTGTAGCCATGGCCCTGGGTTAAGCCCCGCCTGTTTTATATCTTGAGGCCCTGGAGACGTCTTTGCTAATTTAAATTCTTGAAGCCCTAAATCTGGAGTCATCTCCACAGAATTCACACCTTGAAACACTGATCCTGGGGTTTGCTCCCCAAATTTGACACCTTGAAGCTTTGGCCCTGAAGTCAGTTCAGAAAATTTGACATCTTGCTGTCTTGGTCCTAGGTTCAATTCCTGAGACTTCACACCTTGAAACTGTAGTTCTGAGGTCAATTTCATAGATTCCATGCTGTGAAACTGTGATCCTTCAACAGACAGAAGAGATTTCGTATTTTCACTCAAGAGCCCTTGGCTTGATTGCAAAGATGATTCTGTTACAAATCCTAAGGACTGTATATCTTGAAGCTGTGTTCCCGGTATAAACTGCACATGTTTGAAACCTTGATGATTTGGTGCTGAGGTCAAATCAGAAAACCTGACATCTTGCAAGCATGGTCCTGAGTTTTGTTCCACAAATTTCATACCTTGAGTTTGTGGTTCTGGAGACAATTGTACAGACATAACACTTTGATGCTTCGGCCCTGGGATAAAATCTGACAATTTGATTTCTTGCATTGGGGAATCTGGGGTCAGTTCATCAGATTTCACACTATGATGTAGTGACCCTGAGATTAAATCTACAGGTTTTTCTCCTTGAAGAAGTGGCCCTGGCGATGACTTTGAAAATCTGACACTTTGTAAATGTGGCCCTGGGGTCAATTTCACACCTTGAAGCTGTGCCCCCTTAGTCAATTCCTCTGATATTATACTTTGTAGTACTGGTTCTTGTACCAGCTTCTCAGATTCTACCATTCCAGTAGTAGCTGGTTGTTGGATTAAATTAACATATTCCACATCCTGTAATTGTGGCTCTGGATCCAGCTGCATAGACTTTACTCCCTGGAACTGTGGCTCCAGAACATGTAGTTTTGGTCCTGTGATAAATTGTTTAGATCCTACCACTAATGGGGATGACTCAGGGGTTAACGTCACAGATTTCAAATTTTGCATTAGTGTCTCTGATTTCTCATATTGCATCCCTGGTCCTAAAGTCAATTCTGGAGATCCTTTTACTGAATATGGTGGTACTGGCATTGTCTCCTGGATATTTTCAACTTGAAACGATGCCAACCCAAAAGATTCTGTGTTTTCATATTCTGACCTTAGGGGTATCTCTGAAGGCTCAAAAACTTGAAGGTGTGGTTTTAGAGTCATTCCTGTAGATTCTATAACTTGACCTGTTGGTTTTTGTGTTAATGTCACTTGGAGCAAAGCCTCAGAAACCAGCCTCGCAGTTTCTGTGTCTTGATAGCCTGGCCCCGGAGTCATCTCTGAAAATTTTTGAAAACATGGCCTGGGCATCATCCCAGTAGTTTCCACGACTTGCTGTGGGATTAATTTCACAGATTCCTCCTCTTGTGGCCAGGTCTCAGAAGATAACTCTGCAGATGCTGTGTCTTGATGCCTTGGTCTAGAAGTTGGACCCACAGATTTCATTGCTTGTAAATGTGGTTCCATGGTTAGTTTCCTTGATTCAACATGTAAGTGTGTTTCAGGAATTAATCTCCTAGATTCTTCCACTGGTACAGTTAAATCCATAAATGTATTACCATGCATTAATGGGCCTAGAGTCAACACCTCAGGTTTTGTACTTTGGGGCTGCGGTTCTGAGGTCAATGGCACAGATTTCACACCTTGAAATTGTGGTTCTGAGGTCAACTCCTTATAGTTCATAAATTCTGAATATGGTCCTAGATTCAGATGAACAACCTTCATACCTTGGGACTCTGGGTTCAACACTTCTGGGTTCATTTCTTGCATCTCTGATCCTGGTACCAACTCTGGAGATTCTTGTATTATGTGTTGAGACCCTCGAGTCTCCAAGGCTTTTACACCTTGGAGCATTGTCTCAAGAGCACTTTGGAATGGCACCGAGTTCACCTGCATAGATTCTGAAGTCTGACTCAATGGCCCTGGAGTACTTCTTAAAGATGATTTTTTCAACTCCATAGATTCTTTCCTGTGGCGACAAATGTCAGAGGTCACCTCTGCTTCTGCTCCTTGATATCCCGGCTCTGTGATCATTTCTGAAGATTCTAAAGCTTGATGCCATGGGGTCAATCCTTCAGGTTCTCTGGCTTGATGATTTGGCATGAGGTTCAGCTCTACAGATTTTACTGCTTGAATGGGGGCCGCTGAGATCGGCTCCTCATATTTCATACCCTCTACCTGTGTTTTGGGAATCAACTTTCTACATCCTACCATTTGAGGAATTTTCATATCTTTAAGCAATAATACGGGGGCTTTCTCCTTAGATCTTTCATCTTGTAACCATGGCTTTGGGGCCAACTCCATGGATTTCATATCTTTCTGTAGTGGTCTTAGGGTCAACTCCACAGCTTTTATATCTGGAAACTCTGGTGGTAGGGCCAAATGAACATATTCCAGACCTTGCAACCGTGAACTGGAGTTCAAATCTATTGACTTCCTTTTTTGCAACTGTGGTGCTGGGGCTAACTCAGCAGATTTTCCACTTTGTTGTTGTGTTCCTAGGGTTAAATGAATAGATTTCACACCCTGAAGCTGAGACCCTGGGGCTAACTGCACAGAATTCTCACTTTCCAGCTGTGGAATAGGGGCCAACTCATTTGATTTTACAATCTGCAGTTGAAGTTCTGGGACCAATTCTATAGGGTTCACAGTTGGGATTGGCTGTCCATATTTTACCATTTGTGGGACTGGACCTGGGGTTATGTCTACGGACTTTACATTTTGCAATCCTGGGGATAACTTCATAGAATCCATAGCCTTAAGTTGTGGCATTGGCTTCACCCCCAAATATTCTACACCTGGAAGCAGTGATGGGGTGGTCATTCCTGCAGATTCTGTGACTTGATGCAGTGGCTTTTGGCTCATTCCCTTAGATGCTGTGCTTTGACCCAGTGACCTTGGGACTGTCCCTAAAGGTTCCATTATTTGATGCTGTGACTGTGTCGACCCAGTCAGATTTCTGATTACAGGGTCAGAGGCCAACTCCATGGTTTCTATAATTTGACGGCTTTGCCTTGGACTCATCTCTGAAGATTCTAAGATTTGATGCCACTGGGTCAACCTTGGAGATTCCATGACTTGATGAGGTAGCCCTGGGGTTAATTCCATAGTTTCTGTGCCTTGATGATATGGTTGTGGAGTCATCTCCACAGAGTCTAGCACTTGAATCCATGACCCAGGAGTCAACTCCAGAGATTCCTTGACTTGAGATACTGGCCTTGTGGTCAAATCCTGAGTTTCCGCAACTTGTGATTGTGGTGCTATGATCATTCCCATGGGTGACTCCAGTGCTACTGGAGCTACCTTTAAAGAATGTATGGATTGATGTGATGGCTTTGGAATCATCCCTACTGATTCTGTAACTTTAAGTGGGGGCTTTAGGGGTAAACCCACAGATTCTACAACTCCAGGTGGACCAATAGTAGGAGGAGAGCTAAAAGAAGTCAAACCATCTGGCTGAGTTGCTCCTGGGGCCAAATTTGCAATTTTAGATTGTGAATCTCCAGATTCTATAATATGTGGCTGTGCTGGTGGAATTATCCCCATGAAATCCATAGCTTGTAATAGTGCCACTGGAGTTACTTTTGTGTAATCCATAACTTGATGCAATGGACTGGAGATCATTTCCAGTGGTCTTGTGGTTTGACATACTGGCTCTGAAGGAAACTTCAGTGGTTCTATGATTTGACTTGGTGGCTTTGAGGTTATGTCCACTGAATCACTAACTTCAGGCTGCGGTCCTACAGTGATTTCCACACTTTCCACAACTGCATGTTGTGCCTTTGGACTCATCTTTCCTGGTGGTATGACTTCATGGTCCAACAATGTGTTGATTTCCCCTGATTCCATGGCTTGAGATGATGTTCTTGGGGTTATTCCCACTGATTCTATGATATGTGCATGTGACTTATTAATCATCCCCATAGAATCCATGACTTGGAGCAATGCTACAGGAGTTACCTTCATATTATCTGTGACTTGATTCAGTGGTCTTGAGGTCATCTTTGATTTCATAACTTGATGCTGAGGACTTGGTGTTACCTCCACTGATTCAGTGACTTGATATGATGGTTTTGTGCTTACATTCACTTTTTTCATGGTTTCCATTGGTTTCCCAACTTTGTCTGGTGGCTGTGAGAACAAACCCACAGATTCTATCACTTCTGAATGTGATTCTGGGATCAACCCCATTGAATCCATGACTTGAAGTAATGCCAAAGGAGTTACCTTTATGCTATCTGTAACTTGATATGGTAGCCTTGGGGTCAACTCCACATTAGTCACGTGGGTCTTACGCTGTTGTATCCTTTTTTCTGGAAGATTTATGACCCTCTGCTCTATATTAGGTTCCAGGACATGTTTTGGCTCCTTCTGCAGTAAAGTGGTTTCCTCTTGAATTATGTCTGCTCCTAAACTTTTGGGAGGTGGAGTGCCCAAAGATGTAACTAAGGGCCTGGTTTCAAGGATTTGGGGGCTGTCCCCAGGTTGTGACTGCTTACCTGGGATAAGTGACTGTGAAATTTTTGTTTCTGTTCTATTTAATCCAGATTCCACTCCAATATTCACATGGAGCTGAAATGATGGACAGTTTGGGGATTTATTGTTGAGACCTTGTTCAGTGCTTTGATGAATGGGAATAGATACCTGGATTTGAGGTTTCTCTGGTTCAGGAACTCCTCCTTGTGCCTCAATTAAATAATTCAGCATTGCCCATGATTCCCTCACGGGCAGAGGCACTGTTTGTTCCCTCAAAGTATAAACCTTCCAGGCCATATGTCCCTCTAACTCCCACCTAGCCAAAGGAGAGAGTCGGATTGGAGCCCATCCCGAGAATCGTGGTCTTGCCTTGAAAATAAAATCTGGCCCATGATCCAATGTCCAATGTCTCTTGCTCTCTCTCCCATTCTTTGTTTTTTCTTGTTGGCAGAGATCTGGAGATTCAAACACAGAGTTGGTAAAAGAGCTTTGGGATCTTAAGGGTGAAAGAGCTGCCAAATTCTGAAAAAGTTTTGATTTCCCAAACCCTGAGAGCTGAAAAGGACGTAGGGATGTGCCTTGGTTCCTGAACACAGAAGACTGGTTTTTGGGTAAAAGAGGTAAACTATGGCTCCGGAGTTTCCAGGTTGTTCCTTCAGAAAAGACAGGAAGGTGTGACAGGCTGGAGTTGTTGCATGATGATCCAGAGGAGATGCTGTGGTCTGTAGAATGTTTTGCCTTCTTACAGCCACAACAGGGTAGAATAGGCTCCTGAGCCACAAGCACAGAAGAGGTGGAGGAAGAAATCATATCCTGTGGTTCAGGCAAACACGATTCCATAAGACTTGATCTAAGAAATAAAGAAAAGTTTCCATTTGCTTTGAAGCAGAAAAAGGTAGGAAAAGGGAAAGATACTGGCTATTTCAAATGTGAAATATTTTGGCCTGAGGGAGAACAACAACAACAAAAGAGGTTGCTTTCCCCAATATCAATATCCATCTATTATGGATAGAATTCCTCTACCAGGAGGAAATGATCCTCTACCAATCAGAAATGATCCATAGACCAGTTGTTCTTAAACCTTTGGACCCAGAATTTATCCCCACTGCCAAAACTAAGTAAATAACCAACCAACCAACAATCTCTTTTTTCCCCTCTCTCTTTCCAACCCTCCTTCCCTCTCTACTACGTCCCTTCTTCAGTCTCTTCCTCCTTCCCTCTTAAAAGTTCTACCACCTTTGGGGTGCCTGGCTGGCTCAGTTGGTAGAGCATGCAATTCTTGATCTCAGGGTTGTGAGTTCAAGCCCCACATTGGGGGTAGAGTTTACTTAAAACAAAAACTTCCACCACCTTCAACTTCCTCCCAGAAACTACCTTCTCTGACCTTGCACATTCCAGATGTTGGAAGATCTGTTGAAGACTTCTGTCCATTGACCAGAGTATATATTCCTGGGCCCATCCCACGGGGAGTCCTGAAAAGCTGGATACAACAGGGTGTGTCAATGTAATTGAAGTGATATTAAAGTACTAGTAAGGAAACCAATAAGAAGGGGGACTTAACTTAGAAAGGAAATAGCTGTTATCGTGAGGGAAGTAAAACAATACTAGGTACCTTTCTCCTAAACTTTACAGAGTTTATCAGTAGGTTTGCCTGGAGAGAGAAAGACTTGATAGTGAAGATCAACTTTACTCACTGTGTCAGATTAGCTTCAGGGCAAACCATCCTGAGATTTTCTTCCCACTGGGAAGCTGGGAGCAGAGGTAAAGAAGCTTTTAGCATCCTAATTGTTGATACCACCTTGTTCCACCCCCTTATTTCACAAATAAGAAAAGGTGAAATCATGTGCGGGTTCATAAAGTTAATCAGTGGTAGAGCTCAGACTTAACCCAGGTCTCAAGTTTTTATACTTTGAACTATACTATGCTGCCTTCACCATATAGTAGATTAAGCCATTGGAAAGAGCAGGAACAATCATGGTAGTAGGGAGTTGGAGTAGGGGAAACAAAAGTTCATAACACATATTTTTTCCTCCAAAGGAGTCTATCCAGAGCCCATGACAGGGAAAAAAGTATTGAAACTTCCTGCACTAAACACTAATCTCACCAATTTTCTTTCCTGAAACTTTGAGTTTTGCACGAGAGGAAATTAGGAAAGAAAGCATGAGGAAAAGAAGCATAGGAAGAATTGTAAATCTGTTTACATCTCTTTGGAAGTTGCTAGAAAGAATAAGCACATTTCTTTCACTTATGTAATCTTTTTCAACCTCCCTCCCTCCACCTGTTATTAAAGTCTGGAGTCTTAAAGCAGACCCACTGTTGATTTGTCATTTAGCCTTGAACTGAAGTATAAAGGATAGGATCTTTCTGACCTGTGAGTTTCTGGATCTTTTTCAATTTATGCTGCTTTGAAGTCTAGAGAGGCACAAAAAGAAAAAATAAAATCAGAAAATGTTCTAGGTTAGAAAATCAACAGCACATTTCCTCTTACAGACACAAATATTGATACAGTTGGTGTCCATAACCACAGCAACAAATGCCACCCCGTTCACTTATTCATAAATCATGTAATGAGTACTTATTAAGTTCTAGGCATTATGTTGGGTGCTAGGACTACAAAGATAAATATGACCTCAGTGTTCTGGAAATTCACATTAATAGGGAGAACAGATGTCTAAACAGCTAAGTTATAATATCGTGTGGTAAATGCTGAAACAGAAATAATAAGTGTTGGAGAATAAAAGGACAATGATTGACTTCCTGGGAGAGAAGGGGAAAATTACTCAAGAAGTTGCCATTTGTCCTGGAGTTTGTAGAATCAGCAGAAAGTTTTCAGGTAAAGAAAGAGCATTCCAGGCAAGTGGGAACATCACCAAGAAGATTATAACGGCATGATTGTTAGGTGTACTTTTGCTAAGTAGTAAGAGATGAAGCTGAAAATATAAGTGGAAGCCCAGATTTTGCCAAATGGTAGAATTTTTATTTTATCCTTTAGGTCAGAATTTCCTAATCAGTAGTTTGTAAACTCCTGGGTTTTTTGCAAGCATGTTCCAGGCCATTTTAAAGGCAGAAATGACATTTGTTACCATTTCAAATAAAACAATTTTTATTTCTCCCTTTTGAATCAGGACATCAGTCTCTGAGATTGTATTATAAGAGCCTACACAATATTATTCATAGTATTGCCAAATGTTTTAGCTAAACAATGTTGGATAAAAGTGTTAAAAGCAAGATTTCTCCCAAGAATGGTGGATCCAACGTAAGAAAGTAAACAAATGTGATACACCACATGAATAACACGAAGGAGAAAAAAACTGAACAATTATCTCAATTGATGGAGAAAAAGGATTGGCAAAATCCAATACCCATTCATGATTTAAAAAATAAAAATAAAAACACTCAACAAACTAGGGAGAGAAGGGAACTTCCTCAATAGAGTAAAGGGTATTAATGAAAAACCCACAGCTAATATCATTCTTAATAGTGAAAGATTGAGAGCTTTCCTTTTAAGGTAGGGAACAGACAAGGATGCTCACTTTCACTACTTTTCTTTAACATTGTACTAGAAACTCCAACCAGAGAAATTAGGTAAGAAAAATAAAAGCCATCTAAATTGGAAAGGAAAATGTTAAACAATCTCTTATCTCTATTCACAGATGACATAATCTTATTACAGAAAATCCTAAAGAATACACACACAAAAAAAACCCAATTAGAACTAATAAATGAAGTTAGCAAAGTTACAGAATACAGTATCAACACACAAAAATCGGTTGTATTTTTTTAAGTAGGCTCCATACTGGGCCCAATGCAGGGCTTGATCTCACAACCCTAAGATCAAGATAAAGATCAAGATCAAGACCTGAGCTGAGATCAAGAGTCAGATGCTTAACCGACTGAGCCACCCAATTGCCCCTAAAGATTTCGTTTTAACATAATGTCCCCACCCAACATGGGGCTTGAACTTACAACCCCAATATCAAGTTCTGCATCAGGCTCCTTGCTTGCTGGGGAGCCTGATTCTCCCTCTGCCTGCCTCTCTCTATCTCCCTCTCTCTGACAAATAAATGAAAATATTTTAAAATATTTATTTTTTTTAAAGATTTTATTTATTTATTTGTCAGAGAGCTAGAGAGAGAGCACAAATAGGCAGAGAGGCAGGCAGAGAGAGAGGGAGAAGCAGGCTCTCCACTAAGCAGGGAGCCCAGTGCAGGGCTCAATCCCAGGACCATGGGATCATGACCTGAGCCGAAGGCAGGTGCTTAACCGATTGAGCCACCCAGGTGCCCCAGAAAAAAATATTTAAGAAAAATAATATCAGTAGACTTTAAACAAGGTGGATCAGCCTCCATCATGTAAGCAGGCATCATCCAATCAGTTGCTGGTCTTAGAGCAGAGTGAGGTTTTCTGAAAAGGAAAGAATTCTGCCTCAAAATTGAAACATATGTTGAATTACTATGTTGTACATCTGAAACTAATGTAACATTGTGTGTCAACTATACTTCAATTAAAAAATAATAATTTAATTTAATTTTTTTAAAAAAAGATGAACATAGAAACCCTGCCTAAGTTTCCAGCCTGCCTCAAGAATTTTGGATTTGTCAGCCCCCACAAGTATATTAATATCAGCCAATTTTTCAACAACTCTCTTTCTCTAGCTCTCGTTTGTGTGTGTGTGTGTCTGTGTGGTGTGTGTGCCTATATGTATGTGTGTGTCCGTGTGGTGTTATAATAAAGAACATATCTGGTGTTCGTCCCAGATTCCTGACACAGAGCTTCACCAAAAACCCTTGGAATTTCCTGAGTGATAGGAATGCCTTAGTTATGCTAATGAGGGAGAAAAGAAACGTTACTTCTCCCTTTCCTTTAGGATGCTGAATTAACCTTGATTCCAAAATCTGATAAACACATTATTAGAAAGGAAAATTACAGCTCAGTCTCTTTCATGAACACACATGCAAAATTCCTAAACTTAATATCAGCAAACTTGATCCAACAATATATAAAAAGGATCATGAACAATATCACAAACATGTTATATTTATTTCAGGAATTCACAGTTGGTTTAATATTTTAAAAATCCATTGTAATTCAGTACTTTAACAGAATAAACAAGAAAAACCATATGAACATCTAAATAGAGGCAGAAAAGGCAGAATCATCGATAAAATTCAATAGCCATTCATGCTAAAATTCTTAACAAACCAGAAGTAAAAGGGAACTTTCTTCATCTGCTAAACAATATTTACAAAAACCACACAGTAAACGTTATACATAAATGGTGAATTAAAGAAAACTTTCCTCTACATAAAAAAAAGAAGATAAAAATCTCCACTATCTATTGAATATTGAATTGGGAATCCTAATCCATGTAATAAAGCAAGGAGAAGAAATAAAAGTCATAGGATTAGAAAGGAAGAAATAAAGTTATCATATGCAGACAATATGATTGTGTAGGATATCACAATATGCTTTTGGAAAAGCATCTACAGATAAACTTTTAGGATTGATAAGCAAATTTAGCAAGATTCTTAGATACAAGTTCAATATAGAAAAATCTATTTTATTTTGAAGTATTGATATAATTTAGAAAATGACATTTATTTTTTAAGACTTTTTTTTAAGATTTTATTTATTTGACAGAGAGAGACACAGCAAGAGAGGGAACACAAGCAGGGAGAGCAGGAGAGGGAGAAGCAGGCCTCCCGAGGAGCAGGGAGCCCGATGTGGGGCTCAATGTGGGGCTCGATGTGGGGCTCAATCCCAGGACCCTGGGATCATGACCTGAACCAAAGGCAGACGCGTCTGCCTAACTAACGACTGAGCCACCCAGGCACCCCTTTAAGATTTTATTTTTAACTAATCTCTACACTTAAAAATAAGTGGGGCTCAAATTTACAATCCCAAAATCAAGAGTCACACGCTCTACTGAGCCAGGCAGGTGCCCCTAGAAAATGACATGTAAAATATCATACAAACCAGACATTGTGTCCCTCCTGATGATCATCATTACCTATGGAATACTCTCCCCCCCAAAAAAGTAATTCTGATAAGTCTTAGACCCAAATTCCCCATTTAAGGAAATAGAGAAGACAATGGAACATATTAAATAAAAACATGGGTATTTAATCAGTAAAATCTTGCCTGCAAAACTCTAGAGGACAAATGATCCATTTCTTTAACATATAGATGGAGGGTGCCTGGGTGGCTCAGTTGGTTGGGCGACTGCCTTTGGCTCAGATCATGATCCTGGAGTCCCTGGATCGAGTTCCGCATCGGGCTCCCTGCTCAGCGGGGAGTCTGCTTCTCCCTCTAACCCTCTTCCCTCTCGTGCTCTCTCTCTCTCTCATTCTCTCTCTCTCAAATAAATAAAATAAAATCTTTAAAAAAAACATATAGATGGAAAGAATAAAAGAAAGAAATGGAGGTAGGGAATCTACAAATTATAAGGGATTTAAATACACCAACTAATCTCAATTTGTGAACCTTATTTAGATCTTGAGTCAAACAGACTGTAAAAAATTATATCATTTATGAGACAATTGGAATTTGAAGACTGACAGATATTTGATGGTAATCAAAGATTATTGTTAAATTTTTAGGCATAATAATGATATTGTGATTAAGTATTTTCTCTTTAAAGAGTCCTTACCTTTTAGATACACATATTTAATTATGAATGAAATTATATTATCTGACATTTGCTTCAAAACAATGTCAGAGTGGAAACTGGATTCATGAAGACTCATTATGCACTTCTATGTGCTTTTGATTTGTTTAAAAATTTCCGTAATCAAAATGAAAAAATCATTTACTATAGCTTCAAAATTCCTCTTTATTGAAAGCTAAATGTTATTAAAAGAAATTAAGAAGGCCTAAATAAATGGAGAAACAAACACATTCATGGATCAGAAGACTCATTATTTTTAGTACATTACTTATCCTTAAACCGATGTATAAATTCAATAGAATTCCAATCAATTGGAATTCCAATCAATTTGTGTCACAATTAACAGGATGATTCAAAAATTTATACAGAAATGTCAATGACCTGCGATGCCTGGGTGGCTCAGTCAGTTGAGCATCAACTCTTGGTTTTGGTTTGGGTTGTGATCGCAGGGTTCTGGGATTGAGCCTTGCATTGGGCTCTGTGCCCAGCAGGGAGTCTGCTTGAGATTCTCTCTCTCCCTCTCCCTCTGCCCCTCCCTCAGCTCGCACATGCGCTTACTCTCTCTCCCTAAAATAAAGAAAATAGGGGCACCTGGGTGGCTCAGTCGGTTAAGCGTCTGCCTTCAGCTCAGGTCATGATCCCGGGGTCCTGGGATAGAGCCCCCATCAGGCTCCCGGCTCAGCAGGAAGCCTGCTTCTCCCTCTCCCACTCCCCCTGCTTGTATTCCCTCTCTCGCTGTGTTTCTCTCTGTCAAATAAATAAATAATACTCTTTTTAAAAAAAGGAAAGAAAGAAAGAAAGAAAGAAAGAAAGAAAGAAAGAAAGAAAGAAAGA